>NC_055669.1:19254177-20454177 GCF_017976325.1 Chelmon rostratus
TTGACTTATTTGCCATCATCTCAAGCAGAGGGCATGACTCACTGAAATCATCAATTGTCTTTTTCAGGTCTAGGAAGGCCTGCCAGTCTTTCAGTCCTTTGGGTAGCTTTCGGCACCTAGAAATAGTATAAATTATCATTGATGTATATGTAATTATAACAGCTGTAATTTTTGATTTCCAACTTACATTTGACTACTTTCACTTTTTCACAGCAATTATAGAGATAATGTTGTATTAAGTTTTGTAAAGATTTCATATTGGCAAATGCCTACTTAAAAGCAAAATAAAAAAAAAATTACTATGTAAACCGTAATGTGGGGAGTTGACAATACTTGGTTTACCTGTTCAGAAATTCCAAAAGTTCTGCATTGATCTCCTCGATATTCACATCTGTCCACAGAGTGTCATAGTACCCGCTAATCTTACTCATCACTGCATTATATAGGCCATACAATTTCTGGAGCAGGTCAAGCTCTTTTCTGCAGTATTCATAGGAAATCATAGATCTATTAGTTGGAATACATTATCCAATACCACAAAGATTAACACCATAACTCAGTATTGCTAGGATTTTCAATGATCTGGTTATATATGGTGAGCTTTCGTTGAGTAGTAACATACTTTTTCTTTTGTAGACAGTTATATTCTGTGATTGGCAAGCCAAGCAGCTGCTCCCCAGAGGTATATGTGTTGAAATTTCTCCACAGTTCTTCAAATTTAGCCTGAGTAAAATAAAAAAGGTCCGTATTAAATAGAATCTAATCTCAGAAAAGCAGGATGCTGATATATTTTTGTATTTTATTTTGCAGAAAAACAACCACTTAAAACAGACATTCAAATGCAATTAAACACTGCAAGAGCAAACAAAATAAAACATACTGAAACAAAAACCACCATAATCACAAATGTGTGTGGATATGGATTAATGTTTGTATTTCAAAATAACTTCCATGCATCTTAATGCTTTGCTCATTTATGACTGGATATCACTGCATTAAGCTCTTTGGATGTGTGTATACTCAAAAAGAACAAAGACCACACTTCATCCACTGCAGCAAAGTTATATGTGCTTTTCTACAGTGGCTGTCCTTGGAGATGGTGTAGTTATTACTGGTTGACAAAGTAAGGGAGGAAATTTTAAATTTAAAGTAGTTTTTGGTACGAAGGACTCAGGATATTTGATGTATGCCACAGTGGGAAGTTGTTTTCTCCATTTCTCTCACTCAGTGTCAAGTCACACTCAGTGACTTAGTCTAAAAAACTGAAGTATGTATAAAAGTGAAAGATCTGGATAAATGTGTTTTTACACGTTAAGTACTTTTTAACCTTAAACTGAAATGGCTTTTGTGTGTCTCATACTTTTTGCAGTATATGACCTTTCTACATGAACTTTGACCTGTACAGTATGTAGGATAGTTTTAGGTTAATTGACAATGTTACCTGACAGATCTGGAGCCTGCGGCTGGCTTCCTGGGGATCTATTCCATCGACCATGGGGCCTTCCTAAAAAACAAAAAATTGTATATGAACCGATTAATGTATAAATTAAAATTGACTGATTTAAAAGTGATCAGACTTAAAGATTCACACATTACTTACTGAATCATATTGTTCCATAAAAGTGCGAACATCATTTTGGAAAACGACAACACACTCCAAAAGGTTTTGTTTGAACTTGGGCTGCATACGAACAAGCTCTTCTTGCACTGATCTCTGGCAATGTCAGGAATCAAAAATCCAAGATCATAGCTGAGTTAGAGGAGAACACTTTATGAAATCCCAAAGCAAAAAAAGCATAAATGTCATGAGAATACTAACAGCTTTAGAATGAAGCTTTGTGAAGAAATGCCACAGATTGTGCACTCCCTCTGCTTCCCTTTTGGTAACCTCTGCTTCATATTTAGTCAAAATTTCATAGGCTTCCTGTAAAATATAACATGATTATATGATTGCGATTTGACAGCTACATAAATGAAAATGCAGAGGTAGCTTATGAAGGAAAAAGAAATGTATGAATTGAAATAGACAATGAAAAACAATTCTGAACCAGCTCTGATAATCTGAACATTTTTGAAGGAGATGGAGATCATAATCTCAGCAAAAAGTCTGCAATAACTTTCACTGATAGTGTCCCACACATTGTGGAAGGTCAGCTATTTACTTGGTTCACTGTGTATTTCTAATCTTTCACAATGCCAAACTCCCAATTGCTCTCATCATTATCTGTTACAAGAATCTTCTATCGCATACAAGATTTCACCAAGATGTGTCTTCATTTCATGTATGGAAACCTAACAAACAAACAAACACACTTTGCTACTTGATCAGAAAGTTTCCATGCATAGCAATGAGACCACTGGGCTGGCACAGTAGGGGTCCCTGTGCAGAACTGCTAGAAGGCAAAGGGTGACAATGCTGAAAAATCTACGTAATACGGCAACATACTGCTTTGGCCAAATACATGCACATTCCTGGTTAGTGCTTACTTTTCATTTGTCAAGACAGAGGATAAAACAACTGCTATCCACGAAAGCTTTCCAGGTTTATAAAATCATTTCTCAGTGTGCTGTGTGATATTTTAGTATCTGACACCTTAAATCTCATCTTTTACTACACTTCCTGAATCATATTTCATCCTCTCACTGGTACCTGTGGCCATACACCCTCAACAATGTAGCCCTTTGTGGGGTTATTTTTAAATGCACTCTTTTTGATCTGCACATAGTCATATAACCATTGCAGTTACAGACTTCACTTAAATCTTATATCCTTGAACACAAATTATTGTGCTTTAGTAACAGACTGCTGCATCCAGTGTGAAAGAAGGAACGCTACCGCAGGTCCTTCATTCCATCAACTGTCAGGTTATTCAACTCCAGCATCACTTAACAAAAGACTGTGTTGTTGTTGTTTGCCAAATTGCGATAATATCAATACATTTTGTGCAATATTACATATCATTTACTGTTTTGTATATTTTGTTCTTCTGTGCAATAGTAGGAACACTATTATTATTTTAAATCTGAAGGCAGCATACATTGTTTTTTTCCACAGCTTTTGGGGCAATATGTAATTTTTACATATTTTTTAATATATTTCTTCTACATATTTTTTATTTTATATAGTCAAATTTCACTTTGCGTACTACTTTTTATTTTGTATTTTTGTTTTTTTTCCCGAATGTTCTCTATCTCTGCTGCTATTTTTCTTCCCACTGTTATTACATGCTGCTGTAATGTCCACATTTCCCCAGCTGGGGATAACTAAAGTTTTATCTTATCTTATCTTATCCATACCTCAATGGACATCAGTGTCATATCAGTTTGTATTTCTGCATCCCGAAGCTTAGACAGGACACCCATGGCACGACGCACATCTTCCAGATTAGCCACAGGATGAGATAGCTGTACGAAGTATATGTTAGTATGTATGCTTATGTCAATCATTTTCTTCCTGTACTCCTCCCTCAGGTATTTGCATAAGAATTTCTTCCAGGCTTTGGTCTCAACTTTCAGGGACTTCTTTAATGGCTCTGTGTATAAGAGATAATTTCCAGTGCAAACCTCAACCCTCACCGTTTAAAAAAAAAAAAAAAACTTTTAAAGCAAAAACAACATTTAAAACACATTACAGCTGCCTTACCCGTTGACAGTTCAATGAAATTCCCAATCCCCAAAACAATGATGGGTTTGATATCATCAATATCTTGTTCAAATGAGTTATAGTGCTGCATTTCAGATTTGATCTGACTCAAGGATGGATTGCTGTCCATGAACTCCTTAAAAGAAATAATCATAATATTATTAAAAGGAAAAAAATAATTCTGTCTAAAATTCAAAACAAGAACATGTAATGTTTGCAGGAAATCAAACCTTGACTTTGAGGTTCCTGTTCTCATCCCAGATCACTCTGAAAGGATTGAACTGCTTCAGAATATCAGTCACTTGTCCTCTCTGGGAGCTGACCACTGATTTCAGAATGAACACAAGCTTTTTGATGTCCTTGTGTTCAGTAACTCTGTGATGGAAATTCTCTTTATCTCCACCTATGAAATCATCACAAACAAACAAAAACAGGCAAAAATTGTTCTTCATAATGTTCACACAGGAAATTAGAAGGGGCTTAAGGGTTGTACACAACTTCAACTGATATTGGCCAGATATTGTCCAGAAGACTGATTTTATTATACACTGGACTGTCAGATTAAAAATTAAGATTAAATCATACATTTTAACTATTCTCTTTTGAATTTTCTTAAGGGATCAACTTAAATTAACTTTATATACTGCCTTTCAGTTTTGTTTTGTTTGCTTTTTTATCCAAGTGCATGCTGAAGATGACTTACCTTTGTTCTTTGTGGCATCATGACTGTACACCTGCTGCCATGCAACACCCTTGCTAACTTCCAACACCAAGTCGATCAGTCGATTTACGGCCTGTTGGATCTCATCTATTGTGGGAATCATTACCTGACGACAACAATATCAGACAGAAATCACTTTTCCTGCTTAACAAGATTCACAAGGAATTTTATTTTATCCTGCACTGCTACAAGATAACTAGTGTGAACTGGAACCAGTTGCCAGTGAATTGTTTAAACTCACCACGTTGGGTATAACCAGCTGGACTTCAGATTTAATTAGCGAGACCATCTTAGACTTAGACTTTGCCTTCTGGTAAGTATTAAAATTCCCACTTATTGATCTCAATCTGTAAGAGATCATATTGTTCTTCTTAGATACTGGCCTTTTTTTTTTTTTTTTTAACATGCTGACCAAAACAGACATACTTACTTAGTGCCAGAAATTCTCCTCTTCAGGGTGTCCAGAGATAACTTGGTTGTTTTGACCAGTGCATCTAATACCCTTGCACTGAAGGATTCATAAAGCTTCTTAAACTCCTGGAATTAAGATTTTTATTTGAAGCATTAACACATATGTTGATATACTGTGTACATATTTTGGTGTTGGTAAACAAACATACTCTTCCAAATTTGATTGCTCTCTCTCTATCTGGACCTTCTAAATTAGTTCCCTCATCCTCACTAGGGGTCCTCTGGCTCTCTCTTGAGAGTATTAAACTTCTCTGTCCTAAAATGTTCAAAGGGTGAAATAAGAAGTTACACATACACATATTCAAATTTGAGGTACTGTATGACTGTTGTTTAACTACATTTATATAATTTCCACTTGTATGCAATACTTAAAACAGTGACTTAAGAGCACCTGGAACAGGTTCCTCAACAGCCTTCTTGGTCCCTTTTGATTGATAAATGCCACTGAACACATTACACAGCTCCCTCACTGCTTCTTTAACACGATTACATTTGTAGTCCAATGTCTTTGCCTGCTCCTTACATTGATTCTAAAAATAGAGAGAGAGAGAGAGCGATATATAAGTTGGTCGTTTCAGTCTCTCTTTAGCTGTTAAATGCTCCACTATGTTCACCAGCTAGTAGCTAACTGTGTCTGCCTGCTGTTTGGTCATGTACGGTGGGCTTTTAGAGCTTTTACTGCTGAAAACAGCTGCCTGCACTGTGAAAACATACACAGTGAACCAAAACAGTTGTGGACAGCTCTGTAATGCTGAGGGTAGCTGCAGATTCAGGTGACAATTATCTGCAGTTTCATTGCTACTTTCACACAGTCACATTAATTTTAAATTGGCATTGAGACATTATTATAAAACATAGCCACTTCAAGGATTAATTTAATGCAAGAACATGACCAATTCCATTTTACTTTATGTAAAATAATAAATTAAAAAGGTAATCATATAGAGTCCCCACCTCATTATGGTTGATCAGGTGTTGCACAGAAGACACATAATCTTCTGGGAGCTCAATCAGCACAGTCTCTGAGATGTCTTTAAGAACATCATCAATGTGTATCTGAAAGATATCCTGCACCTGACAAAAAGAAATATGTCAACTAGAAACATTGTCCTTTAGCAATAGTCTTTTTAGGAATCCCTGAAGGGTAAAACTGTGTCAAAGGGTTGCTGACTAGTGACTGCAATGTTAATAGACATTTTTTTTTTCCCACAACCATTCACCAAAGGTTGTTAATAATTCCTCTGAGCAAGGAATTAAACATACTGAATGACTGCTAAACTTTTTCGTAGGTTAATTATAACTGGTACTACTTTCAAAAGTAAATCCCTATACTTTATAGCCACTTCTGAAAAGCAAAGACAGCTACCATTTGGCTCAGTACTCTTATTCAGTACCATACCTTTTTTACAAGATGTTTGAGCTGAAACAAAGCAGTGTCAGCATTTTGGAAGAACTTGTCCAGGAGGAAGGATGACCAGGTGAGCAACACTGACCCATGGCGAAGCACAGATTCCACCTTGTAATTTACCAAAAACATGATAGCTAAAGATTAGCTGAACTATGGAATAGTAACTCTCTAAGACACAAAAGCCACAAAAATATAAAATGTGACAAAACAACATCTATTCACACTGCCTGTAGTAAGCTTCATATTTGCACTTAACCAAGAAACACTTAAAGTATTTGTTTACATTGATTTGTGACACATATGCCAGTTGTACCAGAAATGAATTACTTAGTTTAACATTTATGTGAACATGAAAGAATTCATTCTTCAAAATTTTGATATTTTATGATTTTGTTCAATTTTCTACTTGTAAATGAACTGTATTAACAAACTGCTTACATTGTCTATTTCTGAAGCCATCAAGCTCGCAAAGTCCGCGGGTATGTTCTCACAAGTGGATTCATAATCTGCCAAAATGGCCTATAAAAACATAGATATTAATAACAAAGATATTGTATATTAAGGTGACCCATGCATCTGTGCAAAAATCTTTTATGATTTACCTGTAGTTTGTGGTGATTTGTGTTTATTTTGCTTTCCAACTTGACCAGACATAAAGCCTGCTTTGGAACCTCCAGACCCATCTTCAACAAACACTTAGCCTCGCAAATGACCTCAGTTACTTTAGGGTCAAAGTTGACAACTAATTTTTCAGTCATTGGGTGACGAACTAGCAGTGAAATATTCAAGACTGTTATGAAACAGAATAGGAAGAATGCATTTGAAATGAATATAAACAGGATCTTATGATATAACATTGTGGCATTATGTACTAACTAGGGTATCAAAATATTGAGTCAAAGCCAGAAAACCAACCATTGTCTAGTTTTGACACTTCGTCCATCCACGCTCTGTGGTAAACAGACTCAAACTCTACTAGCACAGCTGCAGTTTGATTGTACAATCGAACCACTTCCTGTCCCTCAGGGCTGTGCAGGATGTCAGAGTTTTTCTGTTGATTACAACAGATACATTCAATGTTAAACTATTTCAGCACAATAATGAAATAGTTGAAGTTATTTTGGTGGGAAGAATTTAGGCTTACTTTTATGTACGATATGGGTTCCTCTATCTTTTTGTAAAGGTGTCTGACCCAACCAATCCTTCCAGCCACAGGAGGCATGTTTCTGGCTAAAGGGGGGTCTTCTCTCTGTTTGTCATAGAGCTGTAAAGGAAAATTACGCAAGAAGACCAGTTCATTTAATCAAAAACATCAAAGTTCATATTTGACAATTCATTTAATTCATTCTCTGTATCATCTCAAGCATTAAAATGGGATACCTTTTTCACAAACTCTATTTCTGAGGCATAACGGTGAAGAATAAGATCCAAGACGTTGTCAATTTCTGAGTCAAGACAAGGAATGTTCAGCCTCTGAAAACTGCAAATAAAGAAATTTAGGAGCCCTGTGCCATGCTTTTCTGATTGAAATGCCAAATAATTCAGTTTAAATAATTACAGTGCAATCTTAAGATTATACTACTGTACTATACTATCCTGACCGCTGTAATAGGCATAGAGCTTGCTGAGATGAGATGATGTTTGAGAGGCATGAACTCATGAATGCCCGCAGCTGTTTCTGTAGATAAGGATAGCCAAAATTACAATATGACCATGTACACTGGAAACAATGCTGAATATATAAGAGGGAGACAGTAGAACGATAAGAAATACATACAGTACCTCAATGTGGCTGATCTGAAACATAAACTTAGTAAAATGTGTTTCAAATTCAGCTGTTGGAGCCAACACATCATACAGATTCCTTTTTAGATTCATGGATACTGTGTGAAATTGTCTGGCCAGAATCTCAATGCCCTCAATATTTGATTTTCCAAGAGATTCAAACATCTTGAATACTGCAATTATTTGTGAGATCTACAAAAGAGATTATAGCTTATTGTTACTTGGTAAGGCCTTACGGCAACTGTGAGATTCAGACTAAAGTTAGTCTGGACTGCACCTTCTCCAGCTGCTGGCAGAAACGCTCAAACTTGGAAAAAATCTGCACCTCTGAAACCTCGAAGGACCTCTTTCCAGGTTTTTCCTTTGTTTGTGTCTTTGTTTTCTGGAAGCATGACTGATATTCCTGATACAAGGAGATACAGTCCTGCCAAGGACAAAACATGAATGAAAACCGTTACACGCTGATGTAAACATGTGTTAACTTATAATCAAACCTCATCAATGATACCACAGATGTTATTCTTACTGGCAGATGTCATCATCACCTGTATTTTCCTGATGACATCTTCAGGATCTTGGTCCCATATTAGACACATGCCATTGTCAGTAATATATGATCTGCAAGCTGTAACCATCTGATTTGTGACCTGGATTTTTTTTCGGGAAGGTAATTGCATTCTGATGAAGGAAATTGGATCCTTAAATTATCTAAACACAGCTTGTCCTGAGACTCAACAGAATACACTTACTTTGATGAACAGTACAGATATCCTCTCACTTGTATTATAATACACTGAAACAGTGGAAATCATTTGAATGGCGTTGATGATGTTCTGCACACTTTTCATCATGGTGACCTGAAATCACAAATCCAGATATATATAATGTGGAGGGGTCACTAATACTGCCTACCCTACCAATAGGATGTCTGCTATGTTTCTAATTAGACAGTAAACAGGCTAGTGTTTGGTAACATATTAGGTCTTGATGGAGCGGTTGCTGTCATTAACTTTGTCTTAAGGCTTAAGACATGCTTAACCCTGCCTGGAAGAAACCACAGGGTCTCTTCAACCCTGTCACTGTTTGCTGATGAGCACAAGCACAGCTATCTAAATACAGCTGCTGTGCCTTTATCTTATTTTTTCTATTGGTGCAAAAACAAAACAGTAATGACTTTACAGATACGACAGAATGGTCATAAACAATACAGGTAGGCGTTGCTGCTGCTGTGTCTTACATTATAACCCAATATCCACTGGAGGTCACTGTACCCACGGTTTCACCTACACCTGCTGCACACATGGACTGCATCTGAGACTTTGGATTCATGTCATGCTCAGTGCACTATGGTAGTTGTTGGTTGCTGATGCATGCAAGTTGATGGTTTATGTCGCTTCATGTAATTATTTCAGTCTACAACATATTTAAACCTATAAAATTATGCAGACATATAATTTGATGGAAAATGTGTTTTGTTTTGTTTTTTACAAATGGGGTCCTCAAAAACACTTAGGGCCTTCTTTTGTAACTACTTCTTTTAACATGCTATTTTTGTGACATTGTCCCTCAATTCTACAACATTTTGTCCATTTATAAAGTTACGTAATAGAGACATTTGCATTCAGTACAACATTTTCTTGGACATGACTAGGGATTCATCACATCAATTTATTGTCGATCTGTACATACCAGGTCACTGTTGTAAAGAGGCTGACAGACTTTCTCCAGTGTGTTAAGGAATTTTACATTGTCTTTTGCCTCATTGACGTGATCTGTTATCCGGGCATCCAGCTCCCGCCACATCTACATCGGTACAAGGTTGAAAAGGTTCAATTTTGATTCTTCAAAACAGATCTTTTTTTTTTATTAAATCCTTTAGTCCATAGAATGTACTGTTACTGCATCAGAGCCCAAAGTGATGTTTTCAGATTGCTCAAAAAAACCCAAAAGGTAACAAATTTGTAGATTAAAGTAGGAGCAAATAACAATAACACTCTGCATTGAAACTGTTTGTTTGGCTTTTGGTTAGTATCACCTTAAAGCAGCTTGATTATATATTAAGAATTCATTTGCACAAGCATTCTTCATCTACCTGGACTGATAATCAATTAATGAATTGATACCATGCAACCATAAAATTTTCTGTCTCAGAATTTGCACATTGACATTTCTCTTCTTATATCTTATACGGAATCAGTTAGCCATATTATGCCAATACACACATCAAACCTTAGTCAAATCCACCAAAAGCCTAAATGTTGTGTAAAACTTTTTTTTATACATTACTTTTTTGAAGTTTACTAGTCAAGCATCCGCACCTTCATAATCTTGGAATGGCTGATATGGAGGACCATTACCACGGCCTTACACTCTGGTCCTTTGATGTGACTGATAATGGAGTTGAACCTTAAAGACATTTTTTTCCAGTGTTCTAACTCACTCAGTGGCCCTGCAGATTCAACCTCTTTCCTCAGTTGATCACTTTCTATCAGGACCTGATGATTATAGATAGAGAGAAAGGTTACAATATCCTTCTATAGAGCAGCAATTCAATCAACTAATCTACAATAAGACACATTTTGGAAGTGACCTTAGACAGGTGTAAACATTCAGACTGTGTCTGAACGACATTCTGATCTTTGATTTTTTCTTGTTCACATAAGGTTGACTCCATTAGTGTTGTAATAACAGCATAAAACTTTGATTTTACCAACCTGCTCAATTTGCTTGTACCATTGCATCAGAATTTCTTCTAGTTGATGCACCGTGTCAAAGTTGGCAGCTGCAACTTTCATATCTTCAAGCGTGGCCAATTTAGAGAAGTCGACATCTGTGACTGTATTCAGATGAACGATACTCTCACTGCTCATCTGGATATCTGGGGTACAAACAACAAAGACAAAGTGCAAGATCACATCATAACTACCATTCAGTTACAATAACATCCGTATTAACAGGTAATGCAACAAATGATTATTTTAAAGTAATCAGGTATGATTTGCCAAACAAAATGGTGAAGACATGCTAGTTAGAATTCCCTCTAAATGTCGAAACTTGAAAGACTCAAAAAATTATGTAAAAAAAAAAAGAAAGAAAAAAAAGAAGACTTACCATATAAAGAGCTAAGACAACGTTTTATGGAGTACTTGAAGTTCTTTTTAAGTTTTTCTCCATGTCTAGACTTATCCAAGACACCCCAGTTTTGTGCTGCATCGAGAGCTGGTAGCAGAAAGTTGAAGGCATTACTTACTCCTTTCAAGAGGCCATCTCTGGCATCGACCATTGAAAAGAAGATTTCCTACAAGGTATAAAAACAAGCTCATCCATCGCTTCACAAAACTCCAAAGACAAAAAACTAAAAACTAGCTTAGTGTTAGTTAGGTGGTCATCAGCAGTGAGCATCTTCCTTCCTGGTAGTTTACCATGTGTTTTTGATTACAATAATTCCCAATGAATACAGGGAATGCAGATTAGTTTCAGCTGACTGGTTGAAAGTGTACCAAGTAAAATCTGTTTTTTAAACTGTATGAAAAAAAATTATAGACTTCTCAGACATGATAGCGTTAACTTAGAGCAAACTTAGAAAATCAGACGGTATTTTGCCAGTAGGAAAACTCCAGCAACATATGCATTTAAATGGCCATTACACAGTTGTTATGGGACTGGCTGACTTGATTTTTTTCACAAGTCATCCCAGTATTACCAAAATCTGCACAATCTCTTTCAATCACTGATCTATCAATCTCTACAATAAAAAACTTCACTACTTTAGTTGTTATGCATTGCCATTGCTATAGCACACAATGATTAGTTTCAATGTGTTAATCTTCTAAAAAAGATGAGGTACATGAAGCTTTTTATATAATAAAAATAAAGCACTAAATTTGAAATACATTAATTCTACAGGAAGATGCACCTATCGCACAATAAAAGAATTACAATGACAGAAGCATACTACTTTACCCATACAAGACTGTCTTACCTCGTGTATGTTTTCTGAATTCACAGGAATGTCCACTGTAGACCGTGTGAAAGAGCAGCAAATGCCTGTAAGGCATGTTTTAGACAAATTGGCTAAAAGCAGCCTCAATATTTTCCCACCTTTGGTAGTCTCTGGATATGAGCGTCCACACTCTGAAATTAAACCAAATCATTTTTGAACAGATAAAGTTCAGTAAACTTGGGAAAGACTTTTCCCAAAGTTATACAGATGACCCATCTAAAAATTGAGCCTTCCTATCACATACAGCAAACAGAAAGACCCATTGCAGTCTTATAACAAGAGGGACAGACTATAACAAACAAATTAGGCATGCTGGCCTACTGTTTGACAATCCAAAATTGTAGTCTTTCTAGCTTTATGCCTACCTATTCCTGGGACTTCAGACTCTTGATATAAAAAGGAAATGGTTTTACAACCCCCTTTGGCGAAGAAGTCATCAAAAGCAGCCAGCTATTCAGCATGAAAGCAAAGACATAAATTATAACATTTTTTAACACTAATGACATGGTAGCATAGGCATGAAAGACCAAAAACAGGGTGCTCCTGTCATCTTGAAAAGAAACATGAATGAAAATTGAATCTTCTCCCCAAAATCATGATTGAAGAGAGCCACAACAATAGTATACAGTATGCCATGAATCAACATCAGGATCAGACTGTACATTTTTACCAAAGTCAAACAAAGTAAAAATTTGGAAAATGTCAAACTTCTACATTTTCCAATGGTAGTGTAACACAGTGACAGACAGAAATACACACCAATATGATGTCCTCGTGTGTAGTATTTTATTGGACCTGTTAGGGGCTTGTGTGTTCATGACACTCAGAGTATGCATTTGGATGGTAAAATGAGAAGGTACTACTGCCACATATTTTTGCCAGATGCAAAAAGCATTTACTAGTATCAATGCCAAGTCTCAGCTCTCTCACTTCTTTTTTTCCAGGTGTCTGAACAAAAACCATTTGAGGCCACATGGAAGCCCAAACTGTCCAAAATCATTGGGATGATTAATTATCTCCTGTATGGTATTATGTGCATTGATTGTCAAAATCCATGCGAAATACTCACAGATGAGGAATCTAAAATAAATTCCTCTACTGCTGTTGGCTCCAAGGACAACCTGTCAGCCAGAATGTTAATCATGTACTTGTGTGCAGGGGTGAGGAGCTTCTTACGCTCTTCTCTTGCCTGCTTGTATTTGGCCTGAGGAAGACAATGGTTGTCAGTAGTAGCAACTTTACTTGCACACATTAAAACACTGTACCATACTTAGTTAAATGAACTTGTTTATTTGTATACTGTAAGCCTGAAAAGGTGTTAAATAGACTTACCTGAGATCCATGCTTGTTGGTCTTTGAGTTATGTGCATCCATTCTGTGAGAGCTTAGGTAAAATCACCTCCTTTGCTGGTGAAAAACTCAGTTCTTTTGCTTAATCTCTCTGGATTTAATAAAAATAAATAAATAAATTAGCTCACTACTAGTGCAGGAACATCAGGTGCTATTTTTCCCTGTAATGTCTACTACATTGCACATGGCAACTTTGATGATGCAGCACCAAAGAGTGGGCAGTATCAGTAAGCAGATAAATGAGCTGGGGTAATTTACCTTTATTGGCCGGCTAACGTTAAGATATGCTAACTAAAGACGTTGCTGTCTGTGTTGTAAAAATAGTCCGAGCTAACTTAAAGTTCAGTTAAAGTAAAAACTACTTACTTAGCATTAACTGTCTTATCTGCGAAATTACTTGGAGTTACAAGGTCAAGCTTAGTAGTTCACTAAGTTAACCTAACCTAATGACACCGACATTGTGATAACTGAACTAACATAGCCGTTAGCAAACGGACAGTTTGCTAACAATTAATATCATATCGTTAACCTCACTTTACTGTATAGTATTTTCTGCCCTTTCCAAAACTCACCTGATATAATTATAGATGCCTGCTGGCCACATTTTGTTTGTGCTGTTTCTCTTTTCCCAGTAGAAGAGACTTGGTGGTGTTTTTTTGACCGCTGACTATCAATTTTTCATCCAAATCTAACCGTTACGGACCGTATAACTGTTTCCGTTGTATAACGTTGACCGCTCACAGATGCCACGCGCTTTAGCTGTTAGCAGAGATGACGTAGTGAAATAAAGTCTCAATCTCAACGTTGAATGTTAGCTAACTTTCATAATGTGCTTATGGCCTTTCCCTCAGCATTGGCGGTCTTGTCAAGACGAAGTTATACTTGTGTCTGTTTTTTAGTTGTTGCCCTATTAATTTTGTTCACTTTATAATCTTGTACATCTTTGTTTTATCATTGTTAGCAAAGCATAGGAGTGAAGACACCCCCCGCAAAGTCAGACTAACGTTAGTAGTGATGACAGTGGAGTCCTCCTACGGTGACCATTTTATTTTCTATATTTGATATGTGGTACCCTCTACCGGACTGTTGATATTATGACAAAGACTAAATGACCAAAACAACTGCTGATCCTGGATCAGGCGTTGGAGACGACATATGTTTCGTGGTCTACTATTATTGGTCCAGACACACCATCATGTTATCCAATGGCAGGCAGACATCTGTTCGCTGGAGCGACTCTAAAATAGTCTCCGCTCTTCCTTCTCCACAAGGTATTCGCTAGTCAGCAAGGACAGTGACAGCAGTGGAAAACAAAGCTAAGATGAGGAAAATGCAAGTGTTGGGTGTAGTTGCGGTAATATTAGCAGTGTACTGTGTACATGCAAATGTTTACTTTCGTGAGGAGTTTCTGGACGGTGGTAAGTTTGGCTTAACGTTCGGAATTTCTAACGTTTGTTGTGCAGAAGGTTAATTCATTGCATGTTAGCTTGACTCTTAGCCATAATTTTGTTATAATTATCGTGGGTTTCTCTTGAGCGCCTCTTCTCTTCGTCAAACATTTTTCAATTGGTGATTTAGTGAAAATAACGTCAGCTCCCTTCTTAGTTTCCTAGTTTCAACTGGGTTGTTAGCTAGCTAACTTCAGCAAGGCCCCAAAGCTAGCAGACGAAATATCCAGACCACTGACACCTAAGTTGCTTGTAATGGCCTAAATTGCAGTATAAATGTGTAACGTCAGCAAACCTGACGAATTTCGTCGTTTCTACTGTTTCAAAAACTAACGCCAATGATTGGACAGTTGGGTAATGTGATTTTTCAGGAAGTAGCTTGGTGTTAAAGAAGTGCTTCAACAGTTGAACATCATCAAACTTGCTCGTCTTTTCAGATGAGTGGAGAAGTCGCTGGACAAACTCCAAACACAAATCTGACTATGGAGAGTGGAAGCTGACAGCAGGCAGTTTCTATGGAGATGCTGAGAAAGACAAAGGTAACGTAAACGTTTTGCGTTCTAATCCATTAAATATAACAGAGGAATTACCGTGTGTTGACTAAGAACAACGAATGGCACCAGGCATTAAAATGTGTTCCTGATGTAAATTGATATTTTAATAGTGGAAATCAGTGGACCTTTTGAGAACAAGCCAAAGGAGTCACAAATTGCAATCTGATTCTACTGGTTGAATATTTACAGAGTAAACAACTGAGACTTTAATTCTTTCTTGGCCTTGGAGTCTGTGCTTTATAGTAGTACACTGTTATCCAAAAAATACCTTTATATTGTTTGTCTTGCTCAAGATTTCTTTTCCACTTTCATTTTCAGGTCTGCAAACAAGCCAGGATGCTCGTTTTTATGCTACCTCTGCCCGTTTTGAGCCTTTCAGCAATGAGGGAAAGTCTTTGGTCATTCAGTTTACAGTCAAGCATGAGCAAAAGATTGACTGTGGTGGTGGCTATGTGAAGGTCTTCCCGGCTGACTTGGATCAGGCTGACATGCATGGAGAATCCTCATACTACATCATGTTTGGTAAGTGATGATGTTCGTGGTAATTGACAATTATAATTAGTTAGATTAACAGGATTTGGTACATCTAGTAATTTTGTTTATTTCACCCAGGCCCTGACATCTGTGGCTACAGCACCAAGAAAGTCCACGTCATCTTCAATTACAAGGGCAAGAATCACCTCATCAAGAAAGAGATTAAGTGCAAGGTAGTTCTGGCATTTTAAATGTTGGGGAAAAATACTTTTTTTCTTATAATGTACAAACATGCACTACCTCTGCAACAGTGACTTAATCCAAAAACTTCTGTTTCTTCTAGGATGATGAACTGACCCACCTGTACACGCTGATCCTTAATCCAGATCAGACCTATGAAGTGAAGATTGACAACGAGAAGGTAGAATCTGGTAGTCTGGAGGATGACTGGGACTTCTTGCCACCGAAGAAAATTAAGGACCCTGAAGCTAAGAAGCCAGAAGATTGGGATGATCGTGCAAAGATTGATGATGCTGATGACACCAAACCTGAGGTGAATAAAGTAATAAAGTTAATCAACCTCAGCCAGCAAAGCATGTATCTTTGTTCTTCTTTGCATTGACTGAAAGTGCTCTAATGTCCACAGCAAAGCTGACG
The DNA here is from genome assembly GCF_017976325.1 of Chelmon rostratus. Taxonomy (NCBI): domain Eukaryota; kingdom Metazoa; phylum Chordata; class Actinopteri; order Chaetodontiformes; family Chaetodontidae; genus Chelmon; species Chelmon rostratus. The sequence continues at coordinate 19,270,692 of NC_055669.1, forward strand.
AGGAAAATTTCCATTTCTCCCCCAGATTTCCACAGCAGTCCTGACCCTACATTTAAATTCACAATTCTGTTACTTAACTTCCATGTTGGAACTATTGTTTGTTCTTCTTTAGGACTGGGACAAACCTGAAAACATTCCAGACCCTGATGCTAAAAAGCCTGAGGATTGGGATGAGGATATGGATGGAGAGTGGGAGCCACCTATGATCCCCAACCCAGAGTACAAGGTAGGCTAATGTTAGACAGTCATGGCCCGAGTTTTGTGTGATCTCCTTCGCCTGAGAAATGCACAACATTCACTCTGCTAAGGCCTTTGCAGCCTGATAAATTATTTTCTGTTTACAGGGAGAATGGAAACCCAAACAGATCGACAACCCCAACTACAAAGGATCCTGGGTGCATCCTGAGGTTGACAATCCTGAATACAGTCCTGATTCGAACATCTACAAGTTTGACAGCATTGCTGTTTTAGGTCTTGATCTTTGGCAGGTTAGAGAGAAGATCATCTTTGAACAATAATTGTATGGCCATAGTGATGCTTGAACTGCAGTAACATTTGTTACCGTTTATCTCAGGTGAAATCTGGCACCATCTTTGACAACTTCTTGATCACAGACGACGTGAAGGAAGCAGAGGACATTGCAAACGAGACATGGGGTGTGACAAAGGTATGTTGCTGTTGGTATTGTTTTCAAGATGCATTGTGTCATTTGTACAACACATGAAACTGTTGCCAATGAAATGTGAAGAGATTAATTCATTATCTAAACGTTTACCTCAGGAACCAGAGAAGAAAATGAAACAGGAGCAAGATGACCTGAAACGAAAAGAAGAGGAGGAGAAGAACAAAGAGCAAGACACTGAAGCTGATGATGATGTTGATGATGATGACGATGAAGATGGAGATGAAGACATGGATGATGAGGAAGACACAAAGAAAGACCAGGGGGAGACATTTTCAGAAATGGATGACGAGGATGTAAAGCAGAAAGATGAGCTTTGAGGAGCAAGAGATTTTGTCTGTCCCTCCTTTAGAAACTCTGTCCTTTATTTCCCAGGGGTAATTGTGGCTGCTGTGCATCCTTTCCCTGAGATTTGGACACAACCCAACTTGGGGGGCAAATGTAGTGGAGGGTGGCAAGTGGATGTTAATGGGTTTAGTTTCCTTTTTATTTTGGTCATGATATTACCCTTTCGCCCCTGAACTGCTGGATTGATTCTAAGGTTTTCAACCTACAAAGTCCATTCCTCATTTTGAAATAACAGACAATAAGGAGACAGTGACTTCCTACTGTTTTCTTGACCTACTTATTTGCAGATTCCCTTGCACAGGTTGCACAGTTTACCTGAAGCTGTAGGAAATAAGACAAATTGAGATTTGCAGAGAATAATTATTCCTGAAGGAAAATTTCTCTTGTCATCTGGTGAAACATAAAATGCACATAACTCAACATACAATGCATAAACTGTAAGACCTCACAAATCACGGAATACAGACAGAAATCAAAACTGCAATGTAATATAACTTATTTTGGTTATGTCTGTGGCACTGACTTCTATTCCTTTCCACTCTCTTTAAGGCATAATTGAATCAATGGTTTAGATGGAAATTAATCATCAAAGTACACAATGAAATTGTTTGTCTGCATTGAAATAGTATGAATTCAACATGTCTTCATGGTGATGTGATGGGACCTGCATTATATCCTGAGAGTCTGGAGAAACAGATCCCCTTTTTATTGGACAGAATGTTGTTGATACCAAAGTTTTTATTAAAAGATTATAACCGTGGTGCCTGGTCATATTTACTTCTGCATTTGTACAGTTTGAAAGTATGTAGTTAAAATGGAAATTATCGGACTTTACAACCTCTTTTTGATTTCCATGTTTTGCAGTAGTGGATAGAATAGAAAACAAATAATTTTATCTTTCATAGTACTGTTTTCAAATTTATATTTCCCCCCCTGGGACAAATATAGATGGCTGTATAATGGTAAAGGAATGATGCCAATTCGTCCTCTAGCGAAGGTTTCAAAAAAGAAACAGACAAAATGTGATTTTTAATTCACAAATTAAATTTCATTTCCTCTAAGTGAGGCAACAAGAAATAGGCTTCCATTGAGATTATTTTCCAAATGGTGTTATCATGTTGAATGTTGACTGACACATCTTAAATTAAGTGATTTTTTTTTAGCAAACAATTCTTAAAACCATAATAAAGTGCTAAGAAAGAATTGTTGATAATTTATGGGATGAAGCTGGTATGAATGCACAACTTTGGGGAAAATATATCAGTCTTCAAAGAAAAAGAAAATGAAACTTGACTGAGCTACAGTATCAACAAAACAGTTGACTGGGAAGTAGGGCATTTTGGGATGGGGGTTAGTGAATGTGCGCCATAACAAAAGTGTGTACCTTTAAATCAAGTTACCGGTACCATGGCACCAAGGTACCAGTTGCCGGCTGCAGCCGTGACTTATCTAGTCACAGCTCAGAATTGGAACAAAACATTTTTCCTGTTTCTATTTCCCCAGTATCAGTCATTGCTTGGTTCACAAACTGGCAGAGACATGTACCTCTGGTGTAGTGGCCCAAATGGAAACACTAACCGGAACCACGGGCCACGATCGGTCGCCGCTCGTGCCCGCTCGGTTAAGGGGCGTGTGCGCACTCCCGAGACACCAGGAAATATGGCGGCGCTCATGACTGTCGGTCAGGTAACAACTCTCAATAGCTTAAGAAAAGCATAAAATGTTACTATTGATCATTATCAAGTGACAGTGACAGTCGTTGTGTGGTCTCACCACATCATTACTTTATAAGCCTGATGAATATTGGCCAATGGAACCGCAATAGTAACCTTTCGTTGTCAACGAAGTTAACGTGGCTAGCTAGATTAATTAAGGATAGCAAAGTTATTACACGTTTTTATGAAAGAAAGGAGGTACTCTTGCAAGAGAAGTGGCGTTAGAAACGTTAGCAGCGAGGATAGTACTAATGAAAAAAGCTTGGCTAACTAGTAGCTAAAACTAATAAACAAACCTTTAGTTAGCTAACGTTAGCTATCAAAGCTGCGTTTATGTACTTCTACCTCCAACGGACTGAAGGATGTACAGTCTGCTAACATTACAACATTTTCAAGATTTCTAACAACTTAGTTAATTTGGTGTATGTGCTAGCTAACACTCTCTCATTTGTAAATTAGCTGGTGTTGTATTTCTCTCCTCATTGCAGTTGTCAAGTGGAATCCCAGCCTATGAGAACTATTACAGACAGGTAAAATCGGGGTTACTTGTGTGATGTCATTTAGCTGAATTTTATCTGTCAATTAAAATCAGTGAATGAACACAGCTGTGCGTGCTGGATCCACTCAGTGTTTTGTGTTCGACTCTGTAGCTGGATCCGGGAAACACAGGCAAAATATCGGCTGGAGATGCAGCTCAGTTCCTTAAGAAGTCAGGGCTGTCAGACAGTACATTGGGGAAGGTGGGTCACAAACTCACATACATGTACACACAAGAACACACTCATACATTTGCCCAATCACATCATAACTGATTTCTCCTTGTCATTTTTTTTAGATTTGGGATTTGGCAGATTCAGAAAGAAAAGGCTATTTGGACAAGCGGGTAAGGTGGAATTTCTCTGTAGATTTGCCGTGGTTGGTGATGCTGATGTGTGCATAAAACACCGGATTTGCGTTCTTTTGTTCCTCTTTCTTAGGGTTTCTTCATAGCTTTGAAACTGGTGGCCTCAGCACAGGGTGGAAACGATATCAGCCTTAACAACCTCAATCAAATCGTAGCTGCACCCAAATTTGTAAGTGATGAAAGGACTCCTGACAATCGCAATAACTAGTCATTCATAGGAAACAACTACTTCTGTAGCTCAAATGAGAAATGAACAGACATTGAATGCATCCCTAGCTGTCTTTTCCCCATCTTCATACAGCTGTAACTCTGCGCTGCTAGTTAGCATCTTATCCTCACTGCGTTTTTTTTTTTTTACAGAGAGACACTAGCAGCCCATTATTAAATGTTTCACCGGCAGGATCTGACTCACACTGGGCAATTAGGGTGAGCTGATACCATTTGTCAAAAAGATATAAGAAATAGGATATAAGAAAATCAAGCTTGTCACCTAAACTTGAGTTTTTTTCTTCCCCAGCTGGATGAAAAAGGGAAGTTTGAAGGCATTTTTGAGAGTCTGTCCCCAGTCAATGGTCTCCTCTCCGGTGATAAAGTCAGGCCAATTTTGATCAACTCCAAGCTACCTCTGGATGTGTTAGGAAAGGTGATATTACATGTTAGGGTGATGAAACCCATAACACCATAGCACAGCCTTCCCTGACATTTCAGTTTGAACAATGCAAAGCAACTAAATGTTGTTCGTTTTGGTATTTACTTCATGTTACTATAGATTTGGGACCTAAGTGATGTTGACAAAGATGGACACTTGGACAAAGATGAATTCACAGTGGTAAGCTGGTGCCTTTTGTTAACTTGAAGTTTCATTGTCACTCCAGAGTAATTCTGGGAAGCTAATACTTTGATTTTCATCAGGGAAAAAATGTTTTTTACATTAATATAATATCAAGAAATTTTAACCCATATAATCCAACTTTCTAGGCCATGCATCTCGTGTATCGCACCATGGAGAAGGAGCCTATCCCAGCCACTTTACCAACTTCCCTCATCCCCCCTTCTAAAAGGAAGAAGTTTGCAGGGGCTCTGCCAGGTGCTGTGGCTGTGCTCCCTGCTCTGTCTGGGCTTACAGCTAGCCCCGCTCCTCTCAAGGAGTCCCTGCGAAGCACTCCTCCTCTGGCCAGTGCTAATCTCCTCAGCTCCAGTACAGTCAACCTCTCCCCAAAACACTCGTTTAAATCCAGCTCACCGGTATGTTGCCTCACTTGTCTTTCTCTTGAGGTGTTGATGTAGGCGTAGTGGCTGCAACACTGCATTGATCAGTTCATAAAAGATCAAGTGCTAATAATCTTGCTGATGGATTTGGTTAGTCTTAATGTCACAATATTATGAAAAATAAATATCATGTTGAAACATGAAACATCACACTTAATAATAATAATAGTAATACAACTAATGTTCTGTGCAATGATACACAGAACTACAGTCTACTTTTCTGCATACATCAAACAGCTCTTCACTAGCTTCACTAGCATTAGCTTTTATTTACAATTTGCTCAGAATAATTTATTCAGACACTAGAATTGTGTGATACTATTACATCATATGACCATATTTTCACATGTAATTCTCTCATAGAAGAGTTGTCACTTAATTTAAGAGCTGTTTACAAGTCTTGTTGTGGTCGTAAGGGGGAAGAAAGCCTCACAGGATGTTACGCCTGCTAACTTAGGTAGTTTCACATTTCACAAGTCTTCTTACAGAATTTGTAAAAAAAAAAAAAAAAAAAAAGTGCATGCTTCATATATTGTGCTGTGTCATTTAGGTCAAGGTAAAATTTGGATGCATTAGCATGTCACTTTCTGAATATGGCTTGTCAGTCTAAGGTGAAAGCATTCACTCCTCTTGGGGGAAAAAAAATGCATGTAGTTTTCTTTGCTCCTCCCGAAGTAATTCTCACAAGGGCAGGGCCTGGCATTATAAAGAAACCAGCATTTCATGAATTGATTCTTTTCTGTTGCTAATGGGTGGACGTGTTTTGCCACATTGTTTTGAGCATTGTGCACAGCCCAGTGTTTTTCTCCCTGCCTTGTTATAGCTGCAGGGATCTTTCACCCGTAACTTTCAGAGAAACAGGTTTCCTTGAAAGGGAAGAGAAGCAAGACTGTGCACACTTGCATGATCACCTGACATGGCTGACGTGGCTGTCATGATACTTGTGATTTCCTCTTTCTTCTGTTATGCCGCTTCTCATTCCCATTTCTTTCTTCTTCTTTAATTGCCAGTTTAACTTTCCCAGGTTTATGTTTTGTTTCGCCCTTTTCCAGACGGCTTAGCTTTTTTATACAGAACCAAACAGCCGACAAAATTCTTCCCCAGTGTCTTAATTTAGATAGCATGGCTGTGTTTAGGAAGCAAAAGAGGCATGACGTGAAACACAACTGCACCAGCGTGCCATGCCTCCATCTCCCTCATTTTATACAGATACGATTCAGTGCTGTTACTACCTCTGCTTCTAGCTTAGTGGCAGAACAACAATGCCACCCCGCTCTGTGTTTGTATGTGTTATATCGAACGATGAGTTGGAATAATGCAGCATTTACGCCTTCAAATACTGTATTAAAATGGCTTGTGTAACTTTTCCAAGGCAAAATGTTAGACCGTCCACACCAGATTACTTAAACTGCAGATCACTGTCACTTGCATTCGCTCATTTAATTGCAGTAACTTAGACTTTCAGTTTTTGTTTGTGTGTGTGTGATAGTGTCAAGTCATCATGCTGTTTGTGGTAATAGCTGATGAAGAAGCAAGTACATTCTTATCTAGGGTAGGACTCTAAGCTATGTTTAGCAAGACCTGTTGGTATATATAGTAAATGTTTTCCTCATTGGTCACCATGTGCAATTAATTTTTACTTTTAGCTAGTGCCATACATAAATACCACCCATTAACTGAAAAAAACAGATAAATATTGTTCTTATTCATTGTATCCAATGTTGTCTCCCTTGCATAAATGTTGCCTTTTGTCCATTCCAGCCAGCGTTGAACTGGGTGGTACCAGTGGCTGACAGGGAGAGGTATGATGACCTCTTCAAGAAAACAGACACTGACAACGATGGCTTCGTGAATGGAACTGAGGTCATAGAGATCTTCATGTTGTCCAGTCTCTCACAGACTATGCTGGCACAGATATGGTGAGACTGCCGCTCAGTTGAGATTGTGTTATTTGCAGGTGTTTTCCGCATTCATCAACAAACTTCATTTAAATCAGGAAACACATTAACCCATCTGTGGTAGCATTGTAGCAGCTAACAATAGCTAAAGCGGTGAGAGTATGATAGTATCTTAGTAGTTAGTATTGGTAGCTAGCAATTAACATTAACAGTATAGGTGAATCTAGCGTTATTGTCTTCTTCTGTTCCTCTTAGCAGGTAGCGGTTAGCACATAACATTAGCTAAATGGTAGCATCGGAACTGTATTGTCTTCTTCTGTTCTTCCTAGTGGTTAGCAGTAGCATTAGCAATAGTTAAATGGTAGCATCGGTACTGGCCACTACCTGGAGCATCTCTGGGTCAGTTGAACGTGGCGGTGCTGTTTGGATTGTGTAGGAGCAGTGTGAACTGGCACTAGGGGGGGGTGACTCTGGGACGCCGGAGTTCACTGCCTAACCTCCTGGAGGTGTAGTGGGACTAAGTAGGCGAAACACTGTTGAAGGGAGGTTTCCACCTGATGACCCCCAGAGACGTGTTAGGAATCACTGCTCTTTGGCAGGTATAGAGGCAGATTAGAGCTCCAAGGTTCTTCACTGAGAATGAATCCTCTTATTGAGCACAAGTGTCTTGTGTTTAAATTAACTGATCAGTTTGCATATGCATTTTTTCATTCTCAAGAAAAAATGATCTCTTGTAGAACCAATCTTAATGGAGCTTTTCATCAGACTTGGTACCTGAATAGCTGCAATTTCCCAGCTTGGAATAAATAAAGTATATCTATCTATCTATCTATCCATCTATCCATCCATACCGATGCACAGCTAGTTTCATTAAGTTTAACTGTATAGCTCCATCTGGTGGAGCTTTTCAATTTTTTACATTTTCTCCAGAATATGGGTCTAACATAAGATGCAAAAATGATGATGATAGTGTACCAACTGATGACCTTTCAGAAGAAATTGATCTCAGTTTGTGTTGGGTAATATTTCTCAGAAAGAATACACTATCTTAAGTTTAAATTGAAGGCTCCTTTCCTCTCTGCAGGGGACTCGCTGACACTAAACAGACGGGTAAGCTGACCCGGGAGCAGTTCTCTCTGGCCATGCATCTGATCCAGCAGAAGGCCACTAAAGGCATAGACCCTCCCTCCTCTCTAACCCCAGACATGATCCCCCCATCAGAAAGGACTGCAGCTTCAGCGGCGGGCCCTGTGAGTCATGACTTTAGCCAACTGCAACCACTGCTTCGTCTTTCAGTTGCCCCATTTACCGAAATTCTTCCTATCTTCCCAAAGTCAAATTTTTCACTTGCATACCTCCAGACACTTTGTTTTCCTGCTACTATATGCATTTTCAATGGTAAGTTCTGCTTATGGCTTTGTCTTGCACGACTGTTTTATTATGCTTTGCTTGTTTGAGCTCTCTTCCATCCTGTCTAACAGAGCTATGCGGGGTTTCTGTCAGCTGTGAGACCTGAACTTGCTGCACTAGCTAATATGCGCAGAGTGAGTAGTTGAGCTTTTTGTCACAAGGTGGCGCTTTTGTTCTGTCATAGTCTCTGTCTCAGTCAGAAGCACTAGGTGTAAAGGGGACCGTGTTCCTTGAGTTATGCATTAGTTTCCCTTTTATTTCCCCGACAAAGGTGGACACAGAATTTTTAAATCTTGTTTACTTTTTGCAACATATGTGTCATACCTTGAATGTTCCCCAAGTTTGTGTTTTCTAAACTTCAGCTGTGCTACAGGCAAACAACGCCACCTGCTGCTGTTTCACCATTAGTAACCAGTGTCGAGTAGTGGCCAGCTATGGTATAGGTCCTTAATAATTTAAGTATAGTATGCTTTGGCCAACCAATGATTGAAGAGGCCTTCTATCTTTTATAGAAGCATCATGATATGTTTAAGCCAAAGAAGTGTTTGCAAAGGCAGGGTTCTTTCCAATAGAGATATGTCATCTTTTTTTTAAATCAGACCATCAAGGCAGACATCACAACGCAGCTTTTCATTCCATATACAGAAAAAATTATCAATTGGCACATGAACAAACATTTTGGACAAGCTACCTGGAGTGTCCAGGTTTGAATTTGACTACAAACAGGCACGCACCACTAAAGAATAACTCTATTTGAGCCTTCCACATCAAAGAAAGTCTGGTCTTTTGTGTTCATTATGAACAGATTGATATCACGAATAGAGTGAGAGAAGAGCTTTCTAAGAGTATAGTACAGATACTTACTCTTTTGTAATTTTGGCACAAGTACTATCATTACAAGGAATTAGCTCTATTACACAGCTCCCTTTTTAGAGTTTGAGCATGAAAGCAAAAAAATAAGGGGCTGTAGTGTATGTCTGACCAGTGCTTTGAGTGAAAGGAGAGGATTTTTCTGGGAAACTGTGATTTTCTGTTAAGACTCCTTGATTTGTCAAAAGTCTTCATATTTTGAATGCTGTGGTAGAAGGCAGGTTTATCTGTGGTGTGAAATTCTTTTCTATTCTCTCGTCTGTATGCAATTCTCTCCATCCATGTATTGTCTGGAACTCTTGCTCTCTCCCTAGCTGTGCGAGGTGTTTGTGTTTCCTTCCTGTGTCTTTTGTTTTGCTAGACGCATCAGCAGGGAGCTCCTCTCTCCCCCTGCACACCATTCATGTCGCCCTCCTTTTTGTCCCTATTTGAACATTCTCCCTCTCGTCCCTCTTTTTGGCATCCACTTCGTCCCTGCCCTACCTGCCCTTCACTCTTGTCATCTCTGCTCTCACCTTCTGTCACTCTCGCTTCCACATGCCATCGTACTTTCTTTCCTCCTTTTCTCTCCCCTCTCTCCTCACTCGTCCGTCTCTGTCTCTCGCCTCAGGACGGCACCAGCTCCGCGGGGTCGGCCGAGCTGACAGGCATCAAAGAACTGGATGACCTCAGCCAGGAAATAGCTCAGCTGCAGAGGTGAGCCCCTGCGCTCTGAGTAGCAGGAGGATAGCTTTGTTGCTCTTCCTCTGAGGAGAAAAAAACGAAGCGAGGTCGCATTCAAGTGATGTTCAGGATCAAAGGGATTAGATATACTTTCATCAGATAACGTTAACCTTTATTTAACTGGATGCTCTTATTAGATTTTTGCTCACAATGCAGCCTAGCTTTAGGCCACGTGGAGCATATTTTAAAGTCTAACATCATCAATATGGAATAATTTGTATATAATGACGGTCAAAATTCAGATTATTGCAATTATCATACTAATACCATAGCCAGATTATTTTACGTTCTTTCAAAGTTTCAGTTGGTGTAAATGTAATGCACTTTCCAGACCCGCAGTACTCATTGCAAATTATTGGGGCATGTCTACGCTGGTAATCTGATATCTTTTAGTCACATAGTCCATAGTCTTTTAGGCATATTGTCACAAAGTTTTTGGAAAGAATGTTGATCGAATGGTGGCGACAGATGCCCCGTCTTTGCTGTTTCCTGAATGTTTATTCCTCTGGAAATCCCTATGTGTCCACATCATGGCAAAAACAGCATCAAAAGGCACCTTTGAAGTGTTCTTTTGCCTCAAGTTTACCACATCAGGACACTTTTATATCCTGTCAAGTAAAGTGACCATCAAGTGGAGTGTGTCTTTCATGTGATTTCAGTCTTTGTTTTTCAGTTATGTTTAAAAAACACATACACACAAATGTCATTTTAAAGTTTTTTCCTTGTGAGCTCTGTGTTTTGCCACATAGACTTTGTTAGGGAGTAATAGCACCATCTGTTTACTTAACTTGCTCATCTCCCATGTTGTTCACCTATAGAGAGAAATTCATTCTGGAGCAGGAGATCAGGGAAAAAGAGGAAGCCATCAGACATCAAAATAGTGAAGTTCAGGTAAGGCTAATCCAAAATAATTTGCCTGTTAAATACTAAAGTATCAGTGAAGTTCAAGGGTTCAAATGAATGTTTGTGCATGACTGGCAAATAGCCTAAAAATACAGTCTATATACAATTGTGTAAACAATGCAAACCTATGAAGTGTTTTTTTGTGTTTAGTTCCTTTTTCACAATGATATTAATGTATTCTCACTAGTCTCTTGCTGATTCCCCCGCAAACTATGCAAATTGGAGGTAAACTGGCCCGTCGAGGTAATTACTGAATAAAGATAATACTCATTATTCAAACACCTGTGTGTGCATGTGCGTGGCTGCTTTTGTGTGTGTGTGTGTGTGTGGGTGTGCACGTTTGGCGGACCCCCAGGACATGCAGAACGGTTTGGACAGGGAGAGCAGCAGCCTGCAGGACCTGGAGTCACAGAAGCAGGTCGCACAGGAACGTCTGGAGGAGATGGACCAGCAGCGCTCCAAGCTGGAGGGAATGCTCAACGACGTCAAGCAGAAGTGCCAGGAAGAGACCCAGATGGTTAGACTGTTGACTGTTTAAAACAACATGCATATATTAATACAGGAAATGCTGTTGTATTTCCCGTTGTGCCATGGCAATACACATGCAGTTGTCGTCTTTTCGCACTGCGGTCCTTTTGTGCAAAGTGTGTAACATTTTGGTATTTTTGGAGTGCGATGCCAGATATCAATCAGATGTTAATCAAACAGTGAAGTCAACTGAGGTTAAGGTTGCTGCACAATATTAATTTTAATGAGGCCATTGAATATTTAAAAGTACTGTAGCTGTTTACTTTTTTTACTTTATTAGGGAAATTAAAATATTACATACATCACTACATCTGATATACAGCAGTAGCCACAACGATTGAACTGTTACACAATTGATAAGTATAGAAATATAACCCATTTTTTCTGCTTTCACCCGCCAGATCTCGTCCCTGCAGAGCCAGATCCGCTCTCAGGAGACCGACCTTCAGAGCCAGGAGGACGAACTGAGCCGCTCCAAGGCGGAGCTGAGCCGGCTGCAGGAGGAGGAGGCCCAGCTGGAGCAGAGCCTGCTCTCTGGTCGTGTCCAGCTGGACAGCATCGTTAAGTCGCTGAAAACCACTCAGGAAGAGATCAACCAGGTCAGTGAAGACGGAGTAACTGCAGGTTACATTAGGATGTTCTGCCACTTTTGGCCAGTAACCTCTCGTATCAGCTCTGTATTCTTTGGCATAAAGATTGGTTGTGAAGTTAGAGGGATTTTTGAGTCGACGCACATTAAGCTGTGGTTATCCAATCGTCATACCTGTCTTCCCTGTAGAGGCACAACATTTGTTTTTTTTATGTACTATCTGTGGAATTTGTACTTTTCTCCTTTTGTGTTGCCGATGAATCAACCTCACTTTTGAAAACATTAGTTTTACTTTTACTTCCACTTCCATGACCTTTGTGCTAAAGTATCTAGCATGCTCTGAATCACACAGGTTTCGTATCATAGTGGTTTTGGGTTGTTTTTTTTTTTTTTTTTTTTTTTTGATCAGCTTAACCACCAACCACCACTTACATATTTAGCGAAGGTAAATTCATGACAGATTCAAACTCTGTTCACTATTCAGCTGTTCATGCGCGAATTCTACTTTTGCTTTCACAATACTTTTTGTATTTGAAAATGTGGCTTGAAATCGGAGTGGAAAGTTCTCCTGCTTTGAAACCTGCTAAAAAGAGACAGTGAAAGAAATCTATTCTATTTATTTTATGAATCAGATATGTATTAAACAGTCTTTAATGTGTTTTTAGGCTCGCAGTAAGCTGTCGCTGATCCAGGACAGCCAAAAGGAGGTGACCAAGACCATTGAGCAGTACAACAGCGCTTTGAGCGACATCAATGGGGGAAACTTAAGCAACCTGCCTGACTTAAGCGAGGGGTTTGCAGAGAAGGAGAACGGAGGTTTCAGAAGGGCGGTGAGGAGATATATATATATATATATATATATATAAAATATATCCTCTTTCCCATCCCAAGAATTCAGCCTTGAACCCAGTTGCTTTATTCGCCCTTTTTCCTAGTGAATCCTGGTTCATATTTTGATTCCTTTCCCCTAAAAGCTAACAAGATATATGACCTACTCCTAATTTGCCAGTTTCATGGCTATTCAGATGCCCCAGGGGAATCCAAATACAACTATGTTCATGAAACCTTTCTTGTTCCACAGTTTTATTGTCCCAAAGGTTTTTATTTTCTGTATTTCCTGGATATTTGTTTGGAGAAGAGCCATATGTCATATGTTGCCGTGTTTATTCAGTCTGTTTAAGAAGTGAACATGTTCACTGTGTTCTGCTGTAACATGATCAGTGACAATTTAAAGATGTTTGTTTCTGTTCATTCATTAGGATGAGTCTTTCAAGTCAAAGATAGCCATGTTCAACAACAGCAGTGCTAAGGAGCCTCCAGCAGACCCCTTCCAGACAGAGGACCCCTTCAAGTCCGACCCCTTCAATGGTCTGAATACCTTTTCTACCTTGTTATTTACTTCGCTCAGCGTTTGTCCAAAGTCTTGAAAGTCTGGAAAATGACTGTTTTCAAGGTCAGAAACATGCTTGAATTTGAATATACTCATTGTAAAATGCTTGATTTTCAACATTATCTCCTATTTGAAATGAAACGATCCCGTCATCATATTTGTTTGTTGTCTCCTGCGTCTTGCACCAGACGCAGAGTGGAGTGGAGCTAGATTTACTGACATGGGCCTGAAATGAAAAGGGGACGTTTCTCCATTATGGCGTTTTTCTGTTTTTCGGGCCCTCTCTGATCTTGGCATTGTGCTTTTGTGCACATTGAAGACAGCTAGCTAACTACTGTATCTTCTCATCAGCTACTAGAGATCAGGTGGACTTTGTTATTGCTTTAGAAACAGGTTGTCATTGTAATGACAACTGGCTGCCTCATGAAAGATAATTGGCTACATAAGTGCTCTGTTGATCCCTTACTTTGAAAATTAGCAAAATAAAATAATAAGAAATAATCATGTTCAAAATTTATGATCAGAGTAAATGTGAACGGCTGGTAAAATAAGCAAATAAGTGAAAATATGCAATTTAAATTATAGTGGAGATGCCAAATCGTGGAGTTTTAATGAAATGAAAATGGTTCTTGTATGTTCCAGTTTGAATCAAGATCACAAAAGGCTCTAGTTAAATATTTTTAGTGGCTGAATATGATAGAAGTCCATACATCTCTTCTCACTGTCTTCACCTTTTTCTAGATCCATTTGGAGGAGATCCATTCAAAGAAAGTGATCCCTTCAAGGGCACCTCTTCTGAAGATATTTTTAAGAGAACAGACAAGGTAGACCTGTTTGGATCCTCAGACCCCTTCGGTAGAAAACCTGTGCCGCCAGCCAAGGTATCGACCACCTTTTGGCTTAACCACTCAAATGATGTTTGTTGTAAATGCTGATGTGTGCGTGTGTGTGTGTGTGTGTGTGTGCGTGTGTGTGTCAGTGTGTGTGTATGTGTGTGTATATATATTTTAACTGAGATCATTTGAATAGCTCTTATTATGCTTATTGTGCTTTGCGTCTTTGCTTTTCTCAGCCGAGTGCCTTTAGCAGTGGCGACCCCTTCACTTCGAACAGCCCAAAACCAAAGGATTCAGGTACGTTGCTCATCACAAGCATCGTAGCATGTCAGTACAGCCCAGATGCTAAAATGTGAGATGCTGTGTAAGACCTAAAAAAAAGTGCTGTCAGTATGCTACTAATATGCATGCTAATAAGCAAATAGTTAATGGTGAATGTGTACACTTTAATAGTTAAATTTTTTTTTTTCCAGTTTTCAGTGTCTTAACTTGTTCTTTTCAGTCATTTGGAAAGATGCAGCTTGCATATTTTCTTCTCTTATTACAGTCAGGAAGGCAAGATGTGACGGTACTGCAGTAGAACGTACTGTACATTGACTACGTGTAACTTTGGTACATAAAAACACAAATGCATAGTCATCCCTGAACCAAATATGGCCAGATTTTCCATGCAGATGTCTCAGAATGTCACTCCTATTAAGTAATTATGAAGGAACGTTCTAGTTGTGAAACGTGTCTCAAAGAGTCATTCTTTGCCATTCTGGGTGACGTGTTAGATTTAGATTTTATTTTTGGGGGCATCAGGGGCAAACAATTTTTTTACTCGCTGTGGCTTCAATTTTTCCTGTGGTTTGGGGCTATTTTTAGTCGAGTACCTACGCATTTAACTTCTGGCCAACTAAAAATACTCCCCCTACCCTGGAAAAACAGGAGGCCTGCAGGAGCCAAGCATAACAGAAACTCTGTGACTGCTGGTCCTGCTCTAGTAGAATACACTGCCACTCCTTTAACCACTTCTCTGCTGCCTCTGTCCTGTCTTTATATCTGCTGCCATTGAACTGTTCTGCCTCATTCGGTACGGAAGTTGTTTTAAGTTAGTGGCTACCTCTGGCCGATGCTCTGCCATGCTACACACCTTCAGACGAACACAGAGGCAACTGTAGGCCTGAGCTGAGTTACTGTGCGTAAAAGAAAACACTGCGTACTACACATGAATGGGGTCTCTTGTGGTTGCACTCTTACAACAAACATATTCTATTACAATGTTTTGTTTTTTCACTGTAACCATCTGCAGTTTGCTGTTTTTTTCATTAAGCGGCATACCACTGAGCTTCAAAACAACCCGGGCACAGTTCTGGTTAACAGTACGCCAACTGACGCCTTTAATTAGCTGATCAGATGCATACGTCAGGTTAAACAAAACCTCCGCTTTCCAGGTTTTTTTGCAAAATGTCACGGAAAGTTAAACGGTCATGCCACATACCCCTCTCTGAAAATAGCATGCAGGCCCTTTCAGAATGGGCAAGATGCAGAGATGATTTTGAATGTGTGGTTTTCGGGCTGAACTTCTTTATAGTTTGTGGCTCTTTCCATAAACATTTTCAAATGTTCCAAATGCATTTCAATGTACTTTTGTCACAGATGTGTTCGGGACAGTGGACCCCTTTGGAAGCAACTCTTTTGGAAGCAAGGGAGGTGGATTTGCCGACTTTAGTCAGATGTCAAAGGTACGCTCTGGAGACTGTTGGAGTTATGAAGCAGTTGCACCATAAAGCATCATTTTCCACTTAAGCTGTAGAAAGCTGTGTTGTTATTTTTACTCTCATCATGATTGATTTCTTAGATTCCTGCCAATTTATCACATTTATGAAAACAGCCTCTCTGGTTTGAGTCCAGAGGCTTTAGATGTTGGCTGACATTTCTGTTGGAGTCATCATTTTGTGTGATAGTTGAACGTTTTTTTTTTGTCTTTTCCCTTGTGTGTGAACAGAAGTCGGACAACCCTGTACTCCCATCAAAGAAAAATGTTCCTAACCGGCCTGCACCTCCCTATGGTAAGCCCTGATTTTGTGTGTGTGTGTGCCTGTGTGCCTGTGTGTGCGTGAACATGACTGTACTTGCAGCTTAATTTGACATTAATGGCTCAGTGACTTTCATGATTAGCGTGTAATGTTGGTGTAAACCAGTTGAAATCAATACTGTTTGTCATGCCACTGCTGTCAGAACTTCATATAAGAACATTTACTCTTTGTCACTTTGAATGCTTGCAACTTGTCACAGAAATGTAATGGCAGCTACGTTTTGCATTCTTTGTAACTGACTGTTGTCCTGCCAAAAAGGCTTTTTTTGTGCCCTGATGGTATGCAGAAAAAAAAACCTACTTCCCTGTGCTGTGAGGGTGCAGAGAAAGTAATTTCTTCATTTGAAGTTGTAAACAGGAAAGCTGTTGGTTGAGGTATGGCAGCACTATGGGTTTAGAGTAATATGCCCTTGTTAGTGTTGTCAAGAATTTCATTTTGTCTCCATCAGTTGAAATAGCAAGTGCAGTGTTCAGTTAAACTTGTGAATATGTTGATTGGATTGAGAGCTACTTTTCTATGCCTTTTGCATGCATTTAATCTCATGTTCATCTTGTTTCTGTGTGTGTGTTCACATAGTCACTCACTACCCACAGGCCATGCCCAGCGCGTGCCCTTCCGTTGTGACCTTGCTCTTACTCTTTTAGCAGAAGCCACAGCGTGAGAAAGCTGGTGTTCCTCTTTGCTCTGCCACACAGCGAAGGGGTAGAGATGAGTAGCCGCAGTTAACCAGCGAGCTAGTTCCAGAGATGTGCCTCATATGTGATGGGGAAGTGAGAAGCCCACTCTTAAAGACACGGGCTGCTCTGAGTGTCTACATTACAAGTGAACAACAATTTTGGCAAGGTTAGGTGTCATTTAGTTGCCTACAATGGCAAAAAGCCCTTCAATTTGCAGATGCAGCCGCCGTGGCATTGGTGCACAGAGTTTGAGATATGAACAATTACGGCCACATTATAATACCATCAAAATAAGAAAAGTGTTCAGGCTTACGGTAGATAAGGGCGGGTCCGTCGTTTACAATTATGTGTTCAAAAAAAGCCACGCTTTGCATGTTAAGCTTCAATGCATCAGGGAGCCTTACTCAAAAAATGTGGTTAACACCTTTTTTTGAACCAATATCGCTTTCCCCTGGGTGACTACTCTGCAAGCCATCAGCTTTAAGTTGTTGGCTTCCTGTGAAAACTTAGCAATACAATATTACACATTAGCCTTTAAAGTGTGAGCATATTTTCCCAAGGGGCTACCAGTTGTTGTTGTGTGAAATGAAGGCACCAAAGTGTGTTGCCTTACGCAGATTTTGGTATTTATCTAAATGTCTTCCTTCTCCAGTAGGTATGCTCAGTTTGACTGCTTCAGAGCCGATCCAGAGCGTTTGCTCCACGGCAGACAGTAAAGGCTCTTTTGTTACGACACACTCGAGTAAAACATCCAAAGACTGCCCTGTGGGTTTTGCAGATTTTGGCTCTGTAAGTTTAGTCTGCTTACAGTTTTCTGTTGGGTTTGGTATCTTTGTCTGCATGAGCTGCTGATCTCATGATCTCACTCTTCAGATTGTAGAGCTGAAGGCTTGGCGGCGTCAGCTCTCTGTCACTGAACCTCATGCTGCTCACTTCGAAAGCGATCACAGGGCCACCATGCTTACTGGCTGTTGACTAACACCTGACAGAACACCTGAGAGCTTTTTAAGGACTTGGTGTGGGGGGGAATTAAATGTTTACATGCCTGACTTGGATACTCCCCATACTTGTGTCTACCTTGTCGTGTGTTGCCTCCGTCCGCCTGGTTAAAGGGGCTTCTGCATGCTTACTGTTGTCTCTGGCTTCAGCCTTTGACAGGAAGTCAGGATTTATGCACTTTCAGTCAGCGAGTTAGCAAACTTGCCTGGTCAGGTAGCACTCGAGGAGCATTTTTTTCAACTCTTGAAGTACAAACTAAAGGCTTATTTGCTGTCAAAGCATGATATGCCTCCAAGCAGAGCACAACAGAGTAAATCTGCTTCTTTGTCCTCCGTCTTCCGCTTCTTTGCCGTCATGTGTAGCCGAAAGTGGAGAACGATGCATGGCAGCTTTTTGTGTCTCACTTGTATCATTTGACATGACATGAATTGATTTTGTCCCTCATGCCAGCATGACAGTTGTGAAAGGGATTTGTGTTTTTCCTTTTTTTATATCGAACTCTGTATTGTAAATTTTGTTTTTCTGCCAGGCTCTGAATATATCAAGGTAAGAGTGTTTAAGGGTGTGGTGGTCAATCTTTTGCATGTGAAAATCCTGTCTGCACTGCATAATCTGAGAACGGTGATTCATGAGCACGATTATTTTCAATAAATATCCGCAGTCACATTGATCCAAGCCCTAGATCTTCACAGGAAATATGTGACTAGTAATTTATGGCAGTAGTATATTACTGTGAATTGTGTAGAAAGCTTCTTTTTAAGCTTTTAGTGTCGCTTTCTTGGCTTTTTTTTCCGTTTTTGTGACGTCCAAGTGATATCTAAATGGCTATTTGCATTTTTGTTTTGTAATTTACTGATATATAAAATCATTTCAGTTAAGTTTGCTGTATTTTTTGACATTCTGCCCAATTAGAAACGCCTAAATGATTTCAGATTTGCATCCACCGTTCGTTTTACATCCTGCTTTCTCCCAATGAGTTCTCTCCGTCTGTGTTGACATTACAGCCTGCATCTCTGCGCCTTCGTCCACATCTAATGTTTGTTTCTCTGCTCTAGTTTGGAAGTGAGAACCAGCAGCTGGAGTGGGCCAAGCAGGAGAGTGAGCGTGAGGAGCAGGAGAGGCTGAGAAGGCTGCGGCTCCAGGAGCAGCAGGATCTGGAGCTGGCCATCGCTCTCAGCAAGGCCGACATGCCGAGCTCCTGACCAGGCATGACCCGCCGCAGCTCAGTCCTCCTTCTTCTGCCGTACAGCCCTCTGTCCGCAGGCTCATGACAACAGCACCAACACTGGCCCGACATGACTAGCAGCCCCTGTTACCAATTTGTGTAAGAGACCAGTGATTCTCCAACCATGACTGGACTCATGTCAAATGACTCCACATATAGCAACCAGTTAAGGTTCATTGCTCCTAAACTACATGGTAACTATAATCAGGGACAATACGGAGCCACTTGATTTAAGCCTGGCTTCATCCTGCAAGAACATAGCGATTTAACGCAACCCGAACCAGTAGGGTACTTGACTGCAACCTGTATCTAGCTCCATAACTTCCAATGGCTAATCACCCTGACTTATCCAAATGCCTGTCTGTTTCAAGAAAAAAATAACCTTTTAAGAATATTTTACTGTTTTTATTTATATACAAAAGCATCTGTGGTGTATGAAGTACTTGTAAAATGCACTGTATAAACTCTTTTATATAACATTTAATTACTCAGAAAAAAAATCCTATTCAAAGTCAAACCATATGCGCTAACCCCACTGTTTGCCTGTGATTGAGTTTGTCCAATTTCAGATGTTTTTGTTTTAAAAGAAAGAAACTCCGTCATGTACTGTAAATATTTTTAGATGATGGTTTTATGTACAAGCCACAAAAGAGCAGAGCCCATCTTTAAGATACCAACCTGTCTTAAAGGACTGATCAGATCATCAGTGACATGATTTAGATTTTTGTGTCAAATGTTACAGGCAGTTCTTGCCATTTTTGCCTGAATATGGACTGTTTATGGCCTTAAAGTACATGGACTGAAGAAATTTTTGGATATAATCAAACCCTCAACAGGGATACACATGTCAAAATAAAGTATGATGTCATAGCTTTGGTGAAATATGATTTAGCCTCAACTCATCAGTCACCTCTTGTATTTCCAATAATTAAGATGCTAGTGATAATCTCTGAGGTCTTCCTTCCTTATGAACAAAGATCATTCCACCTGGAGGGCTGTTGCACCATCCCTCTGATGTCAGCAGCTTGTGTGTGTCAGAGGGTTTATCATTGGTTGCCTTATTGTAACGCCCAAACAACTTGCACTCCCATACAACTAAAAGCCTCTATAAAACGGAAATAGTGTAAACCTACATTGTTTATACTGGTGCTGTTACACTTAGCTTTGTCCTTTTTACGTCTTCACACGACCACTGATGCACATGTGACATCTGCTTCATTGCATTGTATTGTAACATATAATATTGCACAGTATGTATGTGATTATAAAAAAAAAAAGGTTCAAACTGTAAGAACTTTTGATTGAATAAAAGTGATTTTTAACATTCCTGCACTAAGGTGAGTCTTGTCTTTTCAGTAAAATACTCTAACAACAGCCAGGAAGAAGTGAGCCAGTTACTTGTCACAGCATGTCATTAATAGTTTGATTTTAAAATGAATGTACCAGCAATGAATATGGAATTTATATATTGTTAATTGCCTTAAGGAGCAGTAGTTCAGCATTGCACTTACTATGAAGAAGGTTTTAATCTGATACTTAAACAGTACATAGTCAAATTAAAATAAATTCAAGGTAGATTGTTTACATCTTGTAGTTCTGCATTGATATTGGAACAAAAAACGTGAAATGAGAGTGATACATTTGCATCTACCAGTGCAGATATTTTTTTTACCCAGTGCACACTTCCTCTTTTTAAGATATGACAAATTCTAGTAAAGTGTTGATCAACATATCTGGGTGTACTTTTTATTACATGTTAATTTAAGATATGTAATAACTGTGACTATAACACCACTTTTGGTAAGAGGCGTGGTTTTATCAAGATATTTTTAAAGTCTTTAAAACTGTCATAATGTGACGAGTATTGTGCCAATCGCCAACCACATAGCTGAGGAAAAATGTTCAATATTTATCTAGTTTTTGAAATGCCATCTGGCTTTGATACACCAGCCAGTGCAGCCTTTGATGCGGAAGAAACAAATGCTCACTGACACCATGCAGACATGATATGCACAGACTCAGATACTTTGAAACTATAGTGCAGAATGACTGTGTGTAATTGTAGTATTAAGGCCCTTTGATGTCCTACTATAATTTCTACCCATCAGAAAGGGAGTCTAAGGGCTCCCTGATGAGGGTTTGCTGTGCCCCTCTGTCCAGACGGCTCCCGGCTCACTCTGTAATTATGGAAATGGAGTGTTTGTATTTATAGGCTAAGCCCACAAGCGGCTGCCCTTCTCTGTCTTGCAGCTGCAAAACATCACAGTGGAAATAAAGTGCCCATGTTTTAAATTAAAGTGGGCACACAATGGCAACACGCAAAACCTATTTAGTGTAACTGAGCCGATGGTCTGCAGGTCTGCTGCACCTACGTGGAATGGTTGGAAGCACAGTATGATGAGTGGGTGGATGTGGTTCATTAAACAAAATCTGTGAACAATAGGTAGCTGGAATGACTAAGCCTGCATGGAAAGTAAAGAGCTCACAAGTCAAATATCCAATTTCATTGTTTTTAATATTTACAATAAATACATTTTACAGTATAAAATCCATGTACATATTTATATAAATTTAAGTGAAAAATAATGCACAGGACGTCAAGCCCTGAGAGTGAACAGAGGGGCTGGACCCAAGAGTTTCACACAAGAGGAGACAACATCAACTCCAAATAGTAGGAAGCAATAAAATAAACAGTTTAGGCCATACAGACTTTGAGGCAGTTTAAATAAAACATTGTCTTTGCACATGTTCAGGCAACTGTATGTGCATCTCGCTCCTGTCAATAAGAACATGTTCTGTTGTGTGGCCATGTCGTTCTGTCGTGAAGAGTTTTACAGTAGCACAGTCATAGAAAGGCACTTTGTGTCAAACACAGCATTCCAGTTCTGTCAAAGAAGAGTAGTATATACAGGGCCAGCCCCTTCTTGGTCTGCCTGCTCTAAAGCAAACAAAGCTTTTCTAAAGCTTTCAGAGAACCAAAGTAGTACCAGCTACATTATTAGAAAATAATAACACTAACGTTTGTAATCCAATATTATATATATATAAAAAAGACTTTGGTCATGTGGAGAGCAATTTAAATAAAAAATACATCAGTTGAATCACAACAAAAAATAACACGACCCACCCCTCCCCTCCCCAAGTCCCTTTGTGGGCTCCTTCACATGTGTCTCTTCATGTGAAGTGCCAGGTGGTCAGACCTGGAGAAGGCGCGCTCACACAGGTGGCACTGGAAGGGCCTGTGTCCTGTGTGTTTGCGGAAATGACGGGTCAGCTCATCAGAACGGGCGAATTTCCATCCACAGCCTTCCCAGCTGCAGTGGTACGGCTTCTCACCTGCGAGGAAAGAGAAATGGGAGATTATTAGCCTGTGCTGAAAGGGGAAACATAGTTTCTAGATTTGCAAGTCTGTGCGTAATTACGCACAAAAGTGGTCTTATTTATCATGACGGATTAGGGCACAAACTTACCGGTGTGAGTTCGGAGATGTGCCTTCAGATGGGAGCTCTTGGTGTACGTTTTTCCGCAGCCAGCGAAGTTGCAGGTGTGAGTGGCTGTGCGCTTGCGCGGCCATGTTCGCCGTCCTCTCTTTGGTTTGGACTCCAGCAGGTCGAGGGGAGATGAGGGCGGTGTGAGCATGACCCTCTGCGCGCCTGGCTGCAGGCTGAGACCTTCATCGTACATGCCAAAGGCAGTATGCGGAGTGTGGTAGGACATCTGCATCTGGGGAACCTGAGGGTGGTGCGGGAAAGCCGCCGGTGTGTGGTACTTCTGTGAGAAGTTCATGGGCTGGCACAGTTGTGCCTGGCAGTCCGAAGCTCCCTGGTCGTCGGGGCTGAGAGGCGGGGTCATGTTGCTGGCTGCCCGCGGGGAGATGGCCACCCGGGGCTGCTCGAAGGACATCATGCACGAAACGTTCCCTTCTTGCTTGATTTTGCTGCAGCTTTGGGGCACCATGCCCAAAACGGGACCGTAGCCGTCCATGGGCTCCACTTTGATGTCCTGGCGGGGAAAATGCACGGTGTTGACGTGAAATCTCCCCTGAACGCCGGGGTTGCGCGTAATGCCATAGTTGTTGGTTCCTTCTGCGCGGAGCAGCTCTGTCATGAGGCTGGCGCCGTACGGGGGCGGCGGGGAGCGGTGGTCGTCTGCTGGGTAGGATGGCACCGCGTTTCCCGTCGTGTACATGCCGTGGTCAACTGTGCCCACAAATTCCGCCGCGCTTTCTGAGCCAGTTGTGTTGGCGAGAATAAAATCCAGATCCAAAAAATTACTCAGATCCTCGTCGTCCCTTTTGCTGTTACTGTCCAGGTTGTGTACCATTTCAAGCATGGAGCAGTTGGTGGAGACTAGTTTGTCCGTGTCTCCTTTCCACCTCTGGAAGATTAAACAGATATAATTAGATGCGATAATTGAAATGCAAAATGAAATGTCGAGAGATTGCAGATGATATCCAACTGGAATTTTATTCGCTTAAAATAAGAAAAGAAGTTATTTTTTCTTGTTTTCCTACAGCAAATAAATTAGGTCCAGCAGTTTTACAAGATATCACAATTACCATCCTGACGAAAACAGGTGAACCAAAAAGACACAACTCTCACACATCCACAGATTTTAAGGCGCAAGAAATTGTTTAACTTACGTTTTCCCAGGTTTTCTCTCTTTGGTTTGAGAATGTCGAAAATGACGGTAGCATCACTCCGGATAAGGCCATCGTTCGGTGATAAACAACTATCTCTTGTCAAAGTCGCGTCGTGCTGAGCGGCAGCCGCACCAGAGTCCGTGCGCCTATTTCACTGTCGCCTCTCCGCAGCTGGGCTCCAAAGACATGAACAAGTTTAAAAGTGGTAGGAGGTCCTCCGAACCTTATAACTCTCTAACCCGAGTGCGCCTGGCCAATTGTGAGAGCTCAGGAAACAACGTAAAGTTTGGTAAATTTAGCTCTTTATAAAGCGGCGCCTGCAGGCAGCGGCGCTCAGTACGCGGTGTGTCAGGCAGGGCAGCGCAGAGGAGCCTATAAAGCGCGGGACCTCCCCCACTGGCTGACGCAAATACTCAACAGGCCAGCCCACCTGAGCTGGAGTTGGAAAAAAGTTGCTGGCAAATTACAAACACACGGGCAATATAGCAACCATTGATACTTACGTAATATGCTGAAAAAGAACAAGCCTAATGACAGAAAGAGCTGCAAGCCAAGCCGCAACAGCGAGTTAATATAAAGGCTGTCAGTACTGCAGTTAATCATCACAACACAAAAGGAGATATGGCTTTTTTGATGAACAGTAATAAAAATATAATTAGATTGAAAGTAGTGGGATAAAACTCTGGAGGAAAAGACACAGAAGTATGAGATGGCGCGGATGAGATTATGGCACATAAATCTAATAGAAGTGGACACAAAAATCAAAATTTATATGTTGGATGTGCTTTTTTTTGTGTGTGTTAATTTCCAAGTGATTGCGTCATTTCAGGCCTCAAAATGAATTTATGTCAGTGTTTTCTTTGTTTTCTCCCCATTATAATCAGAAAAAAAAACTCCCTTCAAAATTCTTGTTGTCCATCAAAGTGTCTATAAAGTTTTTGTGTATTTAAGTGTGTCTTAAGAATAATGCAGTGAACTGTGTGTGCGGATAAAGATACTCTCGGCTGCGTGTATGTGTGTGCGCGCCTCCACCTGTT
This sequence comes from Chelmon rostratus, assembly GCF_017976325.1. Classification (NCBI taxonomy): domain Eukaryota; kingdom Metazoa; phylum Chordata; class Actinopteri; order Chaetodontiformes; family Chaetodontidae; genus Chelmon; species Chelmon rostratus. The sequence continues at coordinate 19,295,418 of NC_055669.1, forward strand.
TGGCGCGTCTCTCTCTCGGCTCATTATCATTAATGGATGATTTGGTTTTGTTCTCGCGCTGCAGGCTTGTCCAAACAGGCGCCAGGGTCGTCTGAGGCAGCTTTCACGGCTTTTTAACGCTCTAACCTCTCGTGATGTAAACATGATTTAAGGTAACGTCCCATTCAGGTGTAAATGACGGACGAGGGGGCTGCGGTGTCGATTGGAGTAACATTTGCATCACAACTCTTTCCTGCTTGTTGCCGTTTCTGCTGAGGGATCTGCTTTCTGACGCGAAGACGGTCAAGCAGGACTCCTCTGGCTCCAGAGGTCATTAGGCCAACTGTCACTCTACGCTTGTGTCGCGTTTAAACCCTTACATAAATGAACTTGAAGTGCGTTTTTACCACAAGCAATAAAACTAAGAATTTATGCACAAAATCTCAAATAAAGGCACCACAATCAAAGTTTTGCATTGGTCTGACAGTCATCTGCAGTGATGCAAGAAGTATTCAGGTTCTTTAATTTAGTAAAAGTAGAAATACCACAGTATCAAAAGTAAAAGTACTCATTATGCCGGCAGAATGGTTCTGTCAGCATTATACTTTTGTACTTCATGACATTAGATTATTATTGCTGATGTATTCACCTGTAATTGAGCCATTTATCCGGTTGTGGAGCTACCTTTTACAATGTTATAAACTGTCAAGGTATAAAGTGATATAAAGTGAAAGAGCTTAAGTAAAGTACCTCAGAATTTTACTTAAGTACAATACTTGAGTAAATGTAGTTACTTTCCATTGATCAATAGACACTATCTGTCATTTAATCCAGAACTCCACAGACTGTTAATATTCCTGTTCTGCAACAGGTACACTTTAACAGTAAGTTACACAGCGTGCTGATGATCTAAGCAAACCCAGAACAACTGAACTCAGGTCCACATGACAGACATCACCTCCCATCAAGCTGTCATGTCCACCACCAGCAGTACTCTCTGTCGGTGTAGTCGTGCAGTTTCCACATCCTGATCCCTGATCTGTGCTGCGCATTCGGCCGAAAGTGCGTCACACGGCAGGAGTCCAGTAAGGCCGGAGAGGAAGTGTGTTTTTAATGGCAGCGGAGCGGCTGGCCTGATGTCTGAACCCCTGACCGTTGACTCTGACCCCAGATCTGCGCTGCTCTGCTCCGCTACCAGTGAGAGTGCTCTCACTTCCTCTCTTACTCTGCTACCTTTAATGCTTCGTAATGCTACAAAATGTGAATTTGAGGAACTTAATCCACTGCTGCTGACCTTTTGGTAGTTGCAGTCATATCCCATAATTAACTTGCAAAAAAGCAGTTCTGTTATTTCTGTAGCCTTTTGCAACATTTTCAGGTTGGAGTTTCTCATCTGTTGAATATCAGCAAGCTGTGGACATCACATTATCATTCTTCAATATGCAAAACCTGGCTATCTTGATCGAGCATCCCATGTTTGTGCTATCAAACAATGAACTTTTCATGATCTCAGTGATTTGAGAACTTTTGATGAGAGGGTCGATATCACGTTCGTATCTGTGTGTTCAGTGTGAAGCTACAGCCAGGAGATGGTTTGCTTAGATTAGAATAGGGATCGGAAACTGGGGCCAACAGCGAGCCTGTCCAAAGGTAACAAATTCTGAATCCCAGCACTTCCAAAGCTCCCTGATTAACATGTTGTATAAGTTCAGTTTGTTCCTGTAACGTCTGGATGTCACCTAAAAAAATCCACCTTAAAGCTTAAATGCTTTTACAGACCAAACATTGATGGTCCTGACCAAAACTCACACCACAATGGAAGCTTGTCATATTTTCAGCCTAGCCGGTTTATCCATTATTTGCACACACTTAGTTAAATGTCACGATGCAACCGGACCTGGTTAACAGGAGATTTGCGACAGGACTGTATAAAGACCTCACTAGACAACTCTGCACCTGGTGGATTTAAATGTCAGCCAGACAGAGCAGGAAAAAATTGCACTTGAGTGGCCCGAAATCATGTGAGACTGCACACAGCGTGGTCTGCTCTGTGTTGTGCAGCACAGGGATGAGAAAGTAGAAAAAGCAAGCTGTAGCCGGCAAGTCCGGTGTTTCCCTGGAGGGAGTGCTCGCAAATTCACATGACGTTTAAGAGACAGGTTTGTATTTCACCCTGAACCGTCACTTCCTGTGGAGAAGTGTACGTACCCGACGCGAGAATTTCATTTGGGCACATTGAGGCGAGTGTGCGGGACCTCACATACGATGGGTGGAACACTCTTTTGACTGCAGCGGTCCACATGAAAACATTCCTCAGTGGAGGTTCCAGTTAAAGAGATTTGGAAGAAGTTCATAAAGAGGTGGTACTCAATTAACTCCTGTAAGGAAATTCTTCTTTTGCCCCCCCTTCACAGAGAAGTCAGAGGTCAGAAATAAGACAAACACCTTGCGGGAGTTTGCGGGGTTTCAGTGTCGTCCTCAGACTCTTGACCCCGTGCCCTTTCGTCAAAGCCATAGCCATATGGAGCAAGTGGAGCGAAAGCATCACCATTATTGAGTAAGGAGGAGCAAAGTTATGGTTTTGCTACCCCACATTTTTTCTTTATCATCAGGATTCAGCTGTGGATTAGACATGCACGTACAGTCGGCTCTTTTAAATGTAATGATGCTATTACTATTTTCCATTAGTTCTGTTGATTTTATTATTTGGGAAGTAGTGGGGGGTTAACACGCATGAGCACAGTTCACCAGCCTTTTTTAAACCCAACATAGAACTCATACTCAGCTTTTAAGAGTCTATCATTACTTAAAGCTGGACAGTGGAGACTGCGGACATTTAGAGTTTACCTACCTCTCATTTTACCGCTGCATCCCTTTGGTGTTTTTGTCCAGTAACTGTAAATATCTCAGGCTAGTTTGCTGCCCCACTCCCTCCCTTATCCCACACAGCAGCAGAATAGCAACCTGCTAACATTTTAGGCTACATGTTTTTATATCAATATCAAATATGAAAAAGTCCCTCTTCTAATAATCATTTCAGATCTTGATCCACCCAATAATACACTGATCTTGATGCATTCTTGGTTTTCATAACATCATCTAACTAACCTAGACTAGTGCAGGCGGCTGCTTCTTGACTTAATCCAAGAGGTTAGATCTGTAGAAATGCTGGAAGTTTGATTTCAATGACAATTTCTGTGGGAAAACCCCCTGAACCCCCTGACCCCACTACCACCAGGTGCCCATGTCTGCAGCACCATGTGAGCTGCACATTTGACTATCCCTGCAGAAGAGGAACCATTGAAATGTACGAAGTGTTGAATGTAATGTGGATGAGCAACATTTCCACAGAAGCCTCTGAAAATCTTCTTTTCCCTGAATTGAGATTTGCACAATAGTTTTACCATTGGGCAACCCGTGTGTCATTTCACAATTGTAAAGCTCGTCTGTTGATGCTGCTGGCTTATCTGTGCAGCTAAGTTACCAGGTTATCAACAAGTTGTCAAGTTGTTAACGAGTCATGAAGCCGCTGACATGCCCTTGCAGCAGTGACTGTGTGACAGTGACCCCAACTCTTAAATAAATAAGTCTGTTTTCTTAGTACACTTGTTCTTGCAAAAACTTTCTCATGGACAACTTAAACAGTAAGAATTTTAAGCATTCCTCTTGTGTTTTTGTCCAAGATCAATTTGACATTTCCTTTGTTTTTTGATGATTTGTGATTTATATTCAGGAAATCAGAAAAAAAGGTATAGCCTATTTACGGACAGAACTTCCCAATTACAGCCAAACACAGAAACCAAAGGGCTCAACCAAAATGCAAAGTGGTTTTCTTAGAATTCAAGCAAAAAAGAAAAGCCAGATACAATACTGAGAAAAGGTCCAAAAGCGTAACTACATGGAAATCAATGAGCTTCCTCCTCATTCTATCATTGAGCATTTATAAAAGAAATATCCTTCCATAATTTAATATTTGCCTCCAACAAACAGCACAAAGGGTGTGCTACATGGCTCATCATATGCATGCATGTCTCATATTCTCCATGATAAAACCTCGTGTTCTCATCCCCATTATGTTATTGGGCTGTTCAAGTCAGTGACATGAACACAAGCACGCACTATGTCTGGGTCAGGTCTGTAAGTGTTCCGTCACTGTGGTGAGGATTTGGACACATCGGCTTTGCCTCATGTGGCGCAGTCTGCTAACTTCCATGGAAAAACAGTGTGTAAGTGTGAGAGGTAGCGTCGGGCCTGCACGGGACGTCCTGACTGAGCGAGAGTCAGTGAGAGTTTGAGAGTGAGTGGGATCCTGCTCCGGGCTTATATAGCCCAGTTATTTTTAACCACCCGCCCCTTGCTTATTACAGAGTTTCCCCCCGGACCACTCAGGAAGCACGTTTGGCTCCTTTTCCTGCTCACATGCGGCCAGATTCAAACAGAATCAGAGAATGATAGCATTCAGGCTCTCCAACCCCCCTGCTGGAAAAAGAAGGGGGAAGGAGGACGAGGAGGGGGAGAAATGTTTAACAGTAAAGGTTGGCACGCGCCAACGGCGTGACATTCAAAGAGCTGGCTCTAGTCCTGCTCCAATTTCAGAAAACCTCAAACATTTGTTAGAAAAAACTTCACAGGGGCAGGGCAGATAGAACACACATTTGTGCCTGCTGGGGGCCATTCACTAAGGTTTCTGTAGTGAATTAGCACGACTAAAGATCAGTTGAGTTTCACCGTTAAAGATAACTGTCACCAAACAGAGCTGCTGGTGAGCTGCAGTATATGCAGGACTTAATTACTCTGCACTCGTTTGAATAATGTGTTGCGTGACACTGCCTGGTTGCTTACATTGTTAAGATGTACAAATAAACTTGTTGATACTTGAGAGACCAGTTCAACTCCTTGCAGTTTCCACCACTGAGACAAACATCACTATAATATTTCAGGTATCACTTTATCTTTGTCTGTAGAGGCTTTTTTTAAATGGAGAATAATCACGTTTAAATCAGTGACTGTAGACTGAATGTTAGAAACTCACAGTTAAAGATCACCACAAGCTACATAATGACCATAACGTTGCATCAACACCTGTCTAGAATAGTTTGTAACCTTCATGAAAACAAGAATTATGGCAGGACTGCATTAGGTTGAGCAAGGTGTGCTAATAAACTAGCCAGTGTATGTCAAGTGTATTGCATAAAACTTGCAGACCAAAGTGTTGAAATACCAGAGGAAACAATCCTCTCTGTGTCTGTAGAGAAAAGTTTTTAAGACAAAAAGCAGGATTTTGTTTGTGGGCCTATCCAGGTAATAAACCTGTTAATTGTCTCTACGCACATTACTGAGGTGAGACTTTTGAAAACAAAAGGCACATACGGGCCCCCGCTGTGCTCCACAGCACCTCTGCATTAAAACAGCCAGCGTCTGGCTTCTACAGAACCCAAACATGTGTCTCGACAACCAACGCAGCTTTCAGCAAGTGTTATGGAAACCCACCTTTTAAAAATATGCAGCCCACTCTGGCTAACATGGCAGGAATAATGGCTACATGTGGATATAATTGAGCCAGTAGAGCACTGGGGGGATGGGCCCCAATTTATTAGCTGTTAACACCAGGAATCATACCGGTCCCACTCGTCATACCACACGCACATGGCTTCACTGGCTGTGAAAATGTTGGTTTTTTTCTCTCCAAAGTGCTAAGAAAGGTGCTTTTTATGTGATAAATGAGAATGGGCAGGCTCTCAGGGGCTTGAAGTGGGCCACTCTGAAAAGACTGGAACATTTTCAGACCGGCCTTTGGACGCATGACAATTCAAAGTGAGGTCCAGGCACAGTGCAACTAAACCGAAAGCAAATCTTGTGCTCTCATTTGCTCTCTCAACAATTAGAAAGGAAGATCAATTCCACTTTAATGTTTGGAAGCTAAATATGAAGTTATAGCCTGGACACTATTAGCTTAGCGTAGCACAAAGACTGGAAACAGGGGGGAAATGGCTCGCCTGGCTCTGTCCAAAGCTAACAGAATCCAGCTCCTTGCACCTCTAAAGCTCACTAATTAATATGTGATATCTTGTTTTTTTTTTTTTTTTTACAAAAATCAAAGTGTGCATAAAATTAAGAGCCAGGTGAGCAGTCTTTGTGCTGCGAGGTTAAGGGGCTGCAGGTCCAGCTATTTCTTAAAGCTCATGTATTGACTGCGCTAATTCACTGACCGAATTAGATGGGTCCATTTAAACACTGCTCTGTTTGCACTGATTTCTGACCCGTTGCCTGTCAGCAGGTTAACTCAACTGTTTCACCGTCAGTCTGATGACACTGTATGAAGTCGTCTATCCCGCTGAAAGCTCGGGGAGGCCTGGGTTTTTTTTCCCTCTGTGTGGTACGACGGCCTCAGACCTGTGCACATTTGAACATGCCGACCTAAACTGTGCCAGCTGTTCAAATAGCATAACCCCGGCCTCGACACAGGTTCCCCATTGAAGCCACGCTCCGCTTGATGGAGTGATCCAGCCTGCAGTGCACTTTATAGTGTACACACCTCGAAATGGCGACATTTGTAAAAAGCCTAATAAAAACATTCCTCCAGCAAGGAATGCACCAGGTATTTCCTCTCCTGCACCTGGTTACGATTCCTTCAGTGCACTCGTCTGTTTTCACAGAACCACGCTCCTTCAGAGAGTGGATATTGATCCTGTACTCGTGAATGGAGTTGTGTTTTTCTAAATGGATGACATTGAAAACACACGTCCCTCAAAGGGCTGAAGCACGACACCAAGGCCAAACTGTTGAAAGTGTATTGGTGAGTTGTTTGGGAAGTTAGTGTGCATGGGTTGCAATGTGATGGTGAAATGAGTGGAACTGCGTAGTGAGTAGAAGTCATCATGTATGAAATGAAGTGGGAGTCAGCTGAGGTGTAAAGTGCAGGGGTCAAGAGGTTGGGATCCGTCGGTGAGAAGAACCACTGAATGTGACAAAGCTGCAGCAAGACTACGTGACTAAACGTGTATGAGGAGACAACCGGTTCTCAACCCCGGGTCATCAGATATGGCCAATGACATTTTGTCCCACACCCCAGCGTCTCATACAGATGCTGGTGTCCCTTAGCACCTTAAACAGACGCCTGTAACAGGACTTTGGTTTGATTTAGGCACCAAAACTACTTGGTTAGGTTTAGTAAAAGATCATGATTTTGGGTTGAAATAAATATGCTGATACACATGATCTAAGTTAAGTACGTTATGTAAAGTAAATTAACTTCATTTGGAACTTGAACAGTCTGGAGGAGAGTTTTCAGGTTCACAGCCTCAGATGGGTCATAAGATATTTCATATACTCATATTTTCTGACAACAACAGCTGGTGATGACTGTGGTAGCTCTGGAGAGAGCTTTCCAAAGTTTAAAAAAGGAACCCACATGATGTCATCAGTGTCATCTGAGCCTGAGCTCGACTCTTCCCCTCCTGATACCTTTTGAACTACTCGTTAACTGATTCACTTAAAGGGTTCACAAGCTGGAAGGGTGAGGTTTGACAGGTGAGTGCATGTCTGATGAAAGGCACAAATACAAGTCAGGATATCTCTGCGAATGTTGCTTTGATTGTTGTTTCAATCTGACTTTTGCAAATGCTCCAACTCTGAGGAAGTGCTATACTAAAGTACCCCTTTAATAGAAACTGGTGTTAAATATATCATCAGCTGACAGACAGAAAGTTGTCAAAAACTCTGCAATTACCAGAATCGTGACAGTTTGCAAAGGAAACTGATATTGAATTCAAAGTTAGTAATATATTTGTACAGCCAAATTTCCCAAATACCTAATGTGACTGTTCTTGGTCAGAACAATTAAAGAAACTTAAATCCACACAGATGAAGTGTGTTCTCCTCCATGTCTCAAGGCCAGGGGGCTTCACGGGTTTGCCTGCAAGTGGTCAAGTCAATAACTTATCAGGCTGCAGCAGCGCGGGGGTCAGACAGGTTCCCCTGCACGTTACAGATGTTATCTCAAAGGAGCACGGGGACATTAACCCCGAGTCAAACTGTCATAAAACACCCCTGTTTTTCAAGTGGTTGAGGGATGAGAGAGATGCTGACAGACTGAGTATCACACCGCTCGCTTACGCATTGTAATATGGAAACTGTATTGTTACTTTGACAGAAAGAGTCTTATTTTATGATAACCACAATGTGAGTTTCACATTGAGAAAAACGCAGATGATTAAGTGATTCGAGGGTGTAACGTGATAAATGTGTCTTTTCTGCTTTGGACAGTTGGAACAGTTAAAGGGAGTGTTCAGGTGCTGAGGGTGTATCTGTAACTGAGTAATTTAGATTTTTGGGTTTGGTTGCAAAAAGGCAGAGTAGATAACAACCTGTGGTTGACAAACAAAACGAGATCCGGTGTGTACCGACCATTTGGCACGCGCAGCATTCAGATTTGATGTGTCCTCTTTCACTCTTAGCCTGCTGACAGGAATCGGTGTTTGTAGTGTGGTTTTGTCAGCTAACCAGGTGGGTCCACGATGCAAAGAGCGAATCCACACCAATGCAAAATACTCAGTCCATCATGTGTGAAGTGTGCTACCTCAACGGAGAGAGTGGTTTGCTGAGCCGCAGTCGGTTTCCTCTCCAACTTTCAGCAGTTTCTTTTGTGGCTATGTGCAATCCACTGATGTAAACTGATTTAAAATCTGTACAAAGTCATTTACAGTTGGAGGATCATCTATTTTAAATACCATGGTGTTTTAGTACTGTTGCAGAAATGAAAAAAGCCCACACAGAGCTCAACATGGAGTCAAAGATAGCTTCAAAAACTCCCCCAAGGAGCAAAGCTGAGTCAAATTACTGCTAAAGCCGCATACCTAATTGATTTATTTACTACACCTGGCTTCAATAAACGGCACCAAAATGCAGGTTACTGGTCTATTTAACACTTCAACTAAGCTATAATTAACCCACTGTAATGGCTCAGGGGCCTCACCCGACTGGTTAACTTCAAACTCCCCCCTCTCCCCGCTGCTCTTTAATAACCTGTATCTCCTGTATCATCTGTGCCTCTTCACTCGCTTCCTGAATGGGGCCCACCGTTGATCAGCCTGTAATTTATGGGCTTTTTGTGGGCTGAAAATAGACGGGGGCTGGTTCCTATCAAATGCTGAGGAGTGAAGACCAAACTAATAGCATAGTTTGAATCTAAGAAGATGACACCATCTGACATCTGAATGATAATGATTACAGAACAATATAATAACCATGCATGTCCAATTCAGGCTTCAATGCATATTTTTCTAATATGTCAAGCCAGGGTTTGGTCTATTTGTGAATGGCAGAGGTTCTTACTACAGGGAAGGACTGTTGACGTAACTGTTGTATGACTGAGGCTCTTATTCATCAACTAACTGTTCCCAAAATATGCGATCGTCCTGCATTGTTACAGTGAATAGCGTAACTGCATACACACACACTCCCAGTGCTTAGCAACAACATGTGCTCTGACACAACGGGGAAAGCCGACTTAGAGCAACTCTCCCTCCTCTGTGACTGTGTCTCACAAGCTACTTTACGGGTCAGAGGTCAAAGTGGCTGCCTCTCTGAGGTGTCCCTTGCCTCCATGGCCTCTGGAGAGCTTGAGGTCTCCACCCTCTTAACCTTGACTGACCACTTAAAACTCACCTGAGCGCTGCCTGGAGCACTTATCAGGCCCATCTCATTTGCAGCTCAGCTCAACTGTCAGAACCTGTTCTCGCACCGGCTCATCTCAAGACCTGCTGCCTGTGTTGTCCTTCGAGCCGCTGCCATTAGCTGCTCAGATAATGACTCTTGGCCTGATTAATTCCCTTCTTGTTTTTGTTCCCATCTAAGCCCTCGCAATCGTCGGCGTGCCCGGGCACTTCCCTGCAGCAGGACAGGTCATGTACTTCAACCTGCGGCAGGCCGAGGGGATAAACACACTTGATCCATAAATGCATGCAAACTCATTTGGAAGGGGCGCCCCACAGCTGTGGGTGACATTCTCTTAATGCAGCTGCTCTGTTTAACCTGAGGCACAGACAAGGTGCAGGAGAATAAGCCTTTGCTAATCTACCTGCTTGGCATATTATGCAATTCAGACATTCTTTTGTTAAAGGGATAGAGATGTTCTTGACGAAGGCCCGCATGCATGTGAGTGAGTATAACTTTCTAATGACAAGAGGCTGCTTTTTTGAGGAACAGCATTCTAGCACAAGTGAATAATGTCCTTGTCTGAACATATAGCTCTTATGCAAATGAATCAAATAAAAACTAAATTTGAGAAGTTGGTGGAACTCAGGTTCTCAGTTCTGCTTTAGAGTTTTAAAGTAGTCAGATATTGTCTACTGTGTATTTTGTGTCTCAGAATGATAGAGGTGTACTCTGGTTTAATGCAGCTGGTAACCACTTCCTGTTTTTTAAACAGTGAATCTTCTCACAGTTTGGCCATAATTTCCTGAAGTGTGTTTCGTGTGTGCGAGCGCAGGCGTTTGTGTGTTGTGGCTTAACGCAAACAGAGGTGGTTTGAATGTTTGCAATGAACAATCACGGTTCCTCACTACGCGGTGCGGTGCATCGTTATGAACTGCTATCTTATTACATTTTCTTGTACAAAATGCATGAACAACATTTGTATTTTTGTGTGTGTTTGTGTGTGTGTGTGTGTGTGTGTGTGTGTGTGCATGTGCAGGTATGCAAATCTGTGTGTGCCAGTGTAGCTTCATGTGTGAGTGCGGTAGTTGTGTTTATGGAAGGGTGGTGTAATGGAACAAAACGAGCGTCCCTTTTTTTTTTTTCTGAGTGGCATGTGTTGAGGCTTTTTTGTCTTTAACGCCATCAGGAAACTGATGCATCATCCACCGCTCTGGCATCATGCTGTAACCTTCCTGCTCAGCTGAACAGTAACGTGTGAGAGCAGCCTTCACATCATTGTCTTTTGTGCTTTGCCTGCGATCAGCGTAGCAGCGTGGACCTCACACAGCCTCACAGCAGAGACACCACATTCTTTGCCTGCGCCGAGGCCCATGTTGAATGTTGTCTTTCATATCAGTGATTAACATGAACACATGTACGCCAGTTGTGTGCATAATGTGTGTGTCTCTGAGCGAGCCAAGGGGACTGCCGGGCCCTAATTTGTTTTCGCAGACTCTGACGTCGACCATGCTCAGATTTATACTCATCTGGCATTTTTCGCCCTCGCCCCATTGCGCTGCACAAGCCTGACTGATGCGCTGTGGGCCTACAAATACAGAGAAAGGACTCACAGCTAGTTCTGTTCTCTGCGTTTGATTCTCAGACGGGGGATTTGCAAAATATCATGTTTTAATAAAGCGGAAATACTCAGGAGATGCCAAAACTCTCCATGAAGGTCGTACATTTGGATTTAATTAAATCAAGTAGCTATTACTAATCAGGTTGGTAGTTGTTAAGGACCTAACAAAGGAGAAAAGAGAAAATAGCTAATGTAGCAACCGAATCACATAGGTAGCCACACACACCACAAGTTAGAGAAGTGGGCCTGACTTGTGGGGGAAGAGGTTCCCCACTGGTGTTACACACAGAGATAAACAGCACTTTTTGCTGAAAATAGATCCTCTTCATCTGTACTTGACCTAGAATGTGTACACCCACACTGAGGGTTTTCCACTCAACCCTGTTGTTACCTGCTACCGAACAACTGAGGGGAAATCTGAAACATTTAGTGGCTGGAAGCTCATCCGTGTAGACCAGAACCCAGAGCAGCCCCCAAAAACCGGGGGGTCCTTCATCAAAAAAAAAAAAAAAAAGATGTTCTCCTTCATCCTGAAATATCCTCATCAGAGAACAAAATGGTCTTATAATGGAAATGTATGGCAGGGTGTGGCATGTTATGAGAATCCCACAAATTATGGGCTGGTGGGGAATTGTTCTAATCCAGCAAGCCAATGCTGCGGAAACAGAGCTGCCATTTTGGAGAAAGGGAAGGAGCCAGTTATTTCCTGAGTCCAGACCGAGATCTAATGGATCATGGGGAAGATGTGTGGGCCTGGTGGTTTTTTTTTTTTTTTTTTTTTTTTTGAGGGTGGGGGCGCAGGGGACCCCACACTTTTGAGGGTTTGGGGGTTTTGCATCAGCATGTATATAAAAATACCTGTCAGTGAGAATGGAAGACAGATTCAAACAATGTGGAAGTTATAAACAGGGTCGCTTCTAATCCAAATATGGCTCGGATTCAAGTCTTTTGATTTTACTGTCAGCAGGTCATTGTAAGGAAGAGCAATCAAAGATAACGTCTGATGTATGTGTCTCAGTGATTTGAGATTTCAGCTGTTCGCTCCGTCCTTGGCATTATTCTTTGCCAATAATTCATTGCACTTGCTCGGCTGAAGCTTTCATCAGATGTTGAGACGCAGGCACGTCCTGGATCATGTTGTGTTTCTGTGGCGCGCTGCTTTTCTTGGAATGTGCGCCGGCTCTTTGATTGTTCTGTTTCCTGTGATTTCAGAGGCCCTTTGTCTCTGCGTGGTAACTCACTAATCAGGGAACTCCGTCATAGCTCCCTGTCGCGAGGCCGCGCTCCCCTAATGTCACCCTCTGTGTAATGATATTTTTGGCTCTGCTCTCATGCCTTTCACAGTCCACTGAAGCAAAAAAAAAAATGTCAAAGTTGGCAAGAACAATCACCTTTAGGAATGTGCAGACTAAAAATGAGACTGTGGCATCAGTGGGAGCTGAGGGGGTAACTGCTCCGTCATGAGGCAGAGCTCCAAAAGCGAGAAAGTAACAGTAAATCCCTCTCAACGGGACCTTCCTCTCACCTTCACATGGCTGTTAGCCCCTGTATGATTTATGATTTGATATATTACAGGCTACTGGATACACGGGTCGTTTCTCTCTGTTCGTAAAATGTGCGAGGAGGAATACATTTGCCAAGACTGGAGAATCATAACAGTTTTTTTGCACTCTGGGTTTCCCCCATCTTCTTTTGCTTAGACTGTGGTTTCATGATGTGTTATGGGCTCCATGAAACAACAATGAAACCAGATGTGCTTAGTAATGCGTCTATGTACAGTCTTAACAACTTTGCAGAAGTTGAACCGAGAGCACACCATGTAGCCAGTGTGAGAACTTTGTGCCGTCTAAGCTTTCTGGAAGGGCCTCCGTTCCCTTTTATACCTCCTCTTAAAATAAGCCCCCTCCCATTGGCTGAGAGCAGTCCGGTCATTGAATCACATCAGGCCAATTAGAGAGTAACACTTCCTTTACCGTGAAAGATGTTTCCTGTTGATTGTAAACGTGTGACCTGCTGAGGAACAGAGAAAGGGAGGGGAGGGGGGAGCTTATTGAAACGCTGCCCATGTTTCCCTGACCTTTGTGGCCTTCGCGGCGGAAAAACTGATGCTGTCGTTGTGTGTTTTGATTGTGTGCATGCGTTTGCGTGTGCACAACAGTGGTGGAAAAGAAAGATGTACATTTATTCGAGCATCATGTTCAGGTACTTGCGCATTACCTGAGCATTTCCATGAAAACTGAACTGAAAAAATAAATACTTGTGGCAACAATGAAAACAAGTGCTAGAGGGAGCAAACCTCTGCTCCTTCTCCATACAACCGGCCAATCATGGTGGATGTGAATGTGGATCGTAGTTTTCCAAAAGTTACAGAGATGGCCGGACGCTGCCCCCCTTCCTAAAGTTGCTGAAGCTTATCGACTGTCCCACCAAACAAAGACTTCCACTCTAATCTTCTCAGATGGTTTTATTCAAATAACTGTTTCAGGCTCAAACAGGTAAAACTATGTAACATTTCACAAAACTGCAAATATTAGAGAAAATCGCTGAAAAAGAATACATATTTGTGCTGCAGAATTATTCTTTTATTCTTTCCAACCCCATTAATCATCTTCAGATGTATACTGTGACCCTTTGAAGGTTGGGAACCACTGCTGTACTTGACTGGATCTGAATCTCCCACCACTGGTGTGTAGCGACACGCAGGCCTGGCGAGAGGAGCATGCACGTGCAAACATGGAAGTGTGATGAACCTGAGTTAATTCTGCCGCGTCATGTCTTCTCGCTGTCCCTGGCCAGGGCGGCACGTCCTGCCGCTTCACGTGCCAACCTGCAGATGTGAAGTGGTTTGCTGCCTGTGGGAATGACAGCTTCGCTCTGATCAGCTCCCATTTCGAGGCTGTATTTAGAGCAGCGAACAGATCCGATGTTTAACTCTTTGTGGCGCAGATGTTAAACAAACAGCGAGTCTTTTTCCCTCCTGTTCGATGTCCGTGAGAAATTCAGACATGCAACAGGTTAAAAATCCCGGGAGTCTGAATCCTCATGGCGTCTCTGGAAAGTTTAGGTGACGATTTCGTGCGTGTTGACCTCTAGCAGGGTTTCGGTGACCAGTCTCACCCCTCACGCCCACCTGTTTCTGTGGCCTGCATAGACTCAGGCTTGTTTACCTCTAATGGGACTCTGCTGTGGAGTGAAAACCGAGGGGCCCGACGGTTGTGGCCACAGGTCGGAGGAATGTCTACCGTCTGGACGGGAAAATGTAATCAGCTGAGATCAGCGAATTAGAGGCCGGTTTCTCTTTCTCCGTTCACGCTCTCGCTTTTCCCTCCATGTGCTTCTCATGCATGCAGCTGCTCTCACTTTTTCTCACTCAGCCTCTCTTGAGTCGTACATGCACCCACGCACACAGACACACACACACACACACACACACACACACACATGCGCACTCTTTCAGATGAAGAAAAATGACACCTTTTCTTTCAGCTATTTCCTCTGTTTTTACATACTTGGGCCCAGGGTACAAGAGGCAACCTTGTGTTTTCATGTGACAAAACACACAGAGGTCTGTGTGGATTTGAGGGAGGTGAATAGCCTAATTCATCATTCGGGGTTAGGCCTGTCTAAGCCTCATCTGGGAATATCTCTATCTACACTTAAAAAGTGGGACTGTTGGCGCTGTCTCTTGAGCTTAAAGGAACTACAACTCAGTCCTGTCCTCCATTTGACTGATGACTTCTCTGGAGAATCAAAATTCCACAGTTAAAATGTGGTTTTACCTAAAAGCTGTAAGCCTGCGTTTCTCCTCAAAAGTCTGCCTGTTTGTCAGAGGAAACAGCATTTTCCTTAATCTTTTAGTATTCTGGGCTGCATTCACAAAAAGCAAACATCAGTGCTGGAAGACGTATCCAGAATCTCACGTAAATAGAACTACGACCATGTAAAGACCGTCCTTTACAAGTAACTGCATCTGAACTTGACAAATGCACGTCATTTTCCGTTAGCATCTTGTTACACTGTGATGTTGGGGTGGGGTTTTTACACACATATACGTGTTGTTTTTCAGTTTGAATTCAATAAAATTTACAAGGCTGGAGAAAAAACTGACAACAGTAAAAGAACTGTATGTTATGAACTCCAAAAACACAGTTATACCAAAGTTCAATAGTATTATAGTATAAACTGAGGCCAAGAGATTTTGTGTATTTCTGGCAGTTCATAGCACCCAGTTCACTCAGAGAAAACGCACCTGTCTCTTATTAAAGGCACACAGTCAGTCATTCGCTTCCTGTGTAGAAGTCTTAGATTTTCTAATATGTTACCCCGGTTTTTGATAAATCTCTTCTATGTATTTGCATTCTGTTACTGCCTCTATCCAAAGTACTTTTCATTGTAACTGGAGGAGTTACAGACAAAGCCATGCCTGCATGTAGTGGACATGACACGTACAGACGACAACTGATGCAAACGCACTTTTAAAGTTATCTTAAAGACAATATTTGATCATTAGTTCAGCATTAACAGCATAGCTGAATCTCTTCTTTTTTATTGTTTCTTTCAGAGCATTTGTTCAAGGTGCGTTTGCTGCCCCGAGTGGTTGAGGGTGGTCGTATCATTTCCAGCAGATCTCTGGTACTTGTACTGTGTTTGACTGTGACACTATATACCGCACTGTATTCACTTTCTGCCAACTTGTTAAAGTGTCCAACCTAAACAAAGCTTGAACAAATCTCACTCAGTATGGACTGAATGGCTTGAGTGAGTTGGAGAAGTGAGTCGGGAGATATTTTGGACACAGCCATGTACTGTACTATTAAAACACTCTTGCTGTTGCCACCGGTAACCACAGGTATCGCCAAATCCACCAAGACTTAAATCTTAAGGATCATAATGTCCAAGGTCCAGTGTGAAATATAATATCAAGAATTATGTTTTCATGAGTGTATAATCACATGAAAATTTGAATGGTTGCACTTTCATTACCTTATAATGAGTCCTTTACATCTACAGAAGGAGCAGACCCTCTTCCATAAAGTCTGCCATGTTGCACCGCCATGTTTCTACAGTAGCCTGGAACAGACAAACCAAACACTGGCTCAAGAAAGGAGCTTTGGCTTTCTTTGCATTTCTTTGCACCGCAGGTTCTCCTGCACGCTTTGTACGGGAGGGGTGGGGCGAGGGGTGTTCAGCTGGTTGCAGTTTGCCACCTCACAAAATCCTGCATACTGGACCTTTAAGTTAAAGTAGAAATAAAAACACAGTGTAAAAACACTCCAGAAGAGGTCAAATTCCCATCTTCAAAATCCATACAGCAAACTGTAATTAATAATAAAAAGTAAGATACTCCTTATGCAGCCTGGTCCCTTTCATAGTGCTATATATTGCTTTATTAGATTACATTTACTGATGTACTAATGTATGAGCAGAATTATTGTTGCTGTCAGTTTAATCCATGATAATGCATCATACATTAAGACAAGATAAGATGAGATAAACTTTATTTATCCCCAGTCGGGGAAATTTGGGCATTACAGCAGCATTGAAAGCAGTGGGAAGAAAAAAAAAATTGTGTTTTCTTCATAAAATCTTAAACTTTAGCTATCACAGCGTACAAGATAGAGCATTACTGTCTGAAACACAGTGGAAAAACACAGCACAGAATAGAAATACTCAAGCAAACAACTAGTACCTCGAAATTGGACTTAAGTAGACCTTGAGTAAGTGTATTTAGTTATTTTCCAACCGTGCCGAACACGCACGCCTGTCAGTCTGCTCATGTATCACACTGTGTATATTAAGTCTCACCAGAGGCACTATCTCTGATAATTAAGCCTCCGCAGTGGACGTTAAGGTTAACAGGTCGACCACAGGCACGCTCAGGGCTGCACTGTACGTCCTCCGCTGCCCGTCACGTACACTCAGTCTCACACATTCTCACTCGCTCTCGCACACATGTTGATAACCACACTTGTAATGTGAACCTTACTGCTGAGGAGCGCAGGCCTGTAATTACAGAGCAATGGTGGGAAAGCCATAATCACAAAGACTCAAATAGAAATCTGAATCAACAGATGATTCCAGATTGACTCGTTCCCTCTGTTTACACAAGGCCGTTTTGATTTACGTTCGGAACTGGAGAACCTATTGTCCCTTGCACAAATGTTAACATTTCTCTGATTGAGCCTTTAAGAGGCCTGTACGCGGTGATGTGTAATTGTGCTTTTGTGTTTTTGCTTTCACTCAGAAGCCACATCAAAGGTGTTTTTCCGTATCCTGCCCGCCGGTAGAAAAGGTTGATTCTGATCATAAAAAACACATTGACTTCAATCAGCGGCCAACTGTGAATCGCGCTCCTGTGCTCACCTGCTTTCAACAGATGCCCCAGTGTGTTTCTGTCACACACACACACACACATACTGCACTTCCACTGTTACCGGCCAGCTGGCGGAAACCGTTAAATGAGCAGAAACTATGACACCTCCGTGGCATGAAAATGAGATGTAATGCACGTTTTCTTTCCACATAGGTGTGTGTTATTTCAACTGGAGGTTTGGTCACCTGTTTGTAGGCTTGTTGATCGTACATGAGCTGCGCTGACCTGCGTAATGAATACTGGCAGGGTATTCTCTTTTAATTGGACTGAAATAAACTCTTAATTTCCTTTCTGTGATGCAGCTGGCTCTGACGCAACGTGACATTAATATTTTGAAGAAATCCAACATGGCTGCTGTGCGTGACTCTTTGTGATTTGTCAGCTTTTTTACAGCACTTCTGAAGAATGTGACATATTTCTTTCTGGGGTCAATCTGAGGTCAGAATAGCCGCTCATCTATCTGTCTGTCTCTATACAAGAACAACTCTTCCTCTGTTTTCTGCATCAAAACTCGCCTGTTTGTTACTGTAGCTTTAAAAAAACTACTGTTTAAAACACTGTCGTTGCTCAATGGCAATTGCCTAAGACACCCCATTCCTGGGAAATGAATGCGTGCCCTTGTTCCAAATTTAGTTTTTGCCCGCCACCATGGGCTGCTATTTGGTCTGCCATTTCTCAGGGTTGTGGGCTTCTTTAATGAGCACTTTGATCCCACTCAGGTCTGGCGCTGGTGTTTATGCGACCCTGGAGAAAAAAAAAAAAAAGAAGAAAAAGAAAAGCGAAAAACATATCCCATTCTCTGCTCGAGACCTCTGAGCTGTGGTGCCCGGTGCAGCGGCCGCATCGGGACCCCGGGGACCTCGTCTTCATCCTCAGACGCTGAGTGACCGCAGGAGAGTTCGTGGCTGCACTTTCAAGTCACAGCAGGGTGGATTTTCTGGGGAAAATACAACAGCACATATGGGCTGGACAAATGTACAGTAGACGAGGGTTACAAGGGACAAAAAAATGAAACATTTCCAGGCAACCTGTCAGATTCCTTTGAGATACGAGCTCTCACTGCAGATGGTGGCAGTAGTTTTTTTTAGGGTCAATTGTAGTATAACATGTGCTCTTGATTAAGATTTCTCTTTATCAGTCTCGTAAATTTCGTAACTCAACTATAGCAGCTTCTTGGCTCTGCACACCAGATACTTTATTTCCAGCACGGCTTTGACATGGAGCAGCTGTGTTGTGAGCGTCAAGGCTCAAGTGCTTTTTAACTTGCTGCATCTGAATGCTGTCACCATAACCTGCAGGAACTTTACACTTCAAAACATCCCAGGATTCACATGCAAGTTATCCAGAGCGGAATCTCAAATATGGTTTTGTGATTGGGAGTAAGTGGAAAAATCTGCGGTGGTCTGACTGGAACTCACAAAAGATAGATATGGAGTTCATCAAAATCCAACTTGATAATGACATGAAAGATTTTATGACTGTGACCTCAGTGACCTACCGTGGGTCAGTCACTGCAACCACACACTGAAACTCACAGAACTGGATTTTCAATTATGCGGAGAACCTAAAGTTTCCAAAGATGTCAAATAGGTCAGGCTGGATGTCGGTAAATGTGTCTGAAATACTGTACAAGACAATCGAGAAGACTTTCATTTAAAGGAAAGCTAGTTTAGCTTAGCACAAAGAGTTGAGATGGGGGAAGGCGCCTGGCTCCGTCCGAAGCTGTTAATATGACTGAAATCCATGGTTACTGATAGTAATCTGTGTGCCACCGCCGCTGCCCACACACACAGACAGATGAAAAAAGACAACACGATAAGAATCCCACACCAATCAGAGAGTCATTTAAGAGACATTACTCATACAATCTTCTCTTGGTTTAACCATTACTGTAGCAGAAAGACTTTGATTCGTTCACTCGTTCATCTTTGTTGCTGTCGCTGTGTTTTGGTGTGAGAGTTGTTTCGGGAGCATGAGGGCGTGAGACTGAAGTGTGTCACACGCCAGAAGCGTGAGAGTTGGCAACCCCGGTCAAAATGGCAACTTGTGGTTTTACGGTGGCTTTCATGCAAAGCAATTTTTTGGGAGCAGTACTTCCTCGAGTCTCTGCTCAACCTCACAGTGACAAGACGGTGAGAAGTTCCCGTGAAAGGCTGTCACAGAAATAGTTACAGCACGTAGCTCACAATAACGCACTCGCCATTATTGCATTTCTGTGTCGATCAGTGAGCTAACAGGTGCTCGCAGACGTATTTTCTGTTCTCCCTCGTATCCACGTGTCAATCAAAAACCCTGTCTGTGGTCATTGTGCGATCTAGTTCAACTTTCAGTTGTCGCAGTTGCACAGAGTTACTTATCACTCCTCTCACATCTCCTGCTTCCACATGAGCAAGACAAACCAACAAGTGGCCATGAAACAGGATTCATGAAAAGGACGATGTGTGACAGGTTTATAAGTTGGAAAACTGGGAGGACTTCTGCAGGTTTTGGCTTAATCAGGGTTCACACATTGGCAAGAGCACACCGATTGTAACACTGAACACAGTCAAGATGAACGGACGAAATCATTTTAGTAATAGTTATTGCACTATTATCAAATACAGTCAAAAGACATACACTGGTTAGTTTCTTTACATAAGGATAAGGATATAGGCTTATAATCTCACAAAATTAGTCAGTTTGACCTTTGACAGGAGGAATATGGTGATATTCTCTTTGTTTAAAAATGCAAATAAGATTACTGTCTCATAAATAACAATAAATATAACGTAAATCTGCAACATTGCTCTTCTTGTTTTAAATCATTTGATTCAGGAACATTGCTGAAACAGAGAATTTACACTGAAGACAAATTAAATCACCTCACACCACTGACCGATATTTTTTCTGGTTGAAAATCAGACTTTTCAAAAAACTCTTTTGTGGGTTCAACATAATCCTAAGAGACTTGGACAGGTGATCAGGTGTTCTCTGTGTTACTTCCCTGAAGGCATCAGCAGGAACTGCCACATTCCACCAAATGAATTACCAGCTGTTTGAGCACACATAATACAACGAAGAGCGTCAACCAGGAGTACTGAATGTTCTAGAACCACTCATGGCTTGGCGCAGAGTCCCAGCTCACGTCAGATTGAAGGAAACTTGCCATCTTGGGCTTGGTGGGAGCACCCTGCACCAAACAACTGACCAGCCCAGCCTCACAGCAACCTTGCGATTACCTCAGCTGGTAGGAGCCACATGTCACAGCTGAATATACTCTAGTTCCTGGAAAAAAAAGTTCCTGAAAATGTAAATAAATACGACATGATGTATTGCATCAACTTGATGTTGGCTGCTTTGTTCATTGTGAAATATTAATCTTTAAATCCTGTTTGAAAAGGAAGACAGGACAGGATATGCAAAGCCTGCATAACTGCCAGGGTGACAGGTGTGTGTGTGTGTGTGTGTGTGTGTGTGTTTGCTTTTGGAAACTCGACCTGAAACTATGAGTCAAAAACAGCCCAAAAAAAATCATATACATTAACGTCAACATGTTTTACTATTTTACATGCTGTACTTTAGTCATACATATGCACAAATCGCTTTTCCACTCTTTCAAAAACGATGAAGGCAGACTTGGACGGTGTGATGGGAACTGTTTAGAGCCAAAGACAGGAAGACAACTTGCATGTTGACTCAGTGACTCACAGCAAGGTTTTTGCTGTTTGCACTGGGCTGTTAATCACAAGAGTATATGGCCATGTGAGCGGGCGGAGGAGCAGGATCCTGCTGCAGATAGACTCAGAGGGACCAAGTCCGGCACACGGCCAAAAATAAAAGAGAAGGTGCAATGAAACCAAAACTTATGCATTCACGTGCATGCACACTCACAGTTGCGTGTCGAGGATGGTTTGGTGTGCGAGAGATCAGAGGATTTATCCAGGTGTGAATGGATGTCAGGCTGGATGCGGCCCTTCGCCTGGACTTGCCTGCTGTGTGCCCATCCACGTGTTCTGGATGCCCATGTGTCAGTGGTTATGAGTCATGCCAGACAACTTTGTTTGCCCAAGCTACCGTGACTCATTGCATACTTGCTGGATGGGACCTGGACTGTCGATCTTTTCTCATGCCTTAAGTACAGTGTCTGTTTGACTTGAGCTTTTGTAAGGTATTCCTATCTGCGTTTTTTGCATGCTAATGTGGTCACATCCAGCTCAAAGACAACAGAACTCCTCTTGCTGCCTTTTTCTTTTCTTTAAATCTGCATTTCGCATGTCACTCAAGACGACTTTGGTGTGAAGGCTTTATGCAGTGTTGCCAAAGCACATGCATGAGGATGATGTCCTTTCTTTTAAGAATGCTGGAGTTGGTTTTTTCAACATAACACACTTCTCTATAAGTACACACACAGTGCTCAGCTTTGGAAACATGCGTGGGCGACTGTCAGAGCAATGTATCGGTGCCCGGCCAAGGGTTACAGCCCAGATGGAGACAGCGTTAACCCTCAGTGCTGATAGCAAGGCATTATGGGTGTCTTATCTCCGCCTCAGGCTCCTTAAGTCAGTTATACACCATTCAGCAACGGAATTTTATAGCAACAGAAAAAAAATGGCCATAAACATAAAATGACTGACTGATAGCTGCACTCGGCTGAAAGATGCCCTCTAATTAGTGTGTTTTATGAGCCCAGGATCCACAGTGAAAACATGTTCGTGCTGCGCCAGAGAGCAAACACTGCCTGGGAGGTCACAGTGCCTGCAGGAAGTTCTGGAGAGTCCTCAGACCAAGTTCAGGGCATTTCATAGGAAGTCTCATGGTAGACGTTTGGCGCCCAGATGATAATAATTGCATGGTTAATTACAGTATGACTAATGGGACAATTTCAATGTGTAACAGCAAAGAAATGATAAGATGTCGTGCATTCCACTGTTATTTGTTCTGACTATAGCTGATATGTTCTTGA
This sequence comes from Chelmon rostratus, assembly GCF_017976325.1. Lineage (NCBI taxonomy): Eukaryota > Metazoa > Chordata > Actinopteri > Chaetodontiformes > Chaetodontidae > Chelmon > Chelmon rostratus. Next base: position 19,317,987 of record NC_055669.1, read on the forward strand.
GATATAGAGCTGTTGCAGTTTGAATGAATTAGAACGAACACGTAGTTTGTTGGAATTAATTTCGAGTCAACGCACATCGACTCTTAATGCTACTAATACAATACATGTAAATACTTTTTACAAACGGACACAAATCAGTAGTGATTTAATGCAAAACCTCAGTCAAGGACCTGCATGCATCTACAGAATCGCACACTGTATGCTGCTGTCCTGATCTCTCCTTCACATGTCGATGTAGCTGCTTGATCTGTCGCCATTCGTCGACACAAACACCACGGTGTCAAAAATAGTGAGCCGGAAGCTCCTTGTGCCATTGTAGGCAAAGCAAATATTCGCAATTTATCACAAGTTGGCAGGATTTTCTGCCATTGCATCAGGCTTTCACCATCTGAAAGGACATGCGTGTGCATCTGTATCTGTAGAACAGCCAATCGGATCATTCTCTTTCTTAAATGACCTGTGATTGGCCAAAGTCTTGCAGCAAGGGCTAAATTTTCTAAAACTGAAAACAAAGCCAAGAGGAGGTGCAGAAGTCTATTTTTCTCTCAGATCACTTGAATTACATTATGCTGAAATATTATCATGGAAATATTTCCTCAGTGAAACCCTGCCTACCCCAGCTTTTAAAAAAGAGGCATCTCAGAAATGAACCCCTGAAGAATTTCTCCAATGTTGCCACTCAGAGTCCCGACATCTCCTGTTTCACCTGCTCCTGCACGAGCGAACCAATGAGCTCTGGTCCACGACGACACAGGCCCACCTCTCAGCAAAGAAAAGCTCTTTAAATGAGTGAAATATTTCAGATGCTCTCCCAGACAAAAGAAGTAAAAACAAGGGAGTGAGTGAGAGGCAGCAGGGTTCCCCCTGACCCTCTGGTCAACCAGAAAGTGGGAAGGGTTAATCCCGGTTTACACCGACCTCACTCAGCAGCTCCTCAGCGCTGGAGTGATAAACATGAGTACGAAGAGGATTCTCCTCTCACCTGGTGACAATGCAGTGCCCCGGGCCTGACCCCACAGGTGACGACAGGCTTGGCACGACAACTCTACTGTGGGAGAGAGATGGAAAGAGAAGCAGGGAAAGCCATAAAGATAAGCCCCTTTCACACACCGAATCCGCAAAATTGCTGGGTTTGTTGATCTCTAAGGGCTTTTGGGCTTTTCAACTTAGAAAAAAGCTCCATTCTTGTATGATATTTGGCATTTTGCATTCAGGGCAAGGAAACATATGATGTACAAGGCGAAAGATTGTTTAGTGCAACGTGTGACTATGACATTTATCTGAGTAGTTTGGTTGCAGTCTCCCTTTGGAGTCAAATCTACTTCAAAATTATCTAAAGCTGTTGCATCTTGTGTTTGGTTGGCGTCATATACAGCAAAATATTTGAATCTTATTCACACTCAAGCCGTGTAGAAGATGTTATGAAAGTGTTACGGGGTCACACAGTAAATAGATGGATGCCGTACTGAGTGTATTTGTCTGCTTCAAAACTACACTAACCAAAGAGATGCTGCAACCAATTTCTAGAGGAAATATTCTGCACCTGAGCCTGTATGAACGAGACCTCGATGTCTGATTTTTACCTCAGGAAAAGAGTTTCAAACACATCTTATCTACAGTTTGTCCCTTTTTGACAGAACTGTGGCATCTCTTCAAACATTAGTCAGCTTGGCTGTTTTGCGTTCTTTCTATTGTTGTGTCTCATGTTGCTTCTTGCTAGCGCTGGCTCAGCCAAGCAAAATGATGCCAAAATCCTCACATGAAAGACTAAGACTCGCTTTTGTCATAGAAGTGCTGACACTCCCGATGGCATGTTTTGTGCAAGTTCAGATCTGATTTGGTGTCACAAACCTTAATGATCCAAACTGGGAGAATCAGCTGAAACGTGACGAGAAAAAGGAGAGGAGAAGAAAGGCTGATGGTTACAGAGAGAGAGAGATAAGGTTAAGGATTAAAATAAGATAGGAGGGAGATTAAGAGCAAGAGTTGGAGAGAAATTCGACACGCTATTTATCAACCCTGTTTTCCTCTCCTCTTGTGCGCTTCGCGGAAATTGTCGTTTTTCTCCTCGCTCTCCTCTTGCAGCTGATAAAATCGCTGCTATCGTTCAAGGTAAATGCAGAGTTCAAAGGATGTCAGAGCTGTTTGCAAAGCGCTGGGCGTTCACATTAGCTTTGCAGCAATTTGTTTTTTCATTTTGGACTTATCTTTATTTCTATTGATAAGGTGGTGCTGATTCATCAGTGTCAAGGGCCTGAACTTGATCCCTTCAGTTTGAATTTTTCACCATGACTAATGTGAAAATGATATTTTATGTACATAGGTGCTGGACGATAGGTTGCTGTTTCAGACCTGGGTTTGGGTAATACGTATAAATCAACCTTGGACATGTTTTTGTAGTCAGAGCGTAGGTGTGTTTTGTGTTGAACAGGTTTCTTAAACTATTACTACATTCCATGTGTGTATTTACCTGTCCGCTCAGGTCTCATCTCTCTCGGCCACACCCTCAGTGTGTTTTTATAGTATTACCCATGTTCCCTATGGAACTGAATTACTCCTTGGAAGCACAGATGAAGAAATCTTCTCACAGCTGCATATTTTTGCTTGAATGTGTATGTTAAGAAATGCTTTTTTCTATTTATATGTTGCCAATACACGGTGTTAGATAACACAGCTGGTACATCTGCAAACATAAATCCATTAAATAGATGGACTTAGAGTAAACTTTAACCGAAAAATACAGTTTGATGTGGTAACTTTTGAAGTGTCATGTAAAATCAGCGGCAGAATTACAGCTTTGCCTCCTGGAGATACACACAACACAGGAAAAGGTCCAACAAAGTGAGAAAGCTCCTGCAAACCATTTGAGAGAGTGTTTTTTCCTGTTTTGTTTACATGTTAGAGCAATAAAACGGTAATAAAATGATCTACAGAGGAGCTCCTTGAGCGTGACCTCCTTGTAAAATGCTACCTTAGACTCAAGGCAAATATTTTAATGAGAACATCATAAACTAAACATGCACTTCTGTTGACAGAGAGAGAAAAATAAAAGAGCGCTGACTGCGTCTTGTCTGTCCTTTCACAAAGCACTTTCTGTGCTGCATCGGTCTATTACTGTGTAATTATTTACCATTTATGAGGAGAATCAAGTCGTGCAGGTAAGGCCTGTTCTGGGTTTGATTTTCTCACAGGCAACCACATGAAATTCCTTACAGTCCACTGACTCCTCGGTGTGCATGTGATTTTCATGTTCTGTTTTGTGCAACTCCTGACTCAACCTGTTTGTGGTCGAGTTGGAGGATCCTTCGATTGTTTGTTAGCTTTGCAAAAGCACACAGTGTGTTCAACCTACCTCGAAAAACCCCTTTACCCCCACTTTTTATCTAAGAAAGGACTCTAAAAAGTGGGAATGCTTTAAGATCAGCGACTACAAAATGGATTGCTGAGAAACAATACTGTTGTACTAGTGGGATTCTCCTAAACTTTATTTTCAAATGCAGGAAGAATGTAAGATTTGGTGGCGGGAGGTTGCATCAAGCCAAACCCCGACTATCAGCAGCAAAACTGCCTCAGTGGGACGTGCTTCCAGACACACACACACACACACACACACACACACCATGCACCTGTGCAGGATTGCGCTGAAAAGAACTGATAGCAGAGTGAAAGAACTTGACATTTGTTTTCCTAATCACCTGCGACACCTCCTTTCTGTTTGTGCAGAGCGAGAAGTATCACAGAGCTCAACAAAGGCCCCATTTACTCACCATCCTTATTTGTCCAAGCGTGTTTCCCTCCAGCTCCCTGAAACCACAAGCTCATTATTTCATCCTCCGTAATGTTAGCTTTTAAATCCACATCAGCACACTCATTTGGTTAGAGATGGTAAATATTTATGCGGCGTGTCACAAAAACACACGTGCACGCACGCACACACACACATGCACACACACAGGCTAAAAGTTGCACGAACACTTTTAGCCTCCCATTTGTTCAGATTTCCTTTTTTTATTTTCAATTTGAGCTGGAACTGTTTCACTGGTCTGTTTGGCTGGATTCATGAGATCTTATTGGATTATTAAAGGCCCCAGTGTGCTGTTTTGCCTGATTGTTTCCTGTTGTTGCTTAGTTCTTTGTTTTCACATGCAAAGCCATTCCAAATTAACTAATGAATGTGTATATATATAAATAGTGATTGCCTGGTTTGAAAGACTGTGCTTTGGCTTTTAGGGTTGATCACTGAATTTCAAAATAAAAGTCACAGACACCAGACTTCTTTTGACAAACTTTATATAGGAGAGTGGTACAAAGAAAAGAGACTAACACATAAAGTTTGAGTATATAATACTAATATACTAATAATAGGGAAAAGCCAAAGTAGGTAAATTTTTGATTAATCGGGATAAACTAGCTAGACATGTGAGTTGCCGGGTGCCACTTGTTTTATCAAATACAGCATGCTGTACGTATATACTCCTTAATGTGTAATTATGGTAAATAAAGATAAGATAGTACTTTATTAATCACACAGTGGAGAAATTAGCAATAAAGATTAGAAAGAACCACTTACATAATAAAGACAAAAGTCCATCCTCAGATAAACCATCAAATATCACCAGCTACTAAAATTCACTGCATTTCCTGAGCTGTTTTGTACTATATTTACTTGTTGTGTGCATGTTTGACGGCCTGCGTCATCTGATGCTGCTTTAGTTTAGCAATGAGCAATTTTCTACTTTAAATAACTTGGTTTTCTTATCACCACAGCAGTAAGAGGAAGTTTAACAATATGGTGAGATATACAAACATTAAAATACAAGGATGCACTGTGCAGCTGTACTATACTGTACTGTTTGTAAAAAGCACATATCTGAAATCAAGCAGCATTTGTATATAATCAATATTAAAGGAACGGAAGGATTTAGATTTAACTGGAGAAATGTTAATAGCAGTCATTTCAAACAGAGGCCCTGGCTTGGTTGTGGCCTCTTGACTCATTGGGAACCTTGGTCTGTGTCCAGTGATCCGTCCATGCCTTCAGTTTTGTTACAGCCTCTTAGCAAGCATGTCTGTGGGATGGAGCGTTGTCTTGAGGCGCACACTGAACAGTTGCTCCGGGTAAAAATCATGCCACTCCGCTGTCTTTCATAGCTGCTGCCAACATATGGATGTGATGAGACGTTTGCATGTTTAACCAGATGTAAGAAACAATATGTAAATATGTAAATCACAAATATTTCTTTTATACAGATTGCTAGATTTAAACAAAGAGATTTTAGTAGATGTTTTGATTTCATTCATCCCATCACCCCTCCCCCTCCTTTCACTCTGTGTCTCAGGTTGCCTGCAGTCAGGTATGATGGCCTGAGGCCTCTGGTTAAATCCCCAGCCCAGACGTCTGCACAGCCCTAGTCTGCCTCATTGGGAGACCTGCATTGATTGCTTCTTTAGTCCCCCCGTCATTGTTAATGGGAACCCTGCATTGTGAGGGGCTACTTGCATTGTGAGGGGCCTCTTGTAATATTGTCTTGCTGAGTGCTGGAGAATTGGCTGTGTGGGCACCGGGCTGCCAGCGGCTCCTGTGAGGTCTTGTTGACCTGCTCAATGGAGCCACCTGAGAGTCAATCAGGGCACCAAAATACCCCAACAGGACAGAAGAATGTGGAGGAACTGCTGCTGTGTGGTGGATTAGCAACAGTCTCAAAGAGCTAGCGAATACAATGGGAATATGTCAGTGGACACATGAATGAAAACTGCCATAATAACCTGCATGCCTACCATACTATAGCATCAATAATGGTGCTATAAGAGGCCTTTCTTTAACTGTGGGGAAAACAGGTAAGATCCCCACATCCCTTGTTTTAAGACTCTTAAGACTCAATTGCAAAAGTTCCTAGAAAAGAAGATTTTATTCACTGTCTTCACCTCCAATGCTATATCAGCTTATTGACTCACAACATCATTGAAGCATCTAATAGCATCTGTAAAATGTATTAATTCTGCAAGTTACTGTAAACACAAAAACAGCCTCTCCAAAATTCTTAAATAAACTTCTCCCAAGAAGACATACTGTATTCTGCATTATTACAACCATCTGTAATCATGTCTTACTAATATCGAAAGAAACACACACTAACAGTCATAAACACACACTGTGCTGAAACATGAAGAAACAGAAACCCCACATTCACTCAGCTGCACGTGCAGGATGAAGGAATGTACCAAATTTGTGTTTGGACTCCACGCTGCTCCTGCAGGATGCCGTGATTAAACCTTCATATCACTATCTCCTCTCTTTCTCTGGGGCTCTGTGTTATGATTTCTCTCTTTGCGCAGCCATTGTTTCGCTCAGCTAATCAAAGACTCAGCTGCTATCAGATCAGGCAGCGTTTTAACGTCTGTCAGCAGGCTGGACCAGCCGAGCGCCTGCTAACAGCCTCCCTCTCAGCATGCGAGACGATGCCACAAGGAGGAAGAGAAGAAACTGTGGGGCTAATTTTGGAAATTATTTATTTTTCTTGAAAAGTCTGAGAGTGATATTTTCTGTTTATGCTATCTACTGTTGCTTGGACTGTGTTAACACATGAAAATCACTCATTCTCACTATCTGTTTAGTTACAAAGGGTATTTTTCAAATCCAGGTTGTTGCATCCTATGCTCAACATAGAGAACTGTATACCCAAACGTCCAGAAAAAACTTATACAGTATGCAGCAGCATTCGGAAACTCAAGCCTTCATATGCAACCTTATACTGACGGTCAGGCAGATAAAGCCGAGGTTACCTCTTCAGTGGAGTCACTGGAGGGATGTGTGGACTCATGTAACTGAAGCTCTGAGTGAATCTCGCTGGATAATGACGGTGACTGAGCCTGCTTCCATTGTTCACCTGCATTGTGTTACATGGGAATGAGGACGGCAGGAAACCTACCTTTTGTTGATCTCTTATATTTTGTATTATCACACCAGTGCTGGTGTGCAACACCAGAGCACGCATGCATGACCACACGCACTCACGCACACACACACACACACACACACACACTAACGCACATGTTTACATTATATGCAAGAGAGCTTCACCACTTCAAAGGCTTCAATCTGTGCACAAAGCAAATGGCAGGGGGAGGCAAATTAGAAGGGGAACACGGGTGCTTCTTCAGAGGGAGAGGAAGCACATCGGAAGGACCTTTAATCTCCCTCAACCCTGCCAAATTGAACACCCGGAGGAAATGACATCACATGGCCTGCTGTAGCAATATCACGTTGCAAAATACAAAATTCATCGCTGTCCCAGATATGATTGTCCCCAGCATGACAGGGGTTATGTTTCTTGATATCATAAGCTTCTTAATGACCAGCTTCTTGGAGGTTATCATGTTGCTAATCCATGGAAAAAAGTAGTATAATAACGATACAGAATGATATTCCATTAAAATATTGTTTTATAGGCTATGTTTTATACTGTGCACTGTGTGAGCCATGGCAAGAACAAAAATCCTTTGCCTTACGATAAAAATGAAGTTTTTTCTGATTGTTTTCTGTTCACAACAGAAGAAGAGAGAGAGCTTAATCCTAAAGCCCTACTGTTCTGCACTATTAACTTGCACTAAATTGTCAGTCAAACCTCAAAGGGCAAAATAAAAAGCCTCACATGAATCTTAAATTATGGACTGAAGGGGATGAAGTGCTAGAACAACGTTTGATGTAAATAGTAACTTTTAAAGTAAGCCGGTGCTGTTCCAGCAGCCCGACTTAACTCATCATCTGTTTCTTTGTGGCAACCTATAATTGCAGACTTTTTAAGCAGCCCTGGAGATGTGTTGTAGATAAGCTGTCCAGCTTAACACAGTCAAGGCTTCTCAGCGGTTTCCTTCAGGCATGGCGCTCCCGTAGGCTGCAGACTTTGTGCAGAGGTGTCATATTTCAAAGATGCAACGTTATTCAAAACACATCAGAGTAAGACGACAGATTCATCTTGTAATTAGCGGCAGAGGGATGATCTGAAAGGAGATTTTCATATTCAAATGACTGTGTCGGAGTTGCTGTGCATTTTGTGTGCATTTCGTAAGCTAAAAGAAATCCAGCAGACCATGAAAGGCCACTGAAAGACAAGTGCTGTTGAAATGATTAGTGGTCACAGCATTTGGTAAAGACGAACTCTTTAATTACAGAAAACACCAGTGGAGGTAAATACTCCGTCATCTGATAGCATCTCGGGTAAAGTGACCCACCTCCCCCCTTCTCCCATCAACACCAAAGACTGAGTGCAGGTAACGAAGCGGTAGCCCTGAGGTCCCTCTGTCTCTCATCAAGAATGACAATAGAAGTAAATCTCATTTGTATTGTTAGAAAAACATTCAGGCAACATGAAACAAAGGTGTTTTTCAGGTAGAAATTCTGATTTAACAAATGCCAGCAATCAGCAATCAACCCCGCGACTGTATGAACTTTATTGTGCATTAACTACTCTCCTGGAAAAACACAATGAGTGACTTTCTTCTTCCTCTGGATTTCCGAGGCGATTTCTCGTCAGAGGCTGATTAACACGCCGCTCAACTCAAACTGGGGAAGAGCTTGCTTTATCTTGACTCATCCAGCAACCGTCTTCTCTGATTAGCTGTGATTAACTGAACATTCAAACAGTTTTGCTCAAGCTGCATGCTAATCAGGATGTATAAAATCTTATAAAACAAGTTCAGATGCAGAGAGTTAAAGCCAAAGTCTAGCAGAAAAGCTTTGTGGTACTCGCGCTCTCCAGCTGGAGCTCCTCAGGCAGGTCTTTCCAAAGCCAAAAGGCCGGTCACCTTTGGTCTTTAACCTTGAAAGATAAAAAGTCAGGACATTTGTGCCTGAAGATCTCAGGTTGCAAGAAGGAATCAACAGACCTGAAAGAAAACTGGTGTCAAATAAAGCAGCAGCAGGAGCTCAATAGTGATGAATAAACCTTCCTCATCCAATTTAAACCACGGAGGTGCATTTGTTTTGTGCTGCTCACGGAGCAAAAACAATATATATATACTACATAGGACTCTGTGAAGAGTTTTTCTGAATTTCTTCAGAAGGAAAGCTAGGCCGGATGAAATAAGATCTATCTGCAAAGCTAGATACCACTAAAAGGTTGGTAAAAACAGCTCAACAATGGGACTGTTAAGACAATAGGCAGCAAATCATTTAGAAACTCCTTTGTTTCCCTGAAATATTCTGGATGCCTGTGCATAATTAACCATGTGAGGAGATATGAGCATGGAAATGGCATATTGTAGCGCCAGCGGCTTGATTTTGATGAGTATGAGTCATGACTGCAGCTGTGGGTGTGCCGTTTATCGCCCCCCCCATCAAACTCCAATCACCCGAGATAACAGAATCTGGCCAGAATGAGGGGATCCAGCTTGTTTCTTTCTCCTTCCCATTCTGCATTTTTTAATAGGTGACTTGTGTGACCTGGCTGACAGAATAATATAACTTTGGACTCTATTTCTCGTTATCTTGGCACATTCGAAACATTTAGCAACAAACCGCTGCATTTTTTTCCTTTCTCCAGAATGAATATAAATAATTTTAGAGCAGATAAAAAAACTTGTCCAGTCAGTCAGCAATGTATGCTAAAATTTATTTTGACGAAGATAAAACTTAACATGAGTCTGAGTTTTCCAGAAATTTTCTCTGACAATCGGATACCTACTGTTAGATAAGATAAACCACTGGAGGAGCCCTGCGGATCATTTCTCTGCTGCATTATAGCTATAGCTCCTTGGCATGGACTTAATCCTCTCCTGCTGTAGATTAGATTAAAAACTGGCAAATCACCAGATTCAATAACTTCTATAGCAAATGTTCTATTTGTTCTAAGCCCGAGATAAGGCCTCGACTTCTGCAAACAGTTCGCTTTGCGTGATCGTGCGGCTCGGAAAACAAAAGCGACGTGCAGACTGACTGCAGCCATGCAAGTCACATGAACTTCACGGATGAAACATGTGCTAATTACCTAACTGCCTCTCATCATGTCTGATCCAAACTCCAACAATGAGCTGGAAAGCGAGCAGAGTCTCAAATGCACATCGGCCTTCAGAAGATGTGACGGACAGCAAGACGTTAGTCAGACAAGTCGCAGCATGACGCGGCAGCAGTAATTATCCCTTCTTATTCTTTGTCCTGTTTCACATTAAAATACCTCTTTGATTGACTTGATGAGTAATGAATAATAGTGCAAACCATGTGCAGTCTTGTTCTTTTTGCTATCAGCGATAGCAATGAGCTGTATGACTCTAACTCTTTTTGAGTTTGGTGCGCTGTTCATGTACTTTGTACACAGCACAGAAAGTTCTGCAACAAGTGCTCGCAGCAGAATGGCAGTGTGTGTAATATCTGACGAATCCTCTGAATTGCAGTTGCCGAGGAGGAGAGGAAATCGAATTTTACTCAATAACAATCACCCAGATTTAAACTGTTCTTGAAGTCTTCGCATCGGCTGTCAGGTAACTCCTTAGACTTCACTCTCAAAAAGTCAAAGTGATAGTGAAGCAACTTTATAGAGGCACAAGCATATCCATGTGATCTTACTTCCTCTTTTTTTTTATTGCACTGCTCTGTTTAATTTTCAAAATAAAAATTCACTGGATGCTGCTTGTTCAAGGCACAGTAGGTCTGGTGTTTTTCCATATTTTTGTAAAAGTCAACAAATGCCATAAAAAGACATAAACCAAAAATGTTGTGGTCTGTCTCAGATCACCAACAGATCACAGATATACAGTCTTACTTGCTTTAAAAAGGCAAACGGATTTCCTAAAACATCTGGGCACTTTAGTTTTAGGCAAATGCTTCTCAAATATGAGTAAATGGTACATTTGTCAGGGACTATTTTCAGTTGCGGATTAATACACGTTTGGTAGACAATTTCTGGCAGCAGGACAGTGTATGTAGCTCATGGATGCATTTCTAATAGCTTTTAGACAACAAGCTCTATGGCACAGAGGAATGAGATACATCATATTTTATCTACTCAGACAATTCTTGTTGATAGGATGATTTTAGTCTAGTTTTAGTCTTTTCATGGAATTCTTTGACAATAAGGAAAATGTAGAACATCGCCAGGGTTTTCCCTTAAGGCATTAAAGTACAGGAAGACACTTGTGTTTTTACTTTTAGTCACTGAAAAAAGAGAAAAAGTGACTTGTGCATGTTCTATTGTCCTTTCTTTCAAAAATAACAATGGCCTTGTCTTGCTTCGTTGTTATAGGGCTGATCAGGACACGTACAGTATCTGCTATAGGAGGGACAACCCAAAATACTCCCATTATACTCACCACACTCATGTCTAAAACATTTGAGAATTACTCATGCAGAGGTTAAAGAACCTATGACTAAGATTTTACTTTCCACAAAGCACAAAATGGCCACACTACATTTTATATTTAAGGCTTCGATAGAGTTGTCAACCAATCCCAGTGACTCACAGATTAATTTGCCAGCCTCAGAGAGTTCTGGCTCTCACAATGTACTTTCGGGCCAGTACTCCATTAAAATGGAAGAAAAATGTTCCTTGGCGATTAGCATTTCAAGAAATTGCAATTAAAGAAAAAAAAAGATAAAAATAATGGTAGTGCTGTTCTGGGTCATTATTTATTATTTCATGACACAATCAAAAACTTAACTGTTGGTTTTTTCTTCCAACGGTTGTGAGCAAACAGCCAATGTTGCAACACATTTCTGACTCAAAAAGTAAAAGTTGAATGTCATCATTATATATTATTGCTTAACTTGTTTTTTGTTTTTTGTTTTTTGAAAAAAATGAGTTTCAAGCTCATGTGAACTGCAGGCCGCACCTTCTTGTAGCGCATATTCTTGACATTCCTCTTCAGATCACAAACCTGCATTATAAATTAGATTCTATCCCTTAAATCCCTCATTAATGCAAAGAATTTCAGCAGTGTTGCCATGTTGAAAAGCCACCCATTGTACAGTAACCAATGTCTTTACTAGCTACACCTGTTATGTTGAGAACAATGTGTGCTCTGAATCTTTTCTTGGATGATGCTGGAACTGGAAACGCTTTCAACTGAAGTAAACGCCTCCAGATCATAAAATCCCCAAACTGGACAATGAAGCTTGAGTTGTTAAAAATTTTATAGTGAAATACCCCTGCCTGTTCTCTCAGCCTCATACACACAAGCAGAAGTCAAACATTTACTGACCCTAAAAATAAATGTTTTCTGCCGATTGTATAATTACATGGCGCGGGGAGCGGGGATGTTAGCGTGTAATGTGATGCCGGTTTGTGTGTGTTTGTGAAGGGAAGGGGTTGCGGAAAGGGGAGGGAGATGGGGCGGGGGAGCTTTGGTACAATATAATTAAAATAGGATGGCCTTCGCAGGGCTCAACTTGTTATTGTCTTTTCAACCTCAAAAAGACGGCATGTAAAAATAGACATGTGGCAGAGGTTTTTCTTCTTCTTCCTCTATATATTTTACAAAGATTCGATGAATGAATCACGCTTTAAGTTGGTGATGCTGATCAACATCTTGACATTTTAGTGAAAAGACAGCGTCAGCACTCCCTCAATCAAGTTTTTGTACCAGCACATGCCAGTTGCATGTATGACTGCTGTAAACCTGTCAGCACAAAAAAAAAAAAATCCCCTCTCCTTAAATAGCCCTTAAAAACTTCAGGTAAGCCTTCAGCCGTTGGTGTTCCCTGAGTTTCACCCCGGTCTGGCCAATGCTTGGTTTTCTGACTTATGCAATTCCATCCAAGAGGTATTTTATTGAAGTGGTTGCCTATTTACCCTCACATTAAACGCCTGAGGAATGTGTCCCTGGGTTTGCTGAGGTTGTTTTGATGTGCATTCAAAAAGCCTGTGTGTGCAGAAGGAGCTCATTCACAGCTCACACGGACTCAATGGCTTCATTTGTCCTTGAAGGTAAACACTCGTCCGAGGAGGCCCTCAAATATGGCCTTTTCAAATGCCAAGGCCCCCTCGGCTCTCCATCTTATGTGACAATGAACAAATTCCTATTCAAAAGCACTTACTGTGCGATAGTGTAGCATTGTGGTGCCTTCAGCACACCTGGGTAAATGAATGAACCACGTCCCTGATGAACAAAGCACGTTTACAGTTTACCCGAGCTGTAAACGTGACATCGGTGTATGATGCACTTGAGTTGGATGAATGCCTAGTTTCATTACTGGAAAACCTGTTTGACACATTGAAATCGGTCCAAAGTAAAGATGTTTCACTGGGGATTAAAATAATTCTGTCATGAAGTATTGTCTGGGTCTGTGCTTCCCAACCTGTTTTGTCTGATGTACCTTTACAGCCCAGATGATCTAAGCACCCTTCCATCAACACCATGCCCATCCTGTCCCAAATATGCTCTTATGGATGGATTACAAGATGGATGTCAGGTCCTGTTGTACTGATGCTATTAATTGTGAAAAAAAGAAAAAGGGATATTACAATGCATTTTACTTTAATTTAATTGGTAGTGTTTAGGTTGCTTTGGTCAAACTTACATTTGCACTATTATCACTGGGATCATCTACCATTTAACCATTACTTTCAGCAAATTATCTGGTGCTTTTAGCCAACTAATATAACGTTTTATTCAAAACGTTCTCCAAGCTGCTTCAACTATTTGCTAGGTATCTATTTCCACTTTTTATCTGTTACTTGTAGCTATTTCAACTGTTTGCCTTTACTTTTAGCTAACTCCTTTAACTGTCTATCCATCACATTTAGCTAGCTAATTCAATCACCATTTCAACTGTTTATCTTTACTTTTAGCAAGCTATTGCAGTGGTTTATCTGTAACATACACTATTCATCCATATATTTAGCTAGTCTGACTCTTTCACCTGTTAATCTTTACTTGTAGCTAACTATTTCAACTGTTTGTCTTTACTTTTAGCTAACTTTATAAATTGTCTATCCATCACATTTAGCTAACTATTTCAACCTTTTATCTTTTCTTTTAGCTAGCTTTTGCAGCGGTTTATCTGTGGCTTACACTGTTCATCCATATTTTTAGCTAGTCTAACTCTTTCAGCTGTTAATCTTTACTTTCAGCTAACTATCTAAACTGTTTATCCATAAACTATCCATCCTTTATCCATACGTTAAGCTAGCCTTACTATTTCAATTGTTTATCAATCACATAAAGTAGCCTACGTCAACCATTTATCCGGCTATTTCAACTGTTTACCTGTTAGCCTACTTTTAGCCAGCAGTTCCAGCTGTTTATACATTACATTTACTATTTCAACCATTAATCTGTTACTTTTAGTGAACAAGTTTGACTTTTTTATTTAGACTATTTTGACTCTGCACACTTGCTGACTAGTTTTCACTCTCAGCTGCAACAACTGACTTGTGATGGGTATCTTACCGGCTATTTATTTAGGCCTAATCCCATTTGACTGTTTATTTTTCCCCTTAAAATAAATTTATGGATTTATTCCTGAGATCAAATGACAACTTCTACTTCTTATTTAAGTGAGTTGCATTAAGTTTTAGCTTTCCATGTAACACCTGGGGTATAAGCAGGCTGGGAACCACTGGTCTGGATTATTATCTTAAATATCTTGGTCTCCTTGGTGACCAGCAGTTAAATACACCCTCGCATCGGACACCTGCCAACTACTTGTGCACAACCCACAACGCCTTTGTTGGCGTCAAAACTAAGATAAAAGCATTATGCTGAAGACACTCATGGAATCTGCTTCCAAGAATTAAACACTTATAAACAACAAATGAAAAGCATAACAGACAAGCCTTCTAAAAATAAAGCCAAATCCCACTGACAATGTCTGGATCTGATGGTCAAAATACCAAGACACCACAAACACATTTCACCCTGCAGGTTCCCAGCCTGGCGCACTGACTCATCACTGCCACCGTCCATCCCAGCATGCACCACGCGGCGCAGCAGAGTGTGTTTTTCGAAGCATTCCCAGGTGAGGTGTGTGTGTGTGTTAAATTGCTGTGGCGTCTTTCATTGCACCTTTTACGCACAGGCAGCCCCGCGAGATCCCGACGGTGTTCTCTGCCAACACCTCAGAGAGAGATATGCCGAGCGACTTTAGGTCCAACAACAACTGTGAGAGTTTGAGACTGTGTAGGTGTGAAGATGTTTTTCTTTTTTTTTTCTTTGTAGAGAGCAGCCACTCATTCCCACAACACCTGTAAAATTCCATTCTAGATTGTCGTGTTGATGCAGCCAAGCGACACCCCACACAGGCCAACACACTCATACTTTAGATAAAAGAGGTGTACTCTTGCGTGACCAAAACCCACACTAAGCAACATTTTAACCCTCTGATTGATAGTTTGTTCCAGCAGCAGATATTCAAACATGTTGCCAGGGTATGTTGTGTTTTTAATTTACTCATGCAAAGAGCAACAAAAAAAAAAAAGAAAAATTGATAGTTTACCAAGTAGTCAAATCAATTTTTCTTTCGTATCAGACTCTCTTTAATTTTGCAAATTCTGCTATCCTTCTCTCACTATTTGAGTATTGTTTGCCTTTATCCCTGTTAGTTAGTTAATAGGCTAGTTAGACAGTCAGTGGTAATATTCACTCTCCTGTGAGATCTGGTTTGGTTTCTACCGCCTAACTATGAGTCATAGATTGTCGTAGCATAGTCATTTCATCCTTTGTGAACATAAAAATACTGATTAGTGCAGCTTTAAAAGACATGCAGTTAGAAATTCAAAATGGTTGCAGACTGCACAGTTTAGCTATATTTAGTTAGCAAAAGAGGTATTAAGTATTTTATTATGTTTCACGTCCATCAGACCCATGCACCAAGAATGTCTAATGCTATAGGATGCAAGATGAAAAGAAAAGAGGCGTATTTTTGCTGTAAGTGCCAAACTCATTACTTTTGTTTTTACTGCACATCTGGATGGAATAAGTTTTTGCAGCACACATGGTTTGACACCTCTCGCTTCTCGCTGCTCGTTCAGAAAACCGCATGGCAGCCAGTCTCATCTGATTAGGTCAAATGAATTCAGTGAATGAGTGGCTGTTGCTGCTCAGTGATCCATTACTGCGTGACTGCTGCTGTCTTATCACTGAATGAATCAAAAGGTGATTCCTGATGAAACTTTAGCCCATATAGTTTGTTTTTCTCTTGTCTTGCGAACTTGATAAGCGTGTCTCCGAGCTTTCGATTGCTCCACTGGCATGCACAAAACAAAGAAAAAGAAACATCCTGAGTATCCACTGCATCAGCATTGTCTGAGTTCACCCCATCAGCGTGCAAATCATGTAAATTGCAGGGAAGGGTGGGTATGTATGCTGTAATTTCAATGGAATATGTGTGCTTAAATTAGAGCGCGGCGTGGTTAGGGGGGGCAAATGTACCGAGGCGCTGGGGCCTCTGGCTGGTGATTGGCTGTGTGTTGTGCTAACAGACAGGGCCTTTCCACTGGTCGTGACGGGCGGTTCTGATGTGGCCGACCACGCGGCCCTGATGACGGGGTTGCATGTGTTCCTTGACCCTGACCATAATGGACAACTTTTACCCGCCGGAAGAAAATTACAGCCCCTCAGGAATGTTGCTGTTATTATTTTTCCTTCTTCCTATAAAATAGAAGAGGACATTTCAACGTGTAAGTCATTATAAAACCATTGCAGCTAACCATCCGCAGAGGGAAATGGGCTTTTTTGTTGTTGTTGTCCATGTAGGAGGGTAATAGATGATTAAGAGGGAGTGCAGATGAGTTTATGAGGATGTTCTGCCAAATTAGACAAGGACATTCAACACATTTGACTAATTTCTTCCTCTGTAACCCGCCTACTGCTCCACTAATTCTCTACCATGTCTGAAGTGTATCTGTCACTGCATTTCTGTCAGATGCACAGGGAGTGGATGTCGTACATTGTAAGGCAGCGTGAGTCAACGAACGGCTTACACAGTCCGCAGTCTGAGGGAACACATGCTTGAAGACTTTCCCACACAAGCGTCTAACAATATAACTCAAACACTTTAACACATCTCCTGCGGGAGTAGAGCGAGTTAAACTCCCCTGAGTTTTAAATCATCCTCAAAATATATCTCCTGGAGGACTCCTTTTAACCAACCTGTGCACGCTGGTAAAACTAAAAGTGACTCACTAGAGTCGACTCCATATAAACTGAAATTGCTTGATATATTTGGCTCAAGTCATTCGGGTAAATTTAATGGGGTCTGTAAGAAGCTAAATAGAATTACCACATGGGTCAACACTAAAAGTGCGGCTGGTTTGGCTACGGCGGATCCAGCATCTGTTTAAAAGCTATGAGCTTGACACAAATGGGGAACTCTGGCTCAACCTCGGCCTCCATTGGAAAGCGCAGCCCGAACAGCACACAAACAGGTGGCAGACCTGGGCAGTTTCATCCCTTGTTAGTGAAACTCCTCATTAGGGTTTAGTTGAAGAGACTCTGTTGAGCTTTGAGACACAAACAGTTTTTTTTTTTTTAAGTGTGGAGATAAAGATCACTGAGATTAGCACAGCTTGAATTCAGAGAGATGGCTGTGAAGGTCTCTGGGGGGTTAGTGAGGTCCTGGAATGATCATATCTGCTGTGGAGGATCAAAGGCAGGGAGCCTCAGCCCTGAGGGATGCTGTTGCCTCTTGGTGCTCCTCACCTCGCTTCACCTGTCTTGTCAGGTGTGTATGCAGAGGACGGGAAAAGAAAGAGGTGGGGATATTCAAGCTATTACGTGAGAGATGAAGATAGACAGGAAGAGGGAAGCAGGTGAAGAAATCCCTTCAATCTTCAAACGTTTTACGCAGCGTTAAGGTAACGAACGGCGTCCCGCAGGCAGATCTGGATCTATCACCTCAATTAAGCGGCTGCTGCTCAAACAACTCCATTCCCTGTGGGATATCTCTGGGAATGCCATGAATTTTACATGCCATTTATAGCTTCACATTACCCACTTCCACCAACAAATACACACCTAAAAAGACATACCTGTGGTTCAGGTGAAGCAAGGTCATATGCTTTACTGACAGCTATTTTCTAAGCAACAACACACATTATTTCTTACCTTCTAGGCTATTATTTCTTTGTCACAGTCTCATTATTATTGCACCGTAATGCAGCTGTGAGCAGGGACTGTTTCGCAAACTCTCGTTGGTGGTCAAGAATGCTTTAAGGCTAATCGGCAAACAAACAACAACCCTTCAATGTAAGAAAAGACTAAATCCAACTTGTTCTTCTCGAAAGATCCATGTTTGCCATTGGCTCTCTTTCTTGAAAGCGCCAGCGAAATGTATTCAACATGATTCCTGCTCACAACTGTGTTCCATCTCTTTCACATCTCCTTTCAACCTCTCCTTATTTCCTGTTGCACCTCTCACTGGCAACTCACCAATAGAGGCAAAAGTGCCCCAAAGTACTTGCTAAATCATGCTATAGCCATGAGTGAGGACTATTTGAGAAACTCTTGTTGCATTGAGAACGTTTCATGCAAGAGAGGACTAAATTCTGATACTTGTTTTCACATCATGCATGTTTGCCCATTGTTCTTGCAGCTTTCTTGAGCGCACCACCAAGAAAACTTTATATTCCCACACGAGAACAAAAAACTGGCACCAAAGACATGTTCTTTTTGATTAATAGCCTAAATCTTTTCCAATCCAAATTAGTTTTCATACCTTACAAACTAGTGCCCAGAAGTTTGAAAGTCAATCTCAAAACTTATGGCACGCTTTGGAAAATGGTTGCCAGCGATGTAAAATATGTGTGATTTGTCGTTAATAGGTGCGAAACCACCGACATTTGTTATATTCACACTTAAAGTTGCTTTCACAATGAACAGCTGCACACATGTTTAAAGTCAGAGCTCATGAAGTCTTATGAAACCGAGTAGGATTTCCTGTGTAGTTGACAGAAGACCCAGTCTGTGACTCAGCTATGTGTCCTGTTAGGTAGAGCAGTAGTAGACGGGCAATTTGCATACGTTTTGAGAGATCCCTTGTGTATTCTCCATAAAACAATGAGCTGAGCATGTAGTTATGAGGAAGCACATCCTATTGTGGCAGTGACACAGAAAACAGAAATAGCTGTGAACAATTTCTCAGCTACTGAAAAGAAGCATTATTTTGCAAATATTTCCCGTTCACATACTTGGAGGCGTGGCCTTTCGATTCAGACCTGTAATTTGTCGGTTGAGTGCCTTATGATCTCCATGAGAGTAAATTGCCTCTCTTTATAGATGTAGAGATAGTGATCACAGCAATACAACCTCAGGTTTGGTGTGCTGACAGATGGCAGTTGACGCTTCTCAGACACCTGTAAGTGCTGAGAGTGGAGGGGTCAATTAACCTGGGGTGAAAAGGTCAATTTAAGAAGAGCTTTTCACTGACAACTATTCAGCTCTCTCTGACACATAGTAGAATGAGTTTCCCTTTCTTTTAACCTGATGCAGCAGATGGTTTGTTGAACGGAACCATCTGGAAACTCCTGCATGGAAACTATTTGGAAAAAGGCAGGCACTTTCAAAAAAAATACTTGGCAGGTGATTGGATGAACCATCTGTCTATCACAGGCTGACTTCAGCCAATCAGATCAAGGAACCATATGACATCTTTTCCCTTGAGAAAAGCCTTCAGTGCTGTTCTTTGCTCTTTTCTTATTGACGAAATACTCACATACTAATCTCCAGTTCTGATATAACTGATGTTATAGCAGCATCTATGCCAACCTGCATTGTTGAACACTCACTGTCGGCACACTTAAGCCACACCCCTTGGCTGCCAGTAGTTCTGTGGTTCGGCCACAAATGCATAAGTTAAAGCCTGGCGAGATGGATTCTCACTTTGCTTGATCTTGCTTGATCTTGCGTGATCTTGTGAATCCATCTGCCTCACAAGGCTTTAGCACCTTTTAAAATCTCCATGAACAGGATCTTTTCTGAAGCAAAGACCCTGTACTTCCTGTTGTGGTGATTTTCTACCTTTTGAAATAAGGGATTATAGATGTCCTCATTGTGATGAAACTGGACTCAAGAGCTCTGTGAGGTTGCACTTATGCACAGAGGGATGAGCTAAAAGCACCAAAATGCAAACATGTAACACTCATAATGACAATGCTAACATACTGATGTTTAGCAGGTATAATGGTGAATATGTTCACCACCTTAGTTCAGTGTTAGAATGCTAACTTTTGCTATTACCACTAGACACAAAGTTCAGATGAGGCTGATGGGAATGTGATTAGTTTTTGCATGTATTTGGTCTTAAACCAAAGTATTGGACAAACAAAATGACCCTGATGTTGTAGTACAGAATATTAAGGGATCACCAAAGTTATTCCAATTCATCCTGAAGGCAACGGGAACGTCTGTAGCGAATTTCGTGGCAATCCAAACAATAGTTGTTGAGATATTTCACTGAAAACCACAAATGTGAAACAGTCAGGAGATCAGCAAAGTCAGTAGCATTCATCATCTGGGTGCCATCAATGTTTGTACAAACTCTCATGGCGATCCATCAACAGTTTAGATATTTTCATCTGGAACAAAGTGGCGGACGGAACATCTGTCTAAAAACCTACGCAGGGATTTTCTCAATCGCTCTGAAAAGCCACAGCGCCATTTCGAAAAGACTTTATCAGAGTTTAAAGCGTCTAAGTAAATACTTTTTCCACCTGTGCATCTCAGGTTGTCTGCACAAAAGCTGTTAATGGACATATGTACCAATAGTGTTTTTCCGTTGTGAAATACTAACTGTTACAATACGTTCTAGGGCATAAATCAGGCACAATAATTATAGAGGCAGTAATCTCTTTAATTGCTGTGAGGTGGGCGAAGGTTGTGTCTCCTGTCTGCACAACTCATTCCATATTTACAGGTTAATCAATGTGGGAGGCAGAAGGCGGCAGCCGCACCTCCTAATATACAGTAGTTATTACATCAGACTCATATGAAGACATGCTGTGTTTGCTGAAAGACTGAGGAAAGAGCAACAGTTAATCTCATTAATCTTGTCTAAGATTAACAGTAAGTGGCATTTTCAACACGTGTGTTTATTTTGGGAGAGCAGATGTGTGTAATTTGCATTTAAAGACTTTATTTTTCAAAATCCAAACGCTGCAGGATGTTTGAATTCTTAAACTTTCTGTGTCTTATGCAGAAGCACACAGTAAGCTAACCACGTGTGCAACCACCCTACCCCCAAATCATAAATGGGGGCAGCTTTTAAAGCCCTCTGGAGGGACCCCATCATTGCACCACCGAAATATATACCCATCAAACAAGCTATTTCTGGTCTCAGCCCCTTCATGTGGTTGAATTTCTATTTTTGCCTCACCCTTGAATTTTAACTGAATGATATTGTATACCCTGACCATACTCCCGTTGCAAATTATATGAGGGGAGTCATCTGCAGATAGGATGAATCACAGTAGGTTATCTTAACCAGCACAAAGTCAAGCACAAGTGGAACTGAATGCTTCTTCAAACCCCTGTCTCAAGGATGCGTCCCAAAGGTTTATTTTTACTCAGCTGTGAATGGTTATGGCAGCAAACCGCCATATGGCTGTAAGATTGAGTGGTCTTGGTGGAAAATGGGGACGGAAATTATAGAGGGAGAGCTGGTGTCACACAGACCACTCATTCCTCCTCTTCTCCTCGAGCTGATTGGGTAAATGCACAAGGTTTCTCCGCGACTGGGAAGCAGTAACGGTTGGGTTCATGAGGACACTGGTCCTGAGCATCACCTGTCTTCGCAAGGCGAGAGCTTTTATTTGAACTTTTCACCCGGAGAGCTACAGCGTAGGCCTGCTCCTTTTCAGCAGTAGCCTATTTCACATTCAGCTCAGAGTCACAAAACTGTATGAATCACCAAGAAGCAGATTTCGTGTTGTGGACATGGGGGTTCTGATCCTTGACCACGTGAGGATTGTGTGACAGGCAGTGCCACAGATGCCCATGTGCATGCAAGGGTTTCTTTTTAAAGTCAAACATGTACAACAAGTACAAGAACGGAGAATGGTAGGGTTTTATATATAGGCAACTAAAAGTAAGAACAATTTTAATGGGGTTTGGTTAGGGGTTAAGGTTCGAATTACATAAGACAAACTGAAAACAAAAGCTTCAGTTGAAGTTAAAGTCACAGTCTGACCGATCCGAAGGCAAATCCAGCTGAACTCTTTTTATGTCTCCTTCATGTAATCCTTTAATGTTGGGAAGAGAAGCTCTCAGACTTTTCCTACATGGGCTGAATTTTAATTTCTCATTTCAAAATATTTCATAAGACAAAGTTTGGTGTGACCTAATATTATTTATGGGCTAAAACACACGTCTTAGCTGGTGCACGTCCACACCTGGGAGCCGCTAAGCATTTTTTCCACTGCATCATCAGCGGCACAGCTGGAGCAATCTGCCTGTTGAGTGTTTTGATTATGTGCTCCTCAGCAGTAGTTGTTATGGCAGGACGGAGCGGCTTATTCACTTTTGCCTGCCCAAAGTGTCACTGCGCATCAGGTTTCTGGGCACTTCAGTGATTTAAAGTTGCTTATGACTGCGCCCTTTGATGTTGAGCATGTCGTACATGGCTTGATAGTCTTGGAGAGTTTGTTGTGGCGCGGGACACGCTGTACTTTGTGCGTGTGTTTACTTTGCTGCTGTCTATCCAGAGCCCTTTTCAAAGGGCTAGTATAAACAGCAGGCCAAACAGATTCAAAATGAGACACAATGAAGGTTCCAAAAACCATTTAACCTCAGTAAGCAGGGCTGTCCTCAAACATGAGCTCATTGATTGGACAGTAATTACCGGCACTCTTTGAAATCAGCCATTGTCACCCGTTAATTTGAGTGGAGTTGCCGTAAGGGGACAATGAAGCCCCGCTGCAAAACGTCTAGCGAGTGACACTGATGTCAAACACATGTTTCCCCCCGCAGTCCAACAGAAATAGACAAGCCTATTTAGAGGACTGGTTTGCATGCAGGCTCCAAGGACTGATGTTTGCAATCTGGGAGCCACAGCGGGTTTTTACATGATCAGTAATTCAAAAAGTGGTCGGCCAAAGAATTCATCTTGTGCCTCTTTGTTTTGCTGTTGCCATGCACTTGTGCTAAAATATCATTTGGTGCAACAGGCCGGCATTAAGACAGCAGAAAGTATGTCGGACGGCGTCCAAGGGCTATCAAATGTCCAGAGGAGCGAGAGAGGGGAAAACACAAATATTTTCAGTAGCAGGGAGAGAAACCAAAAGGCACTCTGGTGGACAATCAAAGTGAAATCGGGGGTTTCTCAAGAGCACGTCAATGTTTCTTACATCTGTTGCTGTCCAGATAATATCCAGATGTTGATTTGGAGGATTTGTAGCTTGTTAAAAAAGCAATTTGAAGGACCGAAAGGAGAGTTTCGTCCTCTGTGGTGCTTCTGAAGATCTGAAATTGTCATTATCCTGAATGCAAGGTGTCTCCGTGCTCCGCGCACTTGTCTGCCTTTATCCAAATATAAAACTAGAACAGAAGGCTACTGAAAGCTCCCACAAGCCTTTGAACTCACATCTAACAGCCAGGTGTCCTGTGCTGTCTCAAAGGGGACAGACGAGGATTTCACCCCGCATTGTCCTACAAGAAAGGACTTCTCAGTTAGCACGCTGCCTCGAGCGACATTTATTTTGACGGTTTTGTTCGTGACAGAGAGGAGTGAAAGACTTCCTCTCATATAATAAGACAGAAATGATGCCCAGCACAATGTGAACACGCTGGGTGATTCTTATCTTTTTATGTTCTTGATAAAGGAAGACATCTTTTCTTTACAAGACAACTTCCTTCTCATGCGAGACACATCTACGTTTGTTTAGTGGGGGGTTGCTTACGATTTAAGACCAGTGCCATCGCAGACGGTTGTCAAAGGAAAACATTATTCAAACCGCCTTGTAGATTTTGCCTCGGGTTGCGCAGGACCATCATTATAGATATGTCATTTTCACATAATCCTCCAGCAGTGCAGGGCATGTCGTGGCACTGTAACTCCACAGCACAGAGGAAAGACAAACATGTAAGTATAGAGAGCTAAAGAACAACCGGGGGTGTATTTAGAGAGCTATACCTCTTGCATTGACTTTCAGTTTGGATAAGTGCTAAAAGAGGACACATTTACTAACTGGCAAAGCAAACAGAAGCTGCCTTTTTTTGTTCTGGATGCCATGAAACTACACAAGTTCTTTTTTTTCCAGGGATATAAGCAGAGGAGGAAGGTTAGGCTGAAAAAATAATGAAATCAGACTTCCAGTTAATGTCAGTGAACTGACCCTGTAATACATACTGTGTATTAGTAATGTCTGAGGTTACAGTCTTTGTTTTCTAATCACATGTAGGAGTGATTCATGAAATAGTTGGAGCTGTCTTCTCCCTACTTTTCCCACCAAGTAGCAACAGATGAAATACTGTATGTGTGTGACAGTGGGCCCTGCAGTGCAGTGGTGCCCAACCTTTTTGATTTGTGGCCCCTTAAATTAGAGCTGCCGACTAGTCAATTAACATAAAACGTGTGTGTGTGTTACAGGATCAAGCAGATAAACAGATTTTTTAAAATTTTGGCCTGTTTAAATTTGATTTGAAGACTTTCATACTGGACTCTGGGATATTTTGATGTACCTTTTTTATTATATTTATAATGAAAATAATCATTTGTTAGTTGCAGCCTTAAAATGTCAACTTGTGACCCCTCATCACAGCTTATTGCCAGTTCCAAAACTGTGATTCTTCTTGGATTTGTCTGTACTTTTAGGCCGGAAGAAGTAGAATTTTCCAGTATGTCACAAGAAAAAATGACACTATGAGAAATTATCTGTCCCTTTTAAGGAATAATTCGATCTTTTGATAAATACGCTTATTTACTTAGAGTTAGACGAGAAGATGGATACTCCTTTCATGTCTGCATGTAAACATGTAGCTGGAGCCATCAAAGACTGTAACGGAGGGGAGCAGAGGATCCAGGATGTATTGTGACCCCAACCACAAAATAATCCATCACATAACTGATTGTAAAATGTCAAATTGAGCTTTGGACAGAACAAGGCTCTTTCTTGGTAATAAAGTGAATAAGCTTATTTACCAAAAGTATTGCTTTAATCATCTGCTGTCCCTTGTGATTCATTGTGGGACCTCTTGTGGGATCCGACCCACTGGTGGATCCCAAACTGCTCTAGTGGTTCACAGGAATATGGTCCATGAACTATGGAATGAGGTTGATCATAAGGTTGTACGTGCTCTACTGCGCTTCCTGATCTTTCAGACTTTGGACTCCTCTGCTGATGAGTCAGTTTCCAAGGCAAAGACATAACATAACACTTGTTGCGTGACATTTTCAATGGGAAGTAAATATAGCAACGGTGCCAAATGTTTACCCTAATGTCCACTTTGACCCTGTGGCACTACCGGACCCGATGTGACGGCTCCGATGAGGCTGTGTGACCTGCTGTCACGTACTGCGCTGGGCTGCCTCAGCGTCTGTCAGCGATGTGTGGGCTGGAGACACTGAGAGGTTGCAACAGCGTCTCAAGGCCAGCCTGGCTGAGCACTCAGCTTTAAGCTCTTTAAACCAATATTGTTCTTAAGTCTACACAGGAGGATGGATATTTCCTTACACTTGAGGAATACCCTACTGTAAAGCCAGCACGGACCACACACAGCTCTTGGTGTTTTTCAACCAGTGTAGAAACTATTTCAGGCTGTCGTGGGAGGAAGGCGCTCACATTCTGTGGCTTCACCTATAGTGAAATACCTTTTCTCCAGTTACTGTCTCAAAGTGACTCATCAACTATTTCACAACAGAGGGTGAGAGGCTCCACGGGGACGATTATAGGGGCACTTCACATGCCTGAGAGGGGAATGACCTGTCTTGACGTCACACGAGGATCAGAGTACTGATGTGACGAGAGGATTTCCCTCGGTTGCTAGGTGCCGGGGTTCCGTGTGTGCATAAACACGGGCTTCCTCGTGGCACACCTGTGTTTGAAGTCGACACTGCCACGCTGTCAGACCTCTCTACCTGTTGCTTCATCACACTGTTGAGTAACCATAGTTATTTTCCATTGATGATAACTACAGCGAGGTACCTGCTATAAAATCAGTGTAGCGTTGGCATAGCAGCCAAATCACTCCCTGAGTGGAAAGGTGAAACTTTTCTTTTATGCACCTGTTAGCCTAGTTAAGCTGTGGGCATGGCATGGTTCAGTTATTTTGTTTAGACCCAGATTAAAGCTAAAACGACGCAGTTATTTCACCCTGTGGCTAATGTAAAACTCACCTGTGCTATCACTAAAACTAAAAATCACTTATAAAAATGTCATTTTTTAACACCATAAAATGACAAAAAAAATGACACATTTTGACATAAATGAGGGAGCTGTCTTTGAGAAACATGTTATGATAACCCTGTCGTTAATCTTCGACAAGAGAGCATGTGCTTATGTTAAATATTTGTGAACATAAGAGAGGATACTCATGTTTTTCTGCAACCAAGCCTTCTGCAAGCAATCTTGCAACATGAGGCACATGTCAGGTCTCCCCTCGGACTCCTCAGAGGCTGAATTTGCTTCATGAATGCAACCCTCTCATCATGTGCCAAATACTATATTCACATGCTCCGCCAAGTATCACAGAGACTGAGACTCCCCAGTGAGGGAGAGCACACGTACACCAGTTCTACCAACGGCAGAGTCAGACATTCTTAAATTATTATGTTTGTAACAGTTGTAAAAGTGCCCGAATGAACAGACAGTGCTGTAAAGATGACTGTTCCCCTGACACCAGACTGTTAAAGAAGTCCAGGTAAACTTAATCTGGTCTTAGTAGATGTTAATACCAGTCTCATACCTGACAGTCAGATCACTGCTGGATAGGACAAGTATTCTCATGCAAAACTCACTCAGAGATTAGGTTTGCAAATCCTAAAACGGACAAAGAAACGGTCGATTATGACATTATCTGCAGATCACTTTGCTTCTCTCCGAATGCAGCCGACTTAACGGACTTATTTTCTGAGTCATTCTGTTATGACGGGAAAATTCCGCTAGAAATCACGTTTGTCATGTCCATGTTAATGATCTTATCTCAGAAAAAAACCAAACAAAAATGTATGATGAGACAAAAAGGGTACATGTGAAGATAAGAACATGATCTCAGCAGCGTTTGTGTTTCGGTTCCTGGAGGGTTCACACTTCACTTCATCTTGATGACTATCGCGAACGGTAAAAGCAAGAATAACGTGACTTTCTCTTGATAGTGAATCATATGTTGTTCCCACACTGGGAACACCTGCTGCGTAGGTGTCTCAACAAAGACAGGTGCAGGCAAGAAGAACTTGAAGACAAATCTTACTGCAGCACCAATGATAGACTCAAGTCCATCATTTGACGAGTAATAAGATCAAATCTGGCATTTCAGGTCAGGGACTCAACCTTCAGCACCTGCTTCGGGTGACTCTCATGAATTAAGAGTATCAAAGTCTCCTTACAAGACAAACTTAAGGTATGACCTCATGCAGGACCACTGCAGTCTGGTTTGGCATGAACAATAGCCAGTCTGTGCTGGTCCATCCTACATTTCTCTGTAGCATGTCTGCGACCGCTGACCACAGCTTGAGTCACATCCTTCCCAGCTCTCCTGCATGTTTACGGAGTGCTGGCGCTCAATTGCCTATGATATCACGGGCCCTGGGTATTAAGAGTCGCACTGTTTGAAAAGACCTCCAGGACGGGGTGGAAAGAACCATCCAGGGTTTTGCTACAACCACAGGCCTGATACAGGAAACCCCCTCCTCTGTGTCTCTCTGCAGAGTTTTCCCCTGCATTCAGCATTCCTCATTGGTCTGTGGGACAGGTGCCTGCAAATGACACTCTGACAACTCAGTGTGATGACTGCGCCGACGTCACACATGAAATGACGCAAGGAGACGATGGAACAGTTTTCTCTAAATAGATATTTAATGATTCAAAATAACGTGGTTACAGACAGGGAAAAGGGAAACAGGTGTTGGGGCGGAAAAGAGGGATTTTCGACTGGTATTCTATTTACTGTGCAACTTAAACTGCCCACATTTTATTCTTTTCTGCAAAGCTGAATGTCAAAGGAGTCGAAGCACAACAGCCATGCAGGAAGGCATCACTCTGGCATGTATCAGTGGCATCACACGGAGGTGATAATACAAAGAAAAGAGAAAACTTAGCCTTTTAATTTACAGTCATCAAACATATAACACTGAATTGGAGTTCATTAACATGTAACAAATATATACAGACAATCAACATAGAGGAATTGTGGCAGAACAAAGCAGCTTCATATAAAATATCCTACTCAGACTGACCGGAAATGTGTGTTATTAACATGTGTGGATGTCTTTACAGTAACTTTAAGTGGGAATTGTAACATACTGTTTTAAGCTATTTGACCCTTTATGATAGATTGTGTACATCTCTGCACTGTTTGGGTTAGATGTAAACATTACTCCTGCTTTCCTTGGCGTTCGTTCACATGAAGAGCTACACAGTAGTAAAACAAAATTACTTTACTTTCTTTTTTTTAATCTCATCTAACCGAAGGCTCCATCTAATAATTGCATTGATCGGAAATTAATATAACTTCAACAAATACAAAAACAAAATAAAAAGTAGATGCTGACAGTCCTCTGGTCTCATGACTGACACCTGCCATTGATAGCATATTAGCGGCTCGACTCCGCCCCCTCCGAACTCCACCTGCCGGCTGAGGCGCTGCCTACTGGGTCCGGAGCTGGTAATCTGAGGAGGAAATGGACAAGACTTAATCAAATGGACAAAGAAAAAAGGGGATCGAGGAGAAATCAAGTGGAGGCAGCTGATGCTTTCCACCCAGACTGGATGGAATACAAAGGAAATGAGATGAGGATGTTTGGCAATTAGTGGCAACATTAGCAAAAAGACCAACATGTGCAACCTTGGTAATGTCAGTGTGAAGATCAGGGAAGCTCAGCTAAAATAAGTTCACTTTCTCACATTTCGCAGGACGTTGCCACATTGCCTCATGTTCTACAGTGTATCCCCTTTTCATAGAACAGCATCAGTACAAGGCTGGTTCCCACCACATTGCACTGCATTGCCCAACTATTGCCTAATAACTGCACATATGGGCACTGCACACAAGTATTACTGAACTTTTCACATACCTCCATTCTGGGTGATGTAGCGCACCCACGGCAGGGCCTGATATCCACTCTTCTCAATGATCTTCAGGTAACGCACCTGTTGAGGGAAAACAAAGCTGAATGGCTGGTATGAGCATCATAAAGAGATAGAATTTGCTTACAATTTTCACAACACTGAATTCTTCCAGATTTTTATGCTTGCACATCATTTGCAGACGATGATTTAAGTTGCTGGGTTTCAGTGTAATAAACTGCACAATACGAAAGTCAAGTTAATCTTTTGGAAGGTAAAACTGCTTAATCCTGAACATTTTCCATTCACAGTCTAAACCAGGCAGATCTGGACCGGCTGCCAGTCTGACGCATTTGGCAAAACTAAAACAGAAACACATTCTCACCTATAGGAAAATAATGACTACAGTGACCTGCATGTCTTTGGACTGTGGAAGGTTCTGAATTGAGCACCAGAGCACCTAAATGAAATCCACACAGACGCAAGGAGAAAATGCTAACAGCACCCATAAAAAGGCCCGAGCTGATGTGTATGACCCAGGTCTTCCAAACAAGCACTCTTGTCCCACTTCCATACATACTGATTCTTAGCAGGTCTCAAGTGTGTAGTGTATTCAAACTTGAAAAGTGACTAAATTCAGTATACAAACAATTGTCAGTATGCACACTAAATATATATATATATATATATATATATATATATTTGAATGTACTGTTGTTGTACACTATTCTCCCACAAAGCAGAGGAGGACAAAGGACCTGGAGGTGGACTCACAGCTGCAAAAAATTAAAACAAATTGCAGAGGGTGTTGTGACAGCTCCACAAAGATCACAGCAACCGAAAAAATAACAATTTTGCTTTTGTTTGTGAGGTTCATTTGTCAGTCACGTTGTAAAGTCGCGGTGTTTATTACACATACACATTGTGCATACTGTATCATTTCCTGGTAGCATAAAATGGTAAAGCATGTTGACTTCTTGCGTGATGATGACTAAATTATACAATAAAGTATAAAAATTTGCATGTACGTGTACTGTAGCTACATCTCTCTCCATTATCACCTCCTCAGAGCTGAGAAGTTCTGCTGGAAGTAGTACTGATTTAATGGAAAAGTTTGGATTATTTACAACATAGTGACCACATAGTGAAAGGGGGTCACCTGCATGATGCTGCATGACTGGTTTGGGATGTTTGTTTGAATATTTTGATATATGTATCAAAGTATTTCGACTTCTGACTCTCTGTTAAGATCTGTTGCTCCTTTACATAAGCTGTAGGCACAAACCATACACATTTCAGAGCCATGTTAAAGCCTGCAGGCTCAAAAGATACATTTTCAGTGGAGTGCTCCTTTAAGAGTCTCTTACTCTTACTGCAAGTTGTTGTAAAAGAAGTGTTGTTGATGAGGAAGCAGTAGTATGAGTCACACTGAGAAGGGGGAAACAGATACAGAGCAGCTTTCAAGGGACACAAGAAGTGAATTTACATAACTGTAACATACTGTTTTTCGACGCCTGGGAGGAAAAAAAATGCACATCAGCATAATCAAGATACAACTTTCACAAGCCATTAACCGATATTTCACCAGAGCTGTGTTACCACAGAGCTGAATTTCGAGAATACGCTCCAAAAATACCCTGCCGGCCACACCACAGCTGAACGTGGTTGCACATCGCTTTTCACAGTCAGGTGGGAAAAAAAACAGTTAAAACTTATGTCACTGTAGCGATCAATCTACATTAGTTAGATTTATAGTGACTTATTCATGAGAGATGAAATATGACTTCATTTACTTAAATAGCCATTTCTACGACATCAAAACTTACTTCTCTGTGGCATGTTATTTCATCCTGTGGTTGCGATAAGTATCTGTCACTGTGCGCTGCAAAAATAATTACAGACGCATCTTTCATGCTTCAATGTGCATTTGCAGTAATATCTTTCACACAAACCGTCCTGTCAGGAAAGGGAGTCAGATCTGTGTTCTCACACTTCACGGGGATGAAAACGTGGACGTTGTGGGAGATGTTGCCGTGCCATGTCTCCATCATGCCGGTTCCCAGCTGAACGCAGGGCAGACGGGGCAGGAATCTGTGCGGCGGGCGTCTGGTAAGGCCTCGGTACTGGCCGCCTTGTTATTACCTTCCACTACACAGTGAGGTCAGCGAGAGGGAGAGCGAGCGCCGTGGCCAGCAGACACATGACGACAAACACATAGACGCGGGATCACCAAGTTTGCCGGCACAGCAATTCTCCCTGAACCCAGCAGCCAAACATGCAGTCGGCCTGACCGTGGGTACGCAGTCAGCAAAACGGCATCAAAAGCCATCCTCCGCAAAATATCATTATGGCTTGTAAGATGAGAAGGGGAACGGAGGATGTTTGTTGTATCTCGTTTGGTAAGTACAGACTACTTGTGTGGTCTGGATTTATCAGGCTTTTGGTAGAAGCTATGACCCAAAACGCATCTGCCAACTTGTTTGGGTTCCCTCGACATCACCTGAAGACGGGAGATTTGAAAATGTAACAACATTTACGCTCTTGCTGCCACTTGGCCAGAGTGTGGGCTTACTCCATTTCTTGTTAAAATTTATAAGGTGCATTTACGTGCAGCACACACACTTCACATGTGCTCTTCCCTACACTTAGTGGTACAGTTAAGAGGAACTTTCTCATGCTTTGATATTGACATGTGTCTAATTAAACTTCACAGTCTCTTCTCACACGTACAGAGTGGTGTTACTGGCTGCATTAGAGTCTGGGACCCAGCCTGCTCTGTAATAAGGGAAAGGTTACTGGCCTGACACAAGGGTTTGATGGGAATATGGCTCTTAATAGGTTTCCTCTGAAACGGTGGGTGCACCACGGTGTGGTTGCAAACACTGAGCAAGGAGTTTTTAAACATTGGCCTTGACAGATAGCGGAGGTTCTGTGGAGGCCTACAACAACTTGGGAACTGGTGAACTCCTACAACTAAAGCCCTAATCCTGATCTTTGAGGTCCATACTTGACATTTCAGATAATCTCTATAATCAGATTTCTGCATATTAATGCAGATAAAAGAAAAAAAGCTAATAAAAAGGTCAATCATTGTCAGATGACAGCTGCATTTGCTCTCCACACGGACTCTTTACCTTCATACAACCAGAGCCTGCTCGAAGGTGATACTACTACTAGAATAATCGGATTGCAAACGGAAACCAGAACACTTCCGTTACCAAAACCTTGTCCCTTTTCTTCAGATTCTGCATTCATATGCAGATATCTGTTTATATCATGTGAAACTAGGCTAAAAGATATATTCTTTTAAATATTATGAGTCAAAACTACCCCTTAAACAGTCATCTCAACTACTGAGTAGAGAACATTCTGATATGTTGCATCTTCTTTGTTGTACTTGTACTTGTTGAGGCATCCCGAGCACTCAGCTGATGAACCAGACCTTTTCAGGTGGCCTCCTTCCAGGAAGTTGCAGATTCAACAGAAGAAAAAGCATTCTTGACATTTGGCCTGTTTATGGTTTCATAGGTTTCATTGTATATTTTTTTTAAACTTGCTCAACCAATCAGCAGGGATGTCATTAATGGTAAAGGTAGTGCTGCTAATAGTATTTTACAAAAACAGCATACTGCCTTGGAATACAAAGTTTTCTGATCATAAACTGCTGTCAAGATGGTTAATTTAACATGATTCCACCCTATACTTGCTGAAATGATCATATCAGTGTGATTTTGGGGGGCTTTGTTTAAACTTTTTTAAAGACTAATTAGGTAAATCCAAGGTGATACTGCTTATACTGTTAATAATTTTTAAAAAAGCCAAATTAAAGCATGGTTACAGTTGTAGAATTTGACCACCTTACTCTGATCACTGGGGGCTCTGAACTTTCTGCCCAAAAGGCGTGTCCAGATTGAAGTGAACAGGAAATACTCTGTTTTCTTGTGCTTAAATACAAGCCAGCAATGGTTTGCAGAAACCACAAAAAGAGGATCCATCAACCAAACAGAGGACCAAGTCTGATCTAGTTCAACACAGACTGCACTGTGAATCATATATCCTTGTTTTTTTAATATGACCTTTAGTTTATTTCCTTTAAAATCCTTAAAAAATGTTTCACAATTATGTTCTATGGAAAAGGTTTTATTTCTCAGGTTTTATACATTGCTATGGTCCTTAAGACATGCGGTAAAAATATATTTCACTTTCATGGAGTGCATAGCTGAAAAAAGCACAAAAAATACCTTTCCCAATGCTTTCTGTGGGTGAGACCATAAAGAAGTAAAAATACCTCTGACACTCCTTTTTAGAAAAATTAAAATTTAAAGCCATTTTTTACCTACATTTTTAAAGAGGCTTTTAACATAACATAGGACAAGGCTTTAGCTCATGGATATGCAAAGCGACTCCATGCCTGCCTTTGTCGCTGCACTGCGACTTAATGCACTCGCTTTTATTTGAGCATCTGTTCATTTATGGATTGGCAAAGATTTTTAAATTGAAGGAAAGAGGAGGAGATCATGACTTTCAGCTGCCAAATCACCTTGGAAAATGACAAGCATTCTTATACTGCCAAAACTGCCCCAATTAAAGGTATGATATATTTCAATTAGCTTGGATTAGAGCTTCTTGTTTCCGAGTGGGCTGCATAATGTCCGTACAACTTAATGACGTTTTATTGACTATCATAGGAAATGTGGAGAAGCTGGAAAAAGTGACCTTGTAGCTCTTTTAATGGGAGTTATAGAAAAAGCAGTATTAAAAGTCAAGAAGTCAATAAAAGTGTGTCAGAAGGAGAGCTTTGGGCCCCATCAGTTGAGAAGAATTAAGCTGATCCAACAGCGTATTGTTAAAAATATGCTGCTTGTTATAAAAGTAAGTTTTGAAATAGGAAGTTTATATACAGTTTGAAAGCTTATACCACTATAAGAACTTATTAATGCTCATCTTAGCTGCTCTAGGGATCGATTGCCTGCACTTCCTTTATTCTTCTTTGAAAAAAAACACTTAAAAACAGTGCTTGAGTAATATAATTTCATTATTCATCTTGACTGTTTGGTTGATGGAATTAATGATTATTTACAAATGTCTGTGACGAAGATGTGTGTCGCTGCTTCTTAAGCACATTTTATAATTACACTGTGATTACAGTTCACCACATACTCACAGGAACTGACTATGTGCAGAAGCAGTACTGAAAATCTGAGGGACTTGTTGGAGAGGTTGACTGTATCTACAGATGTGCAAGATGAGAATCAAAAAGGCCCTCAAAAGGAAATAATTGTGAGGTTTACAGTGAAGTTTAGACATAAAATCTGCAGAGAATGACTAAAAGCCATCTTTTTCCTGTGATTGTCATTATTACTCTGTTCTGTGCAGCTACATGATCCAGCTTTTAAAGTATTTTCATCAAAAGAAGCTGTTACTTAAGGAAGTAGCACTGACAACTCATCCCGTGTTCCTAGAAAACGGCATTTAAATGAGTGCATCAGCATTTTACAACTTCTGGTTTGAGCATCATGAGTATATTTAAGTTAAAGAGCTCTTGCTTTAGATAATAAAGCACAAAGTCAAATGAGAGCTGGTTAATGTAGTGCTGAGCTGTTAGAAGGCAAATGTACAAGTAGACAACACTTTTTTTTTTCTTTTTTGGCAATAATACGATATTTTCAAATGGAGTTTGTCAAGTTGCCATTGTTTCCTCACATCAAGACATGGGAAAACTTAATTTTGTGTTACTGTGGTGCTACACATATAATCACAGGACAACTGTGATTATACAGTAAGTGCAGCACGTCTGTGGAAGTCTGTGGTCAGCAAGCATTTTCTTTCAAACATGAAGGAAAAACATTAGCTTCTCCTCTCAGTTTCATGGGAATCACAATCAAAATCCAATCAATCTACTTACCTGGAACAAAGACAGACATTTTCTATCACTGTGATTAACAATAAAAAGGCAGCACGGCCAAGACCAAGTTGATGAGCAGCTGCTTTCTGGTTTGATCAGCAGTAGAAATTTCCTCTACCACAGACGGAGTCTCACAGTTTAACCGTGCTCCCTTACCGCCCCCTCTGGCCAAAAACGGGAGCAACATGAATTGTTTAAATTCCTTCTCTGGAGAGAGAGTACATTTGAGAGGCACTGCTGCGTGCCATAAATTCTAAATCCAGAATGACACAAAAAAACAACAGAAAACCACAAGATATTTGGACTATGCACGCAGGTGCAAGCACACTGCAGCATTTGTTTGTGCTCCCACATGGTTTACGATACAGGAATGACAAACACTGTTTGACCAACATTTAACAGATTTAGTAAATGTTCCAGTGAACATTTCAGACAAACAAATCACTCAGGAAATGATGTGCAAACACTGTTTGACAGGAGTCAGGAGTGTATGTGTGCAGGACGCACCTGGATGCCAGAGGTGGTGAAGTACGGGATCTCAAACTTGACACTGATTGGTGGCTTCCCCTCCTTATCTTCAGCCTCTACACTCGGCAGACCAAAGTGGGCTCGCATCAAATACTCCTTTCCACCCTGTGACAAGTCACAACACGAACTATAAGACTTCATGTGTTTAATCCAGGTTTTATAGATGTCAACTGCAGCAGAAGTACAGAAACTGACATTTTCCCTTCATGACAAGAGACGGGTGAAAAACAAGCAAGCTGCAGCCCCAAATCTTATTTCGGTATTACTTAAAAACACAAACAGCAGTCATTTTTAACCATCTTGGTGATACTTATGAGTCATGATTTCTGCTCACAGGGAAGGACTTGATTGACCAGACGATTTCGCTGTTCTCAGGAACCCATTTCACGCTGCCCACTGTGGTCTTGAATTTGGGTGAGTCAGCGTCCGTTGGCACAGGAATGTGGATCTCCACGTTGTTGGCAGTGGAACGCCTTTTAAATTGACTCTTTGCCTGAGACGAGAAACAAGCAGGTCAAGTTTAACACGATGCGCCACCTAAACAGGGTATTAAACCAGGGCTTAATGATACTTTTATATAAGTATTTAATAGGGTTTGCCACAAGTGAAACAAGATGCACTACATAAAGAAGAACAAACTCCCTGAAAATCATTACAGACATACTCTACTGAACTCATGTTTTTTTTACTTTTTCTTTGACAAGTAACTATTTGATCCAGGTTTGACAACAATAACGCTGAGACAGACGTCAAGGCAACTGATGTACCAACTGAAAAAGTGACCAACCTTAATCATGTACTCGATGCGACTGTGAGAGTGCTTCTCAATAACAGATTCAATCCAGATCAAGGGCTTCACCTGAGATACAAACAACACACAGACGTGACACAAGGTGATTCATTTTAAACAGGCTCTATTACGTCGGTTTAAATAACATGACACTGTCACCACCTAGTGGACAACAGATGATGCTACAACTAGAACCAACAAAAACAAGTTAAAGAATAGAGCATAGATTTGCTGGGTTTCCAACAAATAGTCATACACACAAGTTTGCATTGTGTGGATCACTGCTGAGTGCTCTCAGTGCTGTAGAGGAAATTTAGGGAAACACACAGACTGCGCAAAACTTGGGAGTGATCTTGACTTGACATGCTGTGTAATTGTGCAATATGTTTCTTACTGTATCCACCTAAAACATACACAGTACACGGTCAAACTGACCAAATATTTGATGTTTTTTTTTTTACATAAACAACAATATTAATCCCTTAAATTTTTTAACGTTTTTTTTTTTTAATTGTGACTTAAATTCCTACTAAGCGGATATTTTACACTTGAGAACTCAACTTGTCAGTGATTTCTGCAGGATAAACTATACTGGTAAAGCTATAAAGGTGACACTGCCTAAAGTACCTAAAACCTACAAATTTTTGGTTTTAGTTACTTAGCTTTTTTGTTGTTTTCTGCTAAAATGTACAAAGATACCAATCTATCTGCATAAGCTAATATTGGCCAATATATCTAGCTCTAAAATAGTGTACAGAGAGAGAAAGCTCAGTCATAGCAAGCAACAACAAAAAGGTAGAGATTTGAACACACTTTAGGGATACGTCAGCCATCATGCATGTCCTAAATTTGACTTGCTGGGTTGGCAAGGTATGACTGAAATTACCTGCCAAATGGATTTTATATTGTCCAAAGCACACTTTAATGAAGAAACATGAAATTTGTTTTTATCGTTGTATTGGATGCTACTATATTTTGATGTATTCATTGTTTTAACACCACTCACCCACAAACTGGAGTGGATTTGGGGAAGGAGGAAGTATGACAGATGCTATGACAGAGAAATCTGGAATCCTTGATGTTTCAAGTCTTACGTGTTTTTATTTTATTCACACGTTGAGGCGCTGAGTCTTCAAATGTGGTCAGTCGCTTGACAAATTGTGTCTTGAGTAGCCAATTTGTTTGTGGCGGTTGCTAATACTGACAACTGGACAGACCTCTGCTCCACTGTACTACTTCCCTTCCCACAAGCTTACTGGAAACCCTATTGTGAAACACTTATTGAGGATTTGATGCTAATTTAAGCTTTCTTTAAATAATGTGTTTGCCTACAGCCTCCTGTATTACTCATTATATTTGATTTTCCACTTCCTCCCATGACTATGCTTTTGGGATTTGAAATGGTTTAGACCTGGTTGATGACCAAGCAATTTAACCTCGTTGGAGCAAAGGCTGGTTTGGTTGGCCTCATCGCTTTCATTTTTTCCAGGCTCTGAGTTTTGGGGACAACTACTTGTTATGCCTTGTTATCAAAAGCTGTTGTAAACATCTTTGCTCAATATTTCTGTAAATATTTATCAGAAACCAAAGGGAAAATGGCTGTCAGGAGTACTGGAGTTATTCTGAGGGGTTGCTTTGCATTTTGGGCCGGTTAAAAAAAAAGAAAGGAAGAAAGAAAGAAACATGGAATACCACATGTGCATGAGTCATGATTGTAGTTTATATACTGTAATACGTTCATGATTCACCTGTTTTTACCACACTTTATTTAGCACACTGCTGAATTGATGGTGCAGTGCTTAAATTTTAACCTGGCGTCTTTCCCGTAAATGCGGCCTTTGTAAGTCTATGGGTCGTGGCAACTCTGCACTCATTGCCGCTGCTGTACAGATTCGGGGAAATGAGGACTTGGGCAAAACAACATATATCAGGGAAAGCTACGCAAGTCTCACCAAGGGTAAACACAAAGAATAGCACCCTGGAATGACCCTGGAATGTTAACTGCAGAAGGATCTACTTGCATTGGCATAGGGGTCTTTCCATGCTACAACAATATTTGTGTTAATTGCTGCCCTGAGTCTAGACTCCAGGCTCATTACTTATTGCAAAGCTCTTTGTAACACTGATTTGGGAAAAAAGCACAGTTTGTCTCCTTTTTAGTTTTATTCCCCTTTTTTCCTTGCCAGATTACTTTTATGTATTTGCCATTAGCCAGCTACTCTTCCTGGGGTCCACAGGAATAAAGACACCCAACTGAAAGGTCATTAAGATATTTATGGGAGAGCCAGAGAATATGGCATTAAGAAGTGCTGTGGGATTCAGCTCTCATTAGAGTAAACTCCTCTGACCTCTAGCTTCAACCTTGTTCAGTTTAAAGTAGTAAACAAGGTTCGCATGTTGTGAGCTGGAAAATGTGTCCTGATTTTGATACCACATACATTCACTGGCTGTATTTCCTACAGTTATGCCACTGGTTGATATGGTGGCCTGTTAGGACAACATCTGAGAACATGCACATTTAGAAAGGCTGTACGAACTCCAGGAACTAAACTGGTATCTCAGAAAATGGTCAGGAAGTGTGGTGAGTGCATGGCAGGTGTTAATTTCGCACCTTCCTCTTGCTCAGGGCCAGTCTATCAATCTACCAGACCCCGTTGGTAGAACACACAGAGGGCTGGAAGGTGCCTGATGCACAGTACTCACATGAGTGTTGAGGCGGTAGGACATGAGCTCAAACTCTCCATCGGGAGGAATGAAGGAGATGGTGCGGTCGTTCTCGAAGCGAGACAGACGGACACACTGGTGAAACTTGACATCTTCCAGCTCTACTGATTTACTCTTCCCACCTACATAGAAAAACAAAGTAGACCATTTTAAAAGGAGGAAAATACAAGATTATACCTGCATTGCATGAACCAGTGTAAATGAGGGCAAGGTAAAACTGCATTTGCAAATAACTTTTAGGGTTTTTCCAGTCGGCATGAGGTCAGGTCAGGACAGCGCAATGAGTGACAGGAAGAATCATGTGATTGTCTCTCTTGTGTACTTAGACAGGGTAATTAATTATCATCAAAATTTCCATTAGGTAGCTCCTCACCCAACTCAAATCATTTGCAAACACAGCATGACCGAAGTCCGTCACAAGTGAGAACTCACGTCCAGTGTTTTCAAACAGAACCTTGTCGTTAAGGCCCAAACGCAACTCGGGCATCCCAGACAGGAAGACACGCATCTTAATGGAGCCCACGATCTCACTACGAAGAACATTACCATTGGCACTAACCTGAAACACAGAGAGATTACAAGTGTCAGTGGATAAAGCCTTTAACAAAAGTGTTAGCCGCTTAAAGAGAGCCAAAAGGAGCCTACAGAAAACACAACAAGCTCAGCTAGCTAATGTTGTGACGCACACAGGGAGGAAGTTTTCAAACACTGTTCCTGGAATTCCTTAAGCAACACAGCACTTCTAAAACAAGGAGTTCCTACCAGGAGGTTGACTGACTCAATGACGTCCAGGAAGACCTCATTCTTCCTGTACTTGATGCCCTCTGACCTCCAGGAGACGGCATTGGTGACTGTGGCGGGGGGTCGAGGGGCGCCAGTGTCCAGCTTGTGCCCCTCCTGGGTTATGTATCTGAGAGACAAAAATGTAAACAGTGAGGCAAAACACAGAAAAGGGGAAATCAACTGTCTGCAGCTCTGAGTTCCCAGAAAGCATCAAAGAAGAACAGAGACTCTCATGGTTGCTGAGGGAGGATTGTCTGACTTATTGCTGTACTCAGAGCACGGGGGGAAATCCAGAGTTAGCTCGCTGCATATCTGTGTCAACCACAGTGCTGTAAGTTTAAACGGTCATTTACAGTATCACACAGCTGAAAAACAGTCTGCAAAAGCCTGATGTAACGGCTACAAAACAATCAACGAAGAAAATCTTACAACAGTCAAAAAGCTGGTGTGATACAGAGTGCTACACTGGTTTGCAAAAACACATCATCATCAATCTTAGAACTCAAAAACAGAAAATTGACAATGACAATTTTGATAATTGATTAAGTTGATTATCAGGTAAAATAGCAAATATGTTCATTAAAGCATCTCAGCTTATTTGTGCTTCATTTCATTGCATTTTCATATCTTCATATTTTTGATTGATCATATTTGCACTCTGGGAAAACATTTGTCATGATTTCTTCTGGATTTTATTGATTAAATGGTTGAGAGAAGGTCGCGTGAAACTGGTGACACCAGAGGCTGCTCAGCATCTTCCTGGATCCATACTCTTCACTTATGTTTTGCTACCTATAATCTGTGTTTTTGTCATCAATATTTGTATTTATTGTGATTTTATTGTGATTACAGTCAGTGAGCACTCACAACTGCTGCATTTTAGGAGTCAACTACTCCCAAAAATGCAGCAAACAAGTCATTTAATGGGAATTTTTTGTTAAAAATAATAAATGAAATGACCTTGACTTAAATTACACTCAATTTAAATAGTACACAAAGAAATCAATAATGGACATATTTATTAGTTGTATTTCTAATGAATGTACATAAAAGTTAACTGCAGTGAAACTGTGGCCAAGTGGGTACTCACTCCTGCAGAATCTTGCTGTCTGTGGTCTGAGGGTAGCCAAAGTCCATCAGCTCATCCATCAGCTCGTATATGATGACGAAGTTGTCTCTAATGCTCTCTTCCTCCAGTTCTTTGAAGTACTCTGAAAAAACCTGAGGAACAGAAATACTGTTTTAAAAAGATGGTTGTCCATCGCTTTAAATACACAGTAGAGTAAGTGACTTTGTTGCTGTTGTTTATTATCTAAATCTGCTGTTGTCAAAAGCAGGTAAAAGCGTGCAATCCTACTTGGACGATTTTGTACAAGAAGGAGAAGACCAGCGAGACGCTAGCATTTTTCTTGGATGTCGCAACCACTGATGTGATATGTGTTAAGAATTTTAGCTACAAGAGTTGAAAACCCTAACAGCACAAAAACATAATATCAAGTGCTGACAAGTTGCTTAGGTACAAATTTCACACAGTGATAAGGATACAGTAGAGATTATTGTGTTTGATCCACATGAAACGGACTCCTCCATGGGCCAAGATTGGAGAGAGCGTCCCCTCCTCCTCTTTGTCCATGAGGAGTGTCATGAAGTGCTCAATCTCTGACATGTCCACATCTCCCCGGTAGTTTCGGCACACCAGGACCTGAAAGGAAGGGACAGGGATACATTTGTGTGCAACTTGAAATATCAATGTTACTGTATGCAACAGCAGCAACATGAGGACTGTCATAGTTATATAGTCATGAAACAGCTGTTAAACTGTCACCTGTCACTATTTTACTGTTTTTTATTTTCTTGTTTGACATTTGTTTCTTATTTGGTGTCACTTAATAGCAACAGTTCCCACATTTTGAGTTGGATACCTTTACAGAGTGATCCATCTTTCCTGCTTGTTACAGATTAATTACAGAACACAAAACCAGAACATGGGCTATGTTTCGACATCCATCATGAGATAAGTTTTGCCATGATAGGTATTGTACAAACAAAACAGATCTTAGATAGAAAAACCTAAATCCTGAAAACCTTCATAAGATTATTTCTGCACACTTCATAAGCAGATTCCTTGTCAATGTTGCATGTACAGTATTAATTAGGCTGTTTCACTCCGCTGACACAGGAGCAAAAAATAAACGCTAAACTTGATGCTTATCGAGTTTAATGCATGTCGATTAGTAACGTCAAGACGATCTCGATTGAAAACAGATTGCTGGTGCTGTATGTAATGCCTTGCACAGAAGCAACTGGAAGTGAAACTGAAGAGTTTTGAGGGGAATTTTGACTCCCTCTCTACCTTCCCTGCTGCTAACAGCTGGTCACCTGTTTGTTACTCGGCGTGTATGTCGTTATTCTTGCATAGCGTTACGTGGCCTAGTATTTTTCAGTTTTACTCATCATATGAAACCGACCTTCTTTATCGGGTGCCATATACTGTCTTAAATCACGAGCAAAAACCATAACGCATCACATCAGCCCAAACCGTTACGTTAGCTACCCTGCAGCAGATTGAGCCACCTCATAATCTGTCAGTGAAGAATGCGATAGCTAGGCTACTGTTAGCTTAGCAACGCAGCAGCTGTCCAGTTATCTTACCTTTCCTTTTAAATCCAAGACATACACCGCGCTCGCAGACATCTTGAACTAGTAAATACGAGCTTAGTTAAGCTCTTTCTCAATACCTTATTGATAATGTTTGATAAAGACTAGTTCAGGGTTAAAATCAAACAACAGCCTTTCATTCATAATACCGAAAAGAGGAAGAGCACCCTTCCCTATTTCTCACACCATCCACGCGCCTAACGAGCGCCCCCTATGGAGCGGGAGGAAGTAGTACTCCAGCGAGAAGCATGACCAAAGTGCTATTGACATTAGTGTATCGTCCAAAACAAATGGATTGAATAGATATTTATTTGTGAATGCAGTAAATTGCTGATTTTATTATAACATCACACAAAAAGTTACAAAGTTTTGCAGTCTTGTATATAAATGACATCCATGCCAGCATACTTAATGGTATGAGCGATTCACTGTGTTGTTCACCTTGCTACCTTACAGCAAGGTGACTGATGGATGCAGCATGTCACCTCGGCTGTTGTCATTGCTGTCATGACAGCCCACACAGACACTCAAAAACTTTCAAAACGTCTGCAGACATAGAATGAGATTCTAAATTTCTATATTCAGAGTCACATGTATACTATTATATTTGAAATAAACAATATTACTTTCTATTAATTTGTCCTGATTCAAACTTTTGTAATAAAGCTTGTGTTATAAAATAAGATATGATAGTGAATTTAGAAATGTGGGCAATCTTAAAGGCAAAATGTAATGCTCACTTATTCTGACAGTGTTATAACATAATGTACAGATCAGAAATAGATTCAAATAGACCAGGACAGCTATACATCCAGAGTTTGCATTTTTTCCATGCTCTTCAAATATTTGAAACAATCTTGAAAGTTTCCATGGATTCTAGTTACCTTAACCTGCTTCTTTCTGTCATCAGCCTTGTTTTTATCTTGTAGCTCCCCCTACTGGCTGCACACTTGATTAAAAAATGCTATTTCATCCCTCTGTCATTCAAGATTACAAATAATTTCTTTACGGATTTCACTTTGTGTACAGGGGTATAGTCATGTTGAACTGTTGCCATAAAAAATGGAAGCACGCGCATGTGTGTATATGGGTATGTGTGTGTGTGTGTGTGTGTGCATGTGTATGTATTTGTGTATAGCATATGTATCTATTCTTCTATTTTAATTGTAATCAGTTTTAATGGTTTGGTGTCCACCATGTTCTTTAGGGTGGGGGGTGGGGTGGGGTTAAAATCTAAATTTGAGCATGATGATTCCTTTTTATGTATTTTTATGTTCTATGTCACTAATGCGCAATAAAAAGATATTTCAAAAAAAAAAATGGAAGCACGCTATAGTGTGACATATCATTGTATGCTGTGGCATAAAGATTTCTATTCATTGGAACAAAATGACATCGCCCAGGCCATAAAAAAACAGCTCAATGCCACAAGAAAAGAAAGGTCTTTTATATCGATTTAATAGAAATAATCCAGATACTTGGCTCAGATGTGCCACGAGATGCAGGTCTTCCAGGTAAAAATAATACAGATTGATATTGTTTCTTTAAAATCACATCTCTGTCCTTGTTAATGCATCTTGGGTCTCCTTCCTGATGACATGAAACTATCATAAAAGGTAAAACTTGTCAGTCTTTGTCTCCTACAGGCAAAATTATGTATTGCTCTTCAATGGAAAAAAAGCACAAACAATTAATCAGTGGCTGAATAGCCTCTCAAGCAGCCTGGCTATGGAAAAACTGACGTATGCCACTAAACAGACAATCCAAATAGCATGAGAGGAGACTTTATGCACTAAATCAAGTTGCCCAACCAACTCTGTACTCTCCAATGAATAAATGCATGACAGAATGATGACATATATATTATATATAGTATTTCTTGTAATGGTTTGTTTTTTGCTTTTTCCTATTTGGTATACACACACACACGTTGTGCATATCTACCTGGGACTCCCCACCGGTCAGTTAGAACTGAAGAAGCCCCTTGTATGGGAAGCAGGATATTTTTCTGAAACCTCAGGCAAGTCGCCTCTGTAAAGCACTTAGAAGTACTATGGCCTGGATGAATGAGAATCTTCACAGATATATCTGTTTTGTTTTGCTTTTGTGTTCTTATTTATTGTGGAAAAATATGAAAACCGATAAAAAAGCACAAAAGAACATCGACAAGCTGTCCACATACTTTTGGCCACCAACTGTAGCTTGTTAGCAGGCTTTCTTATCTGTGTTTGGTGGTCAATCATGCATGTTGTAATTGGCCATTCATTATGTATTTCCATTGTAGTGTGTGTCTTTAAGTTTAACTCGGACTTTCCTTCAGCTGCACTGACTTTGTTCAAATCT
This sequence comes from Chelmon rostratus, assembly GCF_017976325.1. NCBI lineage: Eukaryota > Metazoa > Chordata > Actinopteri > Chaetodontiformes > Chaetodontidae > Chelmon > Chelmon rostratus. The sequence continues at coordinate 19,362,862 of NC_055669.1, forward strand.
TCAGTATGACAAATGTTGATATAATCCCCGTCCTAACTTTGTACTGAAACCTAATTAAGTCCATCATCTCACTTACTGTAACTGCTGATTTGCAAATCTTAAATGGGACCCAGGCAACAAATACTGACTTCCACAGAGGTGAAAAGACTCCTGAAACACAAGTAGAAGCATCATTGCTTCATATATCTAAAAATATACCACTTATTAATATGTCAGTGCTGGATTAATTATTAAGGGTAGTACAGGCTTACCATTAAAATAACTTGCTCCAGTACACTAACCCAAACAACTGGTTCTTTTCACCTCTGTGCATTGTAAACACAGAGTGGGTTTTGAAGTGATGAAGGACAGCAAAGAGATACAAGAGAATATGAATGAACAGTTGGGTAGATTAGGCATCACATTGTGAAAAATCTGCATTGATGTTTGATAAAATTAAATATAGAGGTAACTGGAGCAGGGACAGAAAAAAATGTGAGTGACAACTGACCATCCATCAGTTTTTTTTTTCTCCAAAAACAGTGACCCCTTTTGGCGTGAAAAGCCTTTCAGCACCTGGCTTGTGCAAGACAACTGCGTCTCATCATAGTAACGGATCTCGGATCCCTTGGCCGGAGTCTAGACATTGTCAGAAGTCATAGATACAACTGGACTGAGTTACAGAGCCAAATATAACAGACTGCCACTTCCCTCAGCCACTGCCATACGCTATACACAGCATGCGTATATGGGTCTGTAGGTGGATGGATGTGTGTGCATAGTCAACGGACGTGTTTGCACACAAGCGTCAGGGCTGACGTGTGTTTACTTGTGTCGCCGAATGGGCTTGTTTGAGTACACTATGAGTCAGTGCATCACATAGGTGTTACATACTTGATTAGTCAGATGTGCAGGTGTTGCCACAGCAAACTTTTGGACCATTAGATGTTCATATTGTCTCCTTAGACTGATTACTGTTAAAAATACATTTTCTCTGTGTAAAAATGAAAAATGATCATACAGGGGTCACATCGTGTCCAAATATCGGTTGCATGACATCAAGCGTGTTAGCCTACTAAGAATGTACTAGTTTGTACTCCTCATGGTAGTGTTCATACACACTGTAATCTGTTCCACCATTCCCATGGCTTTGTGATTTATACTTAGCAGGACTTTGACTCTACTCCCAAGGCGATCCTGTGGCTTTTGGGGGAGTTTTTACCATACAAGGAGAAGAGGAGTTTAGCTCGGTTTCCTGTGGGAGGGTTCTGATTTCTCTCACTCTGCATCTGATTCACTCTGTCTCTATTTCTCTCTCCCTTGCCTCCTCTCGCCTTCTCCCCTCCCCTGGTTCTGCTCCGAACGTCCTTTCTGCTCCCTGCGCAACCTGAACAAGTCAGAGAATCTTATTAAAAGAAAACACCACCAAAACAGCTCCAAAACCAATGTTAGTATCTGAGCAAGCTATTATCATAACATTGTGTGCAGCCAGCATCCTGACATACCAAATAAGGCACAGAGTCGCTCTCTTTATCGTGGCAAGTCATAATGGAAGCTTGTGTTAACCCCAGGATTTTAAAGCTATCAAACTGTCACCACTTTCATAAACTTATGCCAAAAAAGGCTGCAGGTTACCTCCCCCACTACAAAGAATTCTACAGTAATACTGATACATACCTCTCATAGAGAGGAGTAAAGATTTGTGGATTTATGTATCTGTTACTTTCCTCAGGGTGATTCTTACAGGCCTGCAAGCTACACACTGTGCAACACTCAGTTCTTCAATGTGATATGAGGTGGAGGTGGCCCTAACCTCATACCAAAAGACCTCAGCCCATCTCACATAACGATTATCCTAAACTATACTGTTACTTATATGCCTATTCTGAAGTAGATCCTAAATCAATCCTTCAGTTTACCAGTACAAATTCAAAAGCTCCACGGTTTTCACTGGTCAGTAACAATATGATCCTCAAAATAATATGCTAAACTCAAAGTACCCGCAGGAAACACAGATTCTCCTATTTATTTTCAGTTCTTTTTCTTGGACAGTGTCCTCTGTGCCAAAGCACAGCCAGGAAAATGTCTCTATAAGGAATAACAACAAAGAAGGCTATACATGCTGCAAAAGTGGCAATGCAACATGAGGAACAAGAGATGCATTTGCCCAAGTTTATCTTCAGATGTCACTTAAATGGCCACTGTATGCCTCACTGTTCTTCGAGCTTCCTTGTCATCTTTATTTTTAGCCGGGGCAGCTGGCACAGAAGAGCTGAAAGCAAGCAGACATGGCCATTAGATGTCGTCAGCACACACACAGACATACGTACCTCCACCTCCAATTTATAAAATCACATAAATATAAATATCTGCTCTAGTTCACATTTGCTTTTCTTGCCATTTGATTTCGGATGTAAACTTTAATCTGCAGACAAAGAGCATGAAGTGTGTACCATGACACATTTTTCAGACATCACAGAGGTGCATAAACTTGTATTCCTGGAAACCATCTCAGTAACACAAGTTGCATCCTCCAGTCAACAATACTTTTCATAATGTGCGTCTTACAAATGACAGAAAACAGATCTAAATAAAGGTCTGTCAGACCAATGGTAATTAAGAGGTTCTTAATTGCAGTAGACCTGTGGTTTATGTCTTTGCAGCTCGACTGTAAAGCTCCGGCTGCCTGGTGTAGATCACACGCAGACGGCTTTTTCCCTAAATTTTCTTTGGCTGGATCATTTTCCATACAGCCCTTTTTCATTCAGCGGTGGAAGTTAAACTATGTCCTCTTCTAACCAACTCTGGTATTAACATCAATTTGAACATTCCTAAGTAAGAACACAGGCATATAGATATGCAGCCCAAAGTGGGGGGGAAAAGGAAGCGTCAGTAACTCATATTACTCATGTGAACAATGTCCTTTTGATCCTGATCAGTCTGCCTCTTCTGATCTGCTATTCCTCCCCTGTTCTGTCCAAAGCAAAAAGGCCATGATCCAAATAAGGAGACAGGCTGTGTATGCCTTCAAGAGCCTTCAAGAGGTGAAGTTTAGATTAGGGAGGGGGGCACAGTAAGTTCTAGAGTAGCAAAAGCGGGGAGTGGCAGAAGGGGTAAACGGTGGGAAAGGGCTGTCACTAGAGACTGGGGCTGTCTCCAAACCTCGAGTCAAGTTTAAATCACATAGAGCTCCACCGTCTCTCAGTTTGCATCCTCCTCTCCTCTCCTCTGCCCACTCGCTCTGAGCTCCGTCTCTCTCCTCCTGTCTGCATCTGCTGGCTGCTCTCCCCCTCAACCCTGAGAGGGCTCTTTTGAGGCGTCTTCCTCTGAACATCTGCAACGGCTTTTCACCCAAAAGAAGTAAAATCTTCTTTTTTTTTTCCTGAAGCCTGCGAGACACTGAGACCCAACCGTCACCATGGAGGCCATCAAGAAGAAGATGCAGATGCTGAAGCTGGACAAGGAGAACGCCATCGACAGGGCAGAGCAGGCTGAGTCCGACCAGAAGGCAGCGGAGGATAAGTGCAAGCAGGTGAGACAAGGCTGATAAGCTGTAATGGGAACGGAGGATGGATGGATGGATGGACTGACAATGTGTGCATTGTGTCTTCTTGTATAATACTAATTCTACTGAATCTGAGTTAGCTGGGCAATAATTCAATATCATCATTTACAATATACAAGATGAAGCATTGAAAAACAAAAGGTACAATATGCTTTTATATAAAAGTTAGACACTTTAAAACAATACAATAATAGCTGCAAAAAGAGAGCTAGTTGTTGTTCAAATTATTTAATCTGAGCAAACTATAATTAAAAGTTTTTGATGTACTGAAAAACAACGGAGCAACACTTGCACATTTTCCATATGATGATATATAAAGTACATAAATGTCTATATAATGTTGATTTCAACTGTATTGCAAAGCCATATCTAGAGTAGAACAACAAATCAAGGTTATTCTGACATGTAGTCGCTCTCATCAGAACAAAGTTGCATATAGTTTCCATTTGTGTATTTTGTGATAGTCTCTCTGTCTCTCTCATATGTTTATCATATTGCCGTTTTTTAATTACACTGATAATTTGGTCCAAAAGCAAATAAATAAATACTAAAGCACTTGTGTAAAGGGGGTCAACATAAAATGTGAGGCATTTCCTTAAGCACCAAGTACTAAACCTCAGAGAGCAGCTGATACTGAGCCCTTGGGCCTTGTCTGATGGTGGGCAGCAGAAGCTGGAGGCTGTCCACAGGGATGTATGAACAGTATGGCAGTGAGATGAATCCTGGACATATTATCCACAGTGAACCAGAGGGATTACTTGAAGCTTTCAGAAGTGGTGCTGCAGGAGTTAAAACAACCTAACCAATCTATAGCAGCTGTTTCTCTGACTCTTGAGCAGAAGGGTGCCGCATTACCCAGCATCCTTGTCTGAATTTTAAATCTGCACCACGGCAAAGAAAACCTCACAAATTCCAAATATCTGCACATCCATATTTGGTGCTGCAGTGCGAGAGCCTGAGACAGCTCGATGTTGCGAGGGCTAACTTAATGATAGCGTACTTGCACCACTTGATACGAGCAAAGTAGGATCTGGAGATGTAATAGGATATTTGAGGTTTCTAAATAGAGGCAATTATTGCACAGTGGGAGGTGGTCTCGTCATCATGGCGGTACGAGAGGAATGCTAGAGAGCAGGGAGTCGGAGGGGCACGGACAAAGCCAGGAGCTACACACAAGCAAGTGGAAAGAATCCTCTCTCTGTAGGCTAATGCTCTCATCATACCCTCGGAGAGCACGAGGAGTGACAGTTATCATTGGCACCGCACATATGTTCCCCCGGCATGTCTTCACAGCAAGGAGCAGTCAGCATGAAATCCTAGAAGATTATGCGGAGCTCTTTGGATTGTTTGTGATACAGGCAGCGCTCAGAGATGCTTTCTTTGCTATTCTTGGCACGATAAGTTAGGCTGACAGAAGGCTCTGAAAATACACAAAACTAACACACAGTAACAACATACATCACAGACAACAGACTCCAGCTGCAATTAAAGGATCGGTTCACCCAAATTGCAAAAGAATGCTCTGGTCACTCTTGATGATCCACAGACTTCTACGTGAAGGGTTTACTCTGGAACTACTTTCTACCAAAGAAATAGTCTTTTGACAGCAACGTCTGTAGATTATCAAGAGTAATGGGAGCTGAATTTTTAGCCACGCTAGCAGATCGGCATTGACTCCGTCCACTAGTTTTGTCTGGAGTGAAATATTTGAACAACATGAAATTGTGTTCAGACATTCATGGTCCCCAGAAGATCGATCCTAATGAAACAGGTTTTCCCCTGATGTTTCCTCTGGTGCCACCATGAAATTGATATTTGTGGTTTTAAGCAAAATATCTCCACAACTATCAGATGGATAGCCATCTCATTTCATCCACACATTCATGTCCTCTATGAATTAATTGTATGAAGTTTGGTGATGCTCTGACTTTTCATCTAATGCCATCATCCAATTTCTTTGCACTTAATTTTTACTGATGTTTTCAACTTTTATAAACACATACAACCAAGAGATGAACATGTAAACGAACAAACAAAAGAATAACAACAAAAAAGCTTTTGTTTGGGATAAACATTTTTTGACCAGACATCTATCCCTTTTTTGTACGTTTTCCTCAGTAGAATTAGAATTGCCCTGACAGAGTACCATGTAGGGACATCATATCCTAGCATCATCACCCAAATTTAAATTTTTCCAAGGCTTTTGGTTTATGACCAAACACCTGTAAAACTGGCATTCCCATCAGCCTCAGCTGCACTTGGTGGCAAATGCTAATTAGCATCTGTTAGCATGCTAACTCACTAAACTAAGATGTTGGGCATGGTAAACATTATACCTGCTAGACCTGCTGATGTTAGCACTTGGCTCAAAGCACTGCTGTACATCCACAAAGCCGCGGGCATGTCCACAGACACAGAGAGTCTTGTTTTGAGACATCTTATTTGTGTTGGTACTCGTCTGCTGAAATGATTTTAAACTAAAAATGTTAATAAATGAGCATCCCTCTGTCCCTCAAACTAATGTCCACCTGTCTAATATATCAAGAACATATACAAATATCTAATTAACCATCTCAAAACTATAGATATAATGTCATTGTATTGAAACAATGCTGGATTTTTTCATCAAGTGTTTCATTGATACGTGCTTCTAAAGAGCGAAAGCTTGGTTTGGTTTTCTGCACTCTCCATGACTCTCTGTCACGTTCGGCCTCTTTCAGTTGGAGGATGAGCTGCTCGCTCTGCAGAAGAAGCTGAAGGGAACGGAGGATGAGCTGGACAAGTACTCGGAGGCCCTGAAGGATGCTCAGGAGAAACTGGAACTGTCGGAGAAGAAGGCCACAGATGTAAGTTAACCACAAAGACGCCATCTGAAACACATTACCCACATTACAGAGGGACGTACTTTTAAATTTCAGTCTTGTAAAGTATTCTTTCAGATGGACTGAGCTAAATGTCCCTTCCTGATTGAAAAAAGACCAGCGATAGACACACACAGGTTTCTTTTGTGTGTGTATGTAATGTACTGAAGTGCTTATAACCCTCAGTCTGAGGGTTGCTTCTAATGCTTGCAGCCCAAAAAAGGCCATGCCTGGACTCGCCTTGAGAGTTTCCTGTAGTGTCTGGTTGCTGCTGGTGATGAATAGCCGCAGAGTGATAAACACTATGACGATCAGAAAATACAAGAACTCAAAACTATTTTGAAGGTTATTTGTCTAGTTGTGTGATTTCAATGGAACAAAGGGATAAAAGAAGGTAGCATAGAGGGCCATCACGCCAAAGCCAAAGCCCCTTTTATGTGTGAAGCAGGCTGTACAGTACATATATCAGAAACTAGTTAAAACTCCAACACAATGTAGAACTAACAACCTTAAATGAGTCCTGAAATGACTAACTTGTATCCTCTCACCCAGATAGTGTTGAGAATCACAGAGTTATTGCAGTCTTGGTGAGGTCTGTAACCGAGCTATTTCTCAAGCACAGACAAAACTTGGCCGGCCTGTAGCCGACCAGGAATCTGAGGAATGCAGCTTGAGCAAACAGAGAACCCCATACTGCAGTGTCTAATGAAATCAATGCTCTGGCCTTTCTTGGGATGGAGATATTGCACTCCGGTCTGTCTGGCCTTACAGGACATACCTTATGGGCAACAATCCGTCTTTAAAGAGCATCTAGGTCATTTCTGCTCTTCCTTTTGCAGTAATGTCTCAGTTTCCCGAAAAATATGAGATCTGATTCAGTGTTTTGTCTTTTATCTAAAGCAAAATGTTGAGCAAAAAAAAATATGGAGAGGGACAGAATCAAATTAGTTTGTTTTTGTGGACAGTCAGTATTATTGATGTGACACCAGAGAGACTTTTCTAATGTGGTTTTACCAGTGACGCATGATGACTCTCTTCTTTCAGTCAAGTTTTGCAGAATTTTTTAGGAAGATACATTATCAAGGCATGACAAGGCAATGTTTTGTCTTGCACAAGAACAATGACTAAAATGGTTTTCACAATTTACACTTGGCAAGAGAAGAGAGAACTCCCACACACCATCCCTTTACCTCGAGAGATATAACATTTCAGCCCATAGAGCTTCATCAGGCAAAACAGAGGGTCAAAGAACATTACAGGCTGATACAGCCAACGTCTCCTCAGGTGAGGCTGAATGCTTGCGGCCTGTGGGACTGTTTGCCTGACAGCTCATGGTCCCGGATTGGCCTCACCTGAGGAGGTATTGGCTGTAACTGTCTGGATTGTTCTTTGTCCCTGAATTTTACCTGACAAAGGTCTGAGGTCTGTTTATCATTTTTACCTCTTTACTTAAGATTTCATTCAATTCTTCTTCCTTATTTGTACAAAATGAGTCAACACACTGACAAAGGGGAAGATCTTGGATAAATTGGGTAATAATCTGCAGATAAAACTTTTGCCTCATCTGCACATTATTTTCTCAATTAATTATTATCTTTGTTAATCATTTGATGAACAAAATGTGAGGACATTATGAAAAACTAGTCTCAGAATCCCTCACAGCCAGTTTCCTAAAGCCCAGCGTAACATCTTTTGTCTGGCCAACAGTTAAAAACCAAATATATTCAAGTTAATGTTACAAAAGAAAAAAAAATTGCAAATTCTCACAATATGGCCAAAATAGTCCTGATGAATTTCCTACTAATGGATTCATGTTTCAGCTGTGATCACTTCACTTTTCAAACGAAAGTGACCCCCCACAGTATGTGTCCAAAACTACCAGAGAAAGCAGGTGAGATAAGACCCCCAGAGGTTAAAGGTCAAATGATTTCAGTCTCAAATGACCTATCAGATGCCCACAGATTTGCTTTTTGGCCCAGCCGTTCTTCTTCTCCTACTGTGTTTCACCCTGCTTATCGTGGATGCTGATGCATATAAATGTGATACAAGGACAGAAAGAGAAAATAAAGCCCTGAGAGGGGAGGAGGAGGAGGAAGGGGGCGAAAGGGGGCGCTGAAGGAATGTGTCGCCACCCGATGGCTGCGGGTCATGTCTACAACCAAATCAATTTACATTCCAGGCCTCTGCAGGTCAACAGTCCCTGTTACAGAGGATTATTATCGCCCCACCCCACCGTTGGCCCTCCCTCCTCCCACAAGCAAATCTTTGGACCTTTGATTTCTATTCACTTTACAACTTCCCTTTCTCTCCTTCACACACACACACGTACATGCTTTTATTACCACACAACCTCAGCCAATACGTTATGATTCGCGTCAGACATGATTCACACAGTCAGACTGATGAATCAGATGAAGCAACTGAAGTCGTCCTCCCCATGATCTCCCCACCGCTCCCTCTAATCAGAGCAGAAAAAAATGCAGCCTTAGCAACACCTGATATTTGCCATATAAGTCCACAATAGAAGATCCAGCTCACATTCACACACACTAACACACACACACACACACTCACACACACACGACTGACTCTACACACCTCTTTTGTGGAGGAAAAGCGCAGTGCCTTCCCCTCCCAAATCCTGTGATGTCATCCGAGACCAGGCTTCTTCACAGGATTGGAGGATCTCGCCATAAATTTCCTGAAAACTCCCAGCCCTTTTTTTTCTCCCCATCTCATCACTCTCTGACTTCCTGCCCGAGAAAAAACTTTTTCCTCGGACTTTGCAACTTTGACGCAAATCAGCAGCTTTTGGAGGATACAGTCTGACGTTTTTTTTCCCCGGGGTTAGGGTATTCCTTCTTTGATTTTGAGAAAACACACAAATCGAAATCATGGAGTTGGTAAAGAAGAAAATCCAAACCCTCCAGCAACAACTTGATGATGCAGAGGATCGTGAACTGGCAGCACAAAGGGAGCTGGACACTGAACGTGAACAGCGCGAAAAAGTGAGATAACTCATCATTCATCCAACTTATGTCGCATTTTTTTTATTTATCTTTAACGGTCACAACCCTGTCTATCATCTTTATTCGGGATTATAAACAATTTACACGCAAACTGTCAGCGTTGGGCCGCAGGTAGCCATAAAGACACTCGCATAACGCTTCCGTAAGAATTCAAAGCTTTGCAACCGAATCCCATTGGTAGACTTGTTGTTTTTATCTTAAAACGCGTCACTGTGGTTGATTCAGAGGCTTATGGGAAGTTTGGGGCATCGTTGTACTGACACTCCTTGCCAGACTTTTGTTCGGCTGCGTTATCTAACTGAAACCCGCCCTATATCTTGTCAAACACCTTGAAAAGCAACGGGCGCCCTCAGTATTTATTAACTGACAACGTGATTGCTTAAACATTAAGCGATGGCAGCCTTGTAACCTTTTAAAAGCATGGATTCTTCCCACTTCAAGGCAAAACCCCATGGAAAACGTTTTCCTCCTGTTTTGTCAAGCATCCAGCAGCCTTTGTCTCTGCTCGCCCGTTGAGCTGTTTGACTGAATAACATTTGGCACATATCTGAAATTAGGAGCTGTAATCCTTCCTCCTCCTCTGGAGCCTCCACACAGGAAGAAGAGAGCAGACGGGTTATCTGTGGTATCAGTCTCACAGGAAACAGGCCGAAGAGAGGCCATCTGTTGCCCCCCCCAAACATTAAATGGGTTGACGTTATAAAAGTCAGGTCGGCTGAACCACCTCAGTTAGGTCAGGGTTAAATCTGCAACTCTGGTGTTCTACATCAGCAGGTTATCAGAGTATGTGTACAAAGTCCAGAACTCATCATGGTCATTGAGAGTGAAAATTACACACATGAAGTCTGAAGTAATGGACAGCAGGAAAAAATATATGCATATATGTATACATGCATGCCCAGGTAGAATTAAAAGACATAATGGCTTATAGAGCAAATGGACACAGCTTATAGTGTTCAGACCATTTGACTTCAAGAAAGGGGAATACAGAAACGGATTACACCTAACCCTAACTACATTGTTAATGAGACCTTACACTCAAAATTAAGAGGCAGAAAACATTTTGGAAATCGGTGACTTGGTATCATACAGCTGCTTTCCAATGTGCAGCCATCCTCAGCAGTATCCTTCCTCTTGTGGCAGCAGCGTGTTTCCTGGCTGACCTCTGACCTGTGACCCCTCTCTGTCTCCCTTCCTCTCTGTGTTGCTGTAGGCGGAGGGCGATGTGGCATCTTTGAACCGCAGGATCCAGCTGGTGGAGGAGGAGCTGGACCGCGCACAGGAGAGACTGGCCACGGCCCTGCAGAAACTGGAGGAGGCTGAGAAGGCGGCAGATGAGAGTGAAAGGTGAGCGCCGACGCGGACCTCATGGTCACAGTGTGTTAAACATAAATGACATCACTGCCATCAGCTGCAAGATTGGTATGTGATCATCTTATGGCTTTTAGACAATGTGATTCATTATATATTGTCTTGATCTAAAAGCAGGTTCCACCAATTAGAGATACTGCTATTAGCTGCCAGCACCCAGAATTTGCTAGAGCACAATAAAAAGTAGGTTGGGTCATAGATTACGTTTAATCACTGTCGCATCCATCTTTGAATTCAGAGGCTCCCAGTCTGGTCAAAATTGCCAATGCTCTGATTGGTTGGAAGCAATGATCTATAGCTTCATAGGATGAGGTCACATTTTAGCTGTATAAAATGGACGAGGTGGTAGAGCAGCTACTTAACGGAAAAAATCAAATTAGAGCAAAGGAAATAAGGAAGATACACTATTAATCAGAGTTAAAGTGTGCAGATACAAAATGAGTAGAGGATTGTGCAGGATATTTTCCCATAAGAAATTGCAAATTCAAAGTTTAATTTTTAGCAGCAAACGTCACAGAATCACTTGGATAATTAAACAACCCTGTTGTTGTTTTGTCTGTTTTTATGTCCAGTGACACTCACATCTTCATAGCTTTCATGCAGAATGTGCCAGCAAAATGTGCAAGAACAGAGTCCTATCATCTGCGTAATGTTGAGACTGAAAACACAAAAATCTACAAAAGCTGTCACAACTGAATGATAAATTGCAAATGTTGCCCAAATTTGTGGCGTCTGCGCTGTTGAAATTGAAGGCTGTCTGTCTTTCTAATTGTCAGAGGCATGAAGGTGATCGAGAACAGAGCCATGAAAGATGAGGAGAAGATGGAGATCCAGGAGATGCAACTCAAAGAGGCCAAACACATCGCTGAGGAGGCGGACCGCAAATACGAGGAGGTGCGAGCCGACTTTTCAGCTGACTTTCGGCTCTCTTGTGTATCTGTTGCCATTTGTGTTTTGGCTCAACTCTGATTTTTGTGCCTTTTTAATGTCAGGTTGCTCGCAAACTGGTGATCCTTGAGGGTGAGCTGGAGAGAGCAGAAGAGAGGGCAGAGATTGCAGAGCTGTAAGCACAAATACAATGAAGCAGTTCTATGCATGCTCGCAGCCATCGCTCAGCTGTTACCCAGATAACACCTCAAACACATTCAGACAATTTCAAAGCATTTCTCTGTTCGTACAGTAAGTGCGGTGACCTGGAGGAAGAGCTGAAGAATGTCACCAACAACCTCAAGTCACTAGAGGCCCAGTCTGATAAGGTTAGTGCTGATATATCCTGGGGATCTGATAAAGTAAAGGAAGTGTGTTCTTTCAGTTCACCTTTCTGTCCAGAATGAGCTTCGCAACTTCAAAACTCTAATGGAACTTTCTTGAAAAGAGCAAATGTCAGTTCTCCTTCTATTTCTGTCTCCATAGTACTCTGAGAAGGAGGACAAATATGAGGAGGAGATTAAAGTCCTGAATGACAGACTTAAGGAGGTAAGTTCATATCTGCTCAAACTACGATTCCAAAAAAAGTTGGGACTTGCTGTGGAAAACATGAATGAAACAGAATGTTGGGACAGGAGCAACAAAAGACTGTGAAAGCTGTGGAACGCTCCAAAAACACCTGTTTGGAACATTCCACAGGTAAACAGGTTGATTGGTAACAGGTGATAGTATCATGATTGGGTATGAAAGAAGCATCCTGGAAAGGCTCAGTCGTTCACAAGTGAGGATGGAGCGAGGTTCACCACTTTGTGAACACCTGACTGTATAAAGGATGTTAGTACATGAGCTCAGGAACACTTTGAAAAACTGTTACCGGTTTGCAAATGATTGAATTCTGTTTTTATGTACGTTTTACGCAGCATCCGAACGTTTTTGGAACGTGAATTGTATATTCTTTGAGGTAGGCTGTTTCACGATGATTAATATGTTTGTTGTGTCTTCAAAGGCGGAGACCCGTGCAGAATTTGCAGAGAGGACAGTGGCTAAGCTGGAAAAGACCATAGATGACTTAGAAGGTACGCTTCATTTGAATCCTTTTTTCAGTCCTGTGGTTATCTACACTGTTTCTTCACGTCACTTCAAATCTTTATCATTCTTAAATTTCTCATTCTTAATCTTTGACCTGACTTCTCTCTTTTTCCTCCTGATTTCCCTCCATGGTCTACATTTCCCTCCACCTGCTCTCCCTCTCTTTGCCCTTCGACCTGCAGACGAACTGTACACTCAGAAGCTGAAATTCAAGGCTATCAGCGAGGAGCTGGATCATGCCCTCAATGATATGAACACCTTGTAAACCTTCATCTAGCTCCTGATGTTTTTCACTTTCTCTTGGGTCTCACCTGATTGGAAGCACTCTGTCACTTCTTTTCTCCCTTAGCTCTCACTGCTCCTTGCTCCTTTTGCATTAAACTAAAACTCAATAAAGATATTTTTCTCTTTTACCTTGTCTTCTGTCATTTCACTTTTCACTACTCTGCAGCTATAATATTTATTCAGCATTATGAAAAGGTCAAATTTGTGGGTTTACATGTGCCATGTCTGCTCTAAAATGACCCATATCTTACCCACTGAAGTCATATGATCAATTCATCTGTTCACTGACTTAGCCATTGCATTTTATATCTGCTGCTACTTTTTTATTGCAGAGGACCTATCGACCGCAAAAGAGGAAAACCTAGGAATGCACCAAGTCCTGGACCAAACACTGCAGGAGCTCAATAGCTTGTAAAATGCCAAGAAGAACTCCAAACAATAAAAAAAAAAACATTTGTTTTGTAAAAGAGATTTTCTACATGCCATCCATTTTCTGTGATGTCATCCTTATTCCTGGTTGTTAGAACAAATGTACCCCTTTTTATATATTTATGTTTCTTTTGTTTCTTTTCCTTTTTTAAAAATGGTTTTGGGTCCATATGATATTCAGTTTCGGTGCTGGAAATTCTGTTGTAGACCAAACTCTGAGCACAAATAAAACTGATGATGCTGATGATTATGAGTTTCAAGTGATATGTTGACTGTGTTTGTCCTCTGTGTATGAATACAGAGTTCTGTGTGTCCGTGTGTGTCCGTGTGTGTCCTTCAGGCAGTTTGAGTGTAGCGGCAGAAGGAGCTCACACTTCACTTTACACATGTGAACATGCACGGTGTCTTCTGCGTGCTCCACTAAGACAGTGAATACCTCCAACACAAGCCTGGAGATGTTGCTTAGCTGCTGGTCCTTTGGTCCCACAACAGTAATGTCACCTAAACCATCTCCATGACAACTTAGAAAGTCTTTCCACTAAGATCATGTGATATGGTTGAAAGCTCAGAAAATTACTAAATTGGACCTTTTATAGAGATTTTCTTTGTCAAAAAAAGATGAAATACCACGATATGCATTCTGCATTCAAATTTTCATTCTGTAAAAGCAAGTTTCATCAGGAATATATGTACACAAGTTCAAAATAGAAGGACTTAATATTCAAATGCAATGCCATTCTATATACTATAGCTACAATTGGATCACTATGATGCATGCATTATCATGTAAGCAGCATTTTAATATTGTCATGCATCATACTTTATAAATTAAACGTGTTTTGCAAGTAAAATCTAAATGTGCATAACTGCCGACTATACCTTTATAATAAATGTAGTGAAAGTACAATATATACCTATGCAAAGTGTAAAGTGGAATAAAGTAAAATATAATATGTAAAAAGTAGAGTGAGCCACTTAAGTGCAGCCTGCAGTTAGTAAAGGGTGTAAACGCCCACTGGTCCCAGTCACATATGAACAGCTGGTGAATTCCGAGCCAGCAGGGGGCGTCATTTCTGAATTTCAGATCACTGCTTCGCCGGGCGGGATTTCCGCAATAATATCAAGTATGGCGAAGACATACGACTATTTGTTTAAATTACTGTTAATCGGCGATTCTGGTGTCGGGAAGACCTGTGTTCTGTTCAGGTTTTCAGAGGACGCCTTCAACTCAACGTTTATCTCAACTATAGGTATGATTTTGGTCATGTAAACTGTGTCTTTCTGTGTGTTTACAATACGCCAATGGTCTCTGTCCGAGGCTCGGGCTATTTGCTGGAATGCTGGCTATGCTACGTTAATGGCTGGAAGTTGTTTTCCAATTGTCGTTAATAAAAAAAAAAAACGTCGTTCTTATAGATGTCATAAATATAATGAAGTCATGAATAAGAGAGAGGAATGGGAAAGACTGTTACCTGTGTGCTTTGCGGCAGGCGATGTAATAACTGAAATGTGTGTGTTGTATTAAAAAGTCATGCCGGGTGGCTCCCCTGCTTACTAGTCAACGTTAGCGGTTAGCCAAGTAGCTCGAACGTTAGCCATCAGGCCGCGTATACATCCTGGTAAGACACCGGAAAGGCTGATATGTAACAAGCTATAGCTGATTAATCTAAGCATTATAAAAGCACCGCTGTTCTTTTATGCACTTACTACCGCCGTCTGTCGTAACGAGAAACCGAGTGGCTCCTTATTCCAAGTCTGCGAGTGTCATTTCTTGTGTCATAGCGGTTTCGGCCAGACGTTTGACAGGCATATTAAGCTAGCAAGCTAACGTTATGATTGACATGGTATGATCCTTTTTTATCCCTCCAGGCATTGATTTCAAGATTAGGACAATAGAGCTCGACGGCAAGAAGATAAAGTTACAGATATGGTAAGTTTATCTTAATTCCTTTATTACTGGGTATGTGACATGATGGCGGTGTTTTATCAATATTTGGCTAATAAAGTATGAATGGTACACGCTTTACTCAAGGTGAGGTTCCTTACAAATACAATTACTATGAATACTTGGCCTTAAAAGTTCTTAATTATAATTTTTAGCGGAGTTTGTTTTTTGTCTTTATCTTATTTTCTGTCTTCAGTGACAAAATCACTGTAAATTCACTATAAAATTCATTAATCCAGTGAGACATTTAATATACCAAACGCACATGCCTACCTTTTACACTTTTGTGTTGGATCAAGTCAGTGTAAGAATCTCCCCCACCAACTTATACATTCCTGTCATACGTAACTGCAGTGAGAAATTGACAGAAGCTTGTTGAAATATTGATCTTAAAGGCATTTAATATTCATTCTTAAACTTTATGAAATATGACACTCTAAGATGTCACCATTGTGGTGTTTTTCAGGGATACGGCTGGTCAGGAGCGCTTCCGAACAATCACAACAGCCTACTACAGAGGAGCAATGGTGAGTGTCTTCACATGTTGACAGATGAATGCAACATAAATTCACTTTCCTAGGAAGCCACAGCTCTTTAGCTAAGTTAGTACTGATTAACTTTAACACATTTCATTTACTTTTCTTCACAGGGCATCATGCTTGTCTACGACATCACCAACGAGAAGTCTTTTGATAATATCAAGAACTGGATAAGGAACATAGAGGAGGTATTCAGTGGCCCAAATAGACCCTCCTCTACGTGCTTGCTACCTCTTAAACTATTCGAATGCCATCATGTAGCACATTGTATTTACTACATTTCTCTTCTCTTGATCCAGCATGCATCAGCGGATGTTGAGAAGATGGTCCTTGGCAACAAGTGTGACATCAATGACAAGCGGCAGGTGTCCAAAGACAGGGGAGAGAAAGTAAGAAGTTTGGTTCAAGTTGAATGAATAAGTTGTTGGATTTTTGATAATGAATAATAATACTGATGCACTATTATACTGGTATAACGTGAAAAACATGCATCAACAGACCTTGCAAAATGTTAATTGATGTGACTCTTTGTTTTTCCTTTCAGCTTGCATTAGAGTATGGCATAAAGTTCATGGAGACCAGTGCAAAGGCCAACATCAACGTGGAAAATGTATGTA
This sequence comes from Chelmon rostratus, assembly GCF_017976325.1. Taxonomy (NCBI): domain Eukaryota; kingdom Metazoa; phylum Chordata; class Actinopteri; order Chaetodontiformes; family Chaetodontidae; genus Chelmon; species Chelmon rostratus. The sequence continues at coordinate 19,379,498 of NC_055669.1, forward strand.
GCCATTCTACCTCGAATTCTAATATGCTTAACAGATCAGACGTCATCAGTATGACGACATGTGCTTTTGTTCTGGTTCACAGGCATTTTTGACACTCGCCAGAGACATCAAATCAAAAATGGACACAAAATTGGTAAGAAGAACCTTTTGGGCATACAACTTAGTATTAGTTGCATATTAAAAAGTATTTTCAAAGCAGTGACCTGTTTATTTGTCATGTTTGCAGGAGGGCAACACTCCGCAGGGGAGCAGTCATGGAGTCAAGATCTCAGAGCCTCAGAAAAAGACCAGCTTCTTCCGCTGTAGCCTACTCTGAGGACCGAGGCCTTCAATACTGGCTGCCAGCTGGCTGGACATAAATGGACTGTGCTTGCTTTTAGCACTTCCTTCCCCTTCCTTCTTTCTGCCCATCCATGGCCTGCCATCCCAGTCCACACAAACCATTATATTTCCAGTAAGCGGAGGACTCCCCTCCTCTCTTCCTCTTCTGAAAGCTTCCAGTGGTGCATCTCTTCCATTTCAAGGAGATCTGTTATTTACTTGACTGGTCGAGGACTCAAGCAGGAGCATTGTCCAAATGTTCCTTATCACACAAAAGACAGGCTCTTACTTACCGATGTTGGTCTCTTTATACTACGCACTTATATTTCACACAGCTGGTAGCACAACCGAGGATCAGAAATTATTAAATTAATGTCAAGGTTTTGGGGTTGCAAATACAAATGTGATATTTAGATCTATTTTTATTAGTGCTCTTTCCCTTTTAAGTTAGAAATATCAACCAGAGACTGAACGGCTTGAACTCTTGTGAAACCGAGTTGCACATGCTTTCATTTTCATTTCTGCAGTTGGGAATCATATCACTCATAAAGCAGTCAAGGATCAGAGAGGAATTAGATTGAAAGGTTTTCCATTTGAGGTGTGCTCTTTTGGTTGCGTGTAGTCCTTGACAATCATTTGGTGTGACTAAAAATGGCTGTTTCATTTTGTTCCAATCATTATACTTTGCCTCCTTTTATTTAAAAAAAAAAAAAACTTTCAGCAATAGCTGTCAGATATTGGAAGGCAGTTTGGCAACACGAAACCTAAGAATACGATCCAGATTTGTGCTGTCAAATAATCAGCAGAACATTTATGAGCTGACAGGTTTCTGCCTGGTGCACTGAACTGCAAGAAGGTCTTGTGCATACAAAATGAGTACACTTTCAAAAAGTGAAAATGTGATAACACGCCATTGTTATTGATTTGAAACTACACCATTTAAGAAAATGCCAAGATGTGCACGCTGTGTAATTTGAACAGTCCTCCACAATTAAGTACTGTGTGATAAGATTAGGGCTGCAATTAATTATTCTTTTTCTTAGCAATTATTCAGGCACTTATTTTCTAGATTTATCTTCAGAAAAGGCTGTTAAAGGCTGTTTCTTAAAGCTCAAGGTGACATCTTTGTCCAATGAACTGTCCAAAACCCCAAAAATATTCAGTTTACTGTCACATAAGAAAAAAGCAGCAAATCCTCACATTTGAGAGAAGACTTGGCGATTTATTTTCTCCGTTGACTCAGTTTCAGTTTACTTTAAAGTGTTGCCTTTCATTTTGACTTGATGGTTTTGCAGCAGCTCTGATTCACAGGGAAGCTAAATGACGTCTCCGGTTATTTAATCGATTAAAAATCCCTCAAAGTTTCGCACTGTAAGCCCCTTCTTCTCCTGCTATCCACACAGCTCTCCTTGCACTTTACCAGTAACTCGTGTTTGTGTGTAGTCTGTGCCAAGTGATAGTTTTGCAATACAGATACTTAGTTAAAAACATTTTGGTCTATTGAGTCTTAGTAGTATTATGGGCATACTTCCTAAATTCTACTACACCTACTTATAAATGACTTGATCTCCTTTGCTGTTTCACCTCTAGTGATCCACTGTCCTGGTGCCAGTTCACTGAAAACCACCCTAACATACTTCAACAGCTATATATATCTACAAAAAAAAAGAATAAGGATTTGCAAGCCTCTGTTTCTATGCTACTGCCCTGCCAAATTCTAGTTTAAAAGTGATGTTTTCTTGGCTTATTCACGTGAATGCTGTCTTGACCTAAGCTCAAAGGTGGCCCTCATTAGTATTGTACATTTTCTCTTGTTTGTGTTTGACTGTAGCCCCTTAGTCTGACAGCTAGGTGACACCAGAGGCACAGTATGCATTACAGGTGACCACCCGAACTCAAATTTTAATCAGTATTTTATTAGGAACGCGAGCCACAGTGAACTAGACTTGTGCGATCCAAACATGTACCCACTATTTAACGATGATGTTGAGTCTCGATCTATTTCCATTGTTCCTCACGTTTCCTTTCTACATGTTGTTACTAGTCTGAAAATCAAACTCCTATATGCACAATATCAAGGGAGGATCTGCTTTTGCTTGCCTGTACCTGTTTTTTTTATATATCAAATAATTTGGGACCTCATGACTACCATGGCCATTTGTCTTAACCACTAATACTCAGTTTTGTCATAGGTGAGCTATGCATTGTGAATCTTGGACCTGTGCATATGTGTGTAATGTAATTTTCAGACATACTTGTAGACCTGTGCAGTTGAATGTATGGGCTGTTTGTCATTTTTGTTTTGTGTCATTCACTGAGCCAAAAACAGGACGTGCTCTGTTTGTCGATTTGTCATTGCTGCATCAGTGTGAGTGAAACGCAGCATGGCGGCAGATGAAGTAGGAAGAGTCTGGACGTTGAAATGTGGCGGTAGTGTAGTTGTCTCATTTGAGTGATACTGTAGCTTTAAGTCAAAAACAGAAACCTAGGGAGCAGACGTTCGGGGGACTCGAGCTGTTATCATTTTCAGCTGAAATGATGCTCCCTGTTTGATTTTGTTTTTAAATCATATCTTTTTCTTAAGGATCCTATCACATGTCCTAATATACTGTACGTCCCTTTTTACAGCCATATTTTCATTCCATCAATTGTGAAGTACACAGGGAGAGTAATACAATACATTTTGGAAAAAAAAAGTGAAAAAAAAAAACACATTGTAAATATCACATTGAAAAAAGAGATCTACTTAAATTGTACTGTACTTTCTAAACCTGTATGAAAATGTATCTACAATTTGTAGATATGTGTACTTTTGATTTAATAAAATAAGATTCTAAAACTTCCCAACCACTGTCTTTATTGGCTGGCTGTCAGAGGAAACTACACTGTCAGTTGACCCTGTGCTCCCACAATGGAGCTTGACTGCTTTCATGACAAATGGCTCTCCTTTTATTGGCCTGCGAGCACCCACTGGAATATTCTGGCATGTGTTTCTTTTATAGTCTGGTGTAACTGAACCCCTTTAGATACAAAACACAAATCTACCGTTGATGTTCATAACTAATGAGCCTTGTCTTGATGGATTGGTTGATGCCACCACCTGATGATAGACCTGCAGTAACACCGTGACTGCTGTTATTTCTGCGTTTGCGATGATAAAAGAAAAATCGGGATGTGCTCTCAGTACGTCAGTACAGGTCAAACAAATCCAAGCTAGTTTACAGTAATGCAGTACTACTCCCATGAAAGACAAGACCATTCATTGTTTCTCACAGTATTTACTCTCGATGCCAAATGTCAAAGTCTGATGATCTATGATGAGATTCACAATGTTACTTTGTTTTGTACAAAATAAAACACAAAAAGCAAAAATCTATTAATTCACAAGATGACAGGTGGTTTTTGGTTTAGATGTCAGGATTCACAGATGTTCTAGACATCCTGCAGCATTATAAGTCCATCCTCATGTGCTTTTCAAATGAAGAAATACACACAATTGCTTCGTTTCTTTATATCCTGATGTGGAAGGTGCTGTGAACAGAAATTAGCACAGTTCTGGTCTGATTTCCACAATAGAAGTCTTTAAAGGATTACAACAAATGTAAGAATAAGCAAACTAGCTACATAAATGGTTACTGTGGTTACAATACATAACAAAAATAAATGTGTTCTCATGTGTTCTATGTAGGTGGTTGTACTCATCGTTATACGAATCTTGTGGTAAATGGCTACCAGCGGCCTACCTAAGAAATTCTGGAGCTCGAACAATCATGTGCTGGAAGTCCTCCAGTGACAGGCGTCCATCATTGTCCAGGTCGGCCTCATCAATCACCTTCTCACACACCATCCTCACCTCGTCCTCTGTCAGCTCATTACGAGTCAGCTTGTTCAGGGTCTTCTCCAGGTCCGACTTGCAGATGAAGTCGTCATTGTTGAAATCTTGCAGAAAATGGAAGAGAAGGGGAAATCACTGGATTGTTGATTAGTCAAACAACGATGTAGCAAATCGGTTAATCATGCAACACATTTTTCAAGCAAAAATACAGAAAATTAATTGCTTCCTGTTTCTGAAGAGTGAGTGTTTGCTGATTCTTGATGGTCTTTTTATCTTTGGATTTTCTATTAACGTAGTGGGACTTTTTCACTATTTTATGACATAAGTCAGTGATATCCTTTATATATTCTGACATCGTCAGCATGGAAACTGCAATGTTACTATCATATCAACTAATATTTTGATGTCTGTTTAAGGCATTGATTAAACACAACTGTACATATTCACACACCCAGTCCTTCACTGGAGATTTCACTTCAGGTATCTGAGCTCATGCGTCCTCATCGGTCTTATTCATCATGGCACAACTATGCTGTTTCAGTCTGTCACCCTTCCTTGGTTTTTCTCCTCTATTTGTCTGAATAATGAATGAAAAGACTTGACCCATGGCGATGTGTACGTAACTTCTTCATCTGTCAGCGTTTGTTAATTAGGGGTGGTGCTGGTGCTGAGCACAAACTGGGCTTTGACGAGCTCTTTGCCTCTATAATGGGCTGCTTAATCATTTATAACGTCCCATCCGCCCTCCGCCATGCTTACAGCTCCCAAGCCCTTCACCGTGCCCCCTTTTCATAAGCTTGCGCCATATTAGAGTTAAGAAGATATTCTTATCTACTGTTTTCAAATGATTTTGTTGCACAAATTCATTCATTTAGTATCAGACTGCTTCTTTACACTCTGCAGTTCGTGTTAACTCTGATCTTCTGATTGGGGTCCTGGGTCCCCTTTAACAGCTCAAAAAAACATACTTAACATTGCTTTATCACCATGATACTTCATGACTTTTCCTAATTTTATGAGATTTACTTACAAACATGATTTTGAACTTCACAGAATATTATGCATGTAGATAGATACCGATGGAAATTCATATGTTCTGTATCTGTGCTTGTTGTTGATGATACATTTCACACAGCACTACTTTTCCCTAATTCTAAAGAAGTCTATTTGGATTTCTGCTAACTGACCTCAAGCTGCAGTACTGTACATTTCTTTGTTTGTGAACGGCAAACAAAAGGAATGTATATTTGTTCATGCACAGCGCATATATTATATATAACCTGAAATATTTCCACCAACAAAGTACACAAAAAAAAAATGAACTCCTTAATATGATTTTAAAAAATTGCACCTCTTGTTTGGATATTTTACCATAAATTTTGAAAGCATAGTAGGCCTTGAGGTCACGTGGCGCCATCTCACTCAGGACTGAAAACATGTCCAAGAAGTCATCCAGTGTCATGTTGCCCTCTCCGTCCTCAGAGAAAACCTCAGCGATCCTCTGACGGAACGGGTTGTCCTGGACAGAGGCGACACAGAACTTCTGTAACACCCCATAAAAACTTCTCTGGTGCAGTTAATCATACACAACTATGACCTGGTGCTGGTTGGATTCGATGGCTTTCCTGTGCTCTATGGTCGTCTGTTTTTTGTTCGGTTTATATATCATGCCTGATTTTTACGTTTCTAATGAGAATTCCAGTGAGCAATAAGATCAGTCAGAATTTGGCAGAATAAGTGACAGCGAGGGAAAGTGTTGTCTTCACAGTCTGACTCTCCCTTTCTCAGGACATGTCAGTGACCAGCGTGTTCACACACCTGTTTACCTCGCTGTCACTGTGTAAAGAGGCATATAATTAATCCGTTTCCAACAAGTGTGCCCTGAGGGTCTCACCGGCATTCTTCAAGTTTAAAGGAGTCGGGTAACATATAACCTTTCAAAGAATTCTGTCGATTAGTTGGCCATTAATTATGGATTGGCAACAGAGGGAGGGAGCGGGTCTGCAGGGTGTGTGTGGACCAGCGGGTCTACCTTCAGCTCTGGCATGCTGCCAATCAGCTCATATGGTAACTTCACATCTGGGTGGTTGGTGTAGTCAAGAGGAACGAGCTGCGGTGCCAAATCCCGATAGCGGTAGAACAGTCTAGGAAAGGTTTGAAAAATTTACTTTGAATATTGAATTACAGGATATCTCTATGTTATATAGCTGTGTGTTTTAGCTTAGCATTTGGTAGGTTAGAAAGGTGAAGTTAGAAAGCTTCTGCTAGTGAGCTGGAACAGAGCTGAAAACGCTGAAAAATGAGCATCAGTACAGTTAAGATCTGTAAGCAAGATTTTAAACACCATGTGATCTCACTGGTAGCCTGCCCCACAGTGGGACAGGCCTCCTGATACTGTAGTTTAGAGTTACACTAGTATTGTGCAGAACCCAACAAAAATTCAGCTACACCAGCAATGACTCAGATATATTAAGATTTACGATACCAGTGAAATCATTTGCTCACCTGAGAATTTCTTTCCTTGTAAAATATGTACAGTCCTGCAAATACAATCAGATCGTGGCAGGAGATGGAAGTTATTGCAAAGAACATTAGGAGGCAGCTGTCCTTATACAGTCTGCTGCAGCGTTACTGCTTTTATACAGCGGTGGAAGACAGATTCTTACTGAAGTAACAACACACTATGAAAATACTCCAGCACAAGTTAAAGCCAGGATTTTAAAATTTTACAGACGTATTGAAAGAATATTTACTTAAAGTATCAATAGTAATAGATTATGTAAAACAGTCCATGCCTGTGTCTTGCTGTTATATTATTGGTTCTTGTTATTTTGGTACATTCATCTGTAACAATGCCAGATAATAACATGTATTTTTGGTGTAAAATTCCTAACTCTGAACCACAAATCCTACAAAATGTTTCTTGCAAAATGACCAAAGACAGACTTTTCTGAATATCGAGAATATTAAATCAACAAACGGCATCAGGAGAGCTCAGTTCAACCCTGCTGTGACATGCTGCACCACATGACTCTGGATCTTCTGTGTGATAACAAACAAAAAAGTACAAAGAAGTCTGACAAGTGTGTTAATCTTGTTTACCGATGCCTGTAGCTAGTCTCGATAAGAGGAGAGAGCCATTAGGGTGAGTGAGGCTAATTATCTCATTCAGACAGAAACAGGATTGACACCGACCTGATAGGCATCTAGCTGCTGCGCTGTGAAGATGGTCTGTTTATTCCCCATGTCTGAGCGCGCAAACGCCAAGCCCCAGGTCCATCGCTGCTCCAGCATCAAGTGCTGTTTTAGGGTGTGTGGATATGTCAGATATGAAATACTGGGACAAAAGGAAGCCAGAGCCAAAGGGGAGATCAGGTGTCGGGCCGCCACGGGGCCCTTTGGTCCCCATTATAATGGCAGCATTTCATCGTTTTCTCCATTGTGAATAGCAGCCCCTCTGACAATGAATAAGGGCTGTCGTCCAGCATCATGCCAAGTGGTATCAACCCCCTTTAGTGCCACTCTATGGCCAACGCCTCAGTCGCTGCTCAGGTTACACTCTTTAGAGACAGGGTTTTGTAGCTGGCAAATGGACTTTTTGATGCGAGACAAGTTTTGTTTCAGCTGAGAACTCAATTATTGGATATTTATCCATTTATTGGGCACATTTTCAGCTTTAGGCCAGGTATTACATAGATGAGCTGAAACTAAACTTGAAAGTGTACTTATTGTGCACATGAATTATATGTGGAAAGCAAGTAGAGGCACTGAAATCCAACATTTTATCCTGCCATTATAATTCAGTGTAAGAGACGTTCACCAGTACTCCATCAGCGATGCATGTATTTACTCTTCACTCTATTGTAATTAGCATGAGCAATAAGGAAGATATAAAGTAAACAAAGAGTTGTTTGAGTGACACAAAGAAAGGTTTTATGTACAATGCCACATGGAGAAGTTTCATCGCCAAATAATGCTCATATTTAGCTTGTTTCCAGTGAAATATTCAGCCCAGCATCCTTAAGAACTTCATCCATACTGGACAATTCTACACCTTATGATTTGTGTCCAGTGCCAATGCTCATTGACAGTGCAGGAACTAGTGTGCCCTACATGTAACAAGCAATGGTGTTGAGGTCAGGGAGATGGATGCACATGCACATGCTCCAACTTTCATGCACGAGACTGGATTTCATACCTGGTTAATGACCTGCAACTGATATTTGCTTTTCTAATAAGATAATAATTTGAGTTGCTTAACCCAAGCAAAACCTTAACCACATTATTTTTAACATAACCACAATCCCAATCTTAACCACACACTAGCTGCCAGATATTATAAGAAACAAGAGTTTTAAAATTGTTTTCATGAAGTGTAATCCAGGGTTTTGCAGAATTGTCCAATACTGATGTTGTTGTGTGGCGATAAAGTTTGAAACAACAAATACTTTCACCTCTTCAAACCTCTAAAATACTTAAAATACTCTAAAGTCCTTAAAAGCACTGAATTCAGTAATTCCTATCATCCCTACTGGTTTTCCATCATACCTGCAGACTTTGCCAGTATGATCATGCAACAGATACTAAATTGAAATGGACTTGATATCAAAAAGATGCTAAAAAGTCTTAAATTTAACTTGGTGAACACTGCAGAAACCCGTGAAACTATCCCAGAAGGAAAGTTACTCATAACTCATGTCTACATGAAGGCTATAGCAGACATTACACCTTAAAATTAAATGGTCGCAAGCCATAAAAGTCGGGAACCAGTGCTTTATGTCCTATACTGTGTCAGCTCACATCTCACTGATGTGGTTGCACCTTTACAGGCTTAACAGTATATTAAGTGTTTAGCTGAGGTGTGCGTCGCTGCTGTTTTGCACGATGCAGCTTGGCCTGTTTGCTCCCTGCCTGGAGGGTTTATATTTCTCGGCTTGTTTTCTCACAAGATTATGACTCGCAGCACATCCTGAAATGTTGCTGGTGTGACAAAGTGTCGAAGTGTCGAGCCACGCTGACAGTGGTGCTATTTCTAAGTGTCCCGAGTTCAGAGAATGCAGAGATGCCACCCAGCTCTAACACTCCGTCTAAGCTGAGCACAGTGGGCATTACAGATGTCCACGACCCGCAGACACGGCAGGTGACTTCTGAGCCCTCTGGCTTATGTTCTTCTCTCCGGCATAAATGGAACATTAAAGGTTTTCTCCGCAGAAATGCTTTTGTTCTTCTCACTGCGGCTGCTGTTGTCATAGGTAAGTCAGTCAAAGTTTGATTCTCTTTGTGAAGTAACACAGTGACTCTTTTAATCTCAGTGTGGTTTGGATATAAAGGCAGTGTCTTCAGAAACATACCTGGCCAAAACGACACTTCTCTCCACTACTTACAATGTCATATGATGAGTTCTATCATTAGTGCTAACTCATAATATTTGAACTGTCAGTCAGTGTGAGTTTATACACTGTGTGTGTAGTTTTGTAATTGAATGTCTCAGGCGTTTTCTGCTCATGTTGTTAAATTTCATGTCATGTCAGCTGTCAGTATGACAGAAATCCTCTTTCCCCACACATGCTGTTGGATGTTTTATTCTGTCTGTCAAGTCTGTGTCTCTTTCTGTATGTGTATTATATTGCAGGTGCTGTTCTTATTAGCATGCTGTTGTTTTTCCAGCAGTGCTTTATGTATGACATGACCGCCATGTTGACCTGTGTTTGTGCTTCTCTGAGGGATCGGCCTGGGTGTCGCTCTGCAGTCCTGCAACATGTCAGACAGAGATATCATGTACTTTACCTTTCCTGGAGAGCTGTTGTTGCGAATGCTGCAGATGTTGGTGCTTCCTCTCATCATCTCCAGCGTGATTACAGGTTAGATGTTATATTCATGTAGCCGTTCTAGCAGATGCTCAGTTTAGCAGCATTTTCTACCTGTTTCCATCCTTTTTGCCGAGGGGCACAGAATATTACAAATATCCTTAATATAATGCAATCTGAAACAGCAGCACCACCACTGACTATATCCTGATTCTTAATGCTTCACAGAGGTTGCTTTAATACCAGGCTCTGGTATTGGATTGCATTAAAATGTACAGTTGTATTGGTAAATCAGCTAAGAAAACATTTTCACAGTGAAAACACACTTTTACACACTGTCCATGCGCACACATAAACATATTGCACAGTGGTTTCATCATGTAAATGTGTGGCGTGATGCAACAGTACATGTCAAACATAGCTTCCTTTTCTGTGGTATTCACTTTTTGTCTTCAAAATATGTCAGCTATCGACCTAACACATGGAGTTACATTCAAGTGTTGCAACGTTTCAGGCATGTCGTCTGTGAACAGGAAAGATTTGGGGAAAATGGGGCTCCAGGCTCTCTGCTATTATGCAGTGACGTCCCTCATGGCTGTGTTCACTGGCATCGCCCTAGTTGTTCTTATCCAGCCAGGCAAATCACCTGAGAACACTTCAGCGCCCTCGGATGGTGAAGTGGAGGCTGTGCACACTGTGGATGCCTTCCTGGATCTGCTCAGGTGTCCATCAAAAAGGATCAATCAGCTCCATTAGACGTTAGCATTCAGTCCAAGCTAACTTATCCTCTGTTTTTTCGTGTTTCAGAAACATGTTTCCCTCAAATTTGGTGGCTGCTTGTTTCAGTCAGGTGAGAGCTCTGCAGGTTGTTTCTTTATTGTCTTTTTCATTATGGAACCTGTCAGCAATAATGATTTTCTTCTTCTTTTATTCAGTATAAAACAGTTTATTCCAAAAGCAAAAGTCTTGGTGTTGTCAATCTGACTCAAACAAGTGAGTTCAGTCAGACTAATAATTGTGACCAAATATTTCTATTCAATATGAGTAGTTATGATCATGATTTGTAACGCTGTCACTGGAAACCCGATAGCTGACACTGTGCCAATGCCAGGCACCTCAGACGGTTTCAATATTTTGGGTTTGTTGGTCTTCTGCATCGCCTTTGGCCTCATCCTGGGCAATATGGAGAAAGAGGCGAAACCTCTGCAGGACTTTTTTGACTGCCTGAATAAAGCCATCATGCATCTGATCGGCATAGTCATCTGGTAAGAACGAGAAGCTGCAAATATGATGTAGAACATTACATGCTGACCCGTAATTGCGATTAAACCATCCAGTCAATCAGTGAAATGTGTCAAATGTAACAATGCAGTATGAAAATGCACAATCCTTTCAAAGAAATACTTATTTTTGACCCTGCAGTGGATTTTTTTTTTTTTTTTTTACAACAGCACCTTTCTCTCACAGGTATTCCCCAGTGGGTATCCTCTTCTTGGTTGGAGGGCAGATTTTGAAGCTGAAAGACGTTGGCGTTATAGGCCGCCAGCTCGCCATGTATTCTGTCACTGTGATCACTGGCCTGCTGATCCACAGCTTCTTCACCCTGCCCGTCATCTATGTCATCATCACACATAGTAATCCCTTCAGGTTTATGGCTGGTCTACTCCAGGCTTTCACCACTGCCTTTGGGACTTCATCCAGGTGAGTCTGACTTCCCTCTGCAGAGTATTTGAGAAGCAACTGAACATTAATTTAAGTAAAGATAGGTGAGGCTTGAGAAAATACCAAACATGGCACATACGGTTTATCTCATAAATGTGATTTTTTTTTCCAGTTCTGTGACCCTTCCCATCACCATCAACTGTCTGGAGAACAATCTTAACATGGACAAACGGGTGACACGCTTCATGCTGCCTGTAGGAGCCACAATGACCATGGATGGCACAGCACTCTATGAGGCAGTCGCTTCCATATTCATCGCCCAAGTTAATAATATGGAGCTCGGTGTGGGTGAAATCATCATCATCAGGTATGATGCAATGCAGACTGTAAACAAGCTGTATAACTTTAATTGATTCAAGTTAGTGTGGTTAAAAATCTGAATCTGTAAATGTCGATTGCATTTAAGTTTGAAACAATTATATATCACTGTACATAAATTCCTGTGAGTCAAAGGATGCTTTTTTATAATAGTGATATACAGTATAAGTTTCTGGAGACCTTGTGGCTTAGAGTAAAGCTTTAATGTCTATGAGTGGCAATTTGTCTTTCAGATTTCAGTCTAAAGTAACAATTAAGAAACAAAAAAGGACCTTTGTCGTACTTCGTATTGTCTCAGTACATCCATGCATAATGAAGGGATGGAGACCAGAGCTCATCCCAGTGTGCTTTGGTTGAGAGGCAGCAACACACCCCGAACTGGTAAACTCTAACAAGAGCTAGCTTCCTGTAATATACCTGTACACAATCCCCTGCAAAACCAAAAGTTAGTGAGCTTTACAGGTGCTGGTGGTCTGTTTTTCCATCACCGTTATTGGACTGAAGCTGTGTCCAGTCTGTATGCTAAGCTAAGCTAACTACCTGCTGGTTGTGGCAGCCTGTACAGACTTCTCATCTAACTCGCAAGGAGGTTTAGGTTGTTCATCATGTCACATATGGTTTAAAACAGGATGCACTGATAAATGTGTACACACACACACATTTACATATATATGTGTTTCTTTATGATCAGCTCATCACTAATTTATCAGTTAAGATTAACCTAAGATGACCTTTGGGTAAGTAGATTTTTCATAGTAACTTATTTGTTTTATCTTTAACCCTGTTCCATTCATTTTATATCATTTATAAATTTTATAAAATATCATTCATTTTCTTATGGCCTAAATGTATTTTGTCACATTAAAAAAAAAACATTCTTTGGATATTTTTGTGTTTTCTAACAATTCAGTTGCTTGGAAATTTCCAGCGTATATAAAGTTAATTATTGATACTTGCTCACAATTAAAAATTATGCAATTCCAGTATCACTGCCACAGTTGCAGCTATTGGAGCCACAGGCATCCCACAGGGCGGCATGGTATCCATGGTGATGGTGTTGACCTCAGTTGGACTGCCCCCTGAAGGCATTTCATTTATCATCGCGGTTGATTGGATGCTGTAAGTGTGTGTCTTTTTGCTTGTCAGCAACCTGATTTGAAGGGTTGGAGTCAGGTAACAGCCCACTCACCTGAGATACAATTTTAAAGCAAAGGAAACATTCTGCTGATTGGGTTGCTGAAAATGTGCTGCAGGTATTGTGCTATCTGTTATCAGTTCACAGTAGACTGCTTTCAGTTGCAACATATTCTGAAACACATTAGACTGCCTACACTCGCGTGTAGTTGTGGTCGAGTCAAACTTCTGAGCTCCTAACCTCAGAGCTTCCTGTATGTGTGTTGACAGAGATCGTTTGAGGACGACCACTAACGTGCTGGGTGACTGTATCGGCGTGGGTGTCGTGCAGCATCTCTCCAGACATGAGCTGCAGAGCTCCAGTCCTACAGACGCATGCTTAGTGGAAGAAAACGGAGCGAGACTTAGACTAGACTTAGATTAGATATTATAGATTATGGATTTTAGAGTCTGTGTTATTGAAAAGAGACACCTTGACTGATTGAATGGTTTAGCTGCCTTCCTCATAAGAGATGCTCCCATAACAGCCAAATAGATCCATTCAATTTCAGGAGCAATTTCAAAATACAATAAGTGTGTACGTGTTTGTATGAGTAAATCTGCTGTTTTTAGATGATAAAAACAATGTTAGAGCTGATAGTCCTGAAAACTCAGTGTGATCCGATGTAAAGGAACAGTTGTGATCATGTCTCAACTCTGTCATTGACTTTTGCCTGTGTAGTCTGTGAAGGATCTTGGGTTGTTTGTGCTAATTGCAATCAGCGATGTGCAACATTTAGTGAGAAATTGTTTCATGTAAAAATAACAAGATCCCAGGATTAGTTATAGTTGTTTAGTGGAGGAGGAAAACACACCCTGTGTATACCCACATCCACATGAAGTTCCTCCTGAAAGATGAGATGTAAGCAGTAATGTAGCTGCAAAGAAGAAGATTGAGGATTGATTTGGTTTGAAATGGACTGATAACATTTCTTCAGAATCAAATTATTGGTAGCAAAAAATTGTGGTCATTGTAGAAGATTGCAAGCATTCTTATTATTTGATCATTTTTTGTATTACTGCAGGGATTGGCCAACATTGTTTTGGCAAGAATTGTGAAGGTTGGTTCATTCCTGCTATTGCAGGATTGCAAATTGACCAAATGTAGTCCACGATAGATAAATATTTTGCTGGTCTGTCATGATCAGTTCAGATCTTCTTGAAATAAAGTCACACTTTTGAGTGGAACATATTTTGCAAATAAATTCACTCGACAATCTGTCGTTTACGCTGTTTATTCTGACTGTGTAATAATTCACAACAGAAAACATAGAATATATACATTCACATCTTTCACAGGATATCACTCCATCACTGCCATATATTATAATTTATGGATATTTACATATATTACAATGCCACATGTGGGGCTCTGCACATCATTCATTAGCTGCAATTAAGTTTTAAAGGGCAGCTGGTTTTCTATGTACCAAAACCCTGATTTACACTGTATTCTTTATGAATATCTGTGCAGCCCAGCGCCACTGACTGCTTGATGTCAATGGCAGCCACAGCTTCCAGCCACCATGTCGTTATACTGTTTCAGCACCACATTCTCATCGTCATCAAAGTAGAGCAAGTTGATGGAGAAGAGCTTATCCGGCACGCAGCACGGCGTCTCGATCCCTTTCATCAGCTTCAGCGCGTTGATGATGGACTGGACGGTGGCGTGGTTGGTCGGCCGCATGTTCTGGCCCAGGGGGAAGGGGCAGGAGCCTCTGCAGTGGTATGCGTTGTAGCCCCGGGGAGACACGATCCAGCCCGACCAGCCGATCTCCTCGAAGTCGACATAGAGGGGCAGACGCTGGCAGGACGAAGACACACCTTCCTCCTCGCTGTAGTCCAGAGAGCGAGCGCTGCGGGAGGATGGACCTGACATGGGGGCCTGGGGCAGGCTGGAAATGGCTGTGGTGTCGTTGGGGTCTGGTGAAGGAAAGGAGAGTGTTTTGTTAGAAAACACATTTCATTCAGTATGTTTTACAGCAGGTTCCCAAAATGCAAAGTTAAGCTGTGTTGCAGGTGAACTGGGGTCCTTAATTTTTTTGTTTTCTTTCTTCCTTCTTAGCTCTTATTCTGAAAAGGGGTTCAGGGGAAAAATACAAAACGGAAATCAGCTAAAACAAGCTGTAACAATTAGGATTACAGCTTGGCTAGATGACTTAAACACATGAACTCGCTCACCAAGCAGATTTTTTAACAGCAGACAACTGATGATGAAGTATGGTTTTGGTAGCTAATCAGCACCGGATGTCGGCTTTATAACAAATTGGTAAAATAATGTGTAAAGTATAAAAAGTACAGATCAAATAACTGTGATAGGAAGAGAATTGTGGATTGGGGGGCAAGGGCTTTCTCTGGGCCCCTTAGTTCTTATCTACACCCCTGCTCATCAGGAGTAAGACCACAAAAATACCTGAACTTTTAGTGCTCAATCAAATGACATTAAAGTTAAGTCTCACCTGTGCTTTCAAGGGTAGTGGAGCGGCGGCCGTCGTCGGTGAAGAGGACCAACATGGGCTGTTTGCTCTGGTGGTGGTTGCGGCCTGAAGCAAAACGGATCATCTTCATATCCACCTGGCTTCCTCCCAGGGTCTGAACCACCACCTGGAGCCCCTGGTTACTGCCTTCATCTATCATCCAGGAGCGGACCTTCATGAAGGAGTTCACATGAATCAGTTAAAACACAGATTTCAGGCAGTTGTGTTCAGAATTCACCTCCAGAAAGTAATGCGGGCTTATTCCAGAAGGAGTGGACACTTACTGCTTGTGTGATGGTGAACACCTCCCATCCCGACGAATGGACCGGGATGAGCCGGGAAGACAGCAGCTTCTTCTGCTGAGTGTTGTTGTTCCTGCTAGTGTCAAGCAGCTGATAAACACTAACCTGAATGGGACAGAAGGAATGGGAGATTACAGTCATGCCAAAGAGAGATGCATTGTTGTGTTTCACTGTTCAGCTACCATAGCTGTAGTTCATAGGCCTGCATACCTGGCATAAATGATGCCTGTGGAATGTCTGTGTTGCCTGAGGTCGCAGCTTGAAAAGATGGAGCTCCGCAGTGAGAATCTTCTCAGTTCTGGCAACCGTGGACAAATTGAACCTGTACTCCACCTGTTCACTGCGCACTGCAATTAAAATGATATCGTTAGAGACCTGGACAAACGCGACTACATTTTCACTGCCTGAAGAAGCCAAAAGCACAAATCTGATCTTACATTTGTCAAAGAAAGAGCGCACAGTATTCCCCTCCAGGAGATACGGGTCCTTGGTCACACCGTCCACATCAGCCACCGTGTTGTACAGATCAAGCATGTACTGCGGTGGCTGCTTGTGTGCGTGGATAACAGGGGGGTCCTCCATTCCAAAAACTTCCAAAAGTCTCTTGATGGCAGCTGAACGGACTTCCTCCGACTCGCTCTCGGCGGTGAAGTGATTCTCCAGATAGTTGAGAGAAGGCCGCGCAGCGGTGGCGCACACTAACGCGGCGAAGCTGATCACAAACATGAACATCTCTGAAGTTTGGGTAGATTCCTGGTGCGTCGGGCGTCCTCGATCCACACAAGCGGCCAGCAGCTTGGAGTTGGAGTGACTGCAGGGTCCTGGAAGCTCGACTTTTTATATCAAATGCTCCTGCTCACTCTCCAGTGCCCCCAAAGCCTTGGTAAACAGCAGTAAAGATGCTATTTGGCCGCAAATGTAAATCACCCATCAGCGAATGTAAAGGGAGACTAATGGCGGTGTAAACAAGGTGTGAACTCGATTGTAGATTTCATTCAAGCCCATTGTCTCCGCGTCTGGCAATAAAGGCTCAAATAAACTAAATCCAGACTTTGAAAAAGCTCGGTGCTCGTGGCTGTGGCTGTGGCACATATTTTTTTTATTGATGTCTACAAGAGAAATGTAAAGAATATGAACAGAATAAACTTGGAGCTGATCTCTGGAGGAAGTGCACTAACCACGGGAGGTTAACTGCGCCTGAATGAATCCATTAATTTAGAATAATGGGCGCAGTGTCTTAGGTGGAAACCAATTACTTCGATAAGGAGACGGGTGTCGCTGGCTACACGTCGCCAGATTTACATAACTGCTTATCCAGTTACTGCTGGATAATCACCAAATTTGCAGTTTCGTTTTTTAAAAGATCTCCAGCTGGACTGATCTCCCACAGACTTGGTGCTAAAAAGATTATTAGACTTCCAGCCAATGGTGGTTTTCATTTTTTGGTTCAGTTCATTCAAGGCTTACTGATAATGGTGAGTTTTCGGCGCAGAGTTTACTGTCCACCACCTTAAATACAGAAATACATACACTAAATACCTATATAAGATGAGATAATTAATTCTTAGTTATGCTTTAAACTTTGCTATTTTTTCATTTATTTCTCAAAGCCGATTCAATTCTTTCCCAGGAAACTTAGAAATGGTTCCCTGCGCCATTTGGTTGCTTTGATCTTAACGCACAATTACGCACGAGCGAAAGGCAGATTGACACTGAAAAAAAAGTTTGCTTCCCTCACTGTAATAAACATTTAAGAGATCAAAGTTTTTCTTTCTACATGACACCTTGAAAGCAAGTCATAAAACCTCTTCTCTTAGGACGACAGAAAAAGAAGCACAAAAGTGTTGTTTCACACGTTCATATCAAAATACGGAGCTATTACCTGCACGTGTGTTTTTTCAAAGGCACATTTGCAAGATTGGTTGGCTTTTCATGTGCTCCTTTCCAGGGCTTCAAAGCTTCATAGTGTCTCTTTGAAACGTTAGACCCTGATAGTGATTGAAAGTTATATCAGATTCCATTGATCTAGTTTGTCTTAAAGTCTAAAATACAATCTGTCAGGTCTACCAATACTTGGTCCTTTCTGTTAAATAAACTTCTTTTCTGAGCTGAAACCTAAAGTTTATGTACTTAATATAATAATATTTGTTTTCTGATTTAAAAGAGCTACACACTGTGATTGCTCTGTGGGAGAATGTCTTCATTGCCATTTGGAGTTTATTTTCTTAGTAATATACCTGAGATACCTCTCCAGAATGGTTTATTGGCCAGTCCAATGACAAGTCCTCACGGATTGTTGTATTAAATTTATTTACAAAATAATCATTTTTACATATATTACATATAATACAATTATTTAGGAATTACTTTAGGATAGCAAATTCTGAAGCCAATGTTACAGTGTGTGATGGGGTCATCAGTGGGCTGAGAAGGGATTGGAAGTTGTTTTCCAGCAGGAGGCGCAGCGTTCAGCTTTGACAGAGGCAGGAAGTGATGGAGAGAACGGTACGAGTTTGCCCGTGCTGGTTAAGGAAGCTGTGGCTCTCGTGGCCCTGAGGAACGCAGGAAACCGACTGTCTTTCAGCCCATAAGTGGCAGATTTCTGGATCAGATGGACTCCTGCAGCAGAAAAGTGAAAGAAGATTAAAATCACTTTGTGCACTTCATCAAACAGCCGCTCAATCTGCTGTATGTGTCGCCTGAAGCAATTAAAACCTAAAAACTACAGTAACTACATATAGCCTGCTGTTGACCTGTCCAGTTACACTTTGATGACAGTCTTTTTTAATGAGGGAGGTTCATTTGTGTTGCACTTTTTCTTGTTATTGTTGTTTTATTGTATGATTCTGATCAAGAATCTGCAAATATGAATATATTACAACCGTGCAATACGTGAGAGAATTTGAGAAGTCTGATGAATCCCACACATAAAGACATGCATTAACCCCTTCTTTATGTAATGCATGTTGAATTGCTTTGTGGCTGAAATGTGCTCTACAAATAAAGCAGTTGTGCTTTTAACCCCAGATTTAAATTCGACTTGAGAGCCTAAAGTTTCCAAAGATACATAATATGTCTGAATTTCGGGAAAATGTGTCTAAAATAAGGCAAAACACATCTGCTAGAATATTTCCAACATGTAGTCTTTGAATATTCCACTCAGTGTAAACACCACATGCTGCTTCAATGAATCGCTGGAAGAGGTTGAGATAGAGTTTTTTATGTGATACCGTCAAACAATCTGGAAAAAGATGATTTTAACAACCTTAAATAAAAGGAGGGAACTGCAAGATAAGGAATTCAAACACTTGTTTTATTTTTTTGTGCTGCATTTTCCTCCTCCAGCCATAAACTCAAATTGGTATGTGAACCTCTTATTCTCTTCATGTATTTTAAGATAAACCTCCCACAATGCAAAATAAGGCAGAAGGCATAAGAGGGACATTTGGTGTGGGAATTAACCTAAAAAGACCAACATGCTGAGTGCAGAAAGTGTCAGAGCTCACAGGCAGTTGTTATGAGAGTGGTAGAGGAGGTGTGTGTGTGGGGCGGGGGGGTGTGCAGCAGCTGTGTTCGTACTTACCTGAGAAGGCACTGGTTTCCTGTAGTGCAGCCTCCCAAACATCTGCCCACATCTATTTCCTGTGGAAAATTAGCAACACAGAGAGGGCAATCAGCTCACAGCTGCTCACAAATATTGACCCAGTTGAGTTGGGGGCCAGCTGCTGTTTAGCATGGTAACTGCTTTGATTCGACACCTGCAGGGGCCATTTGTGTTTGCACTGCGCTCGCACCTTTGGCACTGAGGCACAGCAGACGATCATCTGTGTTCAGGAATTCAGATACAGTCTTATCTTAAATCACCTAAAGTTATTTGATGTTAAGATCAAAAATAAATATTTGGATGTTTGTGATATTGGGATGGTTGTGGATGTGCTCTGTAGTCTGTGCTTCAAATTTGAACTTATGTGACTGAGATAAGTTTAAGGGAGAATAATGAGCCAAAATCTCTTTTTTTCTCTCTTTCTCTTTTTTTAACACGGAAAACCAAACAGTTTAAATCAGATTTTAACTGTATTTTCCTAGATAAAGATGAGCTGGGACTCAAAATCTGCCAGTCTAGCATGCATATTGCTGCAGGTTGCGCATGAATAAGCATGCAACACATCCTGGAGTCCTTCACACCAGGATGTGCGGCGCCAGCCACCGGCCGGTAGATTGGCTTGATTAAGTGCTGTCTTCCACACGTGTGTCTGATGAATAAAGATACTTCATTAGTGTCTGGCACCCATCTAGATCTCCTGTTTCCCCTCAGCTCGATTACAAAAGAAAGTGTGAAACCGGAATCACAAATGCTCCTCTAGTGTTAAGTATGCATGCAAAGAAGAAATGAGTAAAATGAGTGAAAACACTTTTGTTGTGGATGATAAAAACTTTTGATTTATGAGAGCTAGACATAAAAAAGCCACATTTTTTTATTAGTTTACACCTACTTTGAGCCTCTCCTCTTTTACTCCATCTGCATGGTGGACTATTTCATAGTAATACTCCACATATGGGACCCGGTAGCAGCTCTCCTTCAGCTCACAAGCCGTCACTGTCTGGATGAGGTCCGCTTTGTTGGGGGTTTCCACCAGCGCTGAGTCAAACTTGGTGGGGACGCAGGAGAATCCCTCTGTGAGCAATCGATAAAGGAAGAGCAGCTCGATTATAATCTGTGATCCCAGTGTAAACAAACAGAGCTTTAAAACACGGGGTGATCCTCTGAAATCCATCACTCTCAGACTGATGGGTATTTCAACACGACACCTAATGAGCTGTATTTTGTTCTGATGCTGGTAAATGATTGTGCGTATCAGTGATGTTTGGAAAAGAGACCTATGATTTCAATCAGGCTATAATCAAACACACAGAATGCTCACTTTTCATCACAAAATTAAACTCTTCTATCATGTATGTAAAGCTAAAATCTTGAAATGCTTGGACTCGGGCTTTAACTTCAGTGAATCCAGTGCTAACAGAGCAGGGCTGCTTTGACCGTGGGCCAGTGAATATAAGTATAACTGAAGTGTGTGCAGTTATAGTGTTTTATCACAGCCTTTAAGATGAGGTGGTTTAAAGGGTTGATATGAATTATATGTCATTTCATTTGGGCATGAAGTCTAAATTGTGTGAAGACAGTGGCGGAAAAAAACAAGTTACTTATTTTCCCCTTTTTCCAGTGAAACTTGGTTCATTTTTTCTATACCACTGACAGTTATGACACTAATCCATTGAATTCATAACCTCTGACCCCTTTCGTTGGCAATTGACAAACTATCTGCATATTTTTGTAGCCTGATGGTCAATATTTCCATCTTTAGTGCGTCATTTTTAATTGATTGGCTGCTCTCTGTTCAGTTGAGCCCTCTTCCTGCTTTGGCTGTCATTGACTTGAAACAGACAGGTATACTACAGGTACACACACACACACACACACACACACACACACCTGGTGAGCCCTTGGACCGGGAGCATCCTCCCACGTCGATGACCGTCTCATAGGGCGTCTCGGGGTAGTAAGTCCTCAGCGCGGGGACGCGGATGCACTGGCTCAGCTTGATCTCACAGTGGCACTCCTCGATGACCTCCACCTCCCGGGGTCCCTCAAACAGCAGCACACGGTCCACGCGCATCCCGGTGGGCTCGCACACCTGGTTCATACCGCAGGAGGGCAGCTGCTTCTGCGGCTCGGAGCTCTCTGGAGCTGCAGGTCCGCGCGTTCTCACCTTTAGCGAGGCCAGAGAAGTTGTTTGTTTCAGACATGTCAAAGCATGTTTCTGTGCGCTTTAATGCGAGTGGTGCAAATTATTTGAAGACAGGTGTTTTTTACTTTTGCAGTTTATGATTAGCATTGTTGCTTAGTTTATGCAGAGGTGCACAAAACAGTATGAATAATGCCATTGATGCTAAAATAATGCTTTTGTGACGCTTCAGTAATAACTTCTATTTCCTATAAAGGGCTGTTAGTTTTAGTGTGACTATGTGTGACTATGCTGTAGTTTCAGCATAGTCACACAGTCACAGCGCGCCCTTGTGGCCGCGTGAGCAAGCACCACTTACTTTTTTGCTCTTGAGAAATTCCAGCATTGAGGAATGTTTGGAGTATTCCTGCTGTCCTGCTTCATGTGATGGCCTGGATGCTGCCCCGCAGTGCGACCTGCACATCCCCACATCCACACTGACAGGACTCCCAGAGATGTCTGTGGAGAGAGAGAGACATAAACACCAAATCAATGTGATGCCAGTCAGCAGGGGAGTTGTTGTTTCAATGAGTTTTTGTTTAACTGAGTTGCTGGTGTAACATGTGGTGTAATGTAGTGCTTTACCTTGTCCAATGTAGACAAAGTGGCTCTGCCTTTTGCAGCACACCCTCTGTGTGAACAGGTTTCTGTGATCTATGTGTTTGCTCAACACTCCGCTCACTGGAAAAAACAACAACAAACATCAGGGAGTTAACACTGTTTTCATCTTGCTTCATATACATCCCTCAGAATGATTTAGAGTTGAGCAGATGCATATCCATCTGTCTACATACAAGTTAAACATGGGAGGTGATTAGCAGTTTTTTAGCCCCAGAGAGGTATATGAATATTTAGAAATAGTTTCCCCAAAAGAAAAATCACTCTCATTTACTTTATTTTTAAACAGTATTAAATCGTGCATGGCTAAATTTATCTGGAAATATTCATTTTGGGATTTGCATGAAAAAAAAACTGCAACATTTAGTGAGATGGAAAGTGAACTGACCCCTCCTTTTACAAAAAAACAAACATACATGTCAACACATCACATGCAGCTCCCAGCATCGCAACCTTCTCTACCACTCATGTCTCCAGTCATATCAGAAGGGACGAACAAGTATATTTAAGCAGATAGGTGTCAGTCCACTTAGAGAGTAGCTGCTCCTGTAACTCATCACAGCAGCAGCAGAACAGAACAGAGCAAACAGTACTTACAGGTCAGGTGGAGGGCACACAGGAGGAGAAGGAATGGTCGGGGTACATCCATGGCTTTAGTCCGAATGTGCTCCTCAGCTGCCAGATCCTGAGTGTCCCTCTGCTCGCTGATGCCTCTGATATTTATACGGGATCAAGCCTCGGCCCCAAATGTGACCTGAAAACAAGGTCTCAAAGTGGTGCGGAGTCAAAAAACAGTGAGAGCTAATCAAATTTCCATGCTGAATGCTTTGTGGGATGGAGCTCCTCCAAGCAGGGGCCACTTCAAAGGAAGTCCTTCCAGTTTTTCTGTTTCTGCTGCGAGGGACCCAGTGGCTCGAGTGTGTCGACAGGCCCGAGCTCACCCTAATGAAGTGCTTAAGTAGCCTTGAGCCATTAAAGCGCCGCTCGCCCAAAGGCATTAATCATCTTTTATCTCAGGGGGAAGGTGTTTAGCACCTCCGACTTAAAACAAAACCCGGCCCAAACACATAAACAGGATCAGCGTGGGGGCCTGAGCCTCCCCTTCAGAAACCTCCAGCACCTTTGTGTTTATTCAACATGACACCAAATGGCCAGACCCCTGAGAGCGGCCCCTCAGACCTCAGCTTCTCCTCAGAGGAAAGGAAAGATGAAGAATTAGAATAACATGCATGCATGTTTTCAGACGTGTCACTCTATTTTTTATATATAACATGTCTGAGGTCAAATGGAAACTTAACTAAGACTGCAGTATACTGGCGAAAAAACACCAGAAAACACCAAATGTAAAGGGGCAAATACTTTTATTCCTTTTTTAGCCTAAAACCATCTTATTTTAATCACAGGGGGGGAAAAGTTCAGCTATGCTACAGCCTTTGACTGATTCTCCATTCTTACCTTAATAAGGTGTTAGTCCTTCTTTGAAGTGTTGATGTGATCCCCTCATTTTCCCCGGGATCAACGGATCATCGTTCAGAGAGCCATCAGCACTCAGACACCTTGATTAAGGTGACGCCTACAACAGTTTCAATAGCTGATTCCTTTCATGAAGTTGCAGCAAATCTTATTGAAATTCTATCATAATCCTGATAAAACCCAGATACTTGTTAATTACTTGATTTAATTATGCAGATCATGAAGTGTGTTGTCAAAAAATTATGCAGCTCTATAAAAATGATCACAGTTGATTGTGGGAGGGGGTCTAACTCTAATGTTGTTTATATTATTTTATAACTGTGTTGTTTTGTTTTGTATAATTCCTGTTTTAAAGTTTTTAAGTGGTGATTAAGTCTATTATCATTATTATTTATTATTAAGGCCTGTCATCCATGTTGGTCTACAGGTTGAAAAATGAAAACATCTGCAATTCCCTGACAACTGGACAAGATTCAGCTGAGGAAGATCATGTGACACAACTGAAAGCTCCAAGCAGTTATCAAAGGACATTCTCGCCCAAGGTCAAGAGTCAGCTTTAAGTTTTGAAATGCTGTCGATTTAAACAACTTTTAGAAAAAGGTTCTTCTTTTTTTCTGTGTAAAATTGGTGTCACATACTGTCCATTGATTGGTTTTGCTTATAAATCTCAGCTGCTCGATGTGTGCAGACATCCTGAATGCGCTTCTTCATCTCTTACTTAGTAACTGGCCTCTTGTTTTTCTTGGAAATTGGGTCAAACTTGATATTGCAGTTTTTTTGGACCCGCACCTGTTTGAATGCAGCCTCCCTTTCCTCCCTCAGTAAACCTCTCCTCAACAGGCTCCCAACATGAATTCGACATTGCACGTGGTGATATGATCACTGAGGTGATGATTGGATTATAGTGAGTCACTCCCGACATAACCCAGCAAGCTTATGCACAACGACTGTCAGACAATCCCTGTGTCCGGTCTGGGTAGCAGAGGTTGAGGGGAGAGCCGGCTGACAGACAGTCCAGCCGAGTGTCTGTGCAGACGTTCTGGCCTTGTGTCTGTCTGGTGTCATGCTCAGTGTCTGGGTCACTGGGTAACTGTGTGGGCCGGTCAGTAGGCCATGCTCACGGCCTCTCTATGTTCACTTCCTTTAGCTTTTGAGTGAGGTTGTGAGAGTTAAGCTGCTTTTTTATGCATTGATTTAGTGGAAAAATTAGAAGAAATTGAATGATTACCAGTGAAGC
This sequence comes from Chelmon rostratus, assembly GCF_017976325.1. Lineage (NCBI taxonomy): Eukaryota > Metazoa > Chordata > Actinopteri > Chaetodontiformes > Chaetodontidae > Chelmon > Chelmon rostratus. Next base: position 19,404,564 of record NC_055669.1, read on the forward strand.
CCTCAAAAACAAAGCACCTCCAAAAAAGTAGAAAAATGAATTAGACAGCAAAGTTTGAATTGCAATGTAAAAAATAAATTAGGCATTTATCAATAAATGTTTATCTGCAGTTATAACCTTCCGTTGACCCCTAACAGCACTGCTGGTTATATGCAGTCCACTGCAGAGTTAATCCCATCAACCACCTGTTCAAACACCTGCATCACGTTCATGTCTAGGGGTTAAAGAAGCCTCAGCAAAGCCTGTCTATTGTCTGTCTACATGGGAGGAGTCCAACACTCTGGGATTACAGCAGTGCTGGATTACACACCAGGAGACAACGGCAGGCGAAAAGAGCAGCGGTACCATAACAGCATCTGGGCAAAGCGCTCGCTTATCTGAGCAACATCCTCTTACAGCACTTCTCCTGATGCATGCAGATGGTTCTGTATTCACACCATGCCACTCACTTTTTTCCTTCAGTTTTTGGTTTGTGGAATCTTGTTTTCTTTGTAATTTGCCATCTTGCTGTTTTCTAAAACTTTCAAGAAGGGAGATTATAAAGAAAAGTAGGTGCTGGTGTCTGGAACAGAAGTCATGTATTTGCACAACAGAAGTAATTCCCTTAACACGGAAAGGAGTAAGAAGAACATAAAAGGGAAAACATGTGAGTCCAGACCACAACACGGAATTTAAATTGTAGGATTTTATGGTTTAGATTATTTATACTGAAAGCAATAAGATGTAGAAAAGAATTTTAAGCGTCTGTATGTATGACTTGACTCTTCTCTCCTTCTCAGGGGCTCACTTGAAGTCAACCTCCCGTCAGGAGGACATCTTCACCCTCACGTCCCCAAATGTGAAGAAGAAGGTGGAGATGAAGGAGAACATGACGGGGGAGCAGGAGGTGATGCAGCAGCACACTGCGTTCGGGAAGGCCCTTTATGATCTGACCCATTCAGAGAGGGTGATGAACGAGCTGACGTTTGGACGGCGGGTGGGGCTTTACGAGCTGAGAGGAGAGATCGGCTCCGGAAACTTCTCCCAGGTTAGACTGGGGATACATGATCTGACCAAAGGTGAGATGCTGGGTGCTTTGCCTTTTTTGACCCCTGTTGTGACAGGTTCAGTGATCAGGTAGGGCATGTGGCTGAAGACTGACACATTAACAGTTGCATGGATTTAACCTGTTTTTTGGCCACAAGGACAAACATTCTTCTAAATGAGAAAATACATGATCCATGTTAACTAGCATGAATATTTGATCTTAATTGGTTTAATGGCCTCTGTGTATTGGTGATGCAATTAAAGTGCATGTAGAAAAGGCCATATCTCCTCAAGGTAACACACAGCATTACTGCCACCAATAAAACTGGGTCATGTTAGCTTGCCGGTACTGAATATAAATTATATTCAGATTGGTGCTCCTCTAATGCGTTACTTCTGAAGTTTAATTGCTTTTTCGTTAAGAGTTTATGTTATATTGTGAGACATCTGTATTAAATCGCTTTTTCCATCCTGAAAATGAACCAAGATGCTATAAAAATGTAAATACTGTGAAATATGAAGCACTTAAATCAAGCTGTGTAAGCATAAAAGGATTTCTGATTTGCAATGGTGTAAAAAAAAACAAAACAGAGGATTCTTGTATACAATTTTAACATTTCATTTAAATATCTATTATGCTTTCACAACCTCGAAACATATTGTGGCTCTGAGTTTTCTTCTGTGTGGGTTATACGAGGAAGCTCTTATAATATCTCCCTGCAGCCTGTACTGTCGTAGATTCAGAGGCTTTTTCTGTGAGAGCAGATGACTCACATATTAGTTGGAGACTAAAAATGAATGTACAGACATCCAGATTAATTTCATGGAAGCTCAGTGCAACATGTTACACAATGTGCATCCAGTCTGGGTCAGTCCAGATGTCAGAAGACATAACTAATCTCATCAAGCAGCCATATACTAATCCAGACCGTCTTCGGCCTTCACAGCCAGCAGCTTGTGTGCATCATGGAGATGATGCAGATAAACAGACATTCTGTGGAGCAAATGGTAGAAGAAGGGAGGAAAAGCAATACTTCATAACATGAGGTAGAGAAACTTAAGTAAAAGTACTAATACCAAGTAAAAGTATAGAAGTATAATCAGAAAAATGCACTTAAGGTATTTAAAGTAAAATCACCCAATTCAGACAAACATCCCCTGTGACTGTTATATTATTCTATATATAACATCAGACTATTATTATTATGACTCATGCATGAATGTAAACAAAGTATCTTCCTGTTCATTTTCAACTATTTGGTATAAGACTGAGCTACTTGTTGTTTACACTATGGATTCATCTGATGATTGTTTTCTCCATTAATCGACTTCTCACTGAAAATAATGAGAAATGCTGTCAAAATTAGCCACAGTTCAACATGTCACCTTCACAGTGCTTTTGTCCAAACCTCAGTATTAATAATAATAAATAAAAACTACCAAAATAATGCAAAGCAAAGGCAGCAAATCGTCACATCTGTGAAGCTGGATCCATGAAATGTTTTCACACGAAAAGTGACTTCAAAATCAAAACAATTGGAATGATCCTTCCAGCTGTACTTGTGCATTTTCATATGTTTTATGTCTTATGTCAAATCTTAATATAATTATATAATTATATACCCAATAATAGAACAAAATACTCAAGTAAAGAACCTCAAATTTGCACTCAAGTACAGCACTTGAGTAAATGTACTTAGTTACATCACACCACTGGTTTATTCCCTGTTGCCTCACTGCCTTTTCCCATACCGTCCTATCTGTCTTCATCTGGCAGAAAGAGTGGCAGTAAAGATCCTGGATAAGGTGCGTCTGGACAAGCGATCGCAGGAGCTTTTCACCTCTGAAATCTCTTGCATGGAGAAGCTGGCTCACCCCAACATAGTGCGCCTGTATGAGGTGGTGGAGACCTTCAAGCGGCTCTACCTGGTGATGGAGTATGCCGGCGGAGGAGAGCTGTTCTCCCGTATCAGCACCAGGGGGCGCCTGTCAGACTTGGAGAGCAAGCTTGTGTTTTCTCAGGTGCTGTCTGCAGTCAAACACATGGTGAGTCAACAGCAGCCTCCAGGTGATTGTAAGCAGTGCATGAGAGGAGAGGTCCCCAGTGCAGAACATTAAAACAACAGAAGGCTTGTAAAGGCTAGCACATCATTTTAAAATACTTAAGAGCTGCTGAGTAATGAACACATCAGTGATAACACTCAGCTTTTCCTGTGAATTTGCATGTAAAGGACCAGTGTGTAAGATTTAGGGGGTGTTATTGAGAGAATATGGCAGAAATGGAATATATAATATTCCTAAGTACATGTTATTGTCACCTGAAAACAAGAATCCTTGTCGTTTAGCTCTGTTTCTTCTGTAAACAAACACTGGTTCTAAAGTTTTTAAGGTTCGCCTACTCACTTCTACCTTGATTGGCGTATTGGAGTATTCAGTTAATTGCAATCTGTAATCTCACCACTAGGTGCCACTAAATCCTACGCACTGCACCTTTTAAGATCCTCATACTGCACACCAGCTGTGCAGGAAAACTGTTTATCTGTGCTCCTGTAAGAGAACCAGATGTAAGTGCAACAGTCTCAAACATTTCTCTCTTTTCCCAGCATGATAATAATATTGTGCACAGGGACCTGAAGGCTGAGAACGTCTTCTACACCAACACCTACTGCATCAAAGTGGGTGATTTCGGTTTCAGCACGCTCTGCTGCCCCGTCGATGTCCTTCACACGTTCTGTGGTTCTCCGCCCTATGCCGCCCCTGAGCTGTTCAGTGAGAAAGGTTACATTGGCCAGTATGCAGATCTTTGGGCGCTGGGTATCCTGCTTTTCTTCATGGTGACTGCCACCATGCCATTCAAAGCTACCAACACGAGCCGGCTCAGGTGTTGTATCCTGCAGGGCTCATATGCCATTCCCCCGTATGTACCCAGATCATGCCAGGAGATCATTAAGGGCCTCCTGAGCCCTGTTCCTGTGGGTCGCCTCACAATGGCGCAGATCATGGACAGTGACTGGATGAGAGGTATTGAATACCCACAGGCCTACCCAGTTTGTAGCCCTACACCCCACCAGCTGGTCGAGCCTTCCTACGTCCTAAGCTCAGATGAACTGAATGTGAAGGTAGCGCTGGAGGATCTCGGCATCACCAAGATCCAGCTCCTCAGCAACAGCGTAGACCTGAGAAGCCCCATTACTGGGGCTTACCGGATCTTGCTACACCGCATCCAGAAGAGGAGGTCTGTGGAGGCTGTGGGCTACAGCCAGGCGTGCACCAAAGAGTCCCAGAACAGGCGCACACGGAGAGCGGACGGCCTGCTGAACAAACACCACTCTGTGGTCTGTATCATCATGTAATTTAGTTTCTTAAAGGGTTCAACATATTGGGAAATGTGCTTATTTGCTTTCTTTCTGAAAGTTTGATCAGAAGATCACCACTCTAAAGTCTGTGGGTTAAGATGAATTGAGATTATTGTCTTGCTTTCACCAAAGTTACAAATTAGCACCTCTAAGGCTCGCTAATTACACAAACAGTAATATCAAAGCTAAATGTGTGGTTTTATGTGGAAGTCACGGTCTGTAGCGATTTCTTAGCAGACGACAGGAAGGTGCATTGACTGCCCAGGCTTTTTGTCATATGAGGTTGCCACGCAACCAGCAGAGAGGCTGCACCGAAGTACTGGACAGAGGCATAAATTATTGTTCATCAAGACCCAATACAGCATGTCATTTTTGAGCTTTGGAGAGAGCCAGGCTAGCTGTTTCCCCCGTCTTCCAGTCTTTATGCTAAGATAGGTTGATCGCCTCGTAGCTCCAGCTTCATACTTAACACGCAGACTTGAGGTTGATGCTCTACCTTTCATCTAACTTTTGGAAAGGGGGCAAATAAGCATATTTCCTAAAATTTAAGCATTTTTTTCAAAACGTTCTTCTGGTTTTAGCAAAGTTAAAAGGGCAGAAAGTTGTTTCAGATTTGAACGGAGGCTCTCATGTTGTGGAGGCTTATTGACAATGAAAGATTTACTCCCAAGTCCCTGTGAATGAAAGGGCAAACCTGCTGGTTGCATATCTTGTGATCATACAATTCTTGGCTCTCTTTTGCCCCCTGTGATAACATCCAAAGTTTTTACAGTGGGAGCAGTGCGACCAACTGAGCATGAAATAAATGAGGGCTGACAATGACCCTGAGATCCCCTTTCAGTGAGGCAACGGGAATGTGGAGATATCAAAACCATATGAAGGTGTTCTTTGTACATGAGTGAAACGTCAATCAGAGGAAGGTAAGCGATAGTACTGACTAGTAGGGATCTGCCGATGTTTTAAGACGTTTAAGTGCATGTAGTCTGAGCAGCAAACATTTAAAATGACATAAAAGATATGTGAAAAATTGACTTATTAGTACAATAACCTTTCAGTGAACAAATAATTTGAATTAGCAGGGCAAGAGGTTATCTTTTTTTTTGTGCTAGCTATTGTGTCCTTTCAATGGATTCCACTGAATTAAAATTTTTCTTTCACTTGTTTTTGACATACTAATGTGAAACAAAGATGTCCCTACTGATCTTTTCAAAGGAGGATGTTATAGAGTTTATATCATATAGTCCTATTTATTTCTGCAAAATTGTGAGCTTTCTACTCTTGTATCTCATTACATTTCCCAAGTATGGTACTTTTCATTCATTATTTTTCTTAAAATAGTTAAAAGATGTGTATGTATATTTTTTTTAAAAATGGTCACAAGAGAATTCCTGAAACCTACATTAGGGAATTGAGTTTAACATTTGACTGTATTGATCTTTAAGAATGACAAACAACTACTCACTGCATGCAAGGTGCTGCAAAATATTCCAGCCACATTATTATTATTATTTTCTTCGTCTTTATCAAACCTTTATTTCACCACATGAGTCCTATTGCGATCACAAAATCTCCTTTCAAAGGGAGTCCTGGCCAAGATAGCAGCATTACAGTGTTTCAACATGCAAACATCAAAAACACACACTGTTAAGTGGCATCACAGTGTTTAAAACCACATATACATGAATATTAAAAACATAAACATATTAGAACATATGAGCACTGCTCATGGTGAAAGAAAGTAGCTGTTATGAGGTTTTTGGGGTTAGGTTAAACAGTCCAAAATATTATGGCAATAAATATAATGTCCCTTCCAAATAGCTTTGTGGTGTGCAATGTTTTCTGACTGTTTCATCTTTCGTTTTTCGTTGCCCTTTCTACCTTTCTCTCATGATTTATTAATCCAACACGTGTCAATCTTCTGCACCAAACTCGCACAAACTTCTGTTAACATGAATTTCAACATTTTAAGTTATGAAGGTGGCAAAGATACAACAATTGGAAACAAGTCTGTGCTGCTTCATTTCTCATTTCTGTTTTTTTGACGGGCTTCTTTAGAACCAGATTTTCTCTGCCCACTCGTCTGTATGTGCTCAACCATCCCATTTCCTGTCATTCACCACATTTGTTTCAGCATAAAGTGATTTTTCCACATATTCGTTTCATGTCTCATACTTTCATTTCATGGTTTTCCCCCTTGATAAAAGAAGGCTAAAATTTCTGCTCAACGTGCCAACCAGCTGTGTCTTTGTGCCCCGGCATGCAAAAGCGAAGAGCGCAGCACATTTTGTCAGTGTTGTTGTGATATAAACAAGAAGAAACTAAAGCTAAGCACCAAAATCCTTTTCAAGCTGCAACCCAATTCTTTGACCTCTGAAGGTGGTGCATCTATTAGTCAAGGTAATTTTGGATGTCCATCATGATTTACCATTAATGTCTTGATAATTGCAATGTATTTGTCAAGTGATCTATCACCTTTGGCTTGAGGCAAAGTTGGCAGCCCATTCAAACAAATACTTCACCTGCGTGCATGGAGGATTCTCTGTTTTTTAATGTTGATTGCCCTCCTTTTTATGAACAGAGGATGTGTTCATACCTCTCCTTCAGTCAACAAACATCACACAGGTAATACACAGGCTGTGCTGTCTGTTGCTATTGAGAGATATTGTAACACGCAAATATCTTTGCAAGAAAAAGCCTCTGCAAGGTACCAATGTGTGGAAGTCATCAATCTCCACAGACAACATAGTCAAACAATCTGCATTACTCACAGTGAGATTTTATCAGCTGCATGTCCGAGCAGTTCTTGTGAATGCCCATGGCGATGAGAGAGAGAGAGACACACAGAGACTCATGAGTGAATCCAGCATCGTGTCACATCAGACACTGCTGGTTGTAAATCAGCACCACACGCTCACTGATACTCCCACCTAAGCTTTATGTGTGCCTGCTCTCTTTCTGCAGATACAGTGCACTGTGGCTGCAATCATAATGTGTAAATCTTGTGATTTTGCCCCCTCGATTTGTTAGCTGTTAGATTTAATTAGCTGTGCATCCTGTGCAAAGCAAATCAGCCCCATTCGGAGTCCTAACGGCTGTGAGATGTAAAAGTTTCATGGCAAGATAGGAGATGAACAACAGGAATATGGGGATAAAGAGAAATGTTCACAAATCAGTTTTCTTTATGTGAACGGTCTGCTCAGGGTCACAGCAGGGGACGGATCTTATCTCACCATGCATTGGCGGAGGAGCAGGGAAACACAAGAAACATGAAAAAAATTGCAGTATTAGAGCTTGACAGTGTGTAATTATATGCATCTTACAGGGAGTGAAATTATTATAGCTATAGCCATTATATCTGTACCACATGTGAAAAGCTGCCTAAATTTACATAGAGCAAGTGGAAACATTACAGCATGTAAAATGGTGAATGTGTAACTTCAATACTTGGTTTACTGTAGATGATCGCTGACTGTGTTGGTCTCTTTTTATTGCAGGGATCTGCAATAAAAGTTTTAGTAAAATATTGCAGACACAAGCGATGTTAATGTTAATGATGGTAGCATGAGGCAATGAAGGTGAATTATAGGGTACAACAGCCTCATGACGAACAAGATTATTTTTCTCATACAATTCAAACTATTCACGAATTTGCAAAAGCAATTAATGGGGCATCCCCTTTCTCCCTTCTTTTGCATGACGCTGCTTGTTTTAAGAAAATACAGTGTAAAAAAACAAAAGAATAAACTGTCAGAGGAAAAAAATGCATAAGAACATTTATGTGAAGATAATAATAAGCTTTTAAACGACACTGAGTCAGAGGTGATAAGTAAGTTTATTGTAATAATGCTTTTATGGGCACACATACTGCAATAAAATCTATACACAAAATGAATGAAAAACAGCGACATTTAAACCATTTGGAAAGAATTAAGACAAGAGTTTCTCCTTTTCTGTGACCCACACTGCAGAAAAGCATGTACATTCAGCAAATAAACAAGTATTTGACCGACATCTGGACACATCATGCAAGAAAAGCTCTAAATATCACATATATATCATTTACACGCCACCTCTATTTATTAAACAGCTTATTGAATATCTGATGTCTCAAAACGCAAGAAAACAGTCACAAATGTACTAATTGACATAGCCATGCTACTGAAGGCATTTACACGTGGTGTGTGTGGTGGCCAGTCGGCATTAGCAGTCCAACCCTGAACGGGAAAGTGCAGCTCTGATTCGACCCATGCTTCTGACCTTTATCTTAGTGCAGAGTGAAAGCAAAAGTAATGCTACAAGCTTTCCTTGGCCAGCCTCCTCGGCCATAAAACTTGCTAATAATAAGCTTGTTGCTTAATTTTGGCAGAGGGAAAGAAAGATGAATGGGTGCCATTGTAGCAGGCAGTCGCCCTCAGCCTCTGTGGGGATGTCGTGAATGGAGCTGTGAAGAGCAAAGACATGCATTTAACATTAGTGCACACATTTATGACAATATTCTAAGTACCTTTGAGAATTATCATTATTATTATCATGTCATTCTTCTTGGTTTTAGTGGAGAAACATGCCTAATTCTTTCTGTCATCAAGACACAAACACTAATTTGGGAAAATATATTAAACACAATGATGAAATTAAGCTGAAATATCCTCACTGCGCTGGTTAGGAGTGCAAAATATTCAGTGACCACCCACCTTCCTTGGTTGCTTTGCCTTTGCTTTCTTTCCATCAATCGTGTCCATCAAGTCTCTGACCCATCGCTCTGTGGGATCTGTGCATAACTCACGGCCCTTCCTCATTCTGAAGCTAGAGGATAATTGATGCAAACAGACGATCATTTTGAGCAGCCATGAGAGGGAACGTCGGATAAAAGACACACCGGACGTCTTACTGTCTGTGCATGCGTACTTACATTACAGCTGCGATGTTGCAGCCTCCATCTATCACCTGCCACCTGTAGTCCACAGCATGTTTTTGAGTCCTGGAATTCATTGTTTTCATGTATTTGAAACAGCAGTCCTCATAGTTCCCTGAAGGGTCAGAAGTCCATACAGTAAAGTCAGAAATCCAGTGCAGCCTTAGTATGTACAGTATAATGTCATTTATATGTTATTTGTACACCATAGAAGCTATCTTACACAGTTAGGGAACGTTAAATGTCCTGAACAAAGCAATAAATAGACAATAAGGCCACATCTGCCCACACAGATACTTAAGCAATAAACCAGCCTCATTGACCCCCATTTTATCTTTGCTGTGTGTTCACAGATCTGTTTTACATGCCGCCTGTGCGACACTGCCAGCAGCTGCTCTTTTACGGTCTTACCTAGTGCCAGTGCAAGACCGAGACAAGATACGATCAACAGGAAGAACAGGGTGTTGAACCGCATGTTGCTGTCTGTAGCTGCAGCTCTGAAAAAGGTCCAGATAGATGCAAAGAGTTACGATGTTTACCAGCCATCAGCCTTATCACTCTGCGATTGCTGTACCTCAGTGCCTCCCACGCCCTCCACAGTCACATTTTAAACCTTGAACCTTGCACAAACATTTCATACCTGTTCTTACTTATTTGTGCACATGTGCATTCTGTATGTATCTAACAGCTTTTTAACTCTACAGCTCCTGGTTGGTAAACAAATCTCAGTCTCTTTGAGTCTCTTCACTTCACAGGAATTTTTGGCACCTGGCGAATGAAGCAATTGTTCTAAAACATAACCAAACTGTTTTTGATGCTCGGAAAGTTTTCCATTGTTTTTGCCTCTATTTTTCTCTTTTGGTAAAAAAAAAAATATTCAGAACTTTTGGTAAGAAACAGTATGTTTGACTTAAGGCACAAACTTCAATTCTTAACATAAAGCTGCACAAATGAAATTTAGCCTTTTGGCTAAATCTGACACATTTAGACCAAGTGAAGTAAAGTGAAGAAATGTGAAGAATAACTCTCATATAAGTGCTGGAAGCAATGTAATCTTACTGAGTCTTATCTGATGGAATACTAATGACCAAAACACTGATCAACACACAGATTAAAACAGTGCACTGTGTTTATGTATATTAGGATTACAGGTAACTCACTTTCAGTGCTCCAGATGTACACAGATTTTCTTGCCCTCTTCTTGTGTCTGAGCAGGTGAGGTAAGGCTGACTCTTATAAAGTACTCAGGCACTTCTCCAGGGATCATATTTCCATAAACGCAACTCACCTTTGCACCTCAGCTCATCTTACCTTTTTTTTTTCTTTTTTCCTTCAATCGAATGGCTTTCCACCCCCAGAGAGTTCGTCACAGACTAATGAAGATTTTGTGCGCTACTAAATCCAAATATTAATCCAACCATGTGCCCCACGCCTAATGTAAAGGTTTCATAGATTGAGAGCTGGAGATACTTGTGATTTAAGTCAAACAAGCACAGTTTGAGCTTTTCAAATTTTGTGCAATGACATCTCTTCTTTCCTCAAGAAGCTGGAAATGATGGGAGGTCACGGTTAGTATAAATGTCATATGTCTTTCTTATAGTCTGCACTTGGATTAAGAAATAGGAAATAGATCCCACCATAGAATTTACTCCTGTGTTGCCTTAGGTTGTTGCAGTTGGAGTCTGGCCTGTTAAACTCTGAAAGGTTTTAACATCCCTTCACATTGACAGTTGCATATTGAGAAATACTGAGTCCTCCACAATAGCTGTTGAATGAAGGTGTTTAGTGCCATTATTCTTACACAACTTGTTCCCAGTTCTTATCCAAAATATTCTGATGGTGAAATCCGTGCGCTTAAGAACATCACTGACCAGAAAAGGTTGAAATAACAGACTTAGACTGTTGAATTCTCGTGCTAAGATGCAGCTGTTGAAGCTTATTCTGCAGAAATCTGTGGCCTTATTGTCAAGAGAGGTGTGTTAACATAAGCAACATCAGATCAGACATTTGTATATCTTTCTCAAATGATGTGTTTCTCTGTGAATACAAGCACACACCATTATACCAGTCTGTCCTTTTTAATGAGTAGATGGATACGTGTCTGCTCACTCAGGGGAGATATTTCAAAGAAAGGTATACATTCTGATACTGTGTGAGCAAACTGTTTATTCCACTGCTCACCTCAAAATGATGACTCTGCACTGATACCTGCTCTACCAAACCGATCCGGAATGAGCTCCTGTTTGATTTTGAAGACATCTCAACTACTTCTATCTGGAAAACTATTCTCAAGTTATAAAAATCTTTTGTTTTTATACAAAATTTGCCTCGTTTTCCGGAGGAATCCGCCTAAATGGGCTGCATCACACTTTCAGTCTGTAAATCATTCGTAAGCTTCACTTGATAATAAGAAGCATGACCATGTACACAAAAATGACACCTCTGTTTTACGGGTATGGATCTCTTTTCCCCTCGTGCATAAATCAATAACATTTCGCTGCTAGCTTTTTGAGTTTGACACATCAACACTGGCTTTCATGCAGGGAACACTAGCTGATCGACAATTCAAAGTGTCGCTGTTGCTCGTTTACTTTTCAGTGTGTGCGGAAGTCCTCAACAGATGGCACACAGTACGTTTTATCAGGCCATAAAAGCTGTTTCTCAGAAACGACACACCTCACCTGAAAATCTGAAAGACCTGCTATGACCCTTGGACCTTGGAAACAGTCATTCGTCACAGCATTTTGTTAATGTTTTATTAATGTATGCGTATGTAAAGTTAGTGGCATATATGTGTCAGCAGTGAAGTGTGACAGATGAGGCACTTAAAGATTTGTTTGCGGTGGTCCGTGCGCCACGCCTCACATAAAAGCCTGTTGACATCCTCAGAAGAGTTTGACTCTGCCTCTTCTGTGTGTGTGTGTGTGTGTGGCCTGTCCTCCTTCCAGGTCTCCATGGTTGTGGTTGGGGTTCATGTCCTGCCTGTCTGGCACTTATGTTTTACAAATCTGTGTTTTTTTGTTAATCTATTCTGCACTCATGACATCTGCTGAATGTCTGTCTGATCTGGGAGAGGGATCCCTTCTCTGTTTCCCTTCCTGAGGTTTCGTCCCCTTTTATCCCCATTAAAGTTTTTTTTGGGGGGGGGAGTTTTTCCTCGATGAGCACTATAAATGAAATTGACTTGACTAGACTCTTTGATGTACGAAACATCAGTTGTACAGAATCAGATATGAGGCATCTTTCTCTGAGTCATATTGGCATTTGAGAAGCTCTGCATTAAAAACGCCTGTCAGCGCCGTCATGTCGCGTATCCACCCAAAGCTTTTCCTTTTAGTTCTTAAACAAGCTGCCCTTTTCTTGAGTGCTCTGTGACAGATACTAATGAGCCCTGAGTGCCCGAGTGGACACCTGATAGCCCTGCTCACTGTTTATACTCTCACCAACACTCACTTCCAAACACCACGCTAAAGCTCAATGAAGCGTCTCACGGTTCGGCCCTCCTCATTTCCTTTGCCTGCAGGATACCGGTGCTCACTTCAGTTATTTACTACACTTCAACTCCAGAACACACGACTGCGTATTGCACAGAAAGAATCTGACAATTTATTGTCTCTCCATATTTGCCACCCAGGCATTGAAGCGGTGCATATAAATTTGGTTTGTGATTTATTCACAAACGCCTCAGTCTCTCTGTGCGAATCCGGTCTTGCTCCCTGCTAGCCGCGTGGGTTTGATCGCAGCACAACATGAAAGAGAGTCTCTGTTGGCAAAACAACCCGTAACTTTAACATGAAAAAAAACCTCTCTATTATCTCTATTCCTGGTTGTGATCGCATATTTGGAATTTCCTGATGGATTAATGCCGTCGAGTATTTCTCAGGAGATGATGGTCCACTGCCAAGGCTACTTGGACTCAGGCTGTTGATGCTACAGTACAGTCTTCAGCATTCCTTTCAGATAATATGATGTGTTGTTTTATCCCTTCACTGTTGCTGTCATTTTGCATGTATGTGAAAGCAGACATCTCCAAGAAGCCATTTATCAGTGTGTGAGAAACTTTACTTTGGCACGCAGTACAAAAAGGCTGCAGTCGAAATGAAGACAGAGCTGTCTCACACGCTCTAGACTGAATTATGATACTAATTTAACATTCACTTCTGTTGCAACCATCCATTTGTAAACTGCAGGACCCTGGAAGAGAGAAATGAAAGGGAACATGGGGGAAAACAATCAAAAAAGAACTTAATCTCTACCGGTTGTCATATTTCGTTTTTTTTACTGATTTTGAAGCATCAGATGGTTGTTTTCTGGGTGTGGTGATGACAAACAGAAAGGTCAATGCGTTTTTCTCCTGCTGGGAACATGAAAAGACAAAAAATCTATGTGAATGACTAAGGGGTCAGAAGATAAAGTAATTTGCTATGCGAACATTTTGAAGATCGACTGCCTTTTCTTTTCAGACAGCCAACAAAACAACATAGAAGGAAATGACCGACAAAGGCAAACCCATGATCATCAGAGGTAACAAACCAAATCAAGAATTAAGAATATTCAGTGTATATTAAAGGTTAATTGAGTGGTATCATTACTTCAGTGATGGGATGTATTTCCTTTTGTGTCAGGATGGTGAGGTTGGGACAATAGACCCTCAGGCAGCTTGAAATTTGGTAGAAATGCTGGAAATTTCTAATGACTTTTTTGGTTAGAATTTTTAATTACAGACTCTGCGCAGCACGAGGTCACCGATGAAGGTGAACTGCTTTCCCAGCTGCCAATTCATGAGAGCATTCATAGAGCAAGTACTATTCTAAAAAGATATTTTTCAAAAAGTGCTTCTGCATACAAATCTAACCCATGCATCTGTGTAGTTTTTCATGGAGAAACAAAACCTAATGTAGTGCCAGTTTAACATTAGTTAACCTATACTAAATACACAGCCCAGCATCCAGGAACTAGATCAGATTAGATCAATCTACATCCAGTGCCACTGCAGGAAGTAGTGGGCCCTTTATGTGGCAAAGCAGTAAGGAAGACTGCAGGCTTTGGGGTGGTGGATGGATGCATATCACATCTGACTTTTACACAGGAGACTAAAGTTCCCGCCCCATCATGGACAATTAATATCCACCTTTTTGTAGACAGGAGTAAAGGATGTCAACAAATGTAATCTGGAGTTTTGCATACGAGTCCAATGCTAACATTCCTTGTGGCGTTATGGTTGAGACACATAAAAAGCTGCGTGCAAGTGTCGCTTGCAAATTGGGACTGACGTGTAGAGCGAACTGCACGTCTCACACTGAAGCCTCTGCCCAGTTTTGGAGCTGATCCAATGCAGTATCGTGAATGAAGCTTTCTGCAGCTAGAGTTTCTATTTTATTTTAATTTATTCATCAGCTGTATTTAACACAACCCAGAGGCTGTGTTCTTCAGGTGACACTGCTCAGACTATCAAATATTATACCCCTCAACAAATAGGATGGTTTCGGGTTTTGTGAAAGAATGTTTGCATCATAATTTTTCTTGTTTTTTTTCTGGTGAAATTAACCTGGGTTTTATCTTTGAGGTGTTAGTCACCTGGGGGGAAAAAAGAAGCCTGTTATGTAACAGAGCATGTCTGAGGTGGTCTTACAGTACTTCAAAGCAGCGCATATCATTATACACATGCAACACACATCTGGAGGACAGGAAGTCAGGGATTCGGCAATCAGGTAGCCACTTTTCCGATTTAAACAATGTCGCAGAGCTCGTTTGGAAATCTGCTACACTGGAAGCAGCACAGACAATTTTGTCAACATTTAGCTGCGGTATATTTGTAATTTGAGAGTTAAGCTCTGTGGCCCGCCACCAATAAAACTGTTGACTCACTGATTTCAAGCGGATGTTGGACATGGGTGACACTGACGGATAAGAGAAGAAGTGAAACTGTTGCGGCTCAAAGCAAAAACAAAGCTCTCCTGACAGACGAGGGCCTTCTGTGGCAAACAGCACAAACACAAGCAGTGGCTTGTTTTCGATGTGCCTGAAGGGAAACTTGAAGAAAGATTCTTTCTGAAAACTTTTGCCCGTCATTGTGCAATTCAAACTCTTATGAAATGTGCTTTACTCGGTGTTCCTTAACCATAATTGAACTAACAGAGCAAACAACTGGTTTATGTTTCTGTCTGTGCTGCACTTGCCCAGTAACTGTGGACAGGGTCACTTTCCAATCGAAACATTTCCTACATGTTTGTGTAGGAGCTGCTGCTTTTACCCTTATTCTGCACCAAAGAGGCTGTTTATGGGAGAGACAGATCATGACAGAAACGTGTGTCAGTGCTCAACAGAGAGCAGCTACCATTGTAATTAGTTTTAATCCTGTTATCTCAAGATAACATGATAATTATCTCATTATGCCCACGCGACAACATAATTTTCTATTGATAACCGATTAGTTGTGTGGTTATCTCTGGAAAACAAAGTTGTTATCTCATGATAACAGAAACTAACTTGGGGAATTTTGTAAGAAAAAAAAGATACTGGGAATATAGCAGTTTTAAGATTTGTCAATGCCTGGAAATGTAAGCATGCCTTGATTTACAAAAGGAATATGAAAGTCATTCAGTTATAAACCAGGCTTGTACTCATTTAAAGCAAAAAAGGAAGGATTCATAAATTTGTTCTGATATATTATGTGATGCATCTTGGTTTTGAATAATTCCCTCAGTGTGAACACTGTATAGTTTGATTTTCTTGAACAAGCTGATACATAATCATTTACATTAGGCTTAGCTCCAGCTTTAAATGCTAGTTTGCCCTCTGGTGGCTGGTGAGGTGAACTGCACTGGATTGAAGACCCACATTATGCAAAAGTAGACCAGCAGATCAGCTCAGACGGTCTGTACACAACACAAAGCTGTAAAAACATCCATATGAAAACAGTCGGATTAGGCAAAAATGTCAGATCCCTAAATGTCTAAGCATGTGGCACTCTTCTGTGTTTACAGTTCCGGGAACCAATCAGCACTGCGGAACAGCCCCATTGATGCTTTCACGTCTGATTCACAGCAAAGGAAGTGTGGCCTCCATAAAAGGTACCAGTGCAGCAGTAAAAGAGAAGAAGGAGAGTGCGTTGCTGGTGTAAACAATTCTTGTTTCACATCGAGAAAAAAAGGCTTGTGATGTAGGAAATGTATTCCACATGTGTGATCGACCTCAGGGATACACACAAAGCACTTTGGTGGGAACACCGTCTGTCAGTAAAACTCAACAGGCTTTCTTTATGCTCATTACTCATTCTTCACATTCCTGCAGACCGTGTGTCAAAGCCTACCAAAGAGCTTTAGCTCTTTGTTTTCATGTCATTTCCTTTCATTAATGCCCCACAATAAAAATGCATTTTAAATCATCCTGGTGAACATCAAGCCTGTGTTTGTCATTGTCATAAAAGGTGTTTTTTTCTGGCAGGATTCAAAGCCACTCTTCTCCCTGTGAGGCCACCATTTGTAGAAATGCAGGCACGCTGATTAAAAGGAGCGACACAACCGGAATCCATGAAATGTGAACTATGCCATGTTTGTTTGCCTTCACATCATTGGCTGTCAAACTTCATGCCACCACCACCTGTAGCCTGTGGATTTACTGCGGAAGGCTGTAGAGCTACAGCTTCCACTGGAAAGGTAAATAAACACGTTTGTGAACTGTAAGTTCAAGAATAACCCTCAATTTGGGAGGAGTCATTTTTCCTTTACAGTGTATAATTACATATTGAATCATGACTTATTTATGACTCACCTTTGCTCATGACCCATCTTCCCCCCTGCAACATGATTGCAGTGTTTATCTTTGCTGCAGAAGCTTACCTTTTTGTCTTTTTTCAGCTTCTCTTTGGTGCTGAAGCAAAGTCTCCTCCGCCGCCTTCCCTCAAGAACCTCTCTGGTGGTCTCTGATCCGTAATTGCCGCACCCTGGACGTCTTTCATCTTTTTATGTGGCAGCTTTTGCTTGTGCACCGAGAGCAGAGTGTCAGATCCACACTGCGTTTTCTCCTTCTGGCAATTTCTCTCATCCCTCGAGGCCCTGTGGGCTCATTTGTTGACTTCAATCGTGATGACAACAATGGGGCTGCCAACCACGCTATCTCCATGACAACTCAACAAATTCCATCCTGCGGAGGAAGCTCCTGAGAGGTGTTCGAAAGCCCCAGAAAAAGCTAGCAAGTGGACCTTGAGTTATGGATTTTTACATCTTTTATTTCGATTTGCTCAAGCCACTTTTCCTAAGGTCATAAGAAACCTTATTCCTGTTCTTATTTTGAGTTTACGGTGCAACCTTATCATAGCTGGTAACACTTTTAAAATCTGTTACCACAGCATGATTTAGTTCTGCAGAGCACTGGGTGAGCTGGGCCATCCGTGCAAACTTTAAGCTGTTCCTGTGGGGCTGGTTGAAATTGAAAAAAAAAACACAGAAAGTGAGACAGCCATGGACAGTATCTCTGTGGATTGATGAAAGGCATAGGAGGTGGCGGGGGGGTCGCTCACTGCATCAGTAAACGGCGGCAATGTGCTCCCTGCCACTGAAAACATTTCTTCCTCAACTTGCATTATCTGCGCGGTGGGTTGTGGGTGTGTGAGCGTCGAAGTAAAATGGCGGACTTGGCAAACGAAGGTGAGTAAGTGGCAGTATGAGAAAAACAAAACAGCTAATGTGCCGTTATGAACAGCGTCTATACATGGTCTGCATATTTGATTGGTGAAACGAAGCTGCTTGGCCACATGTTAACAGTGAGTTCAGGTGAAATATAGCTTCGCGGCGTTCACAAAACTATAACGTTAGCAAGCAGGCTAACAATGCTAGCGGCTGGGCTGTGGATAATACCTGGAATGCCTCGGAACGCCCTCGAATGTTTTCTGCCACTAGCTGGCTTACCTCTTAGCGCTAGCACCCGGCTATTTTTAGGTAGTGTGTTTTGCCATCTGTGGTGAGCTAACATATCTAATGTGAGAATAAACCAAGGCTTTGCCAGGCCAAAGAGGAACAGTAGTGCCTGTATTAAAGCTAATATATAACTTGAGCGCAATGCTAGTTGGGTGATGTTGCATAGATGGGAAGCGTTTACAGTAGCTACGACCTCCTCGATATTTAACTGTTAATGTAGTTAGCGCTCAGTTGCAGGGCTGCTTGGCGTTCATTTAGGCGCGTAGAGAGAAAAACGTCAGACATGAGACAATGCTTTGGTAGTAATCGCGGCTTCCTATATTTCCCAGTTTATTCCGCACAGATTCCTTTGTCAGTATGATCACATATTGATTATGGGGGAATTCAGTGAGAATCTTGGTGTCATTGCTTGTTAGGCGAGATGACTCATGCGGGATGGAGCGCATTAGCAAGCTAACTATAGCCAGTAAGCTAAGCTACGTTCGGGGCTTTAGGGAACAACCGGTGGCCCCGACTATTTGCTGGAACGGGTCAGATAGTGTAAATGCTAGCTGGTTAACATAAGCCGGTGACATCTCAGGCTACTTGAATTTCTTCAATGAATATCAGTGTTGCTTGCTGAAATTCTTAACATAAACTGTTAATAATTAGCTCAGATAGCTGACTGCAATCCGCAGAGAGATGCAAAGCCAAATGTTAAATATAGGTCACACAGCATGTTCATGTATTCTGTCATTTAACGCGTTTCTACATAAACAGCTAGTATTAGCAGTGAGGGGTTGTGTTAGAGATGGTGAATGTCGGTCCAGTAACTTGCCCTGGCTGCGTGCTGTCGGCTAATTGGCTGTTAGCTCATGCATTTATGCCCCGGCAAGGCTCTCAGCGACAACGATGCTACACCTGCTCGGTGTAATAGGCCCAACCCAGACAGAGGAAAGCCTTTGTCTGCTAACATTATAGGCTTACACATCTTAGAGGGGTTACAGTGTGAAGGTAAAGGTATTGACTAATGAGGTGACATCAAATTGTTACCTGGCCTGGCTGTTGCTATTCTTGGTTGATGATGACAATAGCTTATAGCAGCATCTTTGGTAGTGGGCTGAATGAATTCCCCTTTTGATTACAAAGTAGCCACAGTTGGTGTTTGACCATGTGGAATGCATGAAAGTTTGATGGTTATGTGATGCATGGGTAAATACACTAATGGGTTTATTTTTGCCCATACTGTTTGGTATATGAGAATTATTGATTGAATGTAGGTCAGCATAATGTGATCCCATTCTTCCTGGTACTCCTAATAGGATTGTGTGATTGACTGTAGTATAGCCAGGTTAAGAGTTGATTTCTTTTGACTTGCTGACAGTGACTGAAATTAGACATTGTTCAGCCTTATGGAAATGTATTCTTTCGAGCCCCCAGATTGTTTTCAAACTGACCCAGCTAAATCTGACATTTAAATAAACTGTAAACAGTTGTGGTTTACCTCACTGAACGCTTCACCCAAGTTTGTAAAGACAGACAGTGTGGGTTTGAGAACCAAAAATGTCATCTGATATACCATCTGTGAAGGATGGATGACATGCCAAAAGTCATATATGTTCATTAGAATTTGGTGTATGATTCAGTCCTTGATGTTAATGCCGATTAGTACTAATTCTCATAACATTATTGCTTCATCACCACTCACGCAGTCTCTGCTTTTAAGAGGAAATCAAGGCCACAAAATGAGTAGGCCTTGGCTTTAGCTGGTTTGTTTTGAACGGTGAACCATGAAGAAGAATCAAAAGACTGGATTGCTGTACACTTTAAGTTAGCGCTTGGATGACTAGCCTACATCTTCTCTTAACAGACAAGCCTGCCATAGCGCCTCCTGTGTTTGTTTTCCAAAAAGATAAAGCACAGAAGGTAAGTTTCTCTGTTACTCAAGTATTTATTGAGACTGAAGCTATATGTTATGATTTGCAGACTTTATTTATGCTGATATTCAGTCTGGACTGTATTCTTGACAGTTGTTGAGATCACATCTTTCACCATTAGCAGACCTGTTAACAAGGCTTGATGAAATGTCAAACATTTGTTGACTTCATGTCAAGTACATCTTGCTTGAATTGATACCACTTTTCAGTGTTTCCAATTATTGCAGCTCCAGACTGAGTACCACTGAGGTCAAGCAAGATGCAACCTAGTGAAAATGTTTCCATTTTTTTAATGATTTGAATGACCAGAAATACTCTTTTAGGCTAAGGAAGGACTAAAAAACCCCTTGCGTTCTTTTGCAGCGATCTGCAGAGGGCTCAAGTGCAGAGGATGGAGAAGGTAAATACATCTAATGTCCAAACTGGCCACTTTCTTTATTGATATTTTCTTGCTTAGAGATTTTATTTAAACTGGAATATTACTAATATTTTATTTCAATTTTCAGATTCAGATAAAGACGAGGGAAGCTATTGCCCCCCTGTGAAAAGGGAAAGGACCTCATCGTTCCCACCCCCGCATTCTGGTAAGGGCACGTGGTGACTAAGCAGAGCATTTGTTTTTTCTTGGTTCTTGCTTGTGGTGTACACATTGATTTGTATGCTGAGTGCAGTGCCTGTTCGCTACTTTGCAGTTCCCAAGAACAATGTATTCATGCCCTCAAGTTTCTGCCAGTCTCCGACTGGGAACTCTGACTCTGAGCCAGGTGAGGCATCTAGACCACCATTAGTTTTCTCTTCACAGCTTAAGGACCCCCTGCAGTAAAAATCTTAGTTTCAATGGTCAAACATGTACTTTTTCAGCAGTTTAAGGCAACACACATGCTAAATTGACTGAGATTGGTAAACAATAACTTTTGCGTGCATTATTTGACATGTAATTTTTGAACATTTGTTAGTGTTTTCTATCATTACATCAGTATTTGCAAATTGATGTCAGTGATGTTTTGCGTGTTCCATTTACTTGCATGTAGTAATTTTACTTTTGAGCTAGCCCTTTAAGAATCTGCTGTCGAGGTCAGATGTTCGTAATGGATGGATGAAAATGTGCAGTTACAGAATGCAAAGCTCAGCTTTGACCAACAGCCAAATTACACAGGCATGAATTACTTATAAACGATGAGGAATTATGTAGTATTAAGCTTGTGAAATGACTGCCAGAAGAAACTGTGCCAGATCAGTACATTCCCAGTCAAGTTGGACATCTCTGTATTGGTTCAGGCTGGGGTTTTTTGCGTTTAACTTCTGGTTGAGGTTTGGTTATTTTGGAAGAATTTGCTCCTCTCTCTCGTTCTTTCTATGGCTGCACCAGTGGTTTGCATCAGTTTGTTTCAGGTATTGCAATATACCCAGCAGAGAGAGATGAAGCCTATTTGTTGAATTTGTCTGGGGAGTTAATTGTCAGTATTGAATGAAATAGAATTTGTTAAAGAGGAGCTTCACAAAATCCCCAGTAATTCAGAAAAGACTTCTTCATTGTGGGAACATTATGACCTTGTATGACCCGTGACCATGCCTGTGCATAATGTAGTTCTGTTTTGGATTATGACTGAACTGCCAAATTCAGCTGGGAAACAGACTATGAGTTTACTAGCCAAACTTCCAATGCCAAAAAAAAGTAGATCTTGGTATTTGTAACTGCAGAGCGTTTGTTATCATAAGATGCCACCGTGTGATCTGCTGGTAGTGGGCTGCAGTTTGTATTCTGCCACTTGACATGTCAAAGGAATGGTTCATTAGGGATTATGAAACAGTTGTGGTATGGCTCGTGGGCATCTGTGCTTAGACCTCACATATATATAGTTTCTTTCTATATTAGTTATTTTGTGTTTGTCAGCAAGCAAAATTTCTTTTTTGTTGAAAAGGGGACTAAAATATGACTTTGAGTTTGGTTCCCTAGATTGGCAGTACAAGTCGCAAGGTTAGGTAAAGTTAGGTCCTAAACATGCGTATACACTATGGGTTCAGGTGTCAGTTCCATGCTTGTCCTGACTCTGTGCTGGGGTTTGGGATCCACTGTGGTCAGACATACAGTATTTATCATATCACAGTTGGTAGCATGCTCGCCAATATCTTAGGCAGAATATTTGTTATGTTTCTTGTTAGAATCGTTTGTCAATGAGGCATTTCAGTCATTCATTTTGATATGATATTTAAATGTGCATAAATATACATAACTTAAAACAGGGTGAGATTTCAAATGCGTAGTACTGACAAGATGAAAATATATATTGATTGTTGCTTTATGACCTGAAATTGGCTCAAATTATGACTGCAGTGGGACTTTAATACTGTAACAAAAATGTATTTGTGTTTTTGTGAATAATTTGAAATGTACTTTTTCTGTTACTGATATGTCTTATTCAGTTTTTGCTTTGGTTTTGATTGGTTGAATACTTATAACCAAGTCAGTTGTTCACAGTTGGCATTGGTGATGTCGCCGGTTAACGCCACTAGAGCAAACAAACCCCATAATTGATAGTCATTTTTAGCATATTACATAAAGCACTTATTTGGAAGTGAAAACAAAGATGACCACAGTAGAAATCAAAACTGATTGATTGTAAAAGTGCTTGTAAGCAAAACTACTGTAAAGTCTGGCACCTATATTGTACCCTACTGGTGAATTAGTTAATTTGTTTTTTTCCATTGCACAGCTGTGTCAAGTGCACCTCCATATCCTAAGAATAATACTGGGTTGCAAAATGAAAATAAGGCCCAGGTTGTTAAAAAATTTAACATTAATCTTCACTAGAAATGGTAATGATCTTGTAAATGTTGAGGAGAAAGAGGATGCCATTTTCAGTCTTCACCTTTTAGATTTAACTTTAACGCCAGGTCGTGTCAGGCTATTAAAGCCACTGAGATGAAGAGTCAAACGTACAAATGGATGTTACTGCACAAGAGTTGAGTCGCATCTCTTGAGGCTCTACAAGGGTTGCTGTGGGAACGGGCCCTCTGGTTAGAAAGGTGCAAAGACAGAAGTAAAGTACCCTTTATAAGTTGCTGTGTGACTCTTAGATCATTTTTTAATAAAAGTCTGCCTTTCCTGTGCTCCGTCTCACCAGAGGAGAAGCCTGTGGGATTCCGTTTAAAGCCACCAACTCTCATACATGGACAGGCGCCAAGTTCAGGTTGGTGTCTGAGATTGATATTTTCTCACACTGACTTGATTGAAGTGGAAAAAAAAGACTTGAACTTGAACCCAGACTTGCACCCTTGTATATGACCCCTCTAAGAAATGGAAATGGACTTGAACATGTACACCTAGAAAATCTCAGTGTGTTTGAAAAGTATGAGACAAGTTGGCTCTGTTGCAGGTGTCCCTAGTCAGAAACCCAAGGAACAGCAACGCAGTGTCCTCCGGCCTGCAGTTCTCCAGGCACCGCCTTCTAAATCACATATAGAGTCCAGTGAGTGCAGCTTGGCGACACTTGCACTTATTGATTGATACTTATAAAATATTCTCAATCATCAGTAAAATCTTCTGCCTGATAATTCATTTAGCTTTATTTTTTTTAGCATTGATATTGATAACTTGCACAGTGTTTTTGTTGTTTTGGGTTTTTTTTGCATGTGCCTTACAGACTACATTTCTTTCAGCACAGTAAAAACAAACAGAAAAAACCCAAACTATCTTTGTCCTTTCTGTCTGTTCATTTAGATTCCAGTTGTGGAACCAACGGTGTGAAAACATCATCAGATGGGGCACCTGGGACCCAGTCCCTTTTCCTGAACAACACAGAGCACTCAGCCACCCTGGCCAAGTCACTGGTTAGGAGTGGCTAAATCTCTGCTTGTTATAATCAAAGGCTTGGTATTGAAAAACAATGCCCGTCAGTTCAGTACAGGCTTTGTTTAAGGCATCAGAAAGTGCAGTAAATTATATATTTACAGAAGAGCTTAAGATTTGTGGTTATTTTCATGTTCCTTCTTTTAGGAGAAAAATAAATGGTCTGACATTCATGCAAATGTTAGATATAGAAAGATGGAGATAGAAAGGATCACTATATTGAAGTGAAATTTGTTTGTAAAAGATGCTTTAAATCTACTCAAAGCAGTGTTAGAATTATTGGTGGTGATCTAGCATTACTTATATAGAAAAAGATAAACAAATATAAATTGACTTCGTTTTTTTGTTCCCCTTTTAGAAACATGAAAATGAGGAACATGGAGCAAGTGGTAACAAAGATGGAGGCGGAAGAGAGAAGAAGGAGACAGATGTAGCAATATCTTTTGTGTTTGGTCAGAATATCAAAGACAGAGCAAAGGTGAGTTGTTTTCTACGCGTCTTGTACCTATTCCTGACACAGCGAGTGTGCAAACTTGAGAGCGTGTGACAAACAAAAACAGATATACAGCGTTTAAATGTGGCAGGCAGAGGAGGCCTTTTGGAGGCAATACTCTGAATAATGAGTTGCCCTGTTATTGTCTACATTGTATGTTTAATTTGTGACTTTTATGTATTTCTGGACAAACATTATGTTAAGACTCTCGGTTTCCTCCCTAAGAGAATTTCCTGACTCCAGTTCCTGATAGGAGGTGCAGTTCTTGAGGTGTTTTGTACAAAGTCTAATATTAATTTGTTAAATTTTGTGGTCAGTCTGGAACTGTTGAGGCAGGAAATTTTGGACAAGATTTTGACAATTTGGAAATGGTGACTCACTGCTCACTCATTTGATATAGTTGTTCAGGATTTTCATTCATGTGAACGAGTTACATTATTTCCCTTTTGCCTCATTTCTTTAAGCAAACTCAAATTTATACATATTTTTAACTTCTAGTTGGAAGAGAACAGTACAGAAGACAAGTCAAAGGATAGTGTGCCACTGGACTCTCAATCAGAGGGCACTAATTATTTCTTACAGTACATCTCTACCCCAAGGTAATGAAATTGTGTCCTCCAAGTATTTTTAGCAACTCATCTTCATTCATGATTAACTTCCATCAACTCACTAATGTTTTTTTTTCCTTTCAGTTCAAAAAATGCCACAAACAGTACAGACAGTGGGGCAAAATTTGTTTTTGGGCAGAACATGTCTGAACGAGTTCTGGTGAGTTGAAGCACAAGTTAAATAGTGAGTCTGGCCTCTGCCACACTGAGAAAAGTCCAAATGATTGAACTTTGAACTGGGTCCGATGATCGGCTCTGTTGTGTTGTCAGAGTCCCCCGAAGGGCGAGTCGTCAAATGAGGAAAATAAAGAAGTTTCAGCTGCCCCCGCTTCAGAGCCCTCATCGCAGGAAACCACCCCCGAGAAGGGTAAAGACACAACTTCACTGAATGTTGAAAACCCATTTGATTAATGTTTGGCTTGACTGCTAATAGTTTTAAGAGAATCACTTGGCTACACTCCAGTGATGATAACAAGTGAGAAATTCAAGACTTGGGACAGTTAAATCCACAGTTCAATAGAAATAGTCCCTGAAATAACATCTGTATCTATTCTACAAGTTATATAAGGTCTTAATATTGGCATCAGATGTAGTTGGGAGCTAGTTTGATTAGCACTCCATAAGAGCTGTGGGTGTAACACTGCACCTGTAATTTGAGATGCACAATTCATATCAGCAGTGATCCAGGCAGTTTTTCTGTATGGGCAATCGCCCTTTGAATTTGATAGCACAAGGAGTAGTACTAACTTTTTCAGTCACACCCCTTGCACAAAATATTACCATCAGATTCCCTGTTTATTCACAAGGAAATAAATAACTACAAATAACTACTTAACATGTATAATGTGCAACAGAGATGTTTCTTTTCCACAATTAATCCAGATCACTAGAAAATGTCATCTGCTTGCTTTAGGGGAAAATAGTATAGTACAAGTGAAAGACTCAGTATGTAGTCATACACACAATGGAGGCTAATTTGAAAATGACATTTCCTTTATTTGGTTTAGATCATGAACTCATGAGTGAACATTTGAGTCAATTCAAGTTTTTATTTTGTGGGATAAGCTACATCATCTAGTGAGATAATGCTGCACCCGAACATCACAGTGGTTTGACAGTATGTTTCTGTCTTTGTTCAGTGACAATGGAAAGAAACTCAGCATTTCATGGCTTAGGGTTAATAAATGTATTAATGTGGGCTTAGAGCCACAGTGCTCCTCTCTGCAAACGATCAGCAGCAGCCTGTACAACTGTCTTACAGTAATAATCGAGAAGATTTTTATTTAAATACGTCTGTTGACTTACTACCATCGAATGAGCAAACACAATGATGATTGAGCCAATGCCCTGATGAAAGTCCTTCTATTTGCAATATTACCAACTGGGTTTCCGTGGCGACATTTCTGGGAAAAATCACAAGCGCGCCAACATCCAGCATTGATTGGTCCACCGGAGAGGGTAGGCAGAGCAAAAGCAACAAACCTGTTCTCCGTCTTGTGTGTGAAGCGGCGTCCAGTTTTTTCTGGTCTCTGCTAATGTTACAAGTAAATGGTTACTATGGCCACACAAACAAAGAAAAGATAGATGACTACAGACGATGAGACTTCCACAACAGGTGCTGCCAATTGACTGGTGTCACACGGGCGACACTGTTTGGATCTCTGGGAAGTGAAGTTCAAAAACACACCTGTAGATTGCCAGCCTGGGCGCTTCATGACCACGTCTTTGCGCTGCCTTGTCAAAAATGTTGCAGGGAATGTCATTTTCGCATCATTACAAGAACGTTGTGGAAGTGTGACAAAACTCTCAAACAGATGCATCAATTTTGGATGAAAATCTCAGGAACCAAACGTTCCAGCTAGATGCTGATTTCACATAACTCTATTTTATCTCACCAGTCAACAGTGTGTCAGAGTCTTTGGAGGAGTCCGCAGCAGCTTACACCAAAGCCACAGCCAAGAAGTGCATCTTAGAGAAAGTCGACGTCAAAACTGGAGAGGAATCAGAAAGCAATGTTTTACAGGTAGAAGACGGGCTCTCTTGTTTCAACACACGTTGTAAATAAATGTGGCAGAAAGCAATGAAGTTGTTTGTTGCCACTCTCTTATTTTAGATGCAGTGCAAGTTATATGTTTTTGAGAAGACTGCTCAGTCGTGGATAGAGAGAGGTCGAGGTTTGCTGAGGCTCAACGACATGGCATCAACAGACGACGGCACGCTACAGTCCCGCCTAGGTAAACACACCTGCAGAAACTTGTTGAGGGGCAATAAAGTAAATAAGCAACTGGCTGTGAAGAATGTGCTTAGTTTCAGATTTTTTGTGGGTTAGTGATAATATTAAAAAAAATGAATACTTGTTTGTTTTTGAGTGGAATGTTTGTGTCAGATAGGTATGAGATTTAGAAATAACACTCTGAAAAAATACAAACACTTCTTAGTTGTGTTTTTTAATGTCAAGATATCACAATACCTGACTTTGAACACAAGGGGGAGCTCAGTCCTCTGCTACACACATCTGTGGACTAGACACCAAAGCATGCTGTTAAATACACTGGCTAGGTGGAATGTGGAGTATGAAGTATTTAGTCTTTAGAGAAAGAAAGCTTTCCTGAGAATTTAAGATTTTTGGTTTTAGTTTTAAAAGGGATCTTTTGCATTACTACTCTCTGTTTCAGACTAGTTTCATAGTAGATAACTTCTCTGTCTTTAGGCTGAAGAACATATATTTAGCACTGTAAACAAACGTCTTCCTCAGTCATCTTGGAGAGGACACTTGGTGGTGCTATAGGCCTATTACTGATACTATTATTACTATTACTCATTGTATCTATTTTATCTTTCATGACAAGAACTCACAGCACAGAGATCATAGAGTCTGGTAGACTGCATGGACAGTAAAACAAGCAGCTCATTCTTTTTTGTGTGTGTTTTGTGTTTAAACCCTTCCAGTGATGAGGACCCAGGGCAGCCTCCGGTTGATCCTCAACACTAAACTTTGGCCCCAGATGCAGGTGGACAAGGCCAGCGAGAAGAGTGTACGAATCACTGCCATGGACACAGAGGACCAGGGGGTCAAAGTCTTCCTAATATCGGTATGTATCGCCAAACATGGGCAAGGGCTCGGAGAGGAGTGTCCTCAAGACAGCTCATATTCAATTATCTGGACTTTTTTTTATAAAAATAACCCTTTTTGTGCACATTATAATGACTTTTCATGATATAGATAATTTACACATGTTTAAAAAAAAAAGAGAGAGAGAATCAGAATCACTGTTTTCTGATCTGCTCCTGTTTTGCTTGAGTCTGTTTTGGTCAAAACAAACTAGTGAAACATGTACACCGAGTGGGGCATTGTGCTCCGGAACTGCACAGGTCACATGTTGACGTCGGCAGTGTCATGAAAGAGTATGAGTGTTGATTTTCCTTTGATGTGGCTGAGTGGTCCCTCCTGCTGTGTCTCTTCTCTTCAGGGTAGCTCTAAGGACATAGGTCAGCTGGCTGCAGCGTTACATCACCGTATCTTAGCCCTGAAGAGCCGGGCAGAGCAAGAGCCTGAGACCCCGACAACAACCATCCCCGAGGCCGAGGTACCGCAGTCCAACGAGGACGACAGCGACGAGGAAGACAATGCCTCTGCCTCAGCTTCAGCCTCCACTCCTGCTACGAGTCAGTGATTTTTATTGTCAGTGTGTGTTTCAACATTCCCTGGTTTACTTCATGTGATACCACATGAATGTCATGATTTGGAGTGTTTGTGGTTTTTTTGTCTCCATGCTGGCAGTGGCCGGAGGCACTATGTCTTTGGGTTATACATCTGTACATTGTCAAGAACCCAATATCTCAGGAACGCCAAATTTCTTCTTGGCACAAAGGTCCATTTGGACCCAAGGATGAACTGATTAAATTTAGCTGGCAGAAGATTCCATTTTTTATCCAAAAGGTCAAAGGTCATCTTCACTGTGACATCATAATGTTCAAGGGCAGATTGCGACCATAGTTCACATTTCGTCAGATACTGAATTGATGACACTAATCTCGGTTGTCCACCTTGAAATTGTGATGACTGTATAGATCTTCTGTGCTGCTGGGTGAAAGATGGGTGTGAAGCATCCACCTTTTACTATTTGTAGCTTCTTTGAAGCAAAGTCCATAAATCGAAGCATTGTAGTCCACCACAAGCTCATTGGTTTTGCTGATATTGAGCATCAGGTGATTGTCTTGGCACCATGTGATGAAGCTCTCTATCAGCCCTCTGTTCTCCTCTGTAAACATAAGTGAAGACAGCATTAAATTGTTCACTGGAGTCATACAGATCAATATAGTGAAAAATAAAATAAATAAAGTCTTCTCATATATTATAGAAGTCCGGACAGGCATAGACATAAACAACCACTTGACTTGTTGGCGGCGGCATAAAACCGCAAGGCGGTAGTTCTAGTTTATCCTGCTTTAGCTGCTTTTTGTTACCACAGCTGAGCTGACGTTAGTTTTGTGACATACATTCAGACCACTCGCCTACAAAAACTCTTTTCAACCTGCTGTCACTTTCTTCCTGCAGGTAATTCAGAGGGAGGAGAGAGCCAGGCAGCAGGAAGCACATAGCGTCACTCTCGGACAGCCTGCTAAGATTATGCTGTTGAGGCATTTTGCTCTAGGCATCTCCATGGACACCCCTTGACCAACATGGGTCCTCCAGACCAGTACTTTTGGATATTAGAAGTCTAGCTCCAGGAAATAACCCCTTGTGCCGGAGTGTCTCACCCAACTCGTGCAGTTCATCTTCTCTGCATTCAGCGTAATATCTGGAGTCGTTTCTTCCCTCCCTCTCCTGTTTTGTGTTTTATTTTTGTTTTCGAGTATTTTTTCCTCTCCCCGATAGCAAAAATAAAGACTTCAAAGCTTTGGTTTGGGACTTTTCTGCTCATCATATTGATGAGTGTAAGGGTGTTTTCCTCTACATTTTAAAGTATGGCACATGTTAAGACTGCAGTTTCTACTTTGGGACCTTTTTACTCACTCTACAGTCGCACCTCTGGACGCCACACATCCAGAGGAGCTTCATTCACGGTGTATTTGACTAGACATCAGTCCGTTCCTACATTGAATCCAACCCTCCTACCCCCCCCATCCCAACCAGTCCGTGCGTTTTTTGGCAAATGTAATTTATTTTGGATCGTCATTTTCATGAGGCATCTCAACACATATGTGCTGTTTGTAATGGCTAGCCAAGACCACTCAAGTTGTCATTAATAGCAGTTTCTTATATTTCCTATTGACATATATTATACTGAATAAAAGACTCAAACAATACAGTTTCTGCTAACGTGAGTTAATCATGTGAGGGCAAAAGAGCAGAAGGATTCACCTCAAAATTTTCTCTAAATTAATAAGATGTTAGTCATTCACCTTGTGGTTTTTTTTTTAATGATTTCATTTTTACAAGTCAAGTAAACAAACTCATCAGTCTATTCTGCGTGTAACTGTTATTTCTTTTTTTTTTCTTTTCAGCATCCCAAGGGTTTACTGTGTTGATACATATTTTTTTTTATTTTGAAAATATACGAACTTTTCATCCATTTACATTTGGAAAACGTATTGGAATGAAGATTTAACTTCATGTGTGGAAAATTTGAGTGATAACTGTAATACCTTTTGAATGTCATGTACATTTGAATATATCATCATTTAGTAGCGCACCATGTTTTCTCATCTCCTCCAACTGCCCCCTTTACAAAATAAACCATTTTGGACTGACATCTGGGATTTTTCCTTCTGAAACCTGATTTTTCTTGCAACATCCAAACTTAAATCAAACTTTCAAGAGTACGATATCGGCAGGGTGTGTATACTTTGACACTGATTGTCTGCTGTAGCTGTATTAAATCAGCCAAAGGAAGGGATAGTGGCTCATCTGTTTTGTATTCATGTGTTGGATCTGGCCTACAGGTTGATGTATGCTGTGCTCTGACTGCACAGAGCAGGAATCGGAGCAAAGCTTGCTTATGTACAGTGTGCATCACGCACAAGGTCATGAATTTTTGATGCATGCACTATCGTAACAGCCCGACACAACCATATACATCCAAACTCGCAACATAGCTGCCACTCCCAAAATCTCCATATCAGCCTCTCTGTGGTGACTCGGTAGGAAAGTAATTTTCTTCTGTGTCTCCTGTAAATGGTTGGCTGTGTTGTGAAAGAACCAAAAATAATAAATTACACCCTTACACAGACGGTCTAAAGATAAAATTCCATCTATCTGCATAATTTGCAGTTGTTTTCCCTGAAATCGTACACACTGGTTCTTTTCTTTCACCTCCATGTGTGATTTCACAGATTCACAGGAACTTTATTGATAAAGAACTTTTATGCTGTATAAAAGTTACAAAGTGTGTAGTGGCAAGAAGAAGAGGAGATACGAGAGAGGGCAATGATGTGTGCAACCTATAAGATATAGGTAAAAAATCAGAAGGCTAACAGCAAAAGGGTCGTCACAATTAATCTTCAGATCTTGAAGAGCCAGAACGTGTTGCTCCGTATGTCAGAAGTGAAGTCTTTAAACCAACTTGAAATCATTTAACAGGATCTGGAACTGGGCTCCTGTGTGGTCCAAGTTTTGTTGCCGTGCATAAGTCGTTAAGAGTCGTGATGTAATGAGAGCTTGATTGACTTTTTTCTAAATCATTCAGCTGAAGGGTCTGATTTTGTCTGAGTTCCTTTTTGTGTGTGTGTGATGAGATCTTTTGTGATTTCCCAGGATGCTCTGGGCTGAAGGCATGAAGACTGCGCTGTCAATGTCTGACAGACGCTCACTCGTTTCAGGGCAGCTTAGAGTCTTCAAACACAAATACAGACAATAAAATGATAGAAGATTAGCACATTTTCTCCCGTCAGTATACTCGTAAGAGCATTGAAATAACATAAACATACATAAAACATAAAAAACCTTGCAGGTAGTGACCAGATCTTTCCCAGTGACCTCCAGGCTCCATTCTGTCTCATTTTGATGTGCTGTAAGTTCTTCCTACTGTAGTTTGTGTTTTGTTTTGTTTTGGGATAAAACAAACATCACTTTTTAAGAACATCACTGCAATTTATAATGAAACCTCAAAAGATGATGTCGCAATGTGTGCCGTTACATCTATTTCCTGATGTTTTTCCCGTTATTTTGGGATAAATTGGAGATTTTTCTCTCTCCCCACAGGACAAAGTAACCCATCCTGTGAAGGAAAAAAAAATTCATCCCTCCTCTCCTGTAGTCCTTGTTGATTTAAGACCATTCTCTCCTCAAAAAGTTGTTATGTAAGGAACTCAGCACCAAAATAAACAAACTAATCCACTGGAAAAGACAAGAACAAGCTAGCTGAATATTCAAAGGTGTCTTACCTGTTCAGCAAAAGCGTGTTGCATAGTAACGGAACTGTTTTCCTAAATCATAACTTGGCTTTTTATCGTCTGCTTTAGGCATCGGGGTCAAACAGGGATAATAATCATGACAGTAATAACATAATCAGCACGTTGTCAGAGGCAGGCTTCAAAGCAGCATTTATTTATGGTGCTGTATGACTGTAGTTATCAGCAGGGAGGAAACAGTATAAAAACATGGAAATGAGAGAAAGTTTGCGACTAAGTCTCCTATTTTAATTTTTACTTTCTTAGCTCCGCTAGCAGACAGGCTGTACGGATCACGTTGGACTGCTGGTCTGTCAGTCCGTCCACCATTTTAACTTGATCGGATGGATTGTTGGGAAGTTTTGGACGGGCATTGACGCTTTCCAGGTGATAAATCCTCAAGACTTTGGTGATCACCTGACTCTTCCTCTAGCGCCACCATGAGCTTCACATTTGTGGTTTAAAGTGAAATATCTCCGCAGCTATCGGATGGATTGCCATGACTTTACTGTAGACAGTAAAAACTTCTACGATCCCTAAATTTTTCATCTGGCGGCATCATCAGATTTTTTGGGTTTTGACCAAATACACAGCAAAAGCGCTGACATTCCCATGCAAATGAGTACATGTTAGCAGTGGCGTGCACAGACTTTTTGAAGGGCAGGGGCGAAAAGGACTTCACTTGAGCACGCGTTTTGGCATCCAAGAGGGCACTTTAGCACGCGTTTTGGCGTCCAAGAGGGCACTTTAGCATGCGTTTTGGCCCCAAGAGGGCACTTTAGCACGCATTTTGGCTCCCAGTGGGCACTTTAGCACGCGTTTTGGCTCCCAGGGGGCACTTGAGCACGCGTTTTGGCTCCCAGGGGGCACTTTAGCACGCGTTTTGGTGTCCAAGAGGGCACTTTAGCACGCGTTTTGGTGCCCAAGAGGGCACTTTAGCGCGTGTTTTGGTGTCCAAGAGGGCACTTTAGCTTGGTTTTGGCTCCCAGGTGGCACTTTAGCACACGTTTTTCAACAGTTGGGCCACTAGGGGGGGGCGGTCGCCCCCCCTCTGTGCATGCCACTGCATGTTAGCATGCTAAGCTGGTGAACATGGTTAACATCATATCTGGTGAACACTTCCATGTTAATGTTGCTGTGAGCATGTTAGCATGCTGACATTAGCATTTCATTCAAAGCACCACTGCTACCAAGTACATCTCAAATCTTCTCAGATTGTTTAATTTAAGGGATTTTCAGAGAAAAAGGGAGAATTTCATCAGAAAAAATAAACTCAATTTTGTGCAACATTTGTGCTTTTTTTTTTTTTTTTTTTTTTGCTTTTCATGACTTTGTGACCCTCAGGTTTATCTCAGGACACCTTGTGGGGTTTCGACCCGCAGGTCGGGAATCAGCGGTGCAGTGTATTTGATCAGCTGGAGGTACTAAAAGTATGGTTAACATTCACACAAACAAAAGCTATGTTCTCACTCAAACACATTGTGAGTATCCTTGAGGTCAAGCAAACATGTTGAACGCATTTCCTTCCTCATTAAACAATTGCGGAGCAGATTCTTTTTTTATTCCTTTACTTCATATATTTCAAATTGCAGACTGTTGACATCCAAATTCGACAGTTGGCCAAATAGCATTAAAACCAAAGGCTGCACATGCATGCATGTGAGTTATGCTGCCCGCATCCTCATTTGCATGCATGTTATAAACAAAATGGTGACACGCTGATGCTTCATTGTGCAGCTAGTGGTCAAAAAACTCCACAGGGTACATTTAATGCTAATCGGGGCACGGTAAAAATGCTCTTTTCTGTAGCTGCACAAATAAAATGTTCACCTCCGTTTCTGCACAGAATTAATCAGCATTGTTTTTGGATCAAATGAATATTCAGACTGAGTTTTTTCTGCCTCTGGAAGACTAATGACACCCCACAGAAATGACTTCAGACCAGGTGGAAGCTGTTGTAAAGCGATAGCGCTCAGTTTCGGCAGCTCCTGAAATTCAGTAGACTTGGACAACTTTCAAGCCTATACATGTCATGATGTCAGAATGAGAAGTACCTTTTAACATGCATTGTTCAAAAAAGTAAAAAGCCCTGGAATTGAACCTGTTATGTCATTACTCAAACGGCTCCTTTTAAGAATTCCTAACGGCGGACAGATTATACCTGCTAACACTGAACTCATCCCTCTTCCTCACACAGTCGGCTGCCGTGTTATAACTCAGTCAGCCTTTAAAAGGGAGTGTAAAATTCAAATTACCACCTCAGACGCCACATTTTTAAGACCTGTTGTCACCTGTGAGCTAAAGTTTGTTTACAAAAGGCAGATCTCTGAATGAGTCACGCAGTCAGTCGTCTTGGGAAGTTTGGGCATTTGTTTACATCGGAGTGGATTAAGTTCAGACGGGGAAGCTGATAAAAGATTGTGATGAAAATGCTTAAAAGGAGAATTTGTGGAATGCTTTGGTGGAGAAGGGGGAGTAATGTTGTACATCAGTGAACAAAGGTAAATATCTATCAAAGTCATACTATATTCTTCCCTCCGAGCAGCTCGGTAAACAGACGGTGCTGCATGAAAACAATCATCAAAACCAGAATAACATTTATATGATCTCCCATAAAGAGCCTGTGATGGTTCTTTATTTGTGCCATTTATCTCCTTACAAGGAGTCAAGTCATTCCTGAGAGGGCTGGGAAAATACGACTATTTCTTCTCTGAGGCACCAGAGGCTTCCTCCTCCAGAAGGGAAATGTACAAATAAAGTGAGACTGCAAACAGGAATGAATGACGAGCCTTTTAGGTAAAAGTCCAGAGCTCACTTCAGTATGTAAATAAATGAATTACTCAATAATTAGATTGAAATGTGGGGGCGATCCCCATGTTCAAAGACACCGAACAGACAGAAATGAGAAAGAAATGTTTTGTCTTTTTCCCACGCTGATAGCCTGGGAACTTTTGTCTGATGACAGCACAGCAACACACTGCAAACTTAAAAGCCCTGAAATTGGCTTGCTAACTGCGTTTTTCTATCACAAACACAAAAGTGTGAGAAAAGTGCTAAAAGGACAAGTAATGTCATTGCAATGTGTCGTGCATTTAATTATCCCACTATCTATCTGCTGCCTTCAGACTGTTTTCATTGTTATAGAGTTATTAAAAGCTTAATGTAAAGTTGGAAATTGCACTACAGCTAGAGTACATTCCTGTAATCTATGATATTATGATATATGCACCACTACAGCAGCGTGTCAACACCTGTTCTCACCTGAACACTCTCTTACTGTATATTGTAAACGTGCAGCCTGTGTCAGAGTTGATATGGTGCATATTCATGGATACATTTCTGTTTAAGATACCACAAATTGGGGGTCAGTAGGGGTCCACAGCAGGTTCATGGCAGGTTAATCCACCATGCTTCTGATAATGCTACTTGTGGGAAAGGTGGGAAAAGGTGTGCAGTAAATGCGAGTCCTTATTATCCTTCTCTCCTTACTTATGTGTGTTTATCTAGTGACTCTTGCAGTATGTATGCAACATGAAGCCACAGTGGTGCAGTTTAAGAATTTTTACATTTCAAAAGGCAAATATTATAGCTTTCCCTCCATCACATATATCTGAAAAGCTATAGTTAGTAGTTACTTTACAAATGAATTTAGAGAATGAGATTATAAAATGTGATACACAGTGTGATCAGAATGCAGCTACATCATTAACATTACATTTACATGTAAATGCATCAGTAAGAATAACCCAGATTATAACCTATTATAATATGACACTCAAAGGCAGGACTTTCAATTGTTTCGAAATATTTTTTAAATTGTTTTATAATAAAATAAAACTGAAGAATCTGGATTGAATTCTTTCACGAATCCCGGTCAGTCTGGAAAAGCATCCAAAATAGATGATGTAGAAATCAAAAAATGCTGTTGATTTTATTTTTCTCTTATTATTTGTGAGTTTATATTCCATTATTCAGTGTTGTATAATTTCAAGTGAAATGTACTGTCTTTATTAAGAGACCTTATCATATAAGAATATGACCTACGGTAACCCCAGTTAGATTGAAATGTTTATGTTTTTGTTTCTTAATTGACATTCTTCTGATTTTCCACAAGGGGGCGCTGCCATGTGACCAGAAGTGAACTGTGATAGCAGCCAAAGAGAAGCATGTTGATTTTGTTATTTATGACAGTGAAATGAAAGTGATATTCTTTGCATGAGTGCATCGAGCTTTCAAACGGAAATGATTTCAGCCGCTCTCCTTTCTTCCTCCTGTCCTTTAAACCTCTCTCTGTCTCCAGTTCAGTTCATTCATGCTGGCTGCTGCTCCTGAATGCAGCATTTTGGGCATTTGTTTTGAAACAATGTACAATCAAACAGACTCTTAATCTCACAGGGATTTGCTGTAGCTAATTAGTGTTGTTTATGACACAGCACCGGGAGAGATTAAACACTGGGTGCACACAGAACCGACAGGGTGTATGCACATCCTGGAAAACCCTTGAAATGTTTGATGTTGTGTTATCTTTTAGGAAAATCACCAACATTAAAATATGGAGACAGGACGGTTCTGCACCCTCATCATCACAATCATTATACCTCCACTTGAAAGAGTGCAGAGCCCTCTCCGTTAGAGCTCTCCGTTGTCTAAATTTAAGATTTTGAAAGGCCTAGAATGTAGTTAAATAATCTGATGTGCATTTTCAAATGAGTTGCACCAGCTGCAAAACACTTCCTCTGAAATTCTCTCTATTTTTTCTCCCATTTTCCATCTAACTCTGTTGTTATTGGCATCAAAAAGTCTAAAATGCAGATTGATGAGATTTGTGGGTTTGCTGTCATTATTTGTGGCCTTGTTTCATTAAAGTTATCCACTTGATGCTCTATTGTGGGTTTGCCTTTGATATCTGAACACACATGTCCAGAAATAGTCGTAATTTCTAAGATAATTCTAAAATAAACTGACAAATGTGTGCTTAATCTAATTCTGAACGCAAATAACGTGCGTGTGGCGGAGAAGGGGCCAGTGAATTGAGGCAAATTGATCTGCACTTCCTCCGGCCTTCACGCCCTTCACCTTGCCCCTCTTCACCCTTTAATCCCCCTGTTCCATCAAATCCTGCCACTCCCAGACATCGCCCCACCCCAAAGCCCCCACAGACACTCACACCCACCAACACTGAGAAATAAACATGCTGCCACGCACAGCCCTTTTAAGACCTGACTCAAATCAAAATGCTGAGCCGTAATATAAAGAGAAGGGAAAAGCTCACAGATTCAAGGTGCGGATCATCCTCTAGTCCACATGGGAGCCGATGGCCTAAATGCAAAAAACAATCAGCGACAACAGCAGCGCAGCAAGTAGCACCCAAGAGCACCCCGAGGCAAAGATAACTGTGTCAGCTTCCTGACAAAGGCCTGACATAGATATCTCTGCCTACCATCAATAACATTAATGCTGATTGTTCAACAGTGTACCCATCTGCAAAACGGCCAAACAGCTCTCCACGGAGGCCGCTATCGGCAGCATCTCTGCAGCCACATTCACCTCGAGGAGGGGGGCCGAGTGCGACACCAGGAGCGGCAAACACAAGATCCTTTGTTCACCCGAACTCACGCCAGCCCGCCTCACAAATGGCCGTCATTCTTCTTGCTGCCGTCCAAGATCTATTTAGAGATGACGCTGCCAAATTGGGCAGCCTTTGCGCATCCGGTGCCACGCCCCCACCAAAGTCAAACCAGCCAATCAGGACGGTGTAGCCACACAGATAAGAGAGCAGTTCACTCTCCTCCAGACTATGTTTTAATACTCTTTACAAGTCACAGAGTCACTCATTGTGAGTTGAATAGTTATTTTCCTAAACACAATATGCACAATTTATTGTACACACACAACGTCATCCTGTTCATTTATTAGCTTGAATAAATTCAGTGAATTATTAATGGTTATTTAGGTTTAAAGGTTTTAAATATTTATGAATGTGAATAGCAAAATGCACATGAATTATGAATTAATAAGTAGTACGCTTCTTTGACTTCTATCTTCTATCTATCTCTGTTAAACAATGACGTATCCCCACGACCTCACCATGTAAATCTTAAAATGCAATTAAAAAGTGTAACGCCCAATGTCTTAATGTAATCATTTCATTATAAAAAAAAAGAAACAAAAAGAAAGGCGGCCAAAATGCATCGCATTAATTCATCTTCGGAGAGTTCGGGGTTGCTCAGGAAGAGGAGAAACACCTGCTCGCTGCAGTTGTTCAGGCTGTTTGGGTCCTCCAGAGTCACCGCTGCATCCTCCGTCCTGCTCAAGATGTCTGAACTCACCAACATGCTGCAGCTGGACATGGGAGGGGGTTGTAAAACTTTGGCGTGTTTATTGTAGATCTTGTCAGAGCTGTTACCAACAACAGATGTCTTGCATTCACTGACGCTATTATCCTCCGACGTGCTACGATTTTGACATGAATATGGAGGAGTTTTGTCCTTAAGCCTGCAAACGCAAATAATCATTGATTTTAGCTCAACACCAACACGCACAAGATACAAGATAGCGGTCGATTACACGAGAAGCCTGCAGAGAAACCACAAGAAGGAGAGGACAATCGGTGAAATGGATTAATTTTGTCTCGCTGAGCATCTCCTCTGTGCAGCTGAAGTCCCTTGTTGGCAAAGAGTTCTTACAATTTTGAGTTCATTAACCCCCGCTGGCCCGAGGTCTAACCTGCCATTATCACCCTGTGAAAAGAACATCAGGAAAAACAAATAGCTGTGATGATTATTTCTTTGAAAATGTCAAACCACAGTCCAAATTCCTGCAGATTAATCATACATTGTGGTCAAATGGATGCCATGTGTTATTATGCAGTTTGATTCTCCCACCAGTGTTGCTTTCATTAAACTTTTCCCTTTTTTTTCCTGCAGGTCCTGTTGCTCTCTGCTGTGGGTGTGTAAACGTTTTGCTTGAAGGCCATTTAGTGCAGTGGCAAGTAACGGAAATATCTGTTTATAGCAGGGGTAAAGTGGTTCCACTTTCATTGCTGTTGTAAACATTTTAAGCATATTTGGAGCGCAAAAGTACAAAAAAATATCAGCAAACTACATCGAGTTACTGTGTAAATAGAACATGCTGGGGAAGGCTCTCCAGATTTTTCTCTTTGCTGTAGTAACTCAAGCGAAAGTTGCCACTGTTGGGCACATTCTTCATATATTCGAACTTCATTGCATCCAAATGTCTGACGGTGATGTGCCTTTGATGTGAGGGAGTCGTGTACCTCTCTATTGCTCCTGTAGTTGGCTTTAAAATATGAAATTGCTCAAAATACAAACCGCTGAAGTCATTTCTCCCCCACAGCTGTAGTAAATACAGTAAGTCACAGTCAAACTAAAACATGCGCTCCACTTGGCCAAATAAAACCCAAAGGGAAAAGTAGTATTTTTCACTCACAAAAATACAAGTGTTACCCTGAACCATCCGTCAGCCGCATCATTCTGCGTGACCTGCCTCTGGTCGACTTTCAACTCAGGCAACAGGCTGACTGCTGTGCTACCTCCAAACGCCTGCAGTCGTGGTAGAAACTCCGAGAGGAGGTGCTCCCTCACTGGGGAAGTTGTGCATGTTGTGTTGCCTTTTCTGGGATTTATGTCTCCCGGGGATAGCAAGCACTAAGGCTCCATGCAAGTACAACTCAGGGAGAGCTTTCCCTGCTTAATATAACTCATGCTCAGGAGATGAAATATGGTGGTGCGATATTAAATTTAAGATTACTCACTAACATCCAAAGTGAACCCTTCATCCAAAATACAGCACTGTACAGCCATTACTATTCAGCAGACACTCAGTATATACTGTATGTCATATTGACTGCATGTCAGAGCTGGCATCTGTATATACGCCTCAAACAAATATTGTTCTTGAATTGCCTCCGCATGAAAAGCTTATTTCCAAAACAATACTGTATGCATTGTATATATATCGCTGCCATCATGTGAAACCCTCTGACTTCAGTGTGTTTAATGTTCTGACTCCAATTTGAAGCCCAAATTCCTGCTCAGACACTCACACGCTGTTATACACCAGCCTCCTCCGCTTCCTCCCGGTTAGTGATATCTGAGAGTGCATTTCAGTTGTAATAGCAACAACAGGCCTGAATTAATGAGGGCTTCGCTTCATTTAGGTGTCCCAGGAAGCTGTGTGACAGACTCTGTTTACACCCGGCGTTAACATGCGCCTTGGGTGATCTGATCGCGAGCGGACAGAGCTGAGCACAAGCGTAAACCACCACCAGGACACACTGCGATCCGAGCTCTCAGACCATTTGTCGAGGAGATCTGGGACGGGTGTGACCACATATCTTTTGCAGTGCAACGCTAGTGCATCAGGAACGTACCTCATCATTGCAGGCCAATACTTGAATAAAAGGAGAGGCGCATTGATGTATGTGGTTGGAGGTTGGTTTGTCTTGCCCTGCACTCATTTGCATTGTCCTGCCAATAAACCCATACATGTATATTAGCTCTTGAACAAAATGTTGTTTTCCTAGCTAGCTGTTAGCGCTTGTGAAATAATAATAGCGTGCATGGGGTCCTTCGACCAGTAACAAAATCTGAACACAAGAGGTCACCTTGGAGACCACGGAGAGGCATGACAGACACAGGTGTGAACGACGACGTGCCTCGGCTGTCCACTCGTGATCGGCTCACACAAGACGCATGTTAACGCCAGATGTAAACAGGGTGAGAGAGTTAATATGAACTATACGAGGGCCCCAGGTCAGATATGTGAAAGGAATGCAGCTACAATTTATGATATCAATTACACCTGTGCTTTGCCTGCCATGACATGCCAAAATGTCTGGCGCTAAAAAGGTCTATAGAGAGTTCTTCATTGGAAAGAAGTCAGAAGTTATGCCATATTGTCAACATGCAAGGTGTGTTAGCGTCTGCTCTGCAAATCTGAGCGCGAGTGGAGAAACTTGCATTTTCTGCAACGTATATGTGTCTACATGATGTTCAGTGTCACTAAATGATTCATCTTAACAGAGCTTTTGTTTTTTGGTGTTGATTCACGACCCTCTGCTGCCGACATCTTTAATTTTTTTCACTTACTTACATTAGTCTGAGCCAATCACAGCTCTGCAGGCGTGACTAAGAACAGGGTCGTCCTCTTCCTGTGCCGGAGCCTGAAAAATGGAAATTCATGCAAAAATTGTGAAAAATATGGATGAGCTCAATGCAGCCGTCAAGATATCAGACTGAATAAGGAAAGGAAACATATGAAAAGAGCTCACAACAGGTTTGTGAATTAACAAAACCACTGTTTATCCTTCTTCCTCTTCCTCTTCTTCTTCTTATTGGTTTGAATTTGGATGAAACTACCCCGTAAGCTGGGAGTTTTTCTGCAGAAATTGCAGTGAACTTAAAGCTCCCGAAGGGACTGAGACCGTTCTATATCTCATGAAGCCTCTCAGCTAAACTCAACGCTGCATGGTGGTCAAGCTAGAAACAAGGTTGTTTATGTTCACCTTTGGAAAGTTTACTTTTTTGATACACAATGTTCTGTTCCAAAAAAGATGCATTTAGAGATGCATTTAAAAAAAAAAAAACTTTCCCTGAAGGTCATCTTTTAATAGCTCCCAAACATCTCATTTCACTAACAGGACAAGGTTGTCGTTATTTGATAGTTTTCTTATCCTCGACACACCAATGACTCTCTGACTGTCCTGTGTATGACACTCAGCCCAAATATATAGAGTTTCAGTAATTTCCAAAAACAACTTGGCTCTGTTGTTTGTAGCAGAGGTGTCTCAAACAGGCACAAATAGTGCATTCGTCTGGGACTATTTTCAGCTGCGGATTAATACACGTGGGCTCTGGTGAGTCTTTTCTGGCAGCAGGACGCTGTGGGACCCACTGAAAATAAACTACAGTTCCCATGCAGTTCTCGTCATAATGAAGGATCATGTCACCCAACAGTGTGGCTCACTGATGTGTTTTTAATCGGTTTCGGACAACAGCGGGGCTACATGGCACAGAGGAGCTCTATCAGGCTTCGTCTTCACAGGCAATACTTGTTAAGAGGATCATATGCCATATGGTTTGCTCAGTGCCTTCTGATCATCAACTTTCCCCACAGGGATCCCCGTCTACCAGCAATTTGTTTCATTATTAACAGCATCTTTCATTATGAGCGTTTTATTACTTTATTAATGTATTTTAAATTCGATCTGAGTACAAAGTATTTGACACCCAAAGATTCATAGCTGGGGACAAATGATGAACATCCATACCTCTGAAATTATGTTTATTCAGCAGACTTTATAGAATGTTTGATAAAACATTTTTTGGCACAGTTGCTTAATGATAATAAGCTGTCCCGTTTCTGTGTGGTAATCTAAATAAATATGCAAAAACCATAATTTACTTCCCAAATAAATACAATATAAACTACAATAAAAGATGCACCGCATCCACGGCCCACACTGCACCTCCTCAGGACAAAAAAAAAACAAAACAAAACACAATTTATTGTACTTCAGGCAAAAAGTTGCTATGGGTTCAAACCAAATAAAGATTGTCGAAGGTGAGAAACATGCTTCATAACTCATTTCAACAGCTTATATTCCCCTAAAACTCTACCAGGCAATACAACAAGGAGGCATTTGATGGGCCAATAAAAGGCTGCGCTGCTTTGGATCATAGAAAGTTGCAGGGTTTTATGGGCGGGTGCAAACACATTTCCACATCCCGACTCTACTTCATTGTTAGTTTTCTGTCGGCGAGAGAAAAAATAAAAGCATTTCTCTCTCACACACCTCAGATTAGCTAAAACCTCTGAGCGTAAACGTCCACAAATTACATCCAGAGCCCACACTGATGAGGTTATCTCACCTGGAATTTGAGACGTTTACGAATCAAAGTTAATGAATTCATCATGCACGCTGAATTGACTTCGTGTGTTTTGGCAATTCTTTGTGGAAAATAATTCCAGATGATTATGGGTAATTGCAATTTTAGGTTATTTGCAGAAAAGTATATATAAAAAAAGGTTTAAAATGATGATTTGTGTGTGTGTGATGAGTTATTCTATGGAGAGCAGGTGGGATCAATTTTCACGTGGTTCAGTTACTAAAGTGAGAGAGTATTTATGTGTTTTGAGAGGGGTCCTCGTCGTTAATCTACACATCAACATACAAAACACAAGAATTAAAGGTGGGTATCAAACCTGGAGCTATATCAAATTCATATCAATAACATGTTCTTTTACCTGTGTAATAACACTGCAATTAGTAACAGAAGTGCATACAAGCAGGGAAACAGGTCACAAACAGCTCAACACACCTTTAAAGTCAGAATACTCTCTGGAGACAGCTCATCACCAGACGTCAGTTTAGGTCAATGGTTCAAACTATCCTGCACAGGGCTTAAAGTAAACATTGGTGCATTACCTAGATTTATATTTCTATTTTATTTATGGCTTTGGAATTGATTTTAAGCACTTTTTTGCCTGAAAGGTGATGTACTGTCACCATTATCATCATGTGAACTGGAGTTAGTGAAGTCCATGATTTGAAGTGTAGTAACAGCAATTATCTAGTCCACCATTGCATCTATGGTTTGTACTACTACTCGAATGTAACATCACAAACATAATGCTGCTACATCGTTCGTTACACCACGGTTTACAGTGTTACTACACAGATAGAAAAGATATTAAAAACTTTTTGGTATGAACAGTCATTTTCTGTGTCTCTTTACATGGAATCCACACAAACGCAGCGCTCGCTGTCCATGTGATTCGGTTACGACGTGGGTGGACAGACGCAAGACAAAAAAAAAAAAAAAAAAATCAAGTCTGCCTGTCAGGAAAAG
Organism: Chelmon rostratus; assembly: GCF_017976325.1. Taxonomy (NCBI): domain Eukaryota; kingdom Metazoa; phylum Chordata; class Actinopteri; order Chaetodontiformes; family Chaetodontidae; genus Chelmon; species Chelmon rostratus. The sequence goes on from NC_055669.1 coordinate 19,448,908, forward strand.
GTCGCCGTGGAGCAGCCGGAAAAATATTCCACAGTTTGTCTTTAACAGCATCCACGTTCAGCTGTTCCAACAGAGGCTGAGAGCAGCAGCAAGAGGTGATGAGTCCATCTCTCGGGGTCATACACACCCGCAGTTCTTCGCCGACACGTTCTGTACCGTGTGATAGCGACTGTTGTTGTCCAGGAACGAGAAGTCCTTTTCGAACGCGGTCGGCCGGCAGCAGGGCCCGTTGCTGACCTTGTCCTTGCGGCCCCTCTTCTTGAAGCCCGTCTGCATCATGTGCTTCATGGTGATGTCGTAGTTGTGCCGGTGGGCCGAGCATTTGCCGCTGCAGTAGCGCAGCAGCACCGTCTCGTCGCTGTCGTAGCCGAGACCCAGTTCGCTCACGGTCAGCTCCAGCTCCCTCAGGGAGCAGGGCTTGGGCCTCCGGGCTCTTTTAGTCCTTCGGGCCTGCTTCTCGCCCAGGCGCCGGCTCTTCCTCCGCTTCCTGTCGAGCAAGGTCCCGACCACATGCTGAAGCTCGCCCTCCGTGAAGCTCTGGAACATCATGGAAACTGACAGAGAGGAGATAGATCAACATCTGCGGACAGCTGGCAGAGGGATTATCTGAGTTTTGTGTAGTTTTGTAATCAGATAATAATCAGACGGGAAACAGGACAGATGCTTCACACAGATAGCAGTCTGAAGTTGGCAGGATGATGAAAGTCATGCACAAACAGAAGACCAGAACTTTTTATCAGACACCACGACAGCTACAAACTAGTCTTATCGCTGTCTGCATCACAGGCCGTGTTAGAATTCCCTGAAGGCCACTTAAGCTGACGGATGCCTCTCAGTGAGGCCATGTGGAACCACAGGAAAGTGGGCGTATCATCCTCTCCTGAAGGTTATAACGGTTCTATGGAGGGCCAGTGAGCTATGAGGTGCTAATTGACTGCAGATTATTGTGAGACATAAAAACCTGCTCTGTAAACAACAGAGGCAGGTACCGAGTGTTCCGCGTGAACCCCGGCACCTTTCACACGACAGCTTATCTGAGACCAGACCAGGAGGGAAGACAATAACAGTTTATCTTACATTCTGAGAGGAGGGAGTTCATGTCGTCCGCTGAGCGGGTTCTCCGTTGAAGGCCACCGATCTGCCTCGACAGCGCCGTCGCTTCTGCCGACGACGACGAGGGGGATGGCGGCGAGGCCTTGGATATCGATTCTGATGACGAAGACCGTCTTGACGAGGATGCGTACGGATATTTCATCCTGGGTTTGAACTGTCCGATAGAGGCCATGTTTCTAACGAGGAGGATGGACAGGGCTGCGCCACAGAGCATGAAGGCAAAAGTAGCACCTTTCCATAACTTCATCTTAGAACGTGGAGGAGCATTGAAACTCTGTCGGAGAGAAACGGACAAACGTCAGACATGTTCAAACAGTCACGCCTTCAAACACGCAAACCACCTTGTCGACTTGTCACATGAAAGCGCAGAGAACAATGTGAAAACTGTTATTCTCAGCGCCATCGTGTTGCTTTGACTCTCCCATGAATCCGCTTCTCTCAACAGGGCTTTTATTTTACCGTCAGTTTACTTTCTCTGATTCTGCTGTCAGCTCATTTTCACTTTAAGTGGGTTCATGATCCGCGAGCTTGACATCACTCGCTGACACCTGAGAATGCCGTGTGTGTTTAATCACTGCTGCCTGAAGAGGAAAAAACATAACATAACAATTGTGATTTCTTATTTGAACTGAAGGCAGGTTGGATTTTTTTGCAACCCTTCGCCCTTTGAATCTTCTCAAAAGTTTGTGTAACATCAAAAATACCTGATGTGGATGAGGATAGGAGTTTCTTTTCTTCGTGTCTGAGTGAAAAAACATGTTTCTTTGCAGAAAGAAATGTTCCTGAAACACGCTGTTTCAAGTGCATTTCTTCATTCACAGGAATCTCTAAACCACACCTATCTGCAGCAATGCTATATGCGATGAGGCCTCAGTGAACGTGCGTCTCTACATCCCTTTATCTTACACCGCCCCTCCCTTTCAATAGACACTGCACCACAGCAGCCACAAAACCTCATGTTTTCTTTTTCCTTATTGTCATGCTGCAGGTATTTGAGAAGTTTTACAAGCTTGCTTCTTTGTATTTTTCATATCATGTCACAAGCGAGCAAAACATTTCCCCAGAGCTGGAAATGGTACACTGACAGTGACTAACAACAAATCCAGACTGGCCTTACAAAGTGCTTTGCCAGACTGGATTCTGTAGAGTACATATACGGGCTGCTGTAGTGTTCACAATAGGACAGAATGACACATGTCTTTGTCTAGTTTTGCAGGGAAACAAAAATCTGATATAAATGACTTGTGGAAGTTTGCACTTTCAACGTGTTTTTTTGCTCCTGCAGGTCCCATTAAATGCAAAAAGCTCATGAAAAATAGTAGGACCATGTGGGTTCTGGTGGAAATTCACTTATTGTAGGTAAAAGGAAAAAAGATCTTATAGGCAAATTCAGACAGAACTCCACTGAGTCTGTTCAGGACACAGCAGAGGAGAAAATACAAAGAAGCTGCATGCATGAGCTGCAGTGGGATAAACAGCGTGTAAACAGGTATAACCAGTCCTATCAGTCACAGCTTGAATCATCACTCATAATTCCATATGGGTTTGACGTGGAAAGCAGCCTCTGCACAATGAAGGGGTAGAATGGTATTTATGTGAAAGTCAAACATTTCAGCCAGCAACCTCATTTGACACAGCAAATGAAATGAGGAGCTGCAGCCGCTGCAGACTCGATGCCCGGCTATACGTCTGACTTCCACCGCTTTTCACTCTTTAATCACCACGCGTGATAGATAGGCGCCTCGTGGAAAGCCTCATTTTGTTTCTGCTGGTTCAACACCAACTCCTAACACCGGAGCCGTCACATGCCCCTTCTCTTAATATGATGCATTTACAATTTAAAAAGAGCCAGTTTGTTATGATGTATGGCGAAGGATGAGATCATTGTTTTCTTACACTATTAATAGGTCAGGCCAGGATGATTACTCAGCCTCGGAGTTAGCCGTTTCACACAGCCGCGATACATCAGCGCCTGCGGCCTGTTCGCTCCGTGGCTCATCTTAATAAAACAATTAACTCGGAAAAAACAGACGAGTCTCAGTCGCAGACACTGGATGAAGCCTGGCCGTCAAATATTGATCTCATGTCCTTGAAGACACCGTGATTGTCATAATTGCTCCACTCAGAAACACATTAGTCCCATCTGCAGTCGATTGCCGCCAATAAAAGTGCCAAGGAGCATTCAGCAGCTTGTTCGGATGGTCACGGATGATTAATCAGAACAGATATTTAATATCTACCACTGGCCCCCGCTGTCACGGACATAAATAAACAGATATTGATGGAGGAAGAGGCACCAGTGTTTTCTTAGGAGAGCAACGGAAAGACATGAATGAGCGGTCCACTTCCTGAAAGGACGAACGCTGCTGTTTTCCAGCAAACAGAGAAGAGCAACAACGCAGAGGATATAGCTGAACCCCAGGGGACTCTGCAGCAGAAGGAAAAGCCATCCTCAAACTGAGACATAAAAGTGCAGATGAGTCACTAAGACAACTAAAACAGCTCCCACACAGACGCAGCACGTCTGGCCCAAAGCACCGGCGCTGATGTGCCCATGCACGCTCCGAGATAAGGCCAGACGGACGCGAGAGGCCCAGAACAAACGCAGAAAACCACCTATTCACGACGAGAACAGACGAACTCTGCACGCATGAGAGCTCTCATTAGGATTTTGTGTTTGTAGCGGGAGTGAATCTGAGGTATGTAAAGAAAGAGCACACCTGATGTTTGCTGTCAGCCATGTGTCACCTGAAGAGCTACCAGCAGAGTGAAAACACTCCCAGAGGATCATTAACGTGTTTGAGGCGAACCATGAGAGTGGATTGCGAAGCCAAGAATTCCTCAGTCTGTATGTCAAAGCCATTCCTGAGACATTATGCACTCTCCGACGCATGCATCGTACACTGGAGCGATGCCCAACCCTCAACCGAGCTCTTGTTGTGACTCAAAGATCGCATTATTTCAAAAGGCACAATAAAATTGATGTTTTCGAGGAATAATTGGGTCAGTGGCCATGGCGCTGCTAAGCTGGCGGTAATGTAATTACAGCAGCATGGCACTCGCGTCCTCCCCTCCCTCCCTCGCCAGAAGGAGACACTCAACAGAATACCACAGCCCGTGGAAGATGAACTAGAGATCTGTCAAAATGGGGATAAGGGGCGTCTGTGGTTAACACTTCTGAATGAAGCCGGCAGACAGGGGATGCCTTCTTGTCAGCTTGCTTGGATCTTGACCAGTGTGACATGATTGCAGCGGGAGAAGATCATAGAAAGGAATGAATGAATGAATGAATGAAGAGGCTTCTTTGTGCTGGAAAAGAAGAGAAAAGCAGACAGCAACTTTTATGCCTCACCACTCTGTAGAATTCACTCCTATACATTCCCTGAATACAGCCTGTAGTGTGTCACTCACTCTCCCTCCCTGTGACTCACACACACAAATGCAGCAATTGCGTGGTTTCGCTTTTCCCGAATCATATGATATGACGCCGGCTCATGTAGAAATCGAGGTAAAGCCTAACCTTCCATCGTTGTCCAGACGCTCACTTCCCTTCCAGGGCGCGCACACGCTCCCAGCAGCGCCATCGCATAACACTAGATAATCCATCTTACATAATACTGCAGCTTCTTGATATCGAGACACGTCCACAGGTCTAACCATTGTGTATCTGCCTCGGCACAACCTGAGGCCTCCAACTGCGGAGCGCTACAACCACGCTGTGTGTTTCCAGCTCGGCTCCACCCATGTGACTGCTGCCTCTGCGCTACGCTGAACACACCCCGCAAATACCTGCACTGTAAAGATAACAGAGGAGCATAACAAACAGCGGGAAAGGCACCTACTGTGTTGTTGCAAGGAAACAACGTGCTTTAGGGAGTCCCAGTGAGGCATTGTCTTGTCTTTTCCCTCTTAAGTGAGCATCAGGAGGCCTGGGGACAGCTAGAGAGTGCTTGGGGAGGTAATAGGGACATATTCCAAAGATCAGGGCGGGATTAGCACTAATGCCTGCCGGCTTTATCTGCAGTCACGTGGGTTAACACCTGGCTGCAGTGTTGGTGGCGGAGCCCGGGCCTTTGCTGTATGTGTGTGTGCGTCTGCGTTAATCCATCAGACACCTCTAACTCAGGGGTTAGGCCGGCATGCAGGGCCAACAGAGAAAGCACCAGCAGGCCCTTCTTCTTCCCCCTCCTCTAAAACCTGTCCTGCTTTCAGTCAGAGTAATGAAGAAGAAAAGTGACATGCTCAGTTTGTCAGATCGGTAGTGTTGGCACCGGGGTAGGCCAAAAAGGCTGTAAAATAAAGTGGATGTTCTGAGCCAGGATTGGCTGTTCTAAATCCAGCCTTGGTTCTAATGCAACTGAAAAAGGCTTAGGTTAGACTGTGCTGTAATTTTGCTGGGCAACCGCTTCTGTTGGCTCGCGCTCTGTCACTCAGTAACCATAGGATAATTAAAACAAGCCTGTTCCTCGTTAGTGGGAAAGCTGCCGTTTGTTATTGAGAAGAAACACCGAAAGGGGAAAACATGTGCGGGTAATTTTTATGCTCGCTGTATAAATGCGACTCCTGCATGCCTTTGACCCCCTGGATGTAGGTGAGTGGTAAAAAAGGTTGGATTTTGGAAGCCCCACATCTTGCAGATTTATACAGATTAATCCAGTGACCTAACAGGCGAGGACGAAATCTTCACAGCTCAAACCTGTTGCTGTCAGGGTGGCGTTAATGAGGTGTGGGGGGAAGATACACTTAGAGATGCACAGTTGACACCTGTCCCAATTCGTCTGCCCCTTTCTATTACTGGCAGCGTTTAGTTCTGACATGCATTTAAATAGCCTTGGGAACAGACAAAGAGGTTACATGAGGCTTGGCAGGCCAACGCCACCTTGCCTCATCATTTTTGAGTGAGCTGCAAGGAAGATTGATGTTGTCTCCGCTACTTTATAAAGAAGAGTCTGGGCTGCTAATCTGTCCATGCCAGATCCTCTTTTAACACAACAGCGTAGCCTCTAAACCCATGTTAAACATGTTGATGTTGCTGTTACAAAAGGCTGACGGCCATCTGGCACACGCTGAATACCACTTTCAAATATGACCCACGCCAGCAAGCACAAGCACGCACAAACATCTCAGATATGACATTTTACGTCTCTATAAGCCTGTGCACTCTACAAACGACTATTAATTATTTGCATGCACAGTGTATATTTGAGCAAGGATCTGAGAGAAGAAATATGCTGATGAGACGATGAGGAGAGGTGCATCCGCTCAGCCTCCCCTTCAGTTTCCTGCAGTTATGACCAGCTTTGGCAGGTTATGAAAGTTGAACAGCTCAATTGACTTCAGGCTTAACCTCTACCCGGCCTCTCTGGGCTCTGCTAGATGCAGCATAATCTCTCATATGATATGGGCTTAGTGAGAGGGGATCATCACTTCAGGAAAATGCCCATAGTGAGCATCATCAAGTTTGCTCCATTATATTTTTAGATGGCAGTTTTTACCTATTTTAACTCTGCTTCTGATCTAAATGATTAAAGGTGCAGCTCTGCAAGAAATACATCTCTAAAATGCTGAACAAAGAGAAAAATTATGATCTGAAAGCACTTTTTTGTTAAAAAAAAAAAAAACTAAAAGCAGGGCTCCAATTGTTTGGGAAAGTTTGGAGAGCAATTATGCATGACAATGAAGCAAACCACCCTATTGGCTACGTGACAGGAAAAGAAACTATTCCTCCCTGACCAAATAAACTTGTCTGCATGGTGAGAGGCGGCTGAAATTCTGCAGGAATATAATAATTCTTCTTCTGGTCCCACACAGTGGCATGGCCCTTGTAATCAATGGTAACCGCTCTGCAAACATTTCGTGACAGGCCTCCGTGCACTACTGACATGCGCTTCCAGCAAGGGCCGCTTGTTGATACAGATAATCCAACGTGTGTTTTCTGCCACTCAAGCACTTGGTGAGGCATCCCTGTCAGCGGCACCTAACGCCTTCCCCATAAGCCGCCGGCTTAAACTAACAAAAGAAGATGCTGTGTCCTTACCGTTCGGCCGGCTAATCCAGACTTAGCTGCGTGGCGTCGTCTTCAGCTGACCTCCACAGGCAAGTGCTGGCTGGGTAAGTCCATCATCATCAAAGGCGAGAAGCGAGGGCAGGACTCCTGCTTGTTCCCTTGAAAATCATCACAACTCCCTGCAAGTAGGAGAGGTGTCCTGACTTGATTCAGGTCCAGACTGTTTTATCCGTTTATCATATTTTGCACTTCCACAGAACTATGTTTTATGTTGCAAAGATCAAGATCAACATTCCTCTGAATGTATGTGTGCACTTCATGGCACTCAGGTCGATCCATCCAAGAAGAGGAGAGTTGGTTTCTGGCTCACTTCACGAAAACTTCTGTCATCATGCTTCTCCGTGCATTCGTCTGGTCCCGCTTTTTTGCACAAACCTGAACCTGCAACAGAGAAACAGAGCAAAAAAGAGGTGTGGTGTCACTTAATAAACAGATCTTACAGATACCTTAACTTTTATTCCATCTGTTGTGAATCACTTTCCACTTAATCATTTTATCTCCATGCAGCAGCACTGTTGGAAAGCTAATCGACACCTCCTTACCCTCTCTCCAGCAGCAGGTCTTCTCTTTAGCTCCGAGGAGGGGAACTCTGCGGGTTGAGAAGATGGGTTAGGGTGAGGAGGGAGAGCGTGGTTACCGTAAGCGGAGCAGAGTGCTTCTCTGATGCCTCTGCCTGCCTCCCCCCTCAACTGTTGCTCCTCCTCCTCCATAGTTGTGCTTGTGGGCCGAGTCGGATTACTCCTGACATGATAATCTCCCTGGCTCTAGCTCCAGGAGCACTAAAGGATGCTTTGGCCTGAGCAAGGGCTTACATTTACCTTCTGCCGCAAGAGAGTCTACCATCTTAAGTGGGTGAGTGGTAATAGCCTCAATTGGGCAGATCAGTGCAGTCAGAGGGGTCTGGAGAAGCAAGTGTCTTTCAATCTTTTAGGGGGAATTAAGAAGGTTCACAATTGGTTTAAAGGGTGCTAAGACAACACTAACCCCAGTTAAATAGAATTATCACAGCAGAGGTATTCCATGATGATTCAATCTACAGTTGGCTGGAGATAAAAGCGGGGCTGTTGTTGTTGAGAATCCCACGTTCACGTCTCCTCCAATACAAACCAGTTTTTTAGCCGTTGAGCTTTGAGCAGCAAATGAGGAGCAGATGGTTGTGCTTTTGGAAGGTATCAGGCACTCCAGACTGCAATCTAAATAAATACCCCATCCACGGAGGAAATGCGTCAGGTGTGTGGGGTCGGTCGCGTATAAACAAAGGCCAACCAGCTCGGAGACGAGTGAAGCGATGCATGGAGGGAGAGAGAAGAGAGAGACGCGAAGTCTTACAGGTGTTGTTCGCGAGCATAAACCAGTCACATAAATCTACATCCCGATCTGAGCAGAATTAATGGTCCGTCGCTAAGGATGTCGAAAGAAGGCAGCCATCTCCGAGCAATAAAGTCGGGGCAACAACAGGAAGCAAATTATTTGCTAACAAATATCTCATTCTAACGCCATGAGTCATTCCCGTAGCCTCGGGCCAAATTATACACAAATCACGCTTTGCAAAGTTCCACCAGCGAGGCGGAGACGTGGCCAAGCGCTAACTTTCAAGGACTTGCAACTTCCTCAGTGATGACTGCGAGAAAAAGGGGGAAACCAAAGGAATCTTTACTCAGGCTTTGTCTCATACCAAAAATGTGTATTGATGGATGTTTTGAGGTTGTTGTCTCAGTGACCTAAAGTGTAGCTTTCATGTGAAATCCAGAGTGGGTCCAACACAAACTCTCCATTTCACTTCAGCTTCAACCCTTCAGCACTGACCCGGAGGACAACCGCGCCACAAATCAAGAGAGGACTGGTGCTCTTCTTCACGCTCCGAATATTTTGGTGATAGTAAGCAGGTGCAATGTGCAAAATCAACCCGGATCCTCTCCGAAAAAAATAAAAAAAAAACATGAGAATTAGTACAACTAACTTGTTTGACATGCACCTCAATTACTGGCCCGAGAAGCCTGTGTAAATACATAATGACTCCCGGTTAGCGAGGGGTATCGTGCTTTTCTGCCCTTGAAAAGGAACAATCAGCACAAAAACATTTCCTGACATGAGGCAGGAACATTTCAGCTCCGTACATATTGTTCACAGATGTGTAAAGTTTTCACAGACAAGCCCCCGCTGCAATAAAAGCCCAACAGCTGTTAATTGCTAAATCAAGTCAGAGACAATAAGAGTGACACACTTGATCTGTATATACTGCAAAGTCTCACTCAACAGCTCAGATTACATTAGTCACGAAGACAGTCTGACATCCAGTATATACAAGAGAAAAAAAACAACAAAGCAATGTTTCCAATTTCAATATGATAGAATCCTGTAGACTTCGGATTGAATCTTTTCCACTGGGCGTGGATGAGTGAAGAAACACATTTTGTTTAGCTTTGGGCAAGATTTTAAGGAAGCCCTCAATCAGTAACACTATAAACACACCATTCCAGTGGAGGTGTCATTAGAAAGGCTCTGGAAGCAAGGCGCAACACTGCTACTATGCTCCTCTTGCACAAGATGTGGTTTGATGATTGGACAAGTAGCCTTCAGCCAAATGTCATCGCAGCGAGTGGAAACTACTTTTTAGAGAACCAAAATCTAAACAGGCATTGGTGAAAAAGATGCAGCGAGACAATGAGGGCTTTCTCTTCATGTTGAAAGACAGCACCTCTTGCTAGAGAGAAAGTAGTAACAAGGTAAATTCATCCTGCCCCAAGAACAAATATACACTGCAATTTGCAGTTGTGACCAGAGGCGCTGACGCCCCGGCGGTGCAGGGGCCACTGGGGTTTCGAGAAGGGCCAGTGAGGATTGTGAGACTTTTACTTCAGCACCTTAACACCTCGGTTTGAGTAACAATTCACATGTCCATTTACATGCATTGCAGTGTATTTACTTCCTACGCAACAACAGCTTGACAAGTGGGACAAAGTCAGTGTTTAAAATAACACAGTTGTGAACACAGCTAAATGCTGCCCCCATCTGTCAGTGGTTTACAACTACATGCAACCCAGAATAAACAGAAACCAAAACTTCCATACATTTTCTTATTTAATGCAAAAAATCTCTATTTTATTATCTTCATCAGCTTTTAAATCTTTATAGTGTGCTGTTGCCTGACAAATTTGCCAATGTCATCCAGCACAGGTGCTATTACTCCACGCAAGGGAGAGTTGATCCCTGCAGCGGCCTCCCTCTGCTGTGAAAGCCCTTGGTGCCGTCAGGGCCGAAGGGCTGACGCAGCACTCTTTGCACCCAGCGGAGAGCGTTCAGGTGCCCTGCCACCTTGGGGTTTAATGCGCTGGCTGCTAATTTGCGCCTGAGCACCCAGGGGCTCTGAAAATTACCTTTATCACAGTTTCCAGAGCACCTGCTCATCCTAATGTACCTCTGATTCAAACCAGAGAGGAAGTGGCTGGAACAGCTGGCGATGATCTGCTCAGAGGTTCTTTGGTTGGGGTTTTCCGAGGACTCTCCGGGATGAGGTGGGTCTGGAGTCTCGTCAGAAACTTTAACCGGTGAAGAGGGTTCCGCCTGGGCTGAATCCCCTGAGGTTTCATGTGGATTTTCCTGGGATCTTTCAGGAGGGTCCTGCTTGTTTTCCTCTGTTGGTTCCTTCTTGGCGATGGGGTGCACTGACTGGAAGCCCAAAGGTTCCACATGCATTCCCTCACCATTAGACTTCTGCTCCTCTGCTTTCAGGGCAATGTAGGCCTCACGAACTGCCTCCAAATGGTCAAACTTCACCACTGCGCACAGAAGCCGGCCAAGCTTTTTGTGACGCTTGGCGTAGCACTGCAGCTCCTTGGGAAGCTCTTCGCCAGGATGCAGGATCCAGACTGAGGCGATGCTGCCGTGAGCGCTGAACTTCTGGAGGATCCCCTCAGAGAGTGAAAGGTGCTCCGGGCCTCCTGCGGTTTCCTCCACAGAAATGTTCCAGGCGAGGAGGAGCTTGGTGGTGGGGGAACACAGCAGCCATTTGGGAAGCGGCTCTCTCCGCCTCACTTTGGTGCATTTGGCATTCACCTCCAGGACGTCTGAGTTCTCTGCTGCTGCTAGAGTCGTGCACCAGTTTGTGGTCAAGACCTTTATCTGTGACAAACAGTGGCAACTTCAGCTGTGTTTGCACTTTACTGGGTTGTTTCTGTTCAGACTGATGGAATGTAAACACCACAGAAAGCACATGAAATCTTGCTCTTTTCTTACCTGTTTCAAACAAGTGAGGAGCTTGAGACTGACGTAGCCCTGCTTGTTCTTCTGCACATGTTTCAGCAGGAAGCAGTTCTTTGCCAGGTGGCTGTCGGAGAACAAATCCTCCAACTGTGTTTTAATCTTCAAGCAGAGCAACTCACCCTCACGGTCTCCATCATCTTGGGCAGATTGTGGATCTCTACAAGAACACATGACTCAGCATCATGGTTTTCTGCAATGCAGATTAGCCAATCATATGTTTTCAAGTGTTCTTACCCAGCTGGATAACTCATTGTATCTCCTGTGGATGGTGGTAACAGGTGTTGTTTGGGCTCTTTCTTAGTAAGGCAGGTATGTAGGAAAAGCAGCAGCTGCATCAAGTTAATACTACTGACTGGAGAAAAACATGCACCTGGATACAGTTCATACAACCACAATTCTGTCAGCTGGTTCTGTGGGATCCAAAACAACAATTTGTAAAATGCTACAAGCAGAACCACCTCTGCCACTCATCATACAAAGGTTTATAAAGGAAGGTGAACAAACTATTAGCTGTCATAAACAGAATATCATCACGGCTAAAACTAAGGCCCATTCTGCACAACGGAGATGACGGCTGTGTTTCAGTGTCATCATCCTAACACAAAACAGCAACATCATTAAAGGTGTGACTTTCTGCAGCATCAGTCATGATATCGCTGAATCCCAAACACACGATACGAAGCAGGACTTCAGTGTAAAACAGCAGCAATCATCAGCCTTTGAATCCAGCTTTACATCCTGTGTGTGAGCTTTTGTCTTAAAAATACTTCAGTTTCTGCTACTGCGTGAATCATTCCCACATGCTGAAAGACACAACAAATCATTTACATGTTTGTTTCTTTCCATATGTTCCAATCATTGCACACGGGATAAACACACTAACCCAAACCTTCGCGGGCTTTTCCACAGACACAGCATCCCCACTTCTTTGTTTTTTCTTTTTCTTTTTTTACTGTTGTGTGACATGCAGAGGCAGTGATTTAACGGGCTGTGTGGGCTGCTGCTGAGTAAACTGCAGTGAGTGCTATGAAAGAAAAAAGGCTGGAAAAAAAAAATCAAAGCACCTGAAAACTTCTCATCTCTGTAAGATGAAATGCATGTTATAAAATAAGCAGGCACGTTAAAAAGAGCTGAAACCATCTGTAATTATCAACACATCTGCTTCATCAGAGCGCCGTGGGTGTAGTTTGATCTGATTTGATCCAACAACTATCACGAGATGAAGCGCCCTTAAACACTCCTCATTCACTTCATCACTATATAATAAACGCTACAACAGTATTTAACACTGCCGTGAGTGCGTCCTCGCTGTCAGGTGAAGTGTTACATGACTGCAGTTTTCCCATCCACATAATAGGAGGACATTGCATTGTGGGATTGCTAGCAGAAAGTGGTGTACATGACTTGGATGCTACTGTTTGGTGGATAAATGGCACACTAAGAATCCAGAGGCATCAACTGTGTGGGTGCGATTTGATTGACAGTGTCTCCATGGCAACATAACAACCCCAAAACTAGTTAGATTTTGATTCTTTAACTTCTACATTCTGATTGGTCTACAAAAGTATGCAACATCGTCTTTCTCCAACAGAGCCCCCGCCCACCTCAAACCAGTCAAAAGAGCACAAGCAAAAAACAGAATTACAGGACAAATCTCAGGTGGAAAGACCTTCATGAATAATAAGATAAACTCCATCTGCTGTTTGAGAAGATGGTGAAAAATTAACCATGAGTTAAGATTTTGGCACAAATAATCTTGTATTTGGTAAATAACAAGTGTGCACTTTGAACATTAAGGTGCATTGTTGGAACAATCATTAGAAATGCCTTGAAACAAAGGACACATGATACCCAACTAAAACTATTTTGGTCATACATCAGGAAGTGTTCCTGGGCAGAACAACGGGCAACATCTCTGGCGAGGGGAGATAAAGTTTCCTGGCGACCATGAAGACGAAGAGAAAAAGATTCAACAGGTAAAAATGAAGCAGTTCACAACAACAGGATCAAGAAACGAAGCGTCACAAGCCGGGATTTGTACAAAAACCCAATTATTTAACTTTATTAACATCAATGTTTTTTCTTTTTCATCAACAGTTTCTTTTTAAATTCCAGTTCTTTATCAACAAATAGAAAACAGACTGTGTGTACAACAGATCGAACCCCTACAGCACTAAGCATTCACAAGGTAAAAATGAACATTTTAGTTTTTCGCCAGCCTTTTCAAGTCCCCCCTCCCTCCCACCACCGCCGCCGCCGCCGCCGCAGCCTTCAGGCCTCTCGGATCAGACGCTCCCCTCCTGCGGCCTGTGTGGGAGAAGACGTGTGCTTGAGTGATGCGATGGCCCGCGCTGAGTGAGGAGTCCTCCATTTTGATGGGTGGGGTGGGGGGTTGTGCTGTTTTTCCTCAGTCAGACAACCAGCTGTCGAAATTACATTGGTAGTACAGTAGATACGACGGTGTTTCCATTAATACACACTCTAGGACTGCAGGCTCTCTGCAGTCTCTAGGGTTGGTAGATCAGCAGAATGAATCCTTTTTAACAATATACCTTTGAAGCTGTGTATATATCTATGTGTAATTGTACATATATATAATCAATCATAATTATATATATATATATATTTATAGTTCTATTTCTGTATAAAATAATATCAGGTTTCAGTCCAAAGGGCTGAGTCTCTCTCCCTCTGGTAGGAATGGTTGATTCTGTACAGGTGCCAGCGTTCATGGCTCTACTCCTCGAACCACTTCCGCTCCTTTCGGCCTCGTGTGGTTCAGCTCCAGCGAACCGACCAGGCTAGTGGGCAGTGAGGAGATGGGAGGGACTTGAAGAGCAACAATATTCAGAGATCAGGGAGTTTATTTTCTGTCAACTACCCTTTGGGTATAAAAGTCTGTTTTCCTCAGGTAAGTTCTCCGCTGTGGAGCATGAAGGCCTCAATGCCATAGGCTTCTGATGAAAAACAAAAGGAAACACAAAAAACCATAGAAATCATGTGCTTTCCATTTCTGTACACCGCTGATTTAGTCTCTTCTTAGCTCATTCACTTTATGTTTTATATCTAGCTACCATGTTTACAGAAGGACAAACTTTAGCAAGTGTGTGCTCTGAAATCAGTTTTCTCGAAGTTGATTTTTTTTTTAATCGAAAACAGCAAGTGAAAAGGCATTTTTTTTTTTACTTATTGAACTGAGTAAGACCAAAAACAATGTTTACGACGCATAATATGAATAAAACAATAATGTCATGTGATAAAAGAAATCTGACAGCAGCTCAGAGAACAGTGGTCCTCCTGTATTAGTATCTAGGAACGTGTTAAAAATACATGTCCCTTGTGCTAAAGTACCCTAAAATAAAAATATAAAATAAAAAAGTACCGATTATGAAAATAATGCGCGCCCCAGGCCGGGCAGTTTAAGACAGAAGAAATGTCTGATGTTAAAATGATTATTCAAAACAACAAATATGCTAAACAATAACATTTGACATGATGAATCATAATATTGACAATAAAATTAACAGAAAAACAGAGAGAACGCTCTCTTAGTGCTACCAGTAGCCTTTGACAATCAGGGAGGTTTGGCTTCGACGGAGCAGAGAGGCGAGCTGCCGGTCTGCGCTGTCGCTTCTGTACAAGAGTTGTCATATTTGTCATAGTCATCGTAATGTTCCTGTTATTATTTTTAAAGCAAAATCTCATGTGGTTGGATAAGTCGGCATGGATCTCTGTGATTGGTTCAACCCGTCGCCGGGTCTGCAAGCGCGTCCCTTTCTCCTCCCCCCCGGTAGCTGCGGGGAGGGGGGTCGGGTTTTAGGGGGTCAAGAGAGTGGATGGTGGCTGAGATGGGACACTTGGCACACTCCTGAGAGGTCTGACCAGGGAGGCTGCTCGGCGGGAGTGGTTATGTTGCATAGTGGTCAAAGCTCCCCAGGTACTCCAATGCTGCCCTGTAGCACAACTGGTACTGGTCCTGGAGGGAGGGAGGAGAAGCAGAAAGCTCCGTCAGACTGTCTGCATGCACGTGTGGGACATATATATCACAGATCGGACCTATAATTCTGCTGCTCCGGTCTGGTTTCTACACCTGACATCTACTGCACATCTGTCCTGAAGAGGGATCCCTTCTCACATTCTTTGTCCTGTTGGAGGGTTTTTTAGCTGTTTTAGGATGTAGAGAGTGTCGTGTGCTTCACAGATTGCTAAAGTAAACCAAAGTAATAAAGTGACTCTTCTCTAAAGCTATAGCTGGCTGTGTTTTAGGGTACAGCTAATGGGGATCCTCACAGATAAACAAATATAGCTGGAGCAATTAGGAGTGTTTGCACTAGAGGCACTAATGAAACGACAGCTTTCTGTGTCACGCTAATCTGACTTTTTTCATCTTTAAGTGTTTTCGTACTCATTTAAATTCACACTGTGACTTCTTCAGTATGTTTTTAAGATGCTTTGCTTGTTTGATGTATTATGTGCTTATTAATTCTTAATTTGAGGAATATGGACACTGGACCTCTGTGAGAGCACCTGCTCAGGTTACTATGAGATTTCTAAAGCACCTCTAAAGTCTCTATTAAAGAAGAATTTGTCAGTAAGACAAAAAAGGACATTTAGATAAGATCAAATCTTTGTTCAAATATACAGTATTGACTTTGGAACACCTTCCTGTCACTGTGGGATACTGAGCATGAACAATATGCCCGTCAGCACTCTGTTCTTACCTCGGTCTGCACCATGGCAGGCCGCTGGGTGCGAAGCGTCTTCACTGTCTGGAAGAGGTCGACCACTCCTTCGTACCTCATCCTCTCCAGCACGATGCTGAGGGTGATGAAGACTCCGGTCCTGCCCACCCCGGCACTGAGGAGAACACACACACACACACACATAGAAGAGTTTTATTACATCTCCAGTCTAAGGCTCATAAACTCTTTACTGTTCAAAATTCAGGAATTAAAGCTCATTGTACTTGGCAACTCATTTCAGCCGCTCTGAATAAGGAAGCCTGACCAGACTGCGCCTTTATGAAAAAGTGTCTGACCTGTGCGCATGTGACATGAATTATAATGCCTATTTTTGTTTCTTTTGTTCTCATAATGCGCTGTATACATTATACACGAGCACCAGCACCACAAACTAAAGCCTCCTGAATTACCATAAAGCTGAATAAATGCCTCTTTTAAGGAGTTTCAACACAAAATCAAAATTAAAACCTTCATGACGGCAGGACTTAGGCAGACCTAAGAAATTATTTTCAGTCAGGTGTACCTAATAAACTGGCAACTGAGTGCAAGTTGCAGAAACTAGAACATTTTGGAACTGGATTTAAATGTGATTTTTCACACAGATTACAAACCATTTGAAAATGCAGAGATGACTCTGCTACATTCAGCCAGTAACACTTGCAAACAGGTACAAAGCTCTGAAGCAGCAGTTTTCCTTTATGCCTGCAGATTTGTCTTAATTTCACGATTTATCGGAGCCACTTTTCCTCCTTACCTGCAGTGTACAGTGATTGGTCCATCCTGTCCGAACTGCTCCTTGGTTTTGTGCACTTGTCCGATGAAATCAATGAAGCCTTCTCCAGTTTTTGGCACTCCTTGCTCGGGCCAGTCAGTGAACTGGAACTGGCGGATTGTTCTGGACTGGCCGTCCTGAGGGGCAGCAAATAAGGAGTTTAAGTAGGTTTAAGAGGCATTGATGAGTTGAAAGACTGACAAACAGATGTTTAATTCATCTCTATGAGCACACAACCCTCTCAGTTTGCGCTTCACACATCTCTCTCTTTGTGGCCCTCGCTTTGAAACGCACTCAACAAACAAACACAATAGCACAGCTTCTCAGTCGAGGTCCATGAGTAGTGTAACCCTCATCATCTAATTTACACCTGGGATGCAATATGAATAATGTTGACGACCTGGTTGGAGAGGAAACCAGTCAGGATTTGGCACTCGAGGATGAGGACTGACTATCACTTAACTGCAACATGGAGTCACACATTTGACAGCACAGTGGTGTCAGCATGTGTCAATCAAATGCTTTTTTTTGGTGCATGATAAGAATTTACTTCCAATCTACGTCTCCTTCAATGCACATACTGTACATGTGAAAGAAGGAGTCGATGTGGGATTAGAGTGTTGCTGTGCTGTGGGCCTTCTGATGACAGTAAAGTATATTTATAGCCCATTGAAACTACTGCATCACAGGGAGTTGAAAAACTGGCCCTCAGGGATTGGAGGCTATGCTTTTCATGTATTTTCACAGTGATCTCGAAACACACACACACACACACACACACACAGACAATCCATAGAGCAAGCACACTGCTACTAAATCCGGGTAAACATGTTTGATGGTGCATTCACTTGATGTCAACCTGTCAGGAGAAATAACACGGGATGCGTTCTGATCATCTCTACCTTGAAATCACAGTCGGTATAATTCTTAACACTTAGTGCGACTGTCAGCATTTGTATGAAAACCTAAAATTAAGATGGATTTGGGTTGGATGGTTGTATTTGTGTAAAATGCCAATCAATCCTCACCCCCTCTCACACCCCACCAAGATATATATACACACACACACACACACACACATACACCTTCAAGAACACACAGAAGGGCAAACACACAGAGCGAATCCAGCATACCCTGGCATCTGTGACTTTGAACTCTCTGAGGATGTACTGGGGCATGTTGTACTCAGCCATTGGATCCACCACAAAGTACTGGTACCTGGCTGAACGCTCCGCTGGCCAGTACTGATGGCACTTCTCCTGCAAAAGAAAAGGGAGGAGAAATTTTAGGCACCTACATTTGAAGAATCTTTTTCCAAACACATTCAAGAAGAAAACTGACGTGGCATTGCAGGATGTGATTAGCGCAGCTTTCTGTAAGTTGTCGTTTTGAGTCATGAGAAGGTCTCTGCTTACAAAAGAGATTTGAGATTAATCTGTGGTTTTGAAATATTGTCAGATTCATCTCAGGTGGAAAAATATTTACCTAATTCGTTTGTGTGCTTAACTACAGCGATGATGTGCATGATTGTTTTTATTTCATGAACTGTGATTACGGATGAGAGGGTAATAAAAGCTATAAAATGCAGTCGATTGCTGTCACAATCACCTGCATAATCACAAAAACCTTCTCAGTCAGATACATTATGGATTCAATCAAGCTGATACCATGATTAGTGCACTGATTTTTTCCTTAAAGGAGTAGTTTGGGAGTTAGATGTGATGATTGATACCACCTTCATGCCATCCCCCTTAAATATATGAGGCTGGAGCCTGCAGCTAGTTAGCTTAGCTTGCATAAAGACTGGAAACAGCTAGCCTGGCCCTCTCCAAAGGTAAAAAAGTGGTGTGAAAGGTTAACCAGACCTTTGATTCTATCTGGCTAGCTGTCTCCCCCTTCTTCCAGTGTTTGTGCTAAGCTACGCTAAGCATCCTCTGGCTGTAGCCGTATATTTCAGGGCTGTGAGAGTGGTGTTGATTTTCTCAGCGAGCTCGGGGCAAGGAAGCAAAAAAAGTGTATTTCCCAAACTGTTGAACTTCTATGTTTAAGATTCCCTCCCTGACTTGTTTGTGGTGCCTGATGATCCCCAAAATCCGTGTTTCTTCAAGGTCACTGTGGATATTTTGAAACTCAACTCTACACTTTGTTGAATTCCAAACTATCTTGGGGTGTTTACAAAATTACAAAATTAGGCATGCACAGTATATGTATACAAGGTCTGCCTGACAGAAAAACCCAAAAACGTCACTTTTTGGCACATTTTTCATAAAGTGTGATGCATTCATGCAGGATGGGAATTATCGGTATGCTTGGAATGCAACCAATTATTGACAAACCTGACACAGTAGCATGCTAGTTTCAATCCAGATGCATTCCGGCCATGGTGATAAGGAAGTTAACTTTCAACCAAAGTTACTGTTCAGGGTTGGAATGAATTAATATTTGAGCAGTGTGACGCAGCAGCTTAGCTGAACCGACCCAAGATTGTTATCTTTCAGGTGTTGCATGCATTTATGTATAGCGTGTGCTCGTGTATTACCCGGCCCATCTCTCGTAGCTTGGTGAGCATGACGACGATGGTGGAGTTGTGTTCCCACAGCATCCTCCAAAAGTCCTCGGTGGTCTCTGCCAGAGGTCCCTGTGTGGCCAGGTAGGCCTTCTGCTGTCTGAAGACATAACAGTGCATAGAGGAGGCATTAAACACATAATAGTTATAAAGTTTATGGCGCTTTTACAGCCAGTATCATAAAGCACATCACAAAGCAATAAGCAGAAAATGATTTCATGATAAAGGAGGGGGTAGGCTAAGGAGAATAAAAGTTGTTAGCTGTTAATCCAACCCCAACCCCAAAATTTAATAACAGACAAAATATAAAACATTCAACTAAACTGATGCCTTATAAAATGCTCAAATACGCCCAGACACAAATTTCTTCAAATAAAATTCAAGGCCCTCTGTGTTACTCCACTGCTTTTCTGTGAAAACAATGCATACTATTTGGTGGACATATATATGCAAGGCACCTGATTAGCCTGACTTGTAGGAAAGGGAATCAAAACCCAGATGACCATGCTGTTTAAAAGCATTCAGCTGCAAACTGTAAAGCCTGTCAGCTCTTGTTCTCCTTGTACTGTGTGTTAAAATGTCTCTACCATGAAGGCAATAAGGCAAATCCCGACACATTAAATGAACATAGCAAATAATCCGTGGCAACTATCATCAGCACTGAGCTATTCAAGCTTGAATAGATCTTCTATTTCTTCCTCCTTCCTCTCTGTAACACGGAATGAGAGAGAGAGAGCGAGAGAGAGAGAGCACTTGATATGCTCACTAAACTAGAGATGAGCTCATCCACTGAGGTGCCAGAGATGTGCTGGTGTCCTACGTGACTTTGGTCCAGCTGAGCAGTTTCTCTGCTGAACAGCAGGTGGCAGAAGCGCACTGATCAACAGAGTGAGAGGGCGCTGAGGAATCCAACGCAACGCGCACGCATCATCGTGCACGCACACACTCACATGCTTGCAGCACATGTAGGCATCCAGGTGTACCAACGCATGCGTGCAGTAGCTTTGCATGTATATTCAGACACGCTACTACACACACGCACGCAGTCACACACTGGGCCATGGCTGAACAACTAATGAAGGTGCTGCAGGCAAGGCACTAATGTGGAACTGGGAGATTAGAATATGCTCAGGGCCTCGCTCACACAAATAAAGAAACAACAGATTGGTGAAGAGAGGAGAGGAGATGGCATACGAGGAAGGGAAGGCAACAGAGTGCGGAATCAAATTAAAAAGATGAAAACGGGGGAAAGAGAAATGCAAAGTAAAGAGAGGAGCTGTACAAAGTAGAGGGGGAAGATGTGAAGAGGAAAATGTGAGGAGATGAAAAGAGTGAGCGCTGCTCTCTCCAGCTGGTCATCGGAGTGCAAAGAAGAAGGGCTGACTGCTGAGGAGGAGAGAGGAAGAGGAGGAAAAGGAAGAAAACAAGACTGTACGAAAAGGAAAAGTAAGAGCAGGAGAGGAAGAATGGGAAGGGAAGGGAAACTAAGCAGGGGATGAATGCTAAATTTCAAATTGATAGGGTGGACCCTTCTAACCTCCCCACAGAACAGCCCCTAGCCAAAACAAAAACAACTCTAACCGTATCACACAATACTGACTTCTCTGCACACAGTGTCCTGATGAGCGCGCTGCCAAACAGCACAAAGCACTCTCTGCATCATCCCACATGACTGCAGTGCTTGAGGACATAGTGTTTCATTTCAACCTCATTACAATGCTAAAACTACAGCCTGCATCGGAGCATATCCAGGGCTCGCACCCCTGATAGCATAGCTGGAATCAATGGCTCGCCTCTCATTAGCTTAGCATATTATTGGCTTTTCTTGAAGGAGCTGGGGTGAAGGGCACTGGAGGCCCCTGTTTAGTTTTTATTTATGCCCAGGCTTTAAAAGCGGCTTAATCACACAGAGCCACTGGTGCACACAACAGGTCCCCACCCGGATATGTCTGTCTCTGCCATGATGTCTGGATGGAAAATTAAGATGGCGAGTGAGAGAAGAGGGTGGGAGGAGAGCGAGTGAGGAAGAGGGTGCGAAGGAGACAGATTACGGAGGAGAATAGAGAGAGACGGAGATAGAAAGGGGTAAAAATAGAGAAGGAAAGGGAAGGAAAAAGAGAGAAAAAGCAGAGAACGTGGAGGAGAGAAAAAAAAGGGAGCTAGGGGTTTAGAAAACACACTTCATTACAATACTCTCTTGCTGCAATTATGCTATTTACACAGCAACAATGGAGGGTTGGTCCCTGCAGAACAACTTCTCATTAACAACAGGACTGGAGAAAGAGGGGGGAGTTAGGGGGTGGAGGTGTCTCTGTCACGGCCCTGTATGAAGCACAACCCCATATGGACCGAATGGCATTTCAGTTTGGTTAAATCCGTCCCCTCGCTGTACACTTCATCCACAGAAGAGTCGGTGCCGTCTGTCTCTGCCCCTACTCATATAGATGTACAACAGAGCTGCCTTTTCATCTTCCTCCCTCTAGGAAGCAATTTGGACTCACAGAGCACACGAGGACATGCAGAAGCTTCGATATGAAAGAAGTAGCGGCTCAGCGGACGAGTGCCACATTGACAAAGGCGGGAGTAATTCTTGCAACTGGATACTGCCCGCTGCGGACTCATCCTGAGTCCCCTCCCATACATTTTTATCGAGTGAATTACCTACTGTATTTTTCACACCTATAATGATCTCATCACTGATATGAGAAAACAACCGCAGACCTGTCACATTCAGTGCAGTCAGGAAGGTAGAGGACAGCGAGTGTTGGCTCTGATGTTGGATGTTGGATATGAAATAAAACAACAACTGCAAATGCAGATGCTCAGATTTAATCAGACTAATCGGAGGAACCAAGCAGGATTATTGCGCTATTTCAGGAGGAAATGGAAAAGTTAACATAAACCTAAATTAATTCATCGCATTTAACATTTTCGTTGCAGGTCTTGTTCGGTCAATGTCTGCCTGAAGTCTACGACTCATTAACATCAGCAGGGACTTGGCATCTTCCCTGGATGCTCTGCCAGACCTGTACGACAGCCATCTTCACTAAATGTCTTCAGTTTGGTACAGCCTGCTCAGTGGGAATAATAGGTGACTTACTACCTCACTGTTGGGACGTAAAACGACTGTTGTTTGGTTTGTATGCATGTTTAGGATCACAGTCTTTCACTGTTATCACAAAAAAGAGTAAAACCCTCACACAGCCTTAAAGGATAAGGCTGGCTCTTCTATATTTTCTTATATTCAATGAATCCCATGAAATGACCAAAACCAATGATCCGACCAACAAGGATTGCCTCTGTATCCAAAGCCTGATGTAGCTTATTCCTCTATCACTGAGCTCCATTGTTGTCCAAAAACTAATTAAAAACACACAAATGACCCACACTGACATGTTCCTTCATAACCCTGAACACACAGTTCCTGTTGACTCAATGTCACATAAACATCCTGCTAAAAACTGCAGTACCCAGCTGTTTTAAGAAACTACTGAGGCTTTCAAAAGAAATTCTAATTACATATTTGTGCTACCCTTTTTTTAAGATCTTCAATAGGAATGATTGGGCTCAGATTATTGGTTTTGGTCTTTTCATGGGATTTGTTGACAGTAAGATAAATATAGAACAATGCATCCTTGTCCTTTAAAGCCCAGAGTCAGCACTTTAACCTCACAGTCATTGTATTCAGCTCAGAAAGTCCTTTGCTGACCTGTAGCCGTCAATGCAGCTGGCATTGATGTAGTCAGAGCCCTCGACGCCACGGATGGGCTGCAGGCAGACGCGGGTGGACTCAAAAGGCATGATGTTGACCAGGCGGTTCTTGAACTTGTTGCAGGGCAAGTTGGCGCTGATGAAGCGTGACGTGTGGGCTTTGGAGTTGGCCAGTCTCTGTTTAATGAAAGGTGGGAAGAAACCAGACAGGGGGGAGAGACGGAGAGAATAAATTAGTGACCTGTGACCTGCAGTAAACAAACAAAGAGGTGTGAAACGCTTCCCTGTCAAAAGTCTCTATTTAGACCTGAGGTTTCCTGTCAAGATGAATCAGAAGATCTGCTGGTAGGTAAAACTAAATGCAATGGGCTTGTCTCCCATGCAGTCCCAGAGCTTGGAGGACTGTGGGTGTGACAAGCTCAGTGCTGGCAGTGGACAGAGCACAGATGGACAGCACAGGAGCGTGTATGGACAGTCGTGGTACTCCGGAATAATTTGTGCGTGTGTGTGTGTGTTGTGGCCAGACTGTGTGGGCACAGAGGCTGTGGCCCCCACATACGCCGCAATCATTCTCTCACTCTTTCATTCTCCGTCGTTGGCAGGAGTGTAGATGCTATTATCACTTCAAACAGAATGGATCATGGTCATAAGAGGGCTAATGACAGAGCCGCGCTGGGAGGAAAGTGTGTAATAACATCACAGTCGATGGCTATTGACAGAAGGTGTGCGCGTGTGATTGCGAGTCACCTTGAACACCAGCTGTGTGTATGTGAGAGTGTCAGTCATTTTGTGTTTCTCCACGTGTAGGTGTGTTGATGCGTTTGTGTGTCTGTTGCGGTCCATTTATGCCTGAAACATGTGATGCCACTGTAACTGCTGGGATGTCTCAGCATCAATTTCTCGAAGACAAATTGCTTGCGCTGGTTTATTTGGTGAATTGGTTATTTCAAAATGTGTTTAAACGTCTACGTGATCAGCACAATAGCGACATCCTGGACAGAAGGTCAGAACTGGAAACTGCAGTCTGACACCCCTTTGACGATCTGGTGTTTGCAGATCAGATTGGGTTGAGAAACACATGGAGAGCGGCAACATCATTTTTCTAATTACTGTTATTAACAAAAACTCACATCACTTCCTGTCGAGTGTTACAATGTCACCCCTGAGAAATATTCAGGGTAATATAAATCAGAAAAGGCTATTCTGAGGTCTTCTGTTAAGTTAAATGCTTCATTACATCCTGCAGGAGTCAAATACAGCACTGGAAAAATTAAAAGTTAATTTATTACCCTGCAAACGTTGTCACATAGTGCCTTAAGTAATACTCGTCTGAGGTGTGTGCTTATAAGTCACCTTGAACTCCAGCTCCATAGCTGTAACCGTCTCGCCGGGCGGGGGCTGGGTGAGTTTCTGGATGTGGGCGTACAGGTTGCGTGCCGGCACCTCAGTGTTGCCGCAGGTGGCGGCCTCCAGCAGGGCTTCGTGGATGAAGATGTACTGGTCTTCGGTCTGGACCATGTAGTTCCTCTGGGCGCGCATGCACGTCACGTGGCCGTAGATGTCCACAGACTTCTCGTGCTTCATGCGCTCCAGCATGGCATCGATCACGATAAAGCAGCCGGTCCTGCCTACGCCCGCACTGATGGTGGGAGACAGAGATGGAGAGGAGGCCATAAACACCTTAATGTTTCACTATATATATCAGATTACCGTCTTACATCTGTTTACACCGTGTAACAAGATCCGCTGATAGTAGAAACACATTAGTAAACATCTATGGAGATAAAACTAGCACTAAAGCACAAGGCTGTCAGCATTCAACTACAAATCTAAAGCCATTATAAATTATTTAATATCAAGTGAACTGAGTTAATATTTCAACCTAGAGAACCCATCACACAAGATACAAATAAATTCTGTGTAATGAGGCATCATCTTTCACATGAGAATGGGACCCTTCAGTCTCGATTGCTGTGTATGCTGATTACACTTCAAAGTATGTGTGTGTATCAATATGCAACATAATATGAGGTTATGTGCGTTCAAAAAAACATATGGAAATCAAAAATTGAGAGTCGTCAGGGGGCATTGAGATTAGCATTGAAATGTAAGTTCTGACAACTCGACATGAAGCGTTCCAGGTCAGTGGATCAATATCTACAACAAGAGGTGGACCGTGATGTAATTGTTGCTGCAGATTCTGTACAAAGTTTGTGATTATAAAGGAATCCTGAGAAAATGCGCAACACAGAATTATTGAGCCATATTCCTGGGAAGAAGACTCCAGAAACAGGATTTCAACATCGCGGCTGCATGTGGTGTCCATTACTGTGTATTGGCACTAACCTTCGATAAAAGAACACACTGTCTTACCCGAGCCATGAAAAATAAATACATGTGACGGTAAAATTGAGCTTTTCATTTACACAGACTCCTTCCTGTCTAAACCCACCTGCAGTGGACCACCATGGGCCCCGCATCTGGAGGATTGCAGGCCTTTACTCGCCGTAGGAAGGCCAGGATGGGGGTGGGGTACTCCGGCACCCCGTGGTCAGGCCAGGCCATGAACTGGAACTGTCTCACCTCTCTCTTCTCACTGGAGCCATTCTGCAGGAGTCAGAAAAGTAGAAAGACATAGTACAGTGACAATGTAATTGACTCCTTGTTTAATTGAAACTTGTGACGCAGGAAAAAAATGTTTTGAACAGGTTAACGTCAGACTGTTTTTGATGAAAGTGGGCTGAAATTGTGCAGTTTAGGTTTGAGAAGCAGACGTGATTTAACTGTCAGACATGTAGCTATTTCAAGCAAAGGTCTATGCTATAGCAGCACATAATATGCCAGACATCATAGTCGTGATCACAGGTGTAGGTAATGTGTATAATTTAGGAAATGAACTCTGATAGTTCCTCAGAAACACTTTCTTGGCATTGTCACCATTCCT
Source organism: Chelmon rostratus (assembly GCF_017976325.1). Lineage (NCBI taxonomy): Eukaryota > Metazoa > Chordata > Actinopteri > Chaetodontiformes > Chaetodontidae > Chelmon > Chelmon rostratus. The sequence continues at coordinate 19,475,086 of NC_055669.1, forward strand.
GATTGAAACCAAGTAGCCGGTCCAGCTGGAGACTTGCATTAAATTAGGAATTATAATAATGTTTGAAATTATAAGCAAGTAATGGAAAAAGAGCGAGTAGAGGAGAAATAAAGGACGAAACATCAGTCACATCATTGTGGCACTGAAGTACATGAATCACATGAAAGTGAAAAGCTGAAATCTTTTATTGCCTTTCAGGGAACAAGAGACAAATCTTGGATGTTGAAAACCAATTACTGCAGTGAAAAAAAAGAGTCCAGTGGTAATAGCATTTATCTTTCTTCAGAAAAATAAGAAATTGCATTTGAAAATGTGACCCCTGTAATGATGAACTGCAATTACCAGCTGGGAACACGTCCTTCATGAGCATGTCACGCTATATAGTTAGCAGCAAATGAAAAAGGCAGTACTGTACCTTGTAGAGGGCGAAAGTACGGACGCTGTAAGTGGCTAACTCCACAGTGTCCAGCATGGTGACCTGGATCATCCCATAGGTCTCTGTTCCTCGTGACGGCCAGTACTGGTCACACTTCACCTGGCAGAGCAAAAGAGAGGGCACGCTGTCAGGAGCGAACTGCCGCTTACATTCACCACGAGGCTAGTGAGACACTTGTAGGATCACACTGATTAACAAGGAAGGAACATTAGAGAGGTCAGATCAAAGGCTTTGTCAACTGTCTAATTAAAAACTGAAGACTCCGAGTCAGCTGCAGTACCTCCTAAAAAATGAAACTCAAAGCAAACTGAGCATGCGCATTCATGCATGTCTGCATTTGAAGCAGGCTTCAAAAGGGCATTAAAAAGCCCACTTTGTCTTTTACCAGCCTGTGATCATTTTCAATTTGCTAATTGTCAGGTGGTTCACAACCCTTTGTAATATATGCTTCTGGCGCATTTGTAATGATGGGGTGCTGCATTGTGGAGGGAGATGTGTCTAAAAAGCTGTTCTCGCCTGTTGTGAGGGGACAGCAGGTTCGGCCACCTGGCTCCATATGTGCACAAAACAAACTTCGCTGTGGACGAGGCGAAAGATCCTCCAAACGCTGGCACTGAGCGGCTTTGGTTCACTCCGTGTGTCTATGAAAACTACAGACTGGCTTTTGCCACAATTTTCACTTAAATTCCTCTCCTTGGCAGGGCTCAACTGACATTACACTGGAACAAAAAAAGGACATTTACATGAACCCTTCCCTGTCACACTGGCTTTCTCTGGAGTTTGACTCTGGATTTCAAACAGCAATAACAAGGCGTCTATTCTGGAAATGTTGGGCAAATATGTCTTAAACTACTGCTGAGTAATTTGGATTCAAAAATAGGACATGCAGTTGCACAATACATGCCTCATTCAATTTTCGTAACGCCTAATTTAATAGCTGTTCACAAGGTCTGAGAGTTTCTAGAGGCGATGAGTCACATCGTTATCTAAACACTGGGCAAAGCCCACTGAGTGGTCTCACTTTGAGCTTCCAGGCTCAGTCGATTCTCAATGGATGTTTTCGAGAATTAAATCTTGTTTGGAAAAATCTTGTGACATGTAGTCTGAATTTGTGGGGCAGGTTCAGTCCCTAATTATTTCCTGCAACCGCCCTGTGTCTTTAGAAGCTGAACCCATTTTAAATCAGTCAAAGGCGCTCTGCATAATTGCATGAGCTGAAACTCTATAAAAATCTAAATGTGTGCAGGTCAAGTTGGTCATTCCACAGAGTCTCTACAAATTGTCTCAAGTTCCTTTTCACTTGTAAAAACTGAGCAACTGCAAACTCTGTTCTCACATCAGAACTGCTGAGACTAGGACTTCCTGCTATTGATCTGGATAGCATGAGGGGAAGAGATGTGGCGCGGGCAAGCTAATCATATTGATACTGCAGTACCGAGCTGACATTTCGACGCACCTTGGCTGTCTGAGCGAGCTGGTACAAATCGACAAACAAAATGCGCTAAAATTCACCCCCTCACATTTCACCTCCTCTGGTGACAGCTCCCATTCAGAGGAAGAGGCAGACCTTGCAGGAGAAACTCAATTGAGTGATGGGGAACCACTCGCAGTACAAACATATGGATTAGCAGTCACCACTGTAATGAATATCTCTGTGCTGTCTGAGCTTGGGTGGCATATTCTCCTCTGCAAACATACACATAAACCACACAAACTGACTTACACTAGCTCCCTGGACCACTACCTGCCTAAAAATAAACCTTAGCCTAACCTTAAAACAAATTTTCACCCTGAAATTTAGTGATTTACATTATGGGAGGCAACTTCCTGTCAATGCCACTGTGCGAACAGATTATTGTCCCCACAACATGAGTAACTCACGTTCACACACAGAGAAACAGACACACACAGACTGCAGGATTGACTATCATCTGCTTCTGCTTTGAAACTTGCTTCTCACATGTCGTCACCTGGCCTTTTGCAGAGGACACAGACCTCTTATCAAGACAGACACACACACACACGCACACACACACACAAACCGAGTAATACCTCGGGTCTTATTTCAAGTCCTGACCTTTCAGGGTTTTACTAACTAGTAATGATAGTGCTAGAGGAAGCTGAAATTTGCCTGCTGCCGGATCTCATCATATTTGTCAAGCTCCTGCTCTGTTTGGCATTAGACATTAGTCTGGCTGGGTGGTGGGAGGTTGACTCACTCACCATATGTGTATGTCTGTGTGCGTATGTGAGAGAGAAATAGACTAAAAGACGATGTGTATTTATGCAAAGGGAGTGGACAAAATAACTCTGAAAATGTGGCAACACCATGTGTCTAATCAGGAGTACGGCCAGCTTTTTGTGATGCTTTGTCTTATTAAATGTCACTTTAAATAATGCTGTTTTCAGGACTGATGCAGAAGCTGTTTAATGAATTCAGCACGTTGTTAGTTTCCCAACACTGCATTGGAAAAAGTCATCTGGAAATTGCAACAGACATTTATATCACATACATAGTGCTAATTGTCATTCAACTGAACAGTTACTCGTCGGTAGAGTGGAGTTTGTAATTGTGATTTATATCCAGTGTTTAAAGACTAATTGAACAAAAAAAATAGTTTTTCAAGCTGTTGACACATGAATATATACTATATGTGGAAAAGTCTTTTAATAGCATAAATGTCAGTAATGCAAACAAACTGCATGCTCTTTGAGAGTGGAGTTAAACACCCTGTGATGGTGTGGGAATTAAACAAAGCTGACTCCACCCCGTTTGATTATGATGATGTACCCTGACATAAAGTGGGCAAAAATGTTTCCACCCCCACTGGTGGAAGGCGCTTTGGTTTCTACATCTCTCTCCACAGTGCTGGCAAGCCCATTGATTCTCAGATGCGTGTAGGAGGTGGGGATGGGATGAGAGGTTGTTTCATTTCTCTTTAAGTTCCCTATGTTGTGGTGTTTCCATTATTTCACTCCTGTGTATGTACTTGCAGCCGAGACTCTGAGATCAAAGCAGGAGAGCACGGTCATCTGTCAAAGGGCTCTGATGCTGCCACTCAGACGCTCTAAATCCATAGAGAGCTGTCGACGAGGATGTGTTTATCCTCGCTCACATCGACTGAACGTGTAATAAAAATAATCTTATCTAACAGATCCGTGCTGCAGATAGTCTCCAAGGTACAAATAAATGAGCTCTGTTCCAAAAGGACACAGCGTGCCCACAATTTGCCTAAATGATTGATCGCATCGATAGCTCAGAATTAAAACAGATGATGGTATGTTTTGAAGGATGCTATGTCATTTAAGTCTTGGCAAAACAATTGCGTTTTTAAAGACTCACTGTAGATGCTGAATGATGAACTGAGCTTCAGGTAATGACTGAGCCGCCAACCCTCCCTCCCCCAAAAATCAATATGTACGATTTTAGAAATAAAGCTTTTATTTACAATCCCTTTTACTTCCAGTCTGCAGTCTGGGGACTGTCTTTCATTAGGGCACTGTATGCACACACTAATAAAGAAGCACATACTGGCAGGGCTCCACGCTGATTTATTTCCTCCAAGGAATTCATGAGCATGATTCTGTGATGGTAATTAAATAAACCCATCCCAATTTTCAATCTCAAGTTGCCCATGTGCTCCTTTCTTGCTTTTATTATCTTGTATGTATTTTTAGGAGCATGCGGGTGTTGCTGGGTGACAATCCTCTTAACTCCAACTTCAGAGTTTTCATTATAGTGCCGTGGCTTTTGAGAGCCAAATCAGAAAGAGCAAACACAAATGAGACACTCCACGTCTATGAAACCTTGGCACGGTTTTGCAAAAATAAATACGTAGCAATCAAGTATTGAGCCCTCTGAACAGTTTCTAATAATGAATGAAACAGAATTTGCATTATTATGAAAATCTAAATGTAACTACACTTTGCGTGTTCATATAATATTTCTTATTTTTAGCAGAGCTTCTGCACATGTTGTCATTATATGCAAAGTTGCCACAGTAACTCCGCCATAAGTGGCAAACTAACAACAGGAGGGGAACTGGGGAATGGTGAAAAGCTGTTGTGCATTTTTACTGCACAGATTTTCGAAGGAATTCATGTAGAAGTTTTAAGAGATTGCTGAAGACTCTGGAGCAGGGAAGCGATACTGTCCACTGGCAACCAAAATACCCTTTGAAGTCCCTGTGACTTTGATCAGACTGACAAATCCTGCTTTAAAGTAGGACCTGGCGCCTATATGCCCTCAAGCTTTGTTTGGTGTAATGTTACTTCCCTGGTGTCAAGCTCCATAATGTATACATACAGTATATATGTCAGGAGACTCCATATCCCGACACATTTGAACTTTCAAGCGCTGGCTGTCTAGTATGTCGTAGAACTATCAACTTCAGTGGCCTTAAGTTTTAAAACACAGTCATTTAGAGTTTATCACTATTATATCATTGCGACTATTATCACTATTCACTATTTTTCACATTTAAAGGTCCAGTGTGGGGGATTTAGCAGCATGGAGTGGTGAGGTTGCAACCAACAGAATACGCCTCACCCCTCCATTTCCAAGCATGCAGGAGAACCTACAATGGCTGAGAACCTCATGACAGTCACTCCCTGTATGGTTTGTCCATTTCGGGCTACTGATGACTGGTGATTATATATTAGTAAAAACCATGACTACGAATACTGCATTCTATTTCTGCCATATTCTGCACATAGATACCCCTAAATCTGACACACTGGTCCTTTAAAGAGTTTAAAGTAATTGAGTTCATATGTTGTTTATTCTTAAAATATTATATAATGCAAATATTTGTGTATGGACATGTTAATTAATCAATACATCATAAATTATTAACTGTTAAGGAATGAAGTCAGTGATTGGCTGCCTTAATTCTAAGTGTTTAACAGTGTGTCTCTCCTTACCCGTGACTTCTCCTCCAGTCTGGTCATCATGACGATGGTGTTGGATCTTTGCTCCCACACCATTCTCCAGAAGTCGCTCAGTGTCTCTGGCAGTGGCCCCTGTGTGGCGATGTAGGCGTTCTGCTTCCTGTAGCCGTCGATGTAGTTGGCATTGATGTAGTCACTGCCAGGAACAGCTGTAAAAAAGGCATATTTGAGTTTTTTTTCTTACAGATACGGAGCACATTAACACACATGGTACAAGGACAATCTGTCTCTAAATCGCTTATAATGCATGGTGCTTTCCAATCTGCAGGACCACTCAATACTGATGAAAAACATATTGATGGAAAAAGGGTACATGTACTTTATGTATAAAATTGGAGATTTCTAAAGCAGCAGCTGCAAGCACACAAACTGTCCTTGGTGCTTGCGAAGAAGATCTCAATCGATGGCAACCTCAGTCAATGGCTAGCTGAGGGGTTAAGTGGTTACATGAGCTCTTACCATCAACAGAGGTGAGCACCACTCTGGAGTGGTCATAGGCAATGACGTTTGCATAGCGATTCTTTGGCTTGTTGACTTCCATGTTGGAGTTCTCCCAGGTAAACTGCTGGCCTGGATCAATGGACTGTGAGAGAGGGCAGGAATGAGAGAGCGATTATGAGAGAGTCGGCATAGAGACACAGACAGAGTGAAAGGAAAGAGAAGAAAAAAGAAGCACAAAAGGAGGCTCTTGAGTGTTACATGGACACAATGGAATAGGACAGGAGGGTAAGAAAACAAAGCACAATTACCCCACTGTCTGCAGTCACCCATTAAGCCTCAATATACTATGAACAACAAAAGCCTTTAAATGGAACATATACCCATATCACGTGTCTTGAAAAGCCACAGTGGAGCGCTACAGGGAAGTGATTTTATACTGTGGAGGAGATTGTGCAGACTCTCATACTGCTGGCTACACTGCAACTACTGTTGGTGCCTGAACGGGTAACTTTATATGCGTGACATCTGATGCCTAGAATTCTAATGAAGACGAAATTTAAGCGCACTGGTTTAAGTGATTTAAATCAACCGAGAAAAGCAAAATAAAATAAAATCCATCGTCCACAGATTGACCCAAGAGGGAACATATTCCTCCAATTTCTAAAGCCAACAGGATGAGAATGTTCTTCTTAGCCGGGAAATGAGTAAAGATTTTTGCCGATGCTTGCAGGCAACCACAAACACTCATTCTCTCCCTTTAGAATGCTCCTATTGAATTACCTAATTCTGAGAAGTCACATGCATGACTTCTTGCGGTAACCATGATTTCTCTCATCCTGAGTCTGCCTTTCTTTTCTCATCTTCTATTTCTGTTGCCTTCTCCTATCTTGTATTTGTGTTTCACCCGCTCCCTTTCAGCCCCCTCTCTGTTTCTAACCCCTTCTTTCTTACATCATTTGTCTCTCGGGCTAAGACGACAGTAGACTGCATACATATTGATCTGGGGAGATATGTGACGGCCTCCCATCCCTTGGCTCGATAATGTCACAGAGTCTCTTGTTATTCCGTATCGATTTCCCTCGGCTCACATCGGAACCATGTTCACTAATTCCCCAGACCTTTTGCCTCGCAAATCCAGCAGGAGTCAGAACGACACAGAAATGCCTTCACTTACTTAATGTGGCTGCGACATTAATTTAATTATTAGAGGTTATGTCATGTCAAAACCTGACAGCTCAAACATAGTAATAATAATCATTGGATAATGGATAAAACAAAGGGTGCAAGGTGAGGCCTAGAGAGAGTGGAGATTAGGATCCTGGGCCATAAAGATTTTTTTTGTTGCTGTCCTGGTGTTGAGCTAGACAGGTGTGGTTTCCCTTACTATAAAAATCATGATACTGTCAGTACATCTTGGAACCACAGTCACAGCAAATTGGCTTTCCATTGCTTCTGAGCTCTAACTATGTTCTCCTATGGAGTAAAGTGGCTCCTACATGTGTAGAAATATGGCATAAAAGTTATATACAAGCTATTTAAGACTCAAATATTATTTCCACAGACAGCCATGTGCATATTAGTTTTTCCTGAACGAGATGTGGAAAATATGGAGTGCTCAAATGCAAAAAATCTTTCACTACAGCTCCAAATTGCTCAGCAGTGAGAGTCATGTGTGTACAGGCCTATTGCTGCTGATGAGCTCAGCACAGCCAATTTCTCTGTCCGTGCCTGCTAGTACGAAGAGAAAGATTTCATATGCAGTCAAAACATGTCATATCCATTTGAGAGCTCAGTGAGCACAGCGGGCACACTAGACTGATGACAACTAGCAAACAAGTTAGGTAGAGATGGTTAGAAAGAGGTGAGAAGCAAACGCCCAAGGTATTCTCGCTGACACAATGGAAATGCTTTCAAATGAACATAATGATGCGATGACGACTGCAGCGTGATATTGCTTCCTGCGATAAAAAGACGAACGTGACTGTGACAAAGCGCCATGAGCTCTGCCACAGTGTCTTGGCTGGCACAGAGATGGGCAGCCATCTGCCGGGCCGCGGAGGGGGTCTTCCCTGGCTTGGAATGGTGCGGGGAGAGAATGGGGCCAGGCTGGTTGCCTGCAGTCGTACAAGCCACTTCTCTGGCTTGATTCGTTTACACTAACTCAACAGGCCGGGAGGGCGATGTGCTGGAGAGGCACTGAGCAGCACAAGAAAGCACTTAATTGAGTGCAGATTTTTACCAAGGCCTAATTATCTCCCCAGTTAGCTGTTAATTTCACGCTGAACCAGATAAAAAAACTCCATTAAAATTATGTACTGTTTTATAAAATGTGCAACTGTGCATCCAAACATATAATTAATGTATGTTTTGTCATCATAATGGCTCCTTGTAGTTCATACAAGACTGTACTTTTTTATTGCACAGCTGAGCACTACAACAGAGGAAAAACCATGCATGAAATCTAAATAAATAAGGCCTTACTCATATTAAGACAAACCCTTTGTGGTTCTAAAGGATTATTTTCATGCGGGCAATACCACCAGGTGGACGATGCGGTTATATAAGGCTATGAAATAGGTGTTATTTTCCACTGTAAACGCTGGACAGAGAAGATCAGCCATAAAATGGTGACTAAAGTTTGGGCTTCGGTTGATGCTCGGGGAAAGGTCAGGAGGTCACCAAAATAAATATGGTGTTTGTCTAGGTGAGAAATCGCACAGAAAATTTCACGCTGCAGGAACATATGCAGGTCACAGACAACAGACTGAGGCAATCACATAACCTTTAACCCCCCAAAAAGACAAAAAAAGATCTACAGTCATCCCAACAGCCATGTTGGACCCATCAATGTGAGGAGTCGAGCTGATTAGACCAAACAGATTGAACAATCAGAACAAATAAATGAAAGGCAACTCTTGTTTTTTCTGTATTCAAGGATGCATCTTCCTCTTCACCGGGCCTCGCTTCGTCCCCAAGCCAACTATGTGCCACTTTAAATGCAAATTTGCTCCCTTTTTTTTGGTGGAAGAACACTGACAAGAGATAATCCCTCACCCAGTTGCATTGGAGAGAGCGCCTGCAAAATAACATTCTTAGGGGAAACATCAAGACGCACGCAGATTGCTTAAGCAACTCGCCACCTGCTAGTTTTGTGAAAAAGCATCTCGCAGTATTTAATGTAAGTGTTGATTTCCTGGTGGGATTGGTAATAGAGTTGTAAAAATGACTGAAGAATGTCTGTGAAAGAAGTCTTCCATAATCCATTAGAATACATGCATATGGGATCAAAGAGGCATAAACATAAAAGTTCCTCCCAGACACGACAACAAAGAAATACATTTATATGCTGGAAAGAGAGGGGCACAGCGATACAGCATTAGCAGTGCATGGCTCATACCTCATACTCCTGGGAAAAGCGGAGGCCGTCATTGGCCTTCAGTCGCTCTATGTGGTCAGCCAGGTCAATGACAGGAATAGGCGGGTGCTCCCTCATCCCTGGGAGAGGAAGAGCAGGAAGAGGAAGGGGGAGAAGACCAGAAGAGAGTGAGATCTGGCTGTTCATACATCAGGCATGCACATGGACTTGCACAAACACTGGTTGGACCACAGGGTGAGTGAAGCTGCCAGCGGGACCATGAGGTGGCTGTGTAACGGTGAGGAGAGTGCACTTTGTTCAACAATGCATGAACAGAAGGAGAGACAAGATAGGAGAGAGAGAGGGAGAGAGAGACAGAGAGAGAGAGTGAAAGACAGAGAGAGAGCCCAACAAGTTGAAATAGGTTGGTGACATTTGGTGACATTTGGTGATATCGTCATGCTAAGTGAGGACAGAGGTGGGGCTGGCACAGCAATGCGCATGAGTGACTGGGTGAGCATGCTCCTGGAAGGAAGCAGGAGGCAGACATCTCTCTGACTCCACAACGCTCAATTGGTGGCAGAGGTGGGATCAGAGCAAGAACCCACAAGTCTCTACAAATCAGTCACACTGTCACTTCCCAGAGACGAAAAAAAAAAAAAAATCACTGGTCACCAGCCAAAACTCATTTCTTTGAAAATCTCTTTCCCAACAATAGACTATCTTTCGGCCCAGCCTGGAGCACTTGGGCTGGATTAATTTCAAACAACCCCCCTGCCGCTCTCTAGATTTCTCATCGCCGGGTTATTGGATGATTTATTGCTAATCTACCGGCGCAAATTCCCCCTGTGCCTCTGAACTTGGCAAGGCGCTGCGCTTAAACGGATTGCTGGGAACTTGCCTTATGTGTTAAAAGTTAACTGTATGCGATGCATGAAGAAGCTCTAAAGTTATACACGGAGCATCATTAACCTTACATAGAGCCTGGAAGTCACACAGAGATCAGAAAGACACTTAAAGGGTATACATATTAACATTAGTGCCTTTGGCCGAGCTCATCTGTGAGGTCGTGGGTCATGCTTTCAGATGAGCGACTGCTGCAAGCTCATTATTGCTAATGCTAATGGCTGGTAACTATGGCCACTGCACAAGATGAGACCTGACCAATTACACTAATTTAATACTATCACACAGAGGGACCTCCGTGTGTATGTGTTTTTGCGTGTTCAGCCAGGTCTTTTACAGCCATGTTGTTGAGTAAATGGAGAGTGAAGCCATAGGTAACAAGGCTAATGCACAGCGAGCGTAACTGTCCACACTGCTAAACTATCCATGAAACCATCTAGTCCCTCTGCTTCCACATCAAAAAGGTGTTGTGGGAAGTTCACAGCCATGAGAGGACATTGTTGCATCCTTGGAGCGCCAGAGGCTACAAGCTTGTGGGCTTGTGATGTCTGTCAGGATTTCAACGGGGGGGAATGGGATCAGGAGTGAGAGAGAGAGGACGAGAGGCTGCATGTGTGGGAAATACACAATAGGTGAGAGAGCAGACTAACTTGGAGTGTTGGGGCAGCGATGAGAGCTGGGACCTGTGGAGAGAGGAGAGTGAAGGAGGGAGGAAGAAGAACACTCGATCAATGGAGATGGCTCAGGATCAGACCTGGGCCAAACAGTATCTGCAAATAACCCTTTAAGCAAGTTGGAGTGCACAGCGGGTGGTGTTTGCTCTCTCAGGACAATTCAAGTAGTGTAGTTTAGGCTGTTAAACGGAAGTGCATACAGAGCTTGACTTTAAATTCTCGCCTGTGGCTGCTCAGAGTAAACTGCATTACTGAATGAAGGGCACTGCATGTTTTATTTCTTAAGCGTTAAAGGAAATTTTCATTTTCTCACAAATTATTGTCAAAGTGTTGTCCATCTTTTTTGGTTTTGGTGATAATAATATTATAATTACCAAAGTAATTACTGAGATGTGGTCAAATGGTCACACGTTTTCACCACTAGGCCACTATATTTTCAGGTAAAATAAAAGTTAGTACACCCAAAATGTTGCTAAGTGAAAACTGTGCACTTTCATAGACAGTAAGGTAAGAAAAGTTTAGTTTCTCTTTCAAATAAGTTTGGATAACCAGGAAGTTTGTTTTAAAACCTGTCTGACTGCTGGTGGTCTCTCAATGTTCTCATATATCAGCAATGAACTTGGTGAGAACAATCTTATGTATCACCCATAGAACTGATGCTCAACACTACAACCCCAGTTCTATGAAAGCAGAATTTCCCTTTAATATACTCCTCTATGAGAACTTACTGTAAATTGCACTACTCCGTGAATGGCACCACATGCTTCATCTGAAGTGTCAAACACAAGTGATGTCAGTTAAAGTCCCCCTCCAGTCAAAAATATGTTCTTTCTTCTAGTTCCTCCAGTTAAATGTTTGAGCTTCACTGTGCAGAATGATATATGTGCAGAGTTTGACAGTAGAAGGCTGCTTTCACATTCATCTGCTGAAAGTGGAAAGTTTGTCTGTGCTCACTGAAACGCGGGTCTACGAGCATGATTTGTGACATCACAAAAAGTTTGCAAGTCAATCCTGGTCCAATATTCAACTCACACAAGTGTGCTGTGGAAACCGAAAGCCTCAAGTGCACATACACCGAAAATTGACTTTTCAGTGAAGTTGGAGACATTTCCTGTGAAGTAGTTCGACTTTTGAAATGACACATATTTGCAATGATTCAGGAGAGTAGATGTAATTTGAAGCATTTTAGCATTCTTTAAGTATTTGCAAATACTATCCGAGCCAGGTCTGCCATGGGTAAACCAGGTCAGTTACTCATAGAACCGCACGCCTGCTGCTGGAGTGCTAAAAGGTACAGCCGAGGTCTGTTGAACAAACCAAGAAGCTGGAGACATGAGCTGCAATCGGCTGGACCACTTAACAACAATCACAATCAGAGCAGGAATGTTCACCTGCTGTGGGCGAATCAAAGAGAGAAAGAGTAAGAGGACAGAGGAAGGGGCTGCTCAATATTCACTCAGCTCAGCCCTGGAATCTCACACGTTTTCACAAGCTAGACGCAGCCTTGGTGATTTCTGATAATCACCACTCACTCAAACAGCAAGGTGGAAAGGGAGAAAATGAAGGAGATAAATGTTGACGTACAGAGAGAAGGTGGGGGACAGAGAGTGAGAGAAAGAGGGAGAGAGAGATTACCCTACAGGGGGAAATGGAAGACAAAAGAGGAAAGAGGTGGAGTGGGAGGATGGGAGAACAGGGCTCTTTTGGAGCGGCAGCACTGCTTAATTCCTCTGCAGGGGTTCAAAGGGGCTGTGTGTGTGTGTGTGTGTGTGTGTCTGTGTGTCTGCGTGTCTGTGTGTGTGTATGGCAAATGAGATCTTTAATAACCCGTGAGAAGGGATACACACATACACACACACACACACACAGAAAAGACAGAGGAACATGCACGAGCGCACGTGCACCAGGGTTGACATTTTCTCTCAGCTCCATTGTTCCCTCCGCCTGGCTTACCTTCACATCAGAGGCAGCAGGACTCATTACCAGCTAGGGGGAATGAAAGGAGCTCACGGAGGGAGGAGGAGTGAGGACTGGGGGAGGAGGGACGAGATCAGGAGGAAAAAGGAAGAAGGCTGATGCTGAGGCGGGCACCCTGACACAACCACCCCCACCCGGCCCCCCAAACCCACCCCCATCACCAGCGCTGCACGTGGATGGAATCTGAATTCACTCAGCCTCGCTCTACTGATATGTCCAGAGCTGGATATGATGGCGAGTTCTTTTATTTTCTCTTATTGACCAATTTTTCTTTTTTTTTTGAGAACTGGTCAGATTTACAGCCTGAGGATAAATAGCCTCTGAGCAGGACACATGAATTTCATACAGCAACACCAGCTACAAAGCACTAATAAACAAGAGATCCATCAACAGAGCAGGAAGGCAGGCGTTCATTGCTGAAGGAGATTGCTTCTCCAAATGCTGTTTTGTTAAGTTGGGGGGAAAAAAATCATTCCAAAATGTAATATCCAGTATTTGAGGATAAAAAGCTTGCAAATACGAGACACTAAGGAACACTATTAAAGGTGTGAGACACCTTTAGGTATTTTCTTTCAGCACTGACAGATCATCTGATGAATTTCAGGGAGGATTTTCATTTTTGGAATGAAGCTCCGGATGAAACAGAAAATACTTTGTACTCAATTTTAAGAAAGAAATGTTGTCTGAACCTGCACTCTTCTCCGGTTATGATTAAAAATCACATTCTTAGTACCATATAGACATTCACAGAATACTGAAAAGACTTTCCTCGTTTTACCACTATGTAGGTTAAAGTTGATCCTGCATTCAAATCATATTAGAGTTATCATGAATTCCAGTTTCCGACTTTTAAAAAGCAGAATCTCGACTGGAAAACCAATATGGACGTCTTATATCTTATATCACCCCAAGGTCTGCCAATCAGTGTTGCTAAACCCAAATCTAATGGAGATGGTGTTATATTGTCATTAGACAGTATTTCAATCCTCACAAGAGCAACTCTGTAATCATACAGCCATTAAGTCCTCAACATGGGACCAATCCCATATAACATTAATTCAGCACAAGTTCATTTTTCATCGGCTGAGCGACAGCAGAGCAAACTTAACAATGTAGCTACATATTAGGCTGTGGTTTATTACCTGGGGTCTGGTAGTTAAGTCTTCTCATCTCCACAGGATCAGAGGAGTTGGCCAGCAGGGAGTCTTTCACCCCACCTGAGTGCTCGTCTTTGGGTAGAGGTGATGCCCGCTTCCTGAGGTGGCAGAAACAGAGAGTAAGGCATTAACCACATTACGCCGAGACCGCCTGAACGCTTTACAAGAGCTCTCACGTAGCCATCAATTCCTCATGCTAACTGCGAGTGGAAATGACAGGATGATAAGGAATGACATCAGTGTTTCTTCTATATGGTTAGACGAAAGGACTGAAAGATATGCATACATTTTTGCTGTGATGCACTCTTGATGAGGCTAATGGCACACTTAATCGTTCTCAAAACTAGTAGTGAGGACCAACAATTCAAGAGACAGTAGGTAGCAGGGCATTACCCCCATTAGTTTGCCAACTGGAGTTTAATGTGTTTGAAGAAACGCCATCATTTTCCTGGAGTGGGCTAGGTTGGGTTTGTTTGCCGCTGGATAGGTGACAGCTGCTATGTGGGTATGTGTACATGAGTGTGTGTGTTTGTGTGTAGCAAAGATTTAAATGTGTGATTTTCGCTGCTGTGTGTGTGTGCTAGCAACACATTGTGTTTACTGGCTTTCCAGATTGAGAGGAAAACAGGCGGATGCTGTAATTAGCTCATCAGCTGGGTGGCACAACACTGGGTAATTAGACCAGTTCGGCAGCACCTGCGTTGCCAGGCCCTGCCTAGCTGAGGCTAGCATAGTACAGAACAGAGCAGCACAGCTCGGACTGGCTCAGCTCAGTCGACCGTAGCTTTGTCCATCAGGCCGAGAGAGGAACAGAAAACGCAGCTTGCCTGGATCCTAATGTTCAGACAGCCAGCATCTGTTGACATACACACACATTCAGGCGCACAGCTGTACGCTTTCCCACCTCTCGCGCTTCCACAACTACACACACTCACACAGATACAGCTGCAGACTCACAAGCCTTCTGACTGCAAATGGAAATGGGCGGAAGGAAGCATCAGGACGCCCTGTGGAAATTTCACATCTCATTGCACTCCATTTGCAAGTGGCGAGCGTGGGTTTTAGGCAGGAGCAGGGCCTTCTGTTGACGCCTGGCGTGGTGAGAATACATAAAGCTGGGGGTGCACACACACCCTTAACCCGGTCCACCTCAGCCGCTGAGGCTTGGGCCTCACCGCCACCTGTTATCTTATGCTGCAGGGGCTTAAGCTAATGCTAGCAGCGTGACGGCTAATCTATGACAAGCATCTTTTCCTCTCCAGCCGAGAGCTGAGCCAGACCGTATCCGGTTTTCCCAGAGATCACTGCTGGTGCTGGTGCTGGGCTGGGCTGGGGGAGGGGGTGAAAGAGTTGGGCATCTGTGATCTGTTCTCCACACCCCTCATCTTTCCCTCTGACCCAATCAGATACCAATCTACATGACGCTTTAGTGCTGGGCTAAAGTAAACATGGCAGCAATCTCAATGGGGTTATTCATCTCAGGCTCAAAGTGAAGGTTAAGACGTGTGAGAATGTAAGTATACACACACTTAGAGACACACACACACACACACACCCATAAAGACAGACACACAGTGTGTATGTGTGTGTGTGCAGTACAGGGTATGTGTGCAGTACAGGGTGCGCTTAATGAGGGTAGAACAGGGTCCTTTGTTGAGACTCCTGCCACGAGGAAGCAGGAGAGGGGGGGGGGGGGGGGGGGGTTTGGGCCCCGTGGAAAATGTCAGCCTAAAAGATGGGAACATTTCTTTTTCAGCAGTTTCCCTGTCTGGCATTTACTTCACAATGGCCCATTCAACAGCAGGTGATGCCTTGGCATATTCAGATGGGGCCAATCCTGGAGGGGCACGCTAACACTGGCTGGATAATGAAACACAGCACGGAGACAAACCATGGCAGACAGGACGATCTGAGGTGGAACACTGGCACTAGATGTGGAACATGCACTGGTACACTGAAGTGACCTAGGGTTCCTTTGACCCCACTTATCAAGGGCTGCAGAGTCTGCTGCTTCTCATGTCTTGTAAGTCATGTAAAACTGACCAAATCTACTTAGACACACCAATTTACAGATGTTTCCCGCTTTTATTTCTGTTTGAGTGGGTAATTTTGTGTAATGCTGATCAGAGCTGAGAGGAAGCTGGCCCTGCAACCCTAAAGAGCTGATGAATACCACCAAGTACACAATACAAATGAAAGGGACTTGGGTGGTGGGAGATGAAGCCCTGACTGATTGAACAGCAAGTACCTACCTTTCCTGTTTGCTGCATTCACAGAGGGCAAAAAGAAGGGGGGAGTGTTAATAGGTCATTTGTATCCATGTGGACTGATAATGTCTTGACTCAAAGTTTGTTCGAACTCTATTTCCAGAAAGCTAAATCCAGTTCTTCCACAAATATACGCCACATCTTGAAAGCACAGCATAAAAAGTTATCTTAACACTCGCTGGAGACTTTTGAGAATAACCTCATCATTGTTCGCTGCTGGTGTTGGTCTTGGCGAATACGCAGGTAGCAATAACAACCTGAGCTGGAGTGTGATTATTCTTTTGCACATTTACTGCCAGTCCACTGTGAAAAGGGCACACAGCCACCTCCCCACAGTCCCTCCTGTCGATCTGCGTCTACATGGAGAAAGGGCTTCCAGACAGAGGATGGGCTACTCAGCAGTGAGCTGTCTCAAGGCCTATTATTAACCAGTCCCTTTCTAAGTCTGCTGCCTGGAGACGGCAGCCACACAGCAGTCTGCAAGGCTGTGGATGGCAGGTTGGAGAATAGGTATGATGTGAAATGGAGAATTTGTAATGGAGCCATCAGGAGATGATAGGGAGGAGGGACTTAATCAGAAAGAAGCCAAGTGTGCTAGATAATGTTTCATGCGGTAATTGATTTCCATTAAAATGGTGTTTTTATAGTGTCCAAACCACATTATTGTTATTATTATTGTTGCCTCTGTTAAAACACAAATCATTGTTTAATACTAAGAAGCCTAAAGATAAGCCAGTTGTAGCTAGGGCTGCAACTAATGATTATTTTATAGAGCTGGATTAATCATGTAAGTCATTTTTAAAGGAAAAATGTCAAAAAATATGATGGTTCCAGATTCTTAAATGTGAGTTTGCTGCTTGAGTTAGTCTTTCATCACTGCTTGACATGTGATGAAATCTCGGCTATAGAATACGGTGATGGGCATTTCACTGTTCACTACTGTTTTATATAACGAACCATTATTTGAGAAAATAATTGGCAAATTAATTGAAAATAAAATCAACTGTTAAAAGCAGTGCTATCTTTATCTGTTAGATTTAATTTGATTAACTGACTACACATTCGGTATACTGAGGCATGCTGCATGCCCCAGTCGCCAATTTTCTGCCTGTCAAACCATCCAATAAAAACAAAAATGCCCAAAAAAAAACAATCTCTCAAAAAAACATTTGGTACACAAAAGTAATGAAAGATGGCAATCACTGTTTCCAGAGCCCCAAGGTGACATACTCAAACTTTTGTCTTTGACCAACAGTAAAATTTCATCATTTTACAAAGATATATAAAATAATAAAATATAAAAGCAGCAAATCTTCACAATTCAGTTGTAGCAGAAACCAGCAAATGTTTGCCATTTTTACTTAATCACCTAAAATGATTAATCAATTATCCAGACAGTTGTTGATCAACTAATCGTTGCAGCACAAGTTGTGCCATTTATGTTATCCTCAGCCTGAGTGCATCCACGGCATGCTGCACAGGGCCAGCTTAAGTGCTTTTAAGAGATATTGACTGAGCTTTTAGTTAAGCCCTCTGTTGCAGCCTTCTGTCTCGTATTTGAAAAGACCAATGGTCTTGGCCAAAACACATTTCTCACTCTCAACTAAGGGTTTTTGACAGCCAAGCTGTGCTTTTCATTAGGGAGGCAATGTCAGCTGCCATTTCAACTGACACTTCACATAGCACTGTTAAAAACAGCCAACTGGGCCAAAATCTTTTTGGGGGAAATGAGGATTTTCTGAAAGACAAATCGATCCGCCTTTGGTTCCCTTCCTGTTACATTGTATATTATGGTAAGGAAATTGGATGTTACAGTTTGGTCTGTGAGCAGCCGGGTGCAAGTGGCAGAGGGAAGCATGTTTCATTACCATTCCTGATGCAACCAAAAGAAACCTACAATCCCAAGTGTCACTGCAGTTCAACCTCACACAAACATAGAGGAGAACGACTGAGCATAGCATCTTACTTCTTGAAGAGCAGGATGGCGATGACGATGATGATGATGAGGACCACAGCCAACACTGGGCCCATAACCCACAACATTTCGGGCTGCTCCATCCCCTGAGACATACTTGTGGAGACCTGGATTGGGTCGGAGTAGGGACTGGCTGAAAATGTCATCTGTAAGGGAAAAGAAAAAGGGAAAGTGAAGATGCATGAAAGTCAGGTTTTCCATTCTTATCTAAATGTACGGTGGCCTTCCTAAAGGGTTTTAACATAAAAAAGATGTTCATGTTAACATGCTGTCACGCTAATTTCAACATTCAGTAAATAGACAACATGTTTACTGTATTCCCTCATCAGCTTCATTGATTTTTGTAAATATCTGCTTATTCTGAATTTGATGCAGCAACACGTTTCAAACAAGTTGGGACAGGAGCAACAAAAGACTGGGAAAGTTGTGGAACGCTCCAAAAACACCTGTTTGGATCATTCTACAGGTAAACAGGTTGATTGGTGACAGGTGATAGTATCATGATTGGGTGTGAAAGTAGCATCCTGGAAAGGCTCAGCCGTTCACAAGCGAGGTTCACCACTTTGTGAACACATGATTGGATAAAAGAGATTACTACATGGACTCAGGAACACTTTGGAAAACTGTTGTCTTTAAACACAACGCAACTTCCTTGGAATCAGGGTTGTACAAGGTTAGTCTAAATCTACATCTAAATATTTTTCTTAACTCTTTTGTTCACAAAGTATACTGGCTAGGTGTAGAACTGCAGGTACAAAAAAAAAAAAAAAAAACAGCCCCGCAATGATGCTAAGATTGCCAAAGGGTTCGGGTCATAAATTTGTTGTCATAAATTTGACAAATGGCAAACAGTGGGAGATAATGACAGTCAAGGTAACAGGCAGCCTCTTAAATTCTTTAATAAAGAGAAAAATAAGAGAAATCATCAATCAGAGTTTTATTATACAGTCTATAGCTAATATAAAAAAGCTGGAAACAATGAAACACTAAAATATATATAGCGGTAGCTACCTCGATAAAGAAAAGGAATCAAAATATCTGAGTGCAGATTTCTTGTTTCTGGCACCTGGCACCCTGAGAACCAAGTTATTTCATGCTAATAATAGGCCACGGTTCAAGGAAACAGCAGAACAAGCCATAAAGCTATTGACATAAGTGATAAGACAGTTTCTTAAAACACAAACCATCATGGTTAATGAAGTTATTATTATGTTTCTATAAAAGCATTGCATCGTGTTACAGATCATGACAGAACAAATGTGAGACAGGAGAGTGAGAGAGGCAGAGACGGAGTGGCAGGGATGAGTGTGCGTGTCCCTAGCCACTGAGATAAATGGGGGCACAGGAGAGGACTCATCTCTTCTTCATTAGTGTTCACACCGTGACGGAAGAGGAGGAGGAGAAGGAGGAGGAGGAGGTGACGGTGAGGGTGCGTTTCCACCTTGGTTGTAAATGAGACATCTCTTGGCTCCTCCGTCTTCAAATGACTGGGGGGAGGGAGGGAGGGGACGGAGGTGTGTGTCTGAGGAGTGGGTGCACGAGGCGACGCAGTGTGGTGTTTAAAAAGTGTCTGAAAGAAGACGGGGTCCAACTGCAGGAGAGCAAGGTGACAGATGAGAAAGAGAAAGAGAAAGAGGGAGGTGCCAGGCATCTGTCATTAGAGTGCAGCGTGCCTCCTATTGCACGACAAAGGGAGGTGCAGTTTGGGGAGGGGAGGGGGTGGTGTGCAGAGGGGCATGGGTGACAGATCGCAGCCCTCGAAGGGAATTGGGCTCCCAGCATGCAGCGGGAGCGGCAGGGCGGCAGGCAGCGGTAATCCGGATCATTAGCCGCACAGCAGCCTGCTCTTCGGCACACAGGCAGATATTAATTGGAAAGATAAGCTGAGATGAGCTCAAAGAGTCCTGCGCTCTGTCAAATAGTTCTGTTATCTCCTGTACTCTTGGGTAACTGCCGGAAAAATTTACAGTACGGCTGTGTGAGTGTTACAGCATGTCTCAATCGTGTACGTGCAAACCAGCGTGCTCTGAGGCATAGATGCAGACACAAGATAAGTCAAGTTGGAAGGCAGACAGATTCACATTTTCATATTACAGCGGTGGTTTACAGCAGCAATGTTTTTCATTTGTCTTTTGCACACGCGAACCTGCACACACGAGGCACATGAGAGCGGTTCTCTCTCGTTCTGTGCGCCTTTGGGAGGAACCTATTATCTAAGAACAAAGAGAAGCGACACAGCGGTGGGACACTGCTGATGTGATGACACCGCAAGGCTTCCTGTTCCTTCAGGAGGGCCCAAAAAAGGCTGCAGGATGTGGCCCCGCAGGGAATCCTGGGAAAAAAAAGTTTTTTTTTTCGTGGTGTAACAAATGACTGCAGCTGTGCTTTCAGAGGAGGATAAGGGAGGAAGAGCGAGAGGAGAGGAGAGGGCCTGACAAAAAGAGAGGGCTTTCTGTCTGTTGGTCACGCCAAAGTACAGGGATCATCCATTTGAACGGCCCTAATATCTGATAAAAGCTCAGTCACGCAGCTCCTAATGCCTCTGCACTCGTATAGTGATATCACAATGGAGCAATGGTGCAGTGAAGGAATGTGTGAGCCTGAAAAGGCGACAGCTGGAGACAGCGAGAGACATGAAAGTGTGTGTGTGTGTGTGTGTGTGTGTGTGTGTGTATATATATATATATATATATAGGGCCCTATGATTTCAGTGATATAGGACTCGAGTAATATTGTTAATAAAACAAAATCTACTGTAAAAGGCAGAACATCGCAGAAATGGTCTGATGCAATTTATAAAGGGTTTCAGGGTTTTCCCTACTATTATCAGTGTTTTTTTTTTTTTACAGAGCCTAAGCTGAAAGAACGAAAAAAATAAAAATAAAAAAAATGCAGCTGTGTCCAAATGTGAGAGTAGCCTCCGTCAGACACGCTAACCCCGGTGTGTTAGAGCTGCATATGGAGGCTGTCCTGCAGTCTGCTAAAAATAGTGCAATGTTTTGCTACATTATATTCATTGGTTTGTTCATAGAATCTCAAATCCTTTACTTTCAATCCAAGCGGAAGGATATAAGGATATAAGGATATATATGAACCAGTGTATATAACACTCAGGTGTCTTCTTAAGCTGGTGTCTGCATTCAGCTGCAGATAGCTAGATATAGAAAAGCATCTCTAACAAAACTCTAAAATCACAAGTGGACTGGATGTTAACATTTACTTTTATATGCCATTATTATTGCATCTTTACCAGCAGATCAGGAAGTCCAGTGTACCAAAGTAAGAAGGCTACACCTGTTATTTCAAGGTGTCAGATACAAGCTGTGAACTGTAATTAAGCTGCCACTCCAAACTGAAGTCAACAAAAAGCGATTACAGATCTCGACTGAACTTATTTTTATAATCCAAGTTGCTTAAAATATTGAGTGCTAAACCTAAACTGATATCATAAGGGAGTCACATTTTGGAAAGTGGATCTGATATTGGATTCAGATTCCCTAAAATTCGAGGAAACCCCGTCCCTACTGAGATATCTGCTCTACTGTAGATACTGTACATTCAGTTGTAATCATTCTGAGTGAATGGATGTGCCTGCTTGTGTCGACGGGTGTGTGCATCTGTCAGTGAGCCAAAGAGAAAGTGTGTGGTTGTGTGTAAAGACTGTAAACAAATGTGTGTAAGAGCTTGTGTGAGCATACGTCGGTTTTTCTGAGCCTTTTCTCAAGCACCTCTGAGCCTCCACAAGTATGTGTGTTTGTCAGGGTCGCAGCCGCTGAGTGTGTGTGTGTGCCTGTATGACTGTGAGTGTTTGTCTGAGACAGAGTAAGAGAACAACAGAGAGGGAGAGTGGGTGATGAGAGATGGCAGAGAGTGAGACTGAAGCAGAGGTGTTATGGTAGTAGCAGTATATCCAGTTTGCTATCTGGCCTGTGGGCTACACAGCTTCCCCAGTCAGCTTCTGCTCCGCCGTCCCCTGAGCGCAGAATCCTCTACGCGCAGCGCAGGCACATTTTGTTTCAACTCGCCGTTGACCCCGCTAGCTTCCGCGTCTCTCCAAAAGTGGCTTAAATGAGCCGCAGGGGTGTGTGCCAGACAAGCAAACAAACATGCAAAGACGCCCATTATGTATCTGCCGCTCTGCCCTGCCTCCCCGGGGGAGGCTGAGGAGCCCACACTCTCCTCGTCGTCGCATGACAAAGGCAAAGACGGCGAGAGGGAGGGAGACGACAGGCTAGAGAAAGAGATATAAAAACAAAAAAGGTGCAAAAAGTGAGAGGGAAAGATGATAGCATGTGTGAGTATGCCTTTATCTACGAGGAACAGAAATGTAGCTGCAGGGTCTAGCTTACCCTGTATGATGACCCTTCTCCTTCATACAGTAGTTCCCACTTCATACTTTTCTCCTCCACTGCGTTTTTCCCCCTCATGCCCGCTTTCCCATTCAGCAGCAGAACTGCACTTTTCCCTCTCTAGCTGTCTGAATACCGAGCATCCAGATATCTGGAGGCATCACTGGAGGGAGACGCCACAAGGAGCGGAAGTGACATAGCACAGCTGAAGAGAGAAGGGCGGCGCTGCCTGTATTTCTACCACCCTTGGTGCAAAGTTGGGCTTGAATATGCTTCTACTCTGCCAGAAAAAAACAACAACATTGTTTTCATAATTCTCTCTTGATATTGTTTGTCAAAGCCTTTTGAATTGAGAAAGAAGCCAGCCTTCCATGTTAAGGGTGTTTTGAGCCCAGAGCACCGACAGAATTAAAGCTACAAAGCCGGTTCTTGTCTAGAGTGAGTAGAATATAAATGTGAGTGGAATATAAAATGTCTGGATAGCACAAACAGGAAACTGTGGTAAACACATTTGAACACTCTCCGTTTTGGTTTCTCTCAAGCAAACCTCTCCCTTATCAAAAGAAAAGCACACATTAGTACCATCTCCTCCTCTTCCACCAGTTCACTTTCTCACATGAGAGCTTCACAGGCTGGACGGGACACAATACCAGAAATTTAGCTTTCCTCTTTTCCTCTCTCCAACACCAACCCTCCTCTCTGTCTCACATCACACAATATTTCATGCTACCTCCCTCCCTCACTCTCTTCTCGCATTAAATGATACTGTTTATACACACCCAGCATCTATCATCCCATTTCACACTTCCCCCGGCTTGTTTATCTGCCTTGGGTGCTGGGGAGACATGAAGGCACACACTCTTCTTCTTTCTCTCTCTCATCCCCCTTTGCCTTCCTTCCTTCTCTTCTTCCCTCCAACCACTGCTGGCTGCTTGTGGCCATTGATATACGAGGGCTTATTAAGCCCTGGCGGTTCTGTTTGATCTACGCTGGGGGAGTTTAGGTGGTGGCGAGGAAGTGCAGTAAAGACACAAGTCATTTACTCTAGTACTTGTTGTCTTATTCTCCTGGGTCTGGTGAAGATCCTGCTCGAGGCGGCTTCTGCCAACTGCTCAATCTCACTGCGCGCTTTACCTTGTGCACCCGCTCGTGTTTAGTAATAAATGTTTGCAAGTACCGCACTGGGTGTGACAAAAACAAACACTGCTGTGGTATCTAAGTTTCCCAAAGAGTGCGGTTAGGGGATTTGTGCGGCGATCAATGACAGCGTACCTGTAATCACCACCTCAGAATTCAGCATGTTTTCATGCACACAAGAAACAAGGTTACTGGAAGAAATAAGGAAATCAAGGTGTTTACATGCGCCGCAGTAATCTTGTTACTGTAAATCCCGTGTTTACTACAGCAGCAGGTCAGTTATAGGATTTCTTTCCTACTGTATTTTGAACCATGGATGGCATATTTTGAGTGAATTTGTGGCACAGTATCATTCTGCAGCCTGAAGGGAGTTTTTTGTTCGGGACTTTGGACTGACGGTTCAGTGAGAGGACAGGCTCTGTAGTAAGAAACTGACAGTTTTTCCTTCAGATGTGCGCCCATGTCTGATCTGTTACAAAAAGTCTACAGCTCAGCTCTGGATGTCAACTCATTTAGACTCCTTTTTTATACTTTCACTGTTAGTCTGACTTTGGGTACAATTATTTTGGGTACACGGATGCACTGCAATGAGTAATGATCTTTCCATTAATCCCTGTCACAGTGACACCTTCTCTGTCAAAAGTCTTTGTCATGCACACGTAACAACCCAGCTATAAAACCATTCACACACGGTCAAAAAAAGGTTTCTCCGGCAATGAAGCCAAGAAATCAGATGTCTCATTTGCATGAAGTTTGAGAAGTTACTGCAGAAAGCCGTCCATAACCGGGTTACTGCAGTGAAGGTAAACACGCTGATTGACTCACCCTGTGAGTGAAGCCTGATTAATCCCAGCGATTAAGTTTAAAGGTGGGAGGGTGCTACACAGTTTAAGGAGGGGGAGTACACAGAAAAAGACAAATCTTGAGCACCACTGATCCAACTTGGTGCGTCTGGCAGGTGCACTGAGAGGGTTGTGCAGCGATGGGGTTTAAGCATCTCCTTTGAAGTCAAGTGTATGGCTGCCCACTATAGCCTCCTTCGCACCTCCCTCCCCTTGTTAGAGCGAAGGAGTGGAGGATTACTGGTGGGGTGGGGGGGGGCTTTAGGGACATTTAAAGCAGCATTTCAAGGGAATCAGGCCTGCTTTACAGACACCCTAGGCCCTGTGACCAGGGCCTCGTCTGCCTCTTAACTCCAGCCGCACTAATCAATCTCCTCTGCTCTCTTCACGGTTGAGAAAGATGAGGAGAGGCAGAGAGACACAGGGAAGTAGAAAGTGAGTGAGAGAAAAAGAGCTGCAAGGAGAGAGAGAGAGAGAGAAGAGAAAGGAATAGGTGAAAAGTCTGGGATTTGGTTTCGGACATGGAGGACTCGCTCTCTCTCCCTCTGTGGTCGCCCAGGGCCCAGCTACTGAATATGCATGTCCCGGGTAGTGGAGGAGCCCAGAGCAATCGCAGACTCTCATTCTTCCTGCAGTGAAGTTTACCCCAGACCATCGCATGGAGAGCTGAGCCTCGGCAATAGTGCCGTTTGACGAGTGCACGGGGCCTCCACTTAGAAAGCCAAGAGTCTTGTATAAGCATTGTAAAGAGATCTGCAATGGGCCCTGCTGGCTGCCGAAATGGCAAAGCTGGATCTCTGATGTCATTGTCGACTGATAAGGGAGTTAACAGGACAAGTTGCAATGAATTTTAGAGGCTGCTATAGTAAAGGATAAGTGGCAGTTAAAACAACAACAATTTGGCTTGCTACTGCCATTTTGTAAAGGCTTGATGGGATGCGTGGTTGGAGTGCAGGTGATAAACTTAAATAGTTTGTCTGAAAAAAGAAAAGCTGACAGAACAGGTAAATTTAGTTTTAATCTAACAAATCCAGGAGGGGCCTTTACTTTTACATTTCTTACATTTTGGATTTGCAGCTCATATATTGTCTTTTATATTTGCATCTTTCCTACTTTTTGCTTCGAAATAAATATAATTCTCTCATCTAATTTTATCTTACCCAGAAACTGAAAAATACTACTGTGAGTTATGCTGTTGAGAGAGATTGTCCTTCCTTAATCAGTAAATGCAAGGTTTACTTAATGCGTGTTTGTGTGTCTCTTACATAATTAGCAGTGGTGTCTGCCCCTTCGTATCGGAGTACGGCCAGGACAAAGCAGAGGTACTCCTGCGGGCTGGTCAGGGGCTTGTTGTAGAAGCCGTTGTACCTCTTCTCATCACCCAGGGTGAAGGTCGTCGGCAGTGAGGCCAACTTGGCAGCAATGTAAGGCTTGGAGGAATCCAGGTGACGTCTGCGCCTCAGGACAGGGCCTTCGCTTGACTTGAGCAGCTGTGGAAAACATAGAGAGCAAAGGCCGAGGTCAAGTTTGGCGACAAAGAGTCACAGTGAGTAGGACCCTGAACTCCAATCTCCTGTCAGGAGAGGAAAAAATAATACTTTCTTATTAATTATGCAGTTATGATTACATTTACTGCATTATATTGTAAAAGGGAGGCAAAAGTCTCCTTATTTATGTGCAACAGAGCACCAGAATGCTCTAACTTCCATGAAATCCTAAAATCTAAAAAAACCTTTCTATTCGCACTAGATAACCAGGTCTGTTTCTTACTATACCTCCAAATAACAGATAATGATTCCCCACAGCTAAAATGCCCTTTGCTCAGTGATATAACTTTGCAAACAATGCAGCCAAGCTACGAAGTGAGCAATTAGCGCTTGCTCCAGCACACAATCTCAGCATGACTGCCAGCCTGGTTAATAAATGAGCAGAGGCACACAGCACTGCGGCACTGTGTTTTCAGCAGCATTTTGTTTTCTGTCAGTGATGTCTCATGTGCTGCTCCAGATGTAGCTTTATTAAATCATTATGTCGGAGGGAGGAGACAATGGCCTGCTCAGTGTTTAATGACTCAGGGAGTCCCATCTCTCTCCCTCTCTTGGTCTCTTCTGTTATTTCTTCAGGGAGCTTGAACAATAGCGATCCAAACCAACGAGCCTCGCAGTTTACTTAAAAATTATGCTATTAATATTTAGGCATGTCATTTAGCTTAAATTCTCCTGTGGACAAAGAAGACCTTTATTCAACAGAATAATACAGCAGTCATAAATCTTTATTCTCATTTGAATACCTTGTGTAAAACTTTTGGAGTTGCCAAACCCTGACTATAAGGCTATAAAGAAAAATGTGGAGGTAAAGTAGTGATTTATAATTACTCTTTTGAAAAGTGCTATATACTGTAAATAAAGTTTTCTTGCTTAACATTTCCATCAATGGTTATATAAGATTATTCTCTGTGCACTTTGGATGTTGGATTTAGCAGATGGGTACTAACTGCAGACCTGGCGTCCAATCAGGACATTCCCCACCTGCCCGAGTGAGTCATTGTTTAAAATCTCTCTGCCCTGCCGTCCCCCCTCACTGCGCCCAGGAGGGTAGAGCTAATTAGCTACAACCAGTGATTTCCTACCCAGTTGGAACAGGGGATGCTATTGTTGACCCCTGACCTTGCACATTAGCCAATCAGCCATCGGCTGGCACCCACCTCGTCCAGGTCCATCTCGTCTGGATTCTTCCACCGCCGCGTTGACTGGGACACCGGCACCACCACGATGTAGTACCACCTGCCAAGAAAAATAAAGCCTGTGTTAAGACAGACTGACTGACAGATATACATGCTGAGATCAAAGCGGGCTAAGCACAGTAATGACACCGTCAACACATGTAGAAAGACATACTTCCACTGTGAGGCTTGCCGGGACAAATTCAAAACTCGAGCGGTACACAAGTGGGTCCAACCAAGGTCGAACACCAGCAGATTGGCGCTGCATTCTCCAATTAATGGCTAATCAGTAAGAACATCTGCCATGTAGACTGGAACAAACACTATCCCAGCGAGAGGAGCCTTCAGCTAATAGAGATCCCCATAGGAATCCTTAGGTTAATAGGACCGGCTATGTGACCACTCGTGTGTGTTCTTTTACTGCTATCATTATGAAGACCAAAAATAGAAGGAAAAGAAAGACATCAGAAAGACATTTAGGGTCAAACCAAGGTGTAAGGTAATGAATGTGGGAGAACAAGGGATGTGACTGTGTGTACACAATGTACAAACATCTGTGTCTGCGTCTATTTATGTGAAAGCTCTCTCTTGTTGTCTCTTCCATGTTCTCCCCCAGTCTTTCTTCTGTCAGCTCAAAGTTTTCCCCCACTGTGGCATTCAACCGCTTGTAAAATCAGCTGCTGCTCACAGTGAAAGCAGCTGCTTCTTTCCCCTTCTCTCCAGGCCTTGGCCTGTTGTGATTCAACAGTCAGTCAAGTCTGGGAGAAGACATGTATAACAAGACTCCCCCCAAACCGCATCCCCAACACACACATACAGACACACACTCACACACACCTCCACTTTCCCATTCCCAATCACGTGCGCACTTTGCCTGTCAATCTGTGCTGGAGCTTGGCCAGCCCTGACAGCCCTGTAATCTTTTTACCAATCAACCCTGTGTACTCCCCCTACTCAGATGTGTCTCTGTGTGTGTGTGTGTGAGAGAGAGAGAGAGAGAGTTTCTGAAGGAAAGGCATTACTTGTCAGGGTCGGGCACAATTCTGCTCTGAACAATTTGAGTCAAAAGACAATACAGCTCAACCTGATGTTAAAAGTCTCGATTATCATCAGCCGCTGGTGTAAAGTTGGCTGAGGCTAAGAGTTGCAGTTTTAAGTTTCAGAATAGGTTCAGTATTGATCGGATACAAGTGTGCCACTTGTGTTGCTTTTGCTGTCAGAGAGGTTGTTCGTTTTCAGAGCTGCAGTTGAATTAGCTGCAGAATGACAACGTTACTTGACAGTAAGTGGCTGTTTAGGGGCCACAAACAAGGCCCCAAAATGTCAAGCACAAATCCCTTTGTTGATTTCATGTCTTCATTCACTCACAGTCTTAATCTAATCTGATGTTCTTTGTTGTGTTTAAACATTTAAATTTTCCCTAAAACAAATTGTGAATGTACTTTTCATTAGCTGTCAGTGATTATTATACAAATTATATTCACCATGAGCTAGTTGCTTATTAGCATGCATAATAGTAGCAAGCGTGGATTCAGAGCTAGCCTGTGCATGTGGTCCCATGTGTCTCAGTACTGACCTGACACGTGTGGTGGTCTGAACCTTCGGCAGGTTGATTGTCATCTTGCCACCCTGAGCCTGATGTGTGCTGGGCTTGGTCTTGATCAGGTCAGGGGCAGTGCGGATGGACACCTGCTGCTGCAGACCCCCAGCAATGTTGCCCCGGCTTGTCAGCACAAAAGAGTAGTCTGTGTCTGGCTGCAGCTGCGTGATCAGCCTCCTCTTCAGGTTTCCCTGCACTTCCACGCTTTGCTGGTTGTACAAGATCTATGAGCGCACAAGGGAAAACTTGGGGGTTATGGTTTTAAGTTAACATACACACAAAAAATAATATCCTCCAGATAAATGCAACACCCTCTCCTTTCACTCCTTCCAACACACACATGGACAAAAGCAGCATGGTCTTAAGAGAGGCGCCCATCTCATCTGACACCTCATCACATGGCCTTCAGTGTCAAAATTGCCCCAAATAGTTTTTTTTACACTTCAAATTGTCTTTGCTCCATTACCATGGAGTGTGAATTGATATAATATCATTTTGACAGATTATTACACCTCACAAATGAGCATGAATCTGGCTTTTCCAATTTTTCTGTGCAAATAGGGAAAGTCACTGCATCACACCCTGGTTAAAGTGTTAATAGTGGAGTGCTGCAATACAATCACGTTACAAATATATGTGCAGTACATGTTATAGATCACGCTGAAATAACAATGATAGTAACAGCTTTCAAATAAAAAAAAATCCTTTATCATTTATCATTGTTGTATTGCAATGTATTTAATTTTAATGGCTGAAATATTGTTTATAAAACCATTAAAAGTGGTCATTAATGTCAAATATATGTCTATGCAAATTGTGTTCTAGGTGAAAAGCTTTGTATCTGTCCTTGAGCAAAGGGATGGGGATTTTTTTTCAGGATTGCTGAAATCCTGGCACTCACCTTGAAAGGCACTTGGGGTTTGTAGTTTGGTGGCAAATCCCAGGTGAGGAGCACAGATGTTTTCATGACAGCTTTGACGCCAAAGTTTAAGGTGGGAAAATCTAGGGTGGGAAAATCCTTCGATTAATATCTCAAGTATGACATCTTGTTCACAACGGAATGTGCATAATTCAATTTCACACTACAGTACAACCAGTAACCCCCTCTGTAAACAATGTGAACGTATTCTGCGGTGATACCTTAAGACCAAACTTCACATGCCACAGGGGTGTTCCAAGAACATCAACAATCTCATTCACGCTTGGTTGCAGAACACACAAAAATAACCTTCATCTCTTAAGCCTGTTCCATTCATTACACCCTGTTTGCATACAAAGCATACGCAAGAGGCGGAGATCTCCACGATAACTATAAAACGTACATGGCAGTGAGGCTGACAACACGCATCTTAAAATAGGCATCACTCACAGCTGGTTATAAATAAGAAATCTAACATTTATAAGATTATAAAACGCATGATGAGATACATGCTGGGTGCGCTTTAGATTTGTGTATAATGGGAGGGGGAATGAGGCGGCATGGTAATGTGACTGTAGCGTGTAATGAGATTAGCACTCTATAAATCAATAAACACAGTGCTGTACTGTACTGAGTGGTAGATGAGAAAGACGTGGCAATGATAAAGACAGAAGAAGAGCCAATTCTAGACTGCTCAGAATATATGCAGGTGATGTGATGTTCGTGTGTGCGCTCATGTATGCTGTGGGCAAGGTGACGTGTGTAGATGTGTAGATGTGAGCGTGCAATGATTATGTGTGCGTGACTTAAACCCTGATTTCATGTTTTCAAATCAAACATCTCCGGTATGTTTATGTATAAATGTCAGCGATGTGTCCGACCAGTAATCCTACCATTCGACATGGTCCTGCTCTGAATGCTGGGGCTGAGTGGCCCTCCGCCCTTACTGGTGAACGCCTGCACACGGATGTCGTAGGTGGTGTCAGGATTGAGGCCCTGGATAGTCATGTGCGTGTCGGCTGTACGGTTGGTGCTGTTCTGTTGGCTGTTGATGTCCCTGTACACAACCATGTAGTGTATGATCTTGCCGTTCCTTTCAGCCACCAGCGGGGGCTCCCAGGTCAGCTGGGTGCTGGACTGGGTCAGTCCTGTGACTTGCAGATTGAACGGGAAGCCCGAGGGCACGTCTTCAGGGGTACTGATCTCCTTCACGTAGGCATCGCCAATGCCGGCACGATTGCGGGCGCTGAGGCGAAACACGTAGGTGGCGCCCTTGTGCAACCCAGTGACAGTGTAATGGTCGTCCGTCTTTTTCAGCTCGCGTGAGGTGTAGGTTTCCTCATCTGTGCGCTTGTACTGCAGCTGATAGCCCATCAGCTCACCCACCATTTCCTTAGGTGGCTGCCACTGAATCAGAGCTGTGTTGCCCATGGTGGTGCTGATCATCATAGTGGGCTTGCCTGGCACTAAAAAAACATTGAAGTAGGAATAAAAGAAAAGTTGTGCTGCAATTCATCTAAATATGCAGGAACTATTTTAAACAACCCTTGAATTTGAAGTGATACTCAAAAAGTTTGGGAAATCTGCTTATTTACTTTCAGGTTAGGTAATTCATACTATTCTCACACCTGTCTGCTAAATATAAGGACTGAAAAAACAGCTATTTAGCTTCGCTTAGCACTATATAAGAGGCATATAATATAATATAACAGGCAGCTTAAATACAGCATATGAAGGTTACATGCATTGCTCATAGCAGCTAGTTTTGGTAACTGGTCTGGGTGCTAAAGATAACAGAGATGCAGTAATCCCACTAAAACGAACATGACATTCCAGCCATGCGGACAGTCCTCTAATCATTGTACCTAATTCATAGAGTTTAAATCATTGAAGGTAACATCACAGTGTTGGCTGTAGAGAGATAAAACATGCTGTGTCCTATGTTTTACATGACAACCCTGATAAAACCGACTCTGACCTGCTCCAGTCGTGGTGATGACTTTAGCTTTGCTACGGGCTCCGTCTCCCTTGGTCGTGTACGCTGCCACCGTCACAGAGTAGGTGGTTTCAGACTGCAGTCCACCAATGATGGCCTCCTGCGAAAGAGAAAAATCACGAGGTCAGAGGTTAAACGAAATCAGAGAGCCTGAGGGAGACCGCCTCTATGGCAAAACACAAACCCCCCTCACACAAGCTCCTATCCCCTCACAAAACACACAGCACCAAAAGAAGCCATAATAACATGAAAGGTAGTTTCTTGATCAGTTTACCTATAAAATAAAACGAAACTTTTGAAGCGTTTAACAGAGAGAAGTTTTGAAGGCACACAAACAGGACCAGGAACTTTTCTTGAGACAAGAAAAACTCCTTCGCCCTGTCGTAAGGCACACGCTCAACCCATTAACCAACAAACCAACCAAATGAACCAGAACATCACCAGTGTGTCAGTGTTCATGTCTGCTGCATGGATGAGCATGAGGCGATACCCAGAGGAGCTTAGGATCATCACTACACTGCAGTCTGTAAAAGCCCACAAATGGTCCACTTCTGACTGTGGGACATGTCCTGAAAACTGTCAATAATTCTTTCAGATAAACAAGCATCAGCCAGATGTTTTAATATTACAGTTAGACTATTGGTATCGCTTGTGCTCTGGATTCTCATGTAAATTGGGTGGAATGTTTGACAATCTCTACACAAAAACACAGACACACTTAGGTGGTTGAACACATCAGTAACTCAACAATCAGGAACAAACAGACAGCAGAAAAACAGCAAACCACTGAGGTAACACACTGTTATTGGTAACCTGCTGCAGTGCTGGCACTCACTTCACCAGACTGCATCAGTCTGAGTAAAAACACACCCACACACGCTGGAATTAAACACTCTCTGAGCTTGAACAAAGTCCATTTGTAAACAGGCGTACACACGCATACTGTACATGAATGCACATACTCACCAATGTATATACAGTGTCTATAAACACACACTTAAGTATGCATGCACGTACAGACGCATGTGAAATGTGCACACACTGATATTGAGCACACACTCGATAAAGAGAACAAATTAATGCCTGTGGCTTTAGCACACATGCTGGAGTTGTCTGTTTCTGACTGGGGCCACTGAGAGGACGAATACACCGATGCCTACAAGCCTTCCTGCCGGAACTCCTCGCAAACTTCTCATACTCCTGGAATATTATACGGCTTTGCCCTAATACTGTTTCTCTAAGTAATGAAGTTTTAATTTCTTAACCATAGAAGAACATTTAACAGTCTATATAAGCCAGCTCTGTTTGACAATGCTTTTTATGGCCCCTCTTTTTAAGGGACATTTGGCGCTCTATACTAGCCTTTAAGAGAGACGGGGGAGAAAATGCTAAATTACTGTATCATAAAACCATTTTAACTTTATGGAGGAAGTCTCATTACTTTAATCATACAAAATAGCTTTAACAGTCTCAGCAGTGGCAGCCGCACTGATCTTTTTTTTTACCCTATTCTGGCAAGGTCAAATCGGGTCTGGTAACACTTTTGAAACTCAGCAGAAAATAGAAAAAGCGAGGCTTCAAAGTTTCCTTCAGAGCAAATGCTTAGAGCAGCACCAAAGGGCATTACAGAGATTATCAAGTGGACTAGTTATAGAAATGGATTCTTCTCTACAAACCTCCCTACACCGCTATCCTCACTCGGGTACATAATTCCAGGGGAAAAATGGGCAGCATTGTTCAAACAAATATGTACGCTTCAGATCAAAACGACGTTTGACGTGTTCGATTTATGTAAATTTGCTTTAAAAATGTGTACTCTCTGTGAGCACGCAATTGGTCAACAACATGCTAATGTTTTTGCTGTTGTCTATGGTTACTCACTCAACATTAGTTACCTGGCATACAGACTGCTATCATCTAAACATGGCGGCTAAAGAAATAATAAAGATGTGTGAACAGATGTCTTCATCTGACAGCGTCTAGCTCTGTGTCTGTCAGGTGCTGATCAACACATTAAGAGGAGATGGAGCGGAGGCAAGCCTGACTCATGCCATGTGGGTGTAGCTGAAGGAATCTGGCCATGTGTGATGTGCAAATAGATTTCTATTTAACTGGCTGTTATCAAATACAAGAGATCTGTGCATGTCCGCTGGCTAATTGATCTGATTGAGAAAACATCTAGTGTTGATATAAAAGCTGATGAATGAAAACACTCAGCATCCGTCGGCCAGTTTGCTCTGTTTTCTGTCAGAGTCTGTCACAAGTACCCAAAAACTGCTAAAATCAATTATTTGACGCAGTTTCTTAAAAGTTAAACAACATCTTTTTTTTTTTCAAAACAACTTTTTGCTTTTGTTTGAGGGCTGAAAACAATGTCTGTTATTCTGGCAGGTTTCTATTGAATTTCTGAATCGGAACAGTAAGTGGCTCTGCATATATGCCAGCGCAAAATGACGTCTACGAGGTAATAAGCCATAACAAAGGGCTGTGTGACAGCCACGGAACAGTGAGCTGCCATCCTGGCAAATGAAAAGAACATGAAAGGCTGGTGGCAATCTTGGAGATGTGTGGAGCTGATAAAACATACGGCTCCTCCCCTCAGATAGACATGTCATCTAGAACAGTAGGTGAGACAGCAGGTTAGGTGAGCCTGATTAATGTCAGCATCACACTGGGACAGTGACACAGTCTTTGACTGCGCCGCGCGCTCAATGACGGAGGAAAGCACTGCATGATCGCTGCAGTAAGTGCCTCGGATCTGAGTGAATGCCCAGCTGTTACTGTGAGTTTGTCTTATGGTAAAATGTTGAAATATCAGACTTGTATGGAATCATCAGTGGAAATAATCCTCATGCTTCGTGGTTGTAGTAGCTTTTACACGCACACCAACACGCACATAAACATAAAAAAAACAGGAATCATTAGGGCACACATCTCTTGCTGTGGTTATGATGGGGTTATGATCTTTCATGAGGATTCACACCGAGTGGATTACAGGCACGGCACGCACAGAAATAAACACACACGCGCACACACACACACACACACAAACAACTCATACTCGCCAAGCACACACACACACGGCACCCACAAATTGCAGAGGGTAGAAGAGCCTGCCCTGCAAGACAACCCAGCAGCACACATGAGGGTTACTCACATGCTCGGTGGACTCCTCAATATTCCACTGATGGGAGAGAAGACACAGGACACAGGGTGGGGAGAGAAATGAGTCAGAGACAACACAACAGGCAAGGAAAAAAAGCGCTCGTCTTTTTTTCGCTCAAAGACAGATGAATGTAGGTGTCAACAGTCATGCGGTAGACAAAAAAAAAAACACAGAGTGTGATTGAAGAGAAGCAGTAAAAAAAAAAAAGAAAAAAGATGAAGACAAGTTGAGTGGCACAAAACAAATTGTGTAGCCAAGGTGAGCAATGGTTGTGAAATTTATTATTGTTTATGATGCACTGCCTTGTTTTTCATTTGCCTACGAATCCAATAAAAACCTCTCTCTTCCTTAATCACAGAACACCTCTATTCAGTATGATAACTATCTCACTGTGGATATACAGCATAAAATATGCAGAATCTCTGAAGCATTTCCTCTTCCCTTTCAGAAATGGAAGGAGGGCCTTTTATTCATTATATTTCAATATGTTTTCAAAATGTTCTTCTTGCTCGCTGTGCTTGGCCAAGTGATTCCCGGGGGAAGTGAAAGCCCATTTCGTGCCGCGGGGCTCCGTCGGTGCCGAGCGTGAAATCCTATTACCAGTGTTGCTATGCTAGCCCTGTGACATCAAACCCCATCGATGCAGAACGCAACGGCTGGTGTTTACCAGCAACTCGCTCCACAGTTCAGTCGCCGCAGAGGAGTTCACTGATGGGTGACCTGGCTGACAAGGGGCAGGAGAGATGACACTGGTGACGCTGATGTGGGACAAAGTGGGGAACACAGAAGGAAGAGGCGCTGAGGAGGAAAGGTGGGTGAGGGTGGTGGTGGCAGGCATCAAGGGGAACTCTGGGCAAGATGGAGGAGACTGGCAAGCAATGATACTAAGCCATGAGGGGACTAGGTTAAAGGTTCAGTTCACTAACATTACAAACAATATCATATTTTCTCCCTTGCCTCTATTGGTATCAATCCTTGCAGATAGTTTGGATTTTATTTGTCCAGATTTCTGCCCCAAAAACAATATAATGGAGTGAATGTCACTGTTTTTTCTCACAACACTGGAAGATTCAACAGCAATGAATCCTTTCAGTCTGTGAAGATAACATTAGCTCAACAGCAAAAGTCCAGAGGGGACAAGATTAAAGGTCATCTGTCCAATATCAAAACATGGTCAGATGAGATTTACCAGCTGTTTGTCATCACTACCAAAAGTGTCCAATTATGCAGCTGCCATCATCAAATAGAAAGCTACATTTGAAAGTTTTTTTTTAATTACTGAGTAATGCTGTTAGTACCAACAAAGCAATATCTTCCCAAATGCTAAATTAGTGAATTTTCAGTGAAATATTAGCTAGGTTGATTTTTCTGCAGCTAAAAGGTTTAAAAAGGACCCTAAGAGGCCCTAAACAACGAGCAACAACAAGCAACTGCATCCGTTTAATAGAGCTCTTCTTGATGAACTAATGCCTTCACTTTAATGTCATTCAGGCCACTTTATAAATCTTAATCTCATAATTGGAAGGAAAGATTGCAATTAGATATTTTCAAGAAACTTGAAGCAGATATCTATCTCAAAACATACACCTAGTCTATATGTTTAAGATACCATCTACATACAATGAGAGTACGTGTTTTTGTAATCCAGTTGAACTAGTTCTTTAAGAGTAAAAACATGAGGTGTATACAGTTGACACATGCCTTAAAGATGAAATCCATCAGCAGTTCCTGCCTTCCTGCTTGCCCAGTTTTCCCTTCTTGCAACGCCAAACTTTCACAAACAAAGAGAGCCAGTCTCACACTCTACTGATTCATTGTGTGCTGGAGAGCCGGTCGTCCCCCATTGACTGTTGGCATATAAAAAGACAAAAGACCCAACCTCTCGGCCCTCCTCCCTGAAGATGAGTCTTTATCACCAACCAGCTAACTGAAGCATGAGCACGGCCTCTGCGTGGTCCCAGTAGCGACTGGTCGACACACATGGCGCATTAAGAACTGCTGCCTCATGCTCCCCTGACATAGCGGGGCACTAAATAGTACCATTTAAGAACAGCTGTTACTTAACTCCATGAATAACAGTTTGTGACGTGCCTAATTGCTTAATTTGTTTACCGTCGACTCCACTCAGTATGTCAACAGAGCGGCGAACACATTAAGGTTCGCAAGAGTTCCTATCTCATCTTGGGCTTAATCCCTTTCTATCGCAACTGCTTTTGCTTTCTGCTTAAATCCATGGGAGAATTATAAATTATCCCCCATTTATATTTCGAACGCCAATGCAAGCTGAAAACACATCATTGCTGATAAGCGTCGTTTGTGGAAACGGAGCAGTATAATTTGCAGGCGGGTGAATGCAAATGTGATGACATGGGCTGAGATGTGTGGCTATAAAAATGGGAACGAGGGGGGAACGAGTGATGTGGAAGAGAAGGAGCTGTCATGATTGATGGAGTGAAACGGGCTGAGGTGCTTCTTTTCTCTTTTTTTCCCCGATTCACATTCAACTCCAATCTGAGGCAGCGAAGGCCGTAGAGGCAGTGAAGCATTGCCTCGCTCGCTCCCACACACAAATGCGCACACACCACAAAAACGCATGAGTGGTCAAAGAAAATGAACCTGGAAAAGTAGTGCTGAATAAAGGCAAACTTGTGTAGGAAGGCAAACTTGTGCAGAAAATGTATAGAGGCGCAGACAGTGGCTGATGGCTTCAAACTCAATCACAGCATTTTCTGCCAACGTTTAGAGACGGGCATATGAGAACATGAGCCTAGAGGTTGCTGTGAGTGCACAGTCATGAAGCAGGCTACGTGCTGTGGACTTGCCCACTCAGGTTCAGGCCACTTTCCCAATAGAAATACGGTTGGAAAGGGGTCGATAACATCACAGTTAACATGGCCTCTGGTTTAAATTTAGCAGGGAAATGAGGGCGCTGTGTGGGCTCCTGCTTGAAAAGAAAAAGAGGCGCTTAACCCGCCCACGCACAGGCAGGCTTTCCGAGCTCTCCTCCCAGCGTTTCAGCTAACCCTGAGAGAGGGTGAAGAGGAGAGAAGGAGCCAGAAACAGACAGACAAAGACAAGGGGAGAGGTGATAGTGATTTTGACAGAATCTGCAATCCAATCAGTTGGCTTAGATTTGTGATTTGAATCTAAGGTGAGGCTGTGCTATGTTGCAAGAGCCCTGGAAAATCTGGATTTTTCTTTTTCCTCCTGGCAGGCTTACTGTGCATCTAATGCAGGTGAAAGGGTGGGTATGGAACTGATTTCACAATGCATTAGGCAAATTCTTGAGAGAAACACTACAGGATGTGCCAAGATAGAGGAAAATTGTTTTTTTCCTTTTATTTATCATCAATTACAGGTGTGCGTTTGAGGGATTTGCATGAGTCTTGGATGAGTCACGAACTCTTCTGAGCCAGCTGGAACGCCTACTACAAGGTTGATCTAAGCAGTGTGCATGTCTGCTCATGTTATCTGAGTTGTTTTTTCCACTTGTTGTCGGGGTGCATGAACGGAAAGATGTGCGAGAAAAGGAGGGTTTGTTTTAAAACCAGTTGGGTGAACGTGGACAAGGGAGCGCCGGCTGAATGTGTGGTCTTTAATGACGTCTGGGCAGGTCCTTGCAGGTTGGCTACTCAGCGCTGTCTCACAGAAAACAATCTGTTGAGATGACTCAATCAAGGGCAACCAACCTGCACGCAAGCCTCTGGTAATTACTCAACCGGCTTCTCAAAATGAGGGCACGAGAGAAAGGGAAGAGAGTTGCGAGGAGGGAGAAATGGAAAAACATG
Organism: Chelmon rostratus; assembly: GCF_017976325.1. Taxonomy (NCBI): domain Eukaryota; kingdom Metazoa; phylum Chordata; class Actinopteri; order Chaetodontiformes; family Chaetodontidae; genus Chelmon; species Chelmon rostratus. The sequence continues at coordinate 19,513,743 of NC_055669.1, forward strand.
GGAGGAGGGAGGTGAAATTCAGGTTTCTGCCAGGGAGGGGACGGTGAGTTTGAGAGGTGCCCTGGACACCGAACTGGAACATGAGAGCTATGCTGAGCGCCAAATTGCAGTGTGTCTTTGTGTTTATTGTGTGGACCTGGCACAAATGAGACATGGCGGGGAGTATTGTTTGCACAACAAGTGGGGTCATGTTCAGTTCAGGTTTCACAACGCAAAACAAAGTCACGCTAAACATGTCGATATAAGGAAAACACTTCCAGGGAGACAAGCTGCCACCATGTTTTTCTCCTCTTCCAGACCAACCGACGCTGTCCTGGCTGTCAAGCACTCAAGTACACAGTCAGATAACACTGAACTGTCAGCTGCAGCTGCCAGAAACTGCTGCTGTAAAACAAAGCTGCAGGACTGTGTTTGGGAGTTAAGCCAGGTGATATCAGCCAGGGCTTCTCTTAAACAGCTAATCTCACCTCTATCTTAACTTAATTTTATGCTTAGAAATTGTTATCGAGTCCAACTTGTGATGGGCCACTTGGGTGGCTTATTATGTATTTATCAGTGAAGGCCCGTTACACAACTGGGAGCCACAAGCTTCTACTTAGCATCACTTGGCATGTAGCACATCAGACACGTCATTTCAAGGTGACTTTGTGCCTCCTCTTCTGAAATGATAAGACTTAAGACAGCGGGGTGTTTGCCAAAGCAAATGAGGGTTAATAGCTGCACTCAAGGGCACAGCTGTATGTACTGCCTTGGAACTGAACCAGCAACCTGTTGGTCTCTCTAAATGCTGCCGCGAAGCATTTATCAGCAAATGCTACTCAGGGAGACATGCAAAGATGTTCAGATTTTATGTGGAGTTCCTGCGGCCAGGGAGCGCTTATTTGTTCAAATGAGATGTTTCTGTGTGAGGCCATCGAGGGTACGAGTGAAAGCGTGTTTGCGCAAACATTTCTCCCGGCAAACAATCAGAAAAAAAAGCTCTTAAGCTGGTCTCTCTTCTCCGAAAAAGGGGGAAAAAAGTGAGAGTGGGGTTTTTGGTTTTAAGATATTCATGAATCTCGGAATCCCTCTTAAGGATTACAATCTCTCATCCATCTCACGGTGTCACACAGCTTTGGGCGATTTGGAGGAGCATGCATTAATGTGTAAAGGGCGGCGTCAGGAGAAAAAACTGTAATTTATAAACATGGTAACAAGGCAGTGCATATGTATTACTACTAAAACCGCAAAGAGAGGTGCATTGATTCCACTAAGCCCCATCCTGATGTAACACATATAAAATATTAAATAGCTATTACTGTAGAATTAGAATGGATCTTGTTACGACAGCTAATCCAAAGCTGTGGGAGCAGGGTACCAATTTAGAGTCAAATGTCACATGTGGAGAGCGCTGAAAAAAAGGGGCGGGGGCAGTGCAGTCGACAGAAAGAAGATTCCACGTGTGTCACCCGGTATGAGGGAAATGAAGTGTGAACTCAAGAGAACGGAAGGGAATAGAGGGGCAGTGGAGAATGAAAATACTGGGAAATGAGCATAAGACAGCTATAGACCAGTGACAGGCAGAGAAACTCTGGACAAGAGTAAGACATCATCCAGAATACCTGTGCCTCTGGCAAAGCAACGTCCATGATGTTAGGCTGGCCTCGCGGTTCGCCGTTTTCAAGCCGAGAAAAGATGACTTGGTAGCCTCGAATTTGGCCGTGCTGCTTCCCCTGCAGGGGCGGCTTCCAGGTGACCCGGATCGCTGTGGAGTTTATGGCCTCAACCTCCAGCTTCCTGGGGGGTGCTCCTGGCACTGAAGAGCAGGAAAAAAGGGAGGGAAAGCAGAATGAGCCAGAGTGAGAAAGAAAGAGAGAGACAGACAGTGAGGGGGGGGGCACAAAATATGCTGAGTTGGTGATTTTCCTCAGTTCACTGTGTTTTGAGATGAGGAGCCAAAAACTATCAAAATAATGACTCCTGAGTTTTTTATAGACTTGGGTGCTCTGTAGAAGGAAGTGATACTAGATTTAGTCATGAATCAAAGTCATGTCTACTCAGTTTAGACCCTCCATTACTACTGTGTCCCCAAAACACCCTATACGGGACAGCATGTGGTCCAGAGATGTCTGTAATGCCCTTAATTCTGGTATGAAATTAGCTGTGTTGGAGCAAACTTCAAACACATTAATTATAGACGACTCTCTCTTAGGGGCAACCGCTCTCTATCAGACTGCAAACAAAACGAGGAACAAGGGAGAGAAAGAGGCAAGAGTGATGGAACGGGGTAGGGGGGGTTGGGGGTTCTGCTCCACTTCTATTCCTTAGAACTGAAGAAAGAAAACAAGAAGGCATTTAAACAGTGAAAGCAGAGGAAAGTGGTGCAGAGCCGAGGTCCTGGGGGTGATGAGCCTTAACCTGCCTTAGATGTAAAGCGTTAAAGCTATAGAGAGCAAGCTGGAAAGAAAAGAAAAGAGAAGCTGGCCCCCTCTGCTAGCACTATGCCTCATTAACTCAAAATTGATCAACAGGACACAGAGAAATGTGCAGTAGAAGTTGGAGGGAGAGAAGGATAATCGTGACAGGCAGCCCCAAGCATCACAGATGTGAAGAGTCTGAGAGCACTCTGCTCAAGGGGAGATGTGAACCTACCATCCTCTTTGGTTCTCATCCTCACTGGGGCACTCTCAGGGCCCGGGCCCACGTCAGTGTGCGCCCTCACCCACACCTGATACTCAGTCCACTTCTCCAGGCCCTCCAGCACATAGCTAGTGGCGTCTGCGCCGATGCCCGTCACCTCATGTCGCTCCGTGTCCTCTCCGGCCAGGGCCTGGTAGCTGACTGTGTAGCGCACAATGGCGCCGTGTCGGCTAGCGGCGGGCGGTGCCACCCAACTCACCTTGAGGCTGGTGGAGCTCAGGCTGACCAGATGTACCTCCTGAGGGGGGGCGGATGGGGCTGTAGGGGGAGGGGAGCACAACCACACGGAGGAGGGCACGGATCAAGCAAACAAAAAATGAACGAAAACACAAGCTAACATAAAGCAAAACTGGAAGCTTTTTGTTGAGTCCATATGATAATTCAAATGTCACTACAGTACAGTATATATATATATATATATATATATATATATATTAAAAAATGGACACCATTGAGATTATTTTGTTTATTGCACTGCACAATGGTTATGCATGATCTTAATGTTTAGACTTCTGTATTGTCCCCGTTAATAAACAAACCTGGGTTTAAAGTAATATAGGACATGGCCATGGTAGACAAAGCCTTCCCTAACTGGATTTTTTTCATTTATTCTATCTGAAGTACATGACATCAAGGTCTAGCCAACCTATTCCATGTGTTCCATGCTCTCTACCTATTTGAAAGTCTTGAGTCACTTTCTGAGCTGCTGAGGTTCACAGATCAGCTGCACTCATAGTGTAGGTGATAAATTTAATATTATTACATTACAAGTTTGAATATAACATTTGAATTTTTCATACCGAATACAAAAAGCTTCCACACTAAACAGGATGCTACATCCGGACTGAGAGATTGGCTGTGAAAACACATTACCAGGCTACTGTTGAAGCTGTTGGCACCACATTTATGCGAGAGGCCATGAAACTACAGGGTGGGCTGAACGGAATATAAAATGTGCCAAAATTTTACGAGGCGATGTTTTTATAAAGACGTAATTTGTCCCTAACTGCCCTCTCTGCTGCCTCTCGCAGTACGCAGAGGGAGCAATAAAGTAGCCATATATGTGCAAGAGTGTGAACAAGCGCTTGACAGTGTTGACTGGTGTTCGCACATCGATGCCGAAGCTCTGGGCATCATAACAGCGTTTGTCAGACCCTGCTCAGTTCTGCAGCTGAGACACACTGGGCTGTCCGAAGGCGAATATGAAGCTCTAATTTCATAATCAATAACAGCTATGGACATTCCCGCTATTGTCAACATCTGGTTTGTAGCTGCCACAATGTAAAACAATACTGTCATGATTATCATATGGAGCAAATTCATAAAGCAATGTTGTAGAAATTTGGTTCCTGTATTAAAACCATTGGCCCAACATGTGATTTTTAAATTGAATGTCTACGCATAATATCATTGTATGCAATATAATGCCACATAAAATACCTGTAAACTCTCAAGTCCAGAGAACAACAGAAAACCAATAAACACTTCTCAAATGAAGAACATGACCACTGAAAACAAACACAATGGCATTCAAATATTACATGCACCTAACTCAATCACAAACGTATTCAACTTCACAAAAAAAGGCATCTTCAAGGTGTGCAAGGTGTTCGTACAAAACATGCCCATGAAACTTCTTTTTTAATAAGCAGAGCAATGAACAGTTGGCTCAAACATGAATCCAATAAACTAATGCCAGAACTCCACCTATTAGGGCTTCACAGAAGAGAATTGAGTCTCATCGGGTGGTCTCTGGTCCAAGAGAGACTGGATAGAAAACTACAAAGACCTGATAACACCACATGTATTACAAAAATGTGACAGACTGAATCAAAACAATGTTGGTGATTTCCAGAAGAGATTGTGATATTGAGGTCCTGATGAAAAATCTGCTAGATCAAAGTCAAATTGAATGAGGGGAGGACAACACCACAGGAAATACAAGCGCCTCGGAGGCAAAAATGTGCAAGACAAAGAGTGGGCTCGAAATAGATGAAATTATAGATAAGGAAGAACCTGTATCTACTTTTCCTCCTTCCAAATGTTAAAGCCCAACACATAGTTATTTCACCATATTCACACACATAATAGAAGACTTACAGATGGAAAAACTGGCATATTGTGTGTTTCTCAACCAATCATTATTCAAATATTGACCTATTTTTATTGCTGTCTGTGTAAACAAAATACTATCATCATTATCCTTACAATTACTTAGGTTTAGCTGCTGTCCAGCATTTCTTCATGTATTACTGTAAAATATTTAGTTTCTATCTTGCGTTCTAACCCTTTTGTTCAAAATCTGATAATGAATTGCACCTTGAACTTATGATTTTCAATTATCTTGACACTGTTTAAACAACAGGAAATATATGAATACAGCTCAGTTATGTTCATTGCTCTGAATCTTAAAAAAAAAAGAAACTAAACATTTAAATGCAGCACTAGAAAATGTCACACTTCCCCTCTGCCTATTTGCCTCAGAACCTTCCAAAGGCTGCTGCTTATTTCATGCACACCATCCTCCCACTGCATGAAATCCAAATTCTGTTCTCCAAATTCTGTGTCTTTGCATCTCCTGCTGACAGGAGGCACAAGACTCATAACCAATCGTGATCTCAATTGACAGTTATATAACTCTGTGGTTGTCAGAGGTGTTGGCTCTTCAGTGATTCTGTCTGTCCTAAAGGGGGCAGATTCAAAAAAATAGATATAAATACCTTCTGTCCCGTCTATTGTATTCTTTTCTATTCTTGTGTTGCAGCTGCAGTGATCCTGTTACTGACTGGAGAGACTTTTTTTGGAATTTCTTTGATGCATTTGAAAAGTTGTCTTTTTAAAATGTACTAATATAATTTCGGTATTTAAGAAAATAAATGCACCAGAGATGTCTTGAACTAATCCTGAGGATCAGTGCTGTGGCAGATTAAACTTCTTTGTTTTATGTAGCTCCAGCGTCTCTAACACAGTGATATGTCTTCTCTCTAGCGAAACATTTTAGAAAGGCACACTTATTCGTTTGAGCCTTTTTAAAAAAAAAATAAAATGTAGTTCTGTACAGAATCTGTGCAACGCACAAATGTACTGCACATAAGCCTCCTGGGTGAGTTGGTGCAAAAGCATGGTGCCACTACAGCGAAAAAATCAGCAGTAGGCTGGCAGAGTGACATTTTGAGTACTGGCACAGTAAAAGCACATAATGATATGAGGCAAAATAACAAAGCACAGCTCACAAATGTGGGAGCGAGACACATTTAACGTACCTTTGACACTGAACACAGGGCCTGCCCTCAGATAGATGGACAGGAGGGTTAGTGTTGGTGACAGAGGGGAGGTGGTGGAAGTGTGAGGCTGACCGGGAATGCTGCACCGTCAGCATTTTATGTTGTGCTGAAATTGACCTGACATTCAAGTTGCCAACGCCGTCTGATGGAACACAACTTTGTTCTGCCTAAACTTAAACCTGCTGCAGCCAGCTGTGGCTGACTGTCGCTCTACAAAATCACTGGTTAGTAGACAACGAGGAGATAAGACAGATGAGTGACTAATAATGGACTTACTGGACTGGGCGGTGCGAGCCTCGATGGGCTGGGTGTAGACACCTAAACCCATCTCAGAACGGGCTGCCAGCGAGAAACGGTACAAGGTGTCAGGCTTTAGACCGTCCACAGCATAGGAGCCTGCTGGGTTGAAGGTCACATGAATCTGGAGGGGCAGACAGGAAGATGCCACTGAATTAAAACACAGCCACATTGTCTTTTCATGGGTCGAGCTATGGGGGCAGCATTTGCTGTATTGTTTAGACATGGAGGAGTTCATCTTCATCTGAAATCCTAAAGCCTAGACTGCCGTCTCTCCTTCGCATATACATACAAAATAGAGAATGCAGCAATACCATGATACAATATAGCAACGCGATTGGAAAGCAACTTACTCCAGAAACAAATTGTCTAGTTTACAACCGGTGCAGTGGTCGAGCAGAGTTGAACCAAGGGCCACAACACTGAGAGACAGAGCAGGGCAACTTTGCTGTTTGTTACTACGGTAAATCTTTCTCATCATCAGCTGGGGAGTTGACTGCATTACTACAATAACATTGCTTCAGCCACGGCTTCCCATTCAGAGAAATTGCATCATAAAAAGCAAGATTCATTCGTCTGCAATCTCACAGCAGAATATGAAAAAAGTGTAAATGATAGATAGATAGATAGATAGATAGATAGATAGATAGATAGATAGATAGATAGATAGACAGACAGACAGACAGACAGACAATGAAAGATGGTATGCAGTAGAGAACACCAGGTCATCAAATAGTTATAACTTCATGTTGTTATTCTAACCTTGTTTTCGGAGCTGGCCTCCCAGTACTGCAGCTCATACTTTGTGATGGGGTCCTGTACGGGCCACAGCCATGTTAGCAAGATGCGGCTGTCCAGTTCAGCTTCGGCCTCAAAGCTGGACGGCTGGGCAGGGACTGGGTAAAGAGGGGAGAGAGGACAAAGGTTGAAGAATAACAGGAACATTACTGAAGCTACATGTTCTGCATAGTGTCAGCAGCAATAACCACCTCAAAACTGACTGTATGGGAAGGCATTTGCATGACAAGGATAAACTAATCCACAATATACACATGCTGTAGCTACATAGAAGATGCACAACACTAGCTAAATAAATTACATCACCTTTTTATAACTATACATGCCTAACTGCATGCTGTTACCTTGTCTAACACTATATGCAAACGTGTACACAACTGACACAGGCAAACCTGACGTGTGCACATGAATACACACACTATTAATTAACAAACAGAGCCACATACAGTGGTTGGTTGCTCACCTCCCTGCTGGGTTTTGACTTGCAGGATGTCAGAAGGTGGCCCGTCACCTACAGAGGTGAAGCCTAGCACCCTGAGGCTGTAGGTGATATCAGGAGTCAGGCTCGAGATGGTAGTCAGGCTGCTGTCGTCTGTGTTGTGTTTCTGCCAGGCGCTGAGCGGAGCCGTCAGGTCCGAGCTGTAGTAGACCCGATAGCCCCTGATTTGCCCGTTGGGTTCCTCGGGCGGCTCCCACTGGACCAGCATTGTGCTGGCACTCAGCATGCGCGCTTGGACGTGCAGAGGTGGCGAGGAGGGGGCCTGTTCACCGGTGCGCGTCTCCACAGGGTCACTAGGCGGCCCACGGCCAATGTTGTTGACAGCCATGACACGAAACTCGTACTCAGAGTAGGGGCTAAGTCCACCAATGCTGTAACGAGTAGTTGCCACCCCTTCAACTTCCTGGAAGCCATTATCTGAAGACTTGGCTCTGTACTGGATCATATAGTAGGAGACCGGTTCTGGGTTTCCAGAGTCCCAGGTGAGAGTCACACTGGTGGCTGTGGTCTCAGTCACAATGAGAGAGGTGGGGGGCTTTGGCAAGGCTGAGGAGGGGGAAGCAAGGTATTAGCTTTGATTTCAAGAATGGACTTCAAGGACTTGTGGGTAATTTGAGAAAAACTGGACGTCTGACCCATTCGGAGTACCACAGCTAAAATCAACTCTAGTGGAGAAGAGACATGACTGATCATGTCTCCATTCTGTAACTCATCGTACTGAAATGATTGTTTCATAAGCTAATCCTTATAGTGCTGTCAGCAGCCAATATCCCCAAATGAATAGAAAAGCTTGACTGAAATCCCAATTTTCAGTTTATAATGGCCTGGTCATTACTGACAACACAAGAAAATTGCAAGAGTAGTTCCCGTTGTGAGGGTACAATAAATACAAACAAAAGAGAGGGTCTTCATTCTGGCTTCTTTGAAGACGGGGGTCTGCATTGCTGTGGCCCCTCCAAATGACTGTGACATTCTGTGTATCGATCAGCTGAGTGGAAAGTGGGATCAATACAGACGACAGCTGATAAGAGAGGCTGCAACGGGCAGACGACACACTCCCATAGTCACATACACACAAGGGGGCAGAGCTACATTCACACTAACACTGGTGAAGAAAAAGAGGATTGGACTAAGATGCAGAAAGAAACACACACACAGAATCCCTGACATCGATGCTCATTGACAAAAAGACTGAAAACAGCAACAGCCTTTAATTATTAGCTCTCAGTATCAACACAAACCACAGGCCACAGTGCAGGCCACAGCAATGATTACGCACAAGAAGTTTCAGCGGCCATTTAAAAGTTGTTTACTCTGCTTTATGACAACCCTTTATCACAAATCTGTGGATTCACACCGCTACAGCAGCGATCTCACAAAGACACAAAGAACGACAAGTCTGAACTTCTCTCTCACCTTTGACAGTGACCTGAGCGGTGGCTTCTATCATGCCCAGAGACGAGATGGCCACGCAGGTGTAGTTCACAGACTCACGGATGTTGGTGACCTCCAGCACGTTGCGTCCCATTGGCATCTCCTCCTCCTTGGTCAGCTCCACCAAGCCCATCGTCCACTTGACGTAGGGCATTGGTGAGCCCACTGCCACACAGGTCAGGTTGACGCTGCCGCCTGGCATCACCTCTTGGTTGGTGGGGGGAATGGAGAACCTGGGTGGGACTCTTCGCACTGAAGAGGAGCAGAAGAACATTGTGAATAGGTAGGATATGGTAGGTGAATATGATGAATTTTTTTTGTGATTTCATTATGGTCTTGCCCTATACAACTCCACATAGCTAAACGCTAACTCAGGAAAGCTAACAGAATGGAGGGCTGATCGCTTTTGTCCGAATGTGCAGGCGAGCACAATGGGAATAATAGAACTGTCACAAAATGGCTCTGGAAATTCACAAGAAAACTTTGAGGGGGTGTTTTATCCCCTTGCCTACAAAAGGGAATATAATAAAAAAAATAGCCCAGTTTTGCTGGAGACTATGTCTGGCCCTCTTTTGTCAAAGTGTCAAATGGTAGCGAGAGTTGCATCATTGAGGGACCCTGTGGAGATGGCATTGTTTGATTTCTCCTCCCTCTCCTTCTCTCTGGCTCCTTCTGCTCAGCCTGTCTTTCTCTCTCTCTCTGTCTCTCTCTCTCCCTCTCTTTGTGCAGTTCTGATATGCAGATAGGCTGACATTAAAAAGGGGTTCCCATGGAGACAAGAAGGGCCTGTTGACGTCGCCAGGGACAAGGCAAACACCGATGCAGAGGCTCCATGCAATACTGAAAAGCTGCCCAGAATAAACAGGCAGCCAGCATTTACATATGACTTGTTTTCTATCTAAATAAAGATATACAAGAAATGCCTGCCATATTTACACACTTTAGATCTTTTTCTGGTAACTTTTGGCAACCACAACAAACTTATCCGCTTAACATGTAAAGAAAACCCAACTTGACAGTGCTATGTGAACACCCATCAGTGTCAGAGCTGTTAAATTATCACATGCTCAAAATTACCATAGCATGTACGCAAGAGAAGCTGTGACTCCTTTAACCTTGATAATGAAGACATTGAGGCCAAGCCAAACATTTAGCTCCCTGGTGAGGACCCACTAGTGCTGATCATATGTATTAAGAATACTGCTGCAAGAAACTATCCCTGCAGAGTTTATACTGCTTGTTTCTCCTAATGCTCTACAACATTTCTGTGTCTCTCTGAAAAAAAAAAAAAAACTGGACTGTAATTGCTCTTTTGCGCCAGTCTCCATGAAAATGGATTTTCAAATGTGAGTCTCCCTCCTCGTTCCTTTTCTCCCACCCCTCACCCATCCCTCCCCGATCTAATTTGAACCAGAACGTTGTTACTATATAGCCATGCTTGTTATTCCCCTCATTATGTGTTGAAATGGGGGGGAAAAAAACACAAAAGCACCTTTTGAGATTCCAGTCAGGAAAAGGCTGGTTCTCTGGACCGCACTATAATAAGGGGGACCTGGTTCACACTCATCTGAATTTTCCCAAAATAATTGAGGTGCTGTATATAGACCTGCTGCTGAGTTTTTAATCAATACAATCATGTGGGCTTAAACTACTTGGCTCGATATCTCATGAAAATATTAATATCGCAGGTCTGAGCCACAAAACACACTGAAATCGTGCATGTTTTGGAATTTGAGCTTCCGAGTTTGTTTCTCACAATATCAGCGATGAATCAAAACTTTGCAGCTCTATTTATAAAAAACTTTTCTGGGAATGTGTGGGGAAAAGAAATCAATTTAACACTTGGAGTGGTGAAGAGGTGAGCAAAGGGTTAGGACAGAGTAAAGATGGCTGGTTATTATCAATAATAATAATAATTAATTATGAGGCTGGTTTCATGCAGGAAAAAGTGACACACACCAACAGCTCAGAAAGATTAACATCAGCCGTGGCATCTGCTTTCTGAGGTTCACAGTGCAAAGACCGGACAGGCAGAGTAGCGTTACCAGCCTGGGAACAGGACAGGGACGACATTCTCAAGCAAAGCATGCACGGGAGCTGAGGAAAGATATGGGACAGGATCACAAGCCTGAGTACGCTGAGAGGAGAAGATAAAGGAGGAACTTGGTCCAATTTTCTCATATGAATGACTGAACATCTGATTTCCAGTATGACTAATGCACAACAGACCTTTGAGTATGTCGAGAGAAAAAAAGCGTTAGTATCCCACTCATGTTGGTGGCCACCTGTGTCTTCTCACACAACTGCAATATCCTCCAAGAGCAGCTACTTTTCACAACATATACTTATGAAAAAGAGAAGCCTGAGAGAAGCAGCCCTAATGTAAAACCATTAAGCTCAAAGTATCTGTTATTCTTTCATGATTCCATAGACTAAACAGTGCTAAGAGCAGTCCGTCAATGGGGCCTGTGTATATTGAACACTTAATGTTGTGAATAATTCATGTCGTGCGGTTAAGTTTGGAGAGGTGCTGTGGAACAAAATGACTAGAGGGCAGGTAATTGTTATCGATTCCCCCGAAGCCTCTCTCCTGTTGAGAGTGGCTTGGAGAGACGGGCTCCGGGACTCTATCAAAACCACAAAATAAGCCCTGTCTCCACTCCGCCTGCCTGCTTGCTGGATACCTATAAATTTAACTGCCTTGACAAAGTGCCCAAGGATAGCAGAACCTGTTCAGTCAATCAATATCTGTGCAAACTGGCACAGAGTCAGCGAGCTCCCGGGCTTCCTGGCAGCACCGCTGGGCTACCATGATGGCTGATCATCCCCCTGTCAGCACACTGCCAGCTCATTCTTAAATATTCTATAGGTCAGCTCTTTGCGCAGCAGTGTTTTTTTTGCAGACGGTACAAGCAAAGCAAAGCAAGGCATAATTTCCAAAACATTAGCTTTCTCTTGGACTATGTCAATGTCGTCATTCATGAACTCTAAAACAGAGTTTCAGCCTGGACATGTGCTTCTCAATGACCAAATCTCCTGATATTATGAACGGGTTCCCATTTATTAATGATTAGCTGTTCTGCAAGTAGAGGGCTTCTTTTGTCTTAAGTGCGCTTCAAAACTCTTGCAGCACAACATCCTAAACCATTTTTCCCCTGCCCACGGCCTTTTAGGACAGGGGGTATGTCTGATTTGTCATTAGGCTATCGTGTGCCTATGACATATTTCAGTCTCATGGCAGTGGATGCCCATTGTGGTAAAACAGACATAATCCCCCCGAGAACGGCTTTGTCAGTTCTGATACCCATGTCGCTCAGTGGGAGAACAGGGGTGTTGCTGCCTAAATACCTGGCAAATCCGGTTGCCACCTAAATACTGGAGTAATCCATCACACACCTCTGATGGGCCTATGGAGGCGGATGGAAAAACGGAGGGTGAAAGCTATCGTTTTTGGTGGCTGTGTTGACAGTGACAGCATGGGTGCGGTTGGGAAGACTCCACAGCTACATAACACAACGGAGATCTAATAATGACTTAAGCAAACTGCAAAGGGACTCCTTGTGTGTTTTGGCAAGGCTAATCGAAACACGGGTTGGGGGAGTGGTGCTGGAAGGCATGCAAGTACTATTTAAGGATTCATGCAAACATTTAGACACAATGACACATTTACACTATGATGGACTAGGGAAGGCTATTATTGATGTTTTTGCTTGTCAGAGAAGGGGTGTCTTCGTCGGAGGGGCCGGAAAGGGTGGTAGACCTCACATTTAAGATCTGTATCAAATTGAAGGGAGGGGATTAGAAGAGAAACTGACAAACCTTCGCGCTGATCTGTTTGAGGATGAAGTGATATGATGGAGGTGAGCGATGGAATGAAAAGATACAAAGTGGAGAGGAAAACAACACAGTGAAACAGAACAGTGTTTCCATAGACACAGTGGAGGTTAGTGACATGGCACAGATGGGCAAACGCATACATACAGTAACAGGGAGGGAAACTCACTTTTGCAAATGATTAGCATTCGTTTAGATATTGAGTAGTCAAATGTGTAATATAAACTTTTTAAAGAAATATTGGTAATTTCAGACTTTTCTTTGCACAAAAGCATTGTACTTGTTGATGTAAGGGAGACTATTTGCTCCCATGCTCAGTCTTTTGCTTCATAAAGTTCCCTCCCTGACACACACACACACACACACACACACACACAAAGAACAGCATGAAGATATTTCAGAGAAAGAAAAGCCCAGCTGCAGCACTTTATCCTCGATGACATATTGACATGTCACATGGATATATGAAGGAGTGCCAGCAGACAGAAGCTGACATCCCTCCTCCGTTGTGGGATAAGCACTTGACAAATGAGCGCTCATGCACAATCACAGGACGCTTGTGATTCTGCCCACGTTGATGGAGTCCTCCTTTAGAGGAGGGTCACCAAAAGCGACCCACAGCAGACAAGGCGCGCGCGCACCTGCACACCTACGGTCACGCACACACTCTTAATGGATGAGAAGTGGAAGGACATAAATAGACACCCAGACAGGAAGGGAAAAACAATCCATGAGGAGACCACCCACCCACCCCCCTCCTCCTTCGGACTCATCCTCCCCCCTCCCACGAAGAAATATGAGGACATCATTCTCTAGTGGCTCTAAAATGTCAAGACAAGGATGGTGACGGTGGTGCTGGCAGCATGTGTGTGTACCTGCAGACAGGAATGGGATCAGGTAGCGACGACGAGTGTAAAAAAAAAAAACAGAAGCACATTGGCAGACACAAAAGACCAACCCATAATGAGTCTAGCAGTGGTGTATGTGTGTTTGCATCTGGGCAGATGTTAGCTGGGCAAGTCGTGGTAACTTCATTGACATTTCAAGCTTACAAATGACTGTCCTACCCAAAGAGGGTTCCTATAATTTACTCAAAAGCAAAGAAATGTCTTAATCTCAGCACTGAATTGCAAGATCATTGACATCACAATGCATTGCACAAGAGGTGTAGCTTTATAGTATTTATATGTTCATAGCCCAGTCATCGTTTCATTTTGTGCCCGAAGTTTGAAACCAACCAAAGCTTTACAGCCTGCTGCTTCACGCCAACACTGTAAAGTTTAACATTTGTCAAATGATCTGTTTGCTTCCGAAGCTTGTTATGTTTACAGGTTTGAGAGCAGACGTTGTAAACCCCTAAATCCCCCCTCTGGTGTCTTGGAATAAAAAAAACACACACACACACACAAAAAAAAAAAAAACAAACGAGAAAGGAAGAGAGGCATGTCAAAGGCCACTTGTATTGAGTCCCTCATGTTTTAAAGCAAATCAAGCAGCCCAGTGATAGCACAGCCCCGGGTCTCGTCTCCTCATTCTTGCAGCAGTAACCAAGATGGAGTGAAACATGGCTAGAGCCTTTGTTCTCCATTCCAGACTCGAACACTTTTAAAAGGTTACGGTTGGTTTGATTTCTATCTCTCCACTGGTGTGGTGAGGCTGGCGGAAAAGTTGGTGTCGGGGCCAACGGGTTGACAGCTACCTGGGTGGTGTTAGAGACTGGCTGGGCCTGGGGGCCCTGCTGGCGCCATGCCACACAACTACTGTAATTACCTCTGAGGGGAAGAAAAGGCTGCGCTTGCACCTGTGACAGACATGCCCTGATTAATAGACAAGCCTTATATCCCTTTCTCGCCTTTGCTGTTTGGCTGACTACCCCCCTGCCACAAGATTTAAGAACTGAACCTTCTGGTGGCCACAGTGTTTAATCTGTAAATTTGATAGTCCTTTGGGATGATTTTACCTCTTTTACCTCTGTTCTGTCTTTTTGGATACTTTTCTAATAATAGAAAAGAATAATACTGATGCTGAACATTAATAGCGCACACTTTGGCGAGAGGAAGTTTTGTTAAAAAAAAATACTACTCTTAATTCAATTTGACATTTCCTTAGCGGTGGTTTCTCATTTCCTGTCTGGGTTCCAATGGAAACACTGGACAATAATTTGCTTATTTTATCTTGATGGATGGAAAACCAGACAATGGAATCACTCATCTATAAAATAGCCTCTAAGATACACTACTGCATGTGCTTTTAACAGAATTATCAAGTGATAGCTGAGTGCGTCTCTTTCTTACTCTGACATTTTCACTCCCTCCCTCTCTAACTCCCTCCTCAACCCACACAAACAACTGGAGCAGCTATTCTGTTTCATGTACATCAGACATGGTGGTGTTATCCGCAGGGGCTGACCTAGACCACTCTCTCCCCTATACTAGCTTTTTCCAGGACGGGTACAATGCTGCCCTTGCCCTGCATTAGTCTGCTCACGGAGACGCCACAACAAAAACAAACCCTGAAACTCCAGACCCCTCCGTTCCTGTAGGAGCTCTGGGTTGTGCGGGGGGAAATAATGGAGCCTTTCGATACAGTCAAAATAAAAAAGAAAGGAGGCCTGGCATGGTTTTCAATGCCAGCAGAGGAAACGGTTTCAATGCAGCTGTTTTCAGAGGGGCCGCACCTGGTCGAGTTCACAGCCAAACAGGCGGCTGAGGTTAGTTCAGCTTATGGTATGGGAGGGGTGGCAAGGCAAGAATTATGGTGGAAGAACTGGTTGAAGAGAGTGCAAAAGAGAGAGAAATAGTGGTATAAATGTGGTCATTAAATGTGGAAATTACACAACAATCAAAGACCCTGCAAATGTTTTCCACAGGTGTTTTCACTTATCCTGGATAATTAGAACTCTGCTTGGGTTGACAGTGGGCAGAGCTATGCTGGGAATTACTCCACGCACCAATAAGAATTAGAAATGTGCAATTTGTCCCACCCGTGCAGGTGCAACAAAGCTCACGAAACAGTGAGGAAGATGTCAATCAAACGCAGCCTGCACACTTCCACGCACCCCAGAGCTCAAACCATCCAAAATAACTGAAATAAACTGAATCACCTGTGTGGATGAGCCATTGAGGGTACAGGGTGAGTGGGTGCTGGCGAGTGAGTGAACGACTTTTAGAATGAAACAGACGTGAAGCTTTAAAATATTGCATGCTTTGTGGCTGCTTGAGACAACAGAAATGATTCAAATTCAAGACCTGAGAGAGACATCTGACTTTACCTCGTACGTAGAGATTGGCAGGAGAAGAGTAACGGGTCCCAGCGCTGTTCATGGCAACACACTCGTATTTCCCTTGGTCGGACTCCTCGCTGTTCTCAATCTGCAGAGCTCCTGCGTAGAGGATTAACAAATTTAGCTGCCTTGACAGTTGTGGAATATGAGATGTAACATGGCATGAAACCACAGCAGATATCTGTTAAGTGGCTCGCTAGAGAGCCTGTAGTCAACTAGTCTTACCCAGTTCGTGTGTAATTAAGTGTCTCCGACATGGACACGGCTTTGTCAAAGAAATGCTTATGGCAACATAAGCGTTTAGCAGATTTGGCAAGTTTAATGAAACCACTAACAGAATATTGGCCTAGTCGTGTTAAGGAGAAAAAAAGACCATGACTGAGGGTCAATTCATCATCTGGATAACATGTCACAACCACCACAGTCTGATTAGGCCTTCTGCTTATGGAAAAACACTGACAAACCAAAGTGTTTGTGTTATGGAGGGCTATCTATCCCAGCCACATGTTAGGAAAAAGCTAAGCTATACTAAGGAATAACCACAACAAACGTAATATCGAAAGAAATGATCAAACCGCTGCTGAATATTAACAAGTGTGCAATCTGTGCTCTACACAGTTATACCAAAAGACATTATTTAAAGTCACAAGCCTTAGGAGGAGTGCTACTGTGATTAACTGTTGATCTGAGAGAAAATGTTTTCATACATCCTAATGGTTAAGATACAATTAAAATGCATATCTACGTTAATGCATAAAATAATAATGCATATGTGATCTAAATGAGTGAGGAAAATGTCAACTGAAGTGATGACCAAACTGTTCCCTTAAGTCATTATTTGCTTGGTGGCCTAAGATTTTGCTGCAGACCAACTGCCAGTACAGGTATCTTTCCTTCACTCTTTGTTAAGTATGCATTTAGCTGCGAGGTCACAATTGTTTTCTTTTATTACCGACTATTTGACCATGTCTCCCCGAAGTCCTCGAGGGAGACGCTCCTCTGCCAGATGGCTTAGATTAGTATTCGCAATCCCAAGTAGCTGTAGTCATAAGACAGAAGGCTAACATGTTGTTTCTAACAAAACACAAAAACCCAGGAGAAGACCTATCTCTGTGTGGTCATTTTGGCAATTTATGTCCATAACCGTCATATAATCATTGCTGCTGAATTGCAAATGGCTGACAGATGAGACGAGTTGTAATCTTACCTGCAAAAAAAAAAAAAATGTGTTTAAAAACAAAAGTACTTCTCTCAGCAGCATGTATGTGTATGTCACAAGCGAGTGATAACTGTTATCATGTCTCCAAAACAGCATGGTACGAGCATGAAAGGCAGCCAGCCACCATGCAGTTTGAAAATGACAAAAATACTCAGCATAAGATGATGTCAGGATACATTTTGTTTTTCACATCATGCAGTATGAGATGAATGTAACAAACAGGTTCACCACCAACCAAAGGGGACTCGAATCAAGACGAGACCAAAAAAGAGGAGCGAAACAGGGCGGGGCAGTGACATGTGGTAATATCACCTCAGATCTCATGACAACACGTCTCTCCAAGGTGTTTGCTCCGCACGCTGAGCTCATCGCTGTCTGATTCAGCACTGACACGCACCTGCATACTAATGCCGTTGTCAC
Organism: Chelmon rostratus; assembly: GCF_017976325.1. Classification (NCBI taxonomy): domain Eukaryota; kingdom Metazoa; phylum Chordata; class Actinopteri; order Chaetodontiformes; family Chaetodontidae; genus Chelmon; species Chelmon rostratus. Next base: position 19,531,490 of record NC_055669.1, read on the forward strand.
CAATCTGTCAATCTGCCCATTCTCCCACGGGAGAAAACAGTGTGAGTACTACAGGAAAGTAGAAGGTTACTGCTGTGGCAGTTGTCAGAGATTCAACATTAAACCTCTTCAATTATTTCAAACTACCTGGCGGATCTGCTGCAAGGTCATTTCACTGTTTCCTAGTGCAATAATTACGTATGGACCACAGAGTCTATGAGGCTGCCTCAACTGTTAAAGAGTTAAACATCTAATTGAATATGGGCTGTATTAGGAGCCATGGATGCACTGACAGCGAGACAGACAGCTGGTAGCTCTAAATGTATTCAGTTTTCCACAAAAGTCCACCATTTACCTCACTGTTGTTGAACGGAAATCATGCTTTCACTCGAGGGGAAAAGCAGATGATTACCATAAAAAGGGGCTGAAGCTTCCACCTTAACAATCTTGACCTGTTCTCATGCTGGGGGGCAATGCCGCATAGGCTGTATGCAAATGCAGCCATTTCAGTTTACGTTGAGGCTGCATAGAGGAGGCAGGTAGATCCTCTAGTGGCCACGGTGGCCTTTAGTTTGAAATGCAAGTCCCTGGCCCTTTTCGAGAGGCTGAAGCTGAAATCTGTTTGTTTCGGTTTGATTGTGTGTGTGTGTGTGTGTGTGTTCGTCCATAAATGTGGTTCATTTCTAACAGAGAAGGAGGAGCCTTGAAAAACCTAATTTACAAGATAACACCTTGGACCTGCTTTTGCATTTCCATTCTCCTGACATCAGGGTTGGCGATCATTTGTTTGTTAAGGAGCAGACAGCAGACAGAACATGTTGGGAAGAGACAAAAGGGGAAGTGGAGGAGGGTGGGTTGGCACTAACAGTGTGGATGAACCTGGTGATGTGGCGTTTGGGGGGAATGCAGGGGTCTGATACGGATGTGAGAAAATGGTGTGGACGTGATATTTTCCAACACACTTTATCATCCTTACCTCTAATTGGTGTACCACCTAGGTGGGAGTAATTTTGATGGAAACAGGGTTGAGAGATTAGTTAGTAATCCACTTACAACAGTGGGAGAGAAAAACATGGCTTCTGACAGGCCACAGATAAAAAGAAATAAATAAACTAATACAGAGTAGAAGCCACTTAAATGCAATGTGACAAAGTTCAGAGTATTTAATCAATGCTATGAGGCCAGAATAGGTTTTGGACTGTGTATGTAGCCTTTCTACTTTTGCATTTGCAAACAACAGCTATAGCCACATTTGTCCTTGTTTCACAGCAGAAAAAAAAAGTAATTTAAGCAGATTTTTTATTAAGCTTTCAAATTTAAAATGACCCCTACTCTTTGTACAGACTGCATTTGGGCAGAAAGCAGTTAGTAAAATGGGCAAGAGAAATGAATGAAAGTCATCCACAGTAAATAGACTGACGCACAAGAAAAAGTATTCAGGTCACAGGTATTAAATTGAAAAGAAGTTAGTATCTCCGCAGTGTGAATGAACTGGATGGTGTGAAAAGATAGACCAAATGTGTCCGTGTGCTCACTCAAAATCGAGCGAGTGTGATGCAACAAGAAGAACTGGGTCTGCCAGTGGCAGCAAATTATTCTGCTTTTTCCTGCCATCGCAAAAATGGCCTCATTTCAGGTCATATGCAGTAATGTAAATCCTGATACGGCAGCAGATGTCAAGTAAAGGGTTGTGGATAGAAAGAATTGTTAGTCTGAGGGCATTACATATCAGCACATTTTCAGGCTCTCACTATATGCAAGAAAGAAAACTAATTAAAAGTTTGTTGCTAGAAGTACAAAAAAATCTGAGTTTCGGGCAGTTTTATCATTGTTATAAAAACATTATCAAACAGTTAAGTGGTTGTGTTAGTATCTCATTTGTGAGAAATCTGTAGAAGAAGTCTGTAATTTGGGTTACGCTTGTGCTAGAGCGACATTTTTAAAATTGCAAGAACATGGACAGTCCAAGTGAACATGCTCCAGTGACCTGTATTCGGCTTCCACTGGGCAGCTTCAACGCCAGGCTTTTTCTGGAGTAGCTCTCATCTTTAATCTTTGGGGCCTCAGACCTGCAGCCTGGCCTGACACTCTCTAAGTGAGGTAGATTTGGTAAGGAGTGACAAGACCGAACCTGGTCACAAGCCACTAATCTTTCCACCTTGCACCGTTTCCATCTAATCCAGGTCAGGCGAGCACTGTTTATTTATCAAGTGGATTGTGACTGTGAACAAAGAGCACCTCATTGATTTTTTATTTTTTTTGCAAGGTTGAATTCTGGCTAATGCATCATCGGCCGGCCTCATTGTCACCCAGCTGCATGTTTAAAAGAGGATTAAGGATTATTTAATATGGTGAAAAATTCTCTTTCTGTGCTTCGGAAGGTTACAAGCTCATACATCACTGTCAAAGACTGCACGAACGCAGAAACAACTTCATTCCAACTTCTGTGTTACTTTCTAAGTGGCTGCTGCTATTGCGAGGAATGAAATTCTGTAAGAACTCAGCTAACTTATCAAGGTGACAAACTTTGACTAAAACTTTCATGTCTTTTGTGATGAAAGAGAATCCATGAAGTCATGGATGACAACAAAGGCCTTTAGTGTTTTCCCATCATCCTCATGTCGTACACGACCCATGTCTGTTGGTATTTGACGGCGCCTTGTACCCTGCAACTTGCTTTTGCTGAACTTACATTATCAGTATGCCACGTTGAGCAATACATAAAGCATCAAGTCAGTTCTGATTAAATTGAAGCTGAAATTAAATCAGATCAAATCAAATTGTACCTGAACGGAGCTGTTTAATGCGCCCGTTGCTGCTGCTGATGTCCACAGGAAGCATGTCCTTGAACCAGGAGATCTCGGGGTCCGGGTTTCCGCTGGCGGCACACAGCATGGTGGCAGTTCTGGTCTTTTCAACCACCTTCAGCTGGGGACCCATATCGATGGTGGGGAAGCCATGGGGGATCTGGTTCTCTGAAAATTTACAAAGGCAGATTTTTAGTATATCCAGAGACGCACAGAGTGGGAAATAAAAAATAAACAAGAAGAGAAAAAGAATGTTTACAAAAAGATTCTGACAGGATATGCTCTCAATTGCTGTGAAAGGCATTGAGAGCATCAGAACTGTTGAATTGGCAAGGACACAGAGGAGTATGAAAGAGAGCAAATACTTTTCAGGTGCTACAGGCCGAACAGTAATCAGAACGTACACAAACATAAAAATTAGAGTGAGAGAAGAATAAACTGCTGCGGAATGCTAGATGCGGTATGACTTGAATTTCAAATTTGGTCGAAAAAAATCCTGTCTCTGATTGATTATCATAGCAGGCTTATTACCCGGCACGGGGAGTCTCAGGTTTAGACAGAGGAAGGATAGTTGCAATCTGCCTCTGGGCACCCATGCATAAATGAGCCGCCTTAGGCTTAGCAAGCTAAACAAACCTATTTGAATAATCCAACTCATCATAATGGATGTAACAGCATATCCATGACAACACATACAGTAAGTATAATCCTTCCTCCCACTCTGCCGTAAGAGGTTCTCCTTTTCTCAAATCTATATTGACATTATGTCAAGATTATCAAAATATGAACAGTATGGTCCTTAGCTTCCTTGGCTCAGCATTGGCATATATGGTTCCAAATGTCATCAGAGAGAAGTACATCCCAGCATAAACCATCTACCATTGACATTAAAGATAGATAGATAGATATACTATATTTATCCCAAGCTGGGAAATTGCAGTACTGCAAACACTTGCAGTATGTGTTTCAATTTGAAGAAAACTTAGTCATGAAAGCAAAAAGGTCTCTAGCTGTAATTTTACTAGCTTGAAATTGACAACCACCACTCTACACCCACTTCAGCGCTGTCTCACTCCATAATGACAAGTTGCGTCACTCTGTAGCATCAGTCAGATATTTTCAACTCAGTACACATAATTCTCTCCGACAGTCAGATTAAACAAGGTAACATACGCAAAACGCAACATAGTTACGCTGCGTTTTGAGGACAATGTTGGTGGTAAAACAGTAACAGATTAATTATCTTTAAAGGAAATGACCCAAATGATTTACAGCATATGCTTTGTAATGGCTTTGCAATCCACATTTGGTCTCTTTAATGAAATATTAAATTGTGTTTGTCACAAAAACTCTGCAGCAAATCCTAAATCAGACCCCCACCTGCACTGATGATAAATCCTAATTTAACCTCGGTGTTAATCAAGAGGAAACACAATGGCCCTTGAGAGGTACTATTATCAGCTTGCTCTCAAACTTGTAATCTCTTTTATCTCTTTCCTCATACAGTATGTAGATTTGTCCTTGGGGCCAAAGTGCTGAGATGAAATGCTTAGAACCCTGCTAATGATTGTAACCCCTCGCCTTTGGCTCACCATCAGAAGATACCTAACTGCAGGTTAAGAATAAGCAAATGATAGTTAGTCTGCAGGGATGAATTAAATTAATACAAGGTAGAGATTTGGCTATTCAAGAAAGTTGGGGAAATTATGTCCAGAATGGGATTACAATGTCACAAAAGTAATACAGAATGGCTCCAAATATGAACGAATATAAAACAGTAAAATGTATGCAAGTGTGTCGAGATAGGTGAGGAAAAACCAAGAAAACTTTCACCAGACTTTCTTGGCCTAAAGTATTAAATCTGCAGCTACCCCTGTGGAGACTGTGCATGTGCATGTACGACTGAGAGGGAGAACAGAGCTATAAAAAGGACGGCATTTTCTGCAAGTATCCCTGATTAGCCAATGCAAGTTGTTGTTCACTCTAGCCTGGTCACACACAAAACAAATATCTTCTGTCACAAGAAATTATTCTCCACGACCCAATAAATGCACCTTTAAAATTCTGCTTGACTCATTTGTTACTGACTAGATTTGCTCCACTCAAAGTATTATTGCTGCACTTTATCTACTTTCTTAAGCAGACATTTATAACTTGGGCCTGTGCTCTGATTTCATTCTGACTGCCTCTAAGATTACATCAGCAAGATGGCTGTCTAACTTAAGATGGAGTCCAAGAGAAGCGTTGAGTAGGATTTTCTCCATTTTCCCTCTCACTTGGCTCGTCTGAGTCAAAAATCCATATGTTAACTAATATGGCCGGAGCATGAATAGGTGCATGGGTGTTGTACTTTGTTCTGATCCCCGGCAGAGCAGTTGCTCCTTTCACCCTTGTGTTTGGCCCACAGCCCGGACCGTCTCATATTCAGATGTAGTTGACAGATCTCTGGATGGTCCTTTTATCTTTGTGGCGAGGCTTAGTTCCTGTCTGACGATATAGGATTTGTTTTCAGACATCCCAAATGAAATCAGGATACCTCTACAAAACAGACTACTACAGCACAAGGAAATAATACCGTACACTTTGTCATTGTAGGAATAATGGTAACAGTAGCGCCCTGTGTCCCCTCTGTGGTTTGCTCTCTCTAACCTTCGCAGAGAAAGAGAACAGGTGGAGAAAAAAATGGCAGCCACAGATGAGCAACAAGATAGATTTCTCGGCCATTCCCCTTTTAAGTTGCAATGTGGGTAGACCATTAAATAATATCAAACCTAGAGGGAGATTAACTCCAGACTCACCTACTTACAATTCACTTAGAACACGTTCATAAGAGGTCCCTTTGAGGCTGCTGACATGGACCCAATTTTTTTCATGCATGCATTCACTGGGGTGGGAGGTACAGCTGGTGTGGGTTCAGGTGGTTATGTACAGGGACAGTAGGCTGTGTTTGGGGACCTTGCAGTAGAATTAAATTAGGTGCTATGCATGTCTGTGCAGTGATGCAGCAACACTATTTCATACTTAGTTATTGTTTGGATTTTATCAAAGCTGGAGTCCCCAAAAACATTTCATAGATTTTTTTTGTATACATACATTTAATCAGTTAATTTTAGTAAAACTTGTCAGTTTTATTTCCCAGGAGTGATCTTTGTACAAAACTATAATGTTTAACAGCCATATCTTTACACACAGCAAAGAGCAGGTGGTTGATCTTTAATCAAACATGAAGACGTGGATATGAAGAAAATACTGTACATTTCAGTCGAACTACCAGTCCTTTGCTGATTCCCACTGTTTGTACAAGTGGCTGACCCCCAAATCACTCCATCTCTCAACCAGAAAACGGCAGTGCTTCCCTCTAGGTCTAGTATAAAGTAACTATATGGTGGAAACCAATTGAATCAATGAAGCATGACACTGTCCTGTCAATCACATCTAGCCAGTTACCCTTGGGATTGAATAGAGAAGAACTGAAGTCTGTCATCCCATATTTCGAGGTGAATGTCCATAGATTTGTTCTATTTCCTCCAAAAATGTACCTGCAGCGACTTCAAGGTTGGTAACATCCATTTGCCCAAGAAAGAAGTGTCTAGTCTTACAGGGGGGGAAAGCTATTTCTGTTTTTGTGCTTTGTGGAGCTCACTGAAGAAACTGCAATATCAACATAGGATATTTTCCACCAAACGCTCGCGTATTGCTGCCTACAGAATATTTATGATTAAGATTATTGGCAAATATTCCTGGGCTGTGAAAAGTGCAAACCATTGGTAAAACAGGGTGAAAGACCCCAAAAGGAGTTATTACACGAGCCAGCGGCTCCGTCGCATCAGGAAGCGTACACAGAGAACACTTTTAAAAAGCACAACGCCGCTGCAACACTTATGCATGAATCTATCCCTTGCTCTTTACTTAATGTTAGCATTGCAAACAAACAACAGGCAGACATTTCTGCCACAGTATGTCTGATGAGTGGAAAGTACACTGTGGCTTCACTTGGCGTGTCAATTCTAACATGGGAAATTGCTGAATGGGAGACTGGGCGGGCTGCGCGTGCAGTAGAGATAATACATATGTAGGAGGCAGAGCAATGATCAGCTTCAATGTCATTTCCATTGTGTGTACTGTACTGGAAGCAGGAAATATTGAAGGTTAGGTACTCTTAGGGTATCATAACAAAGAAGAATACAAAATCCAAAATAGCAGTTCAATTTCATGAGCAAACAAAAAGGATTTAATTGGTATGGAAATATAGAAAAAATAATCTATAAAGACAAATGAAAGTGCTCTCATAGAAGCGCAGGAACAAAACCCCAGACGCCCTGTTAAAACATGAAATAAAACGCAAACATAATAAATATCTGTTATGTTAAGACGGCAAGTTGTGCTGGACCTAAAATGCTTTTAGTGTTTAAGTTTTGCTTTTCCAACTATGTCCCAAAGTGCCCATTGTGCTATCAAGGGCCAGGCGACAGACTGAGGATGATTGAGTCTTTCACATGCCGGGTCCTTACATTTTTAACACCCTGCTGCAGGAGCCTGGGCTTGGACAATCACTGACACTTAACTCTTACAAACCATTCTTTGATGTACCCACACAATGCTAGATTGTACGAGATTTGTTTTTAAATGTCATGAAAGACTTTTTGACAAGCATTAAGGTGGATTACACTTAATTCACCCATAAAGAACTTCGTAACTTGCAAAAGGTTTAACGCTTAATAGTTTAATTTGGTTACACTGTTAACATAACGTTCAGCATGAAAAGGTGAAATATCTCTTTCTCTTGCAATAGTTGCAAAACCATGAAGCCCACATCTAACACAGCTTTCTGAAGCTGCCTGTGTCCTTGGTCTTTGGTAAAAAAAGAATAATTGAGAGTTCTCTCTACATACATACTTATCAAAGATCTTGTCGAGCTCATGGGTAAGATTTGAGCCCTGTCTGCCTGTTCCTACTACAGCAACTCCTGCGGCTGGCCTTGTCTGCCAACTTGTCATCCAGGGAAGACAAAGACATGCCTTTGTTCAGTCCTCTTTAATTTGAAGGGAAAAGAAAGGGGATGGGGAAATTTGGAGAGAATCCAATGAAATAGTTCAGGCGATGCAGGTTGATGTTTGTCAAGATAGAGGGCATTTTTAATAAAAAGCCCCTCTTGTGCTGGAGTGTAATTCATCAAAAAAAAAGCTCCACTTCTCTGTCTAGTCCAGGAAGGAAAATACGAGTAAGGCGAGAATCCTGCGATAATGTCCCGTAGGACATTATTACTAAGATGAACAGTGCTGCAACAACGACAACAACAACAAAACCTGAACAAAAAATATCAATTGAATGCGTGACACGTGTAACAATCAAAGTGGTAATTTATTCTGCATGTATGCAGACGAAACAATCAGAAACAATTATGTATGATGCATGCAAACTGTTGTATTGCTGATCTAATATACTGTGGTAGATGTCTCATGCTGAGCAGTCTAATATGTCTTAAAGCTGCGGTATTTAATGGGACTCCACTTTATTTATAAAAGGCTTCTATGATACAGTTGTTACAACAAAAAGGAACATCCTGGATTTGAAAATGAGTAAGGCCAGAGGCAAAGCCAGACAGGCGTCAGAAGCAGAACAAGGTATGCATGAACTAGTTCCTCCGCGAAGTGAAAAATAAGGACCATTGTTCTCTCAACAGCTGTTTCATACTGCAATAAGAGATCCTTTGCAGATGAACTTGTTTACAGTGGTTGCAGCAGTACGTTAGCAAAGAGAGGGCAGGAGGTAATGGCTTAATGTGGTTTTGAGGCTGTACTACTCAATTAGGATCGCAGTCGGGGACTTCACTATACACAAAGCATTAGGAAACACTGGAAACATCCAACTAAAATGGAAGGAGTCTGTGTCTGTCTGGCCCTCCATTTTCTCAACAACTGTTCATCCATTGACTGAACACTTGGCGGGTGTATTGCTGAGGACCCAAGGTAGTGCAGTGTGGACTGCAAGCTCATGAGTTTGGGTCGGGACATATTTATTAGCAGTGTGTTAGCACGACCAGGAATACACACTGTGCATCTAGAGTGGACCCCTATTAACTGTCACACCGCCGAACAGCATGCAGCGCACTCTCCGTCACTCATGCAGTGCATTCAAGAACAAAAGAGACCAGAGGTTTCACGCTGTAGCAAAGTCTAGTAAGTTTGCCATTTTGTTTTGCTAAACTCAAACATTTTAAGCATCAGCAATGTAACTTTCAGCATGAAGGCTTTCATAGAAACAGCTGGGTTCCAACTCGCTCCCTGTTAGCAGTGACAGCAGCCTCGTGATTTTATTAAGTTGCTTGAAATACCCGTCCCTCATTGCATCCTGGGCGTGACATTTTCAGCAAGGTTGGCATTTTTTTCTGCTAAATGCAAACATTTCAAGCATCAGCAATGTAAATGGTGGAAAGAACATTTTGGATGAAGCACATTTTGAGCGTGGAGATGTTTGATGAGCGGTTCTCAAGAAAGGTGCAAGCAGCAATACCGGAGGCCATGCAATCGGCCCATTCCAAACGGGCACTGCACTCGTAATTTGTAAAGAGGAGATGCGATAGTAATTAATGAAATTAAGAAAACATGACACAGTAATCATAAACCGTTGTGTCAAGGAGGTGGGCTTCTGCTGTAACAGCCACAGGCAGGTGAGGTAAGATTTAGATGAGAGAAGAGAGGGAAAAAAGTAAAAAGGAGAGAGGAAGGGAGGAGACGGGAAGGGGGCAGGGGAGGGGTGCATGCCAACCTCCTGCCAGCTCCAATTACCAGTGTGAGTGGAGCGTGGCAGCTAGGGCGATGGGTCTAATCAGAGCCCTGCTGAAAGAGACCCGTCCCTGTCCTCGTGTCCCACTGGGAGGCTGCTGGAGCTCAATCCCACACTAACGTCAGCCAACGTTTTTCCCTCAACCCAAACACACTAATCTCTATGGGGGAAAACACTCCAGACACCCCAGTTCCTCCATAACAGGGGAGCACTGACACAGTGGCAAAACATACAACAGTTCTGCATAAAAAATGCCTGCCTCATTTCCATTTCAGTACGCCCTAGTATCTCCTACCTTCTTATACTCAAGTGCAAAAAGCGGTGAATGACATGTGCTGCTATGAATGTTTTAAGTTTGAGTTACACCAGAAAAGGGTCCCTTTAGAGAGAACAGGCAGTCATGAAACATATGTTTAGGAATATTCATGAGAAAACATTGCTACTACGTACATGAACAGGAGTCGCGTGCATGCTTGCAAGCTGCCCACAGCAACTTGCTTCATCGTGTATCAATAGTTAATCTAATTCAGCATCAGTGTGTGCCATCAAAAATTAAGGTGACACAGTAAGCCTTTCTTAAGTTCTTCAGCTTATACATCAACGATGATCTCGTTTCAAGGAAGGAATAAAAGGCCGTATGATCTCCACGTGTGCCTGTTGCCAAGTGATGGATGACAACAATTAAAGGTGATGTCTCCTTTGATAGAGCCAACCAAAGGACCACAGTGACAGCAACACAGCCACTTGCCTCATGTAATATTACTGCTCTAACGTCCACCCTTTTAAACATAGATCGGTGCACTGTCTTTATACTGTAGGTAAAAAAAACCCAAAAAACATGCAGTTCATTTTGGTGTTTTATTTACCTATACGTACAAATGTGTAGCATTAAGCTCTTAACTGATACTTTGAAAGAACAATCTGTTTCTGAGTCTCAGTGTTTCCTACGTCTAACCGATAAACCCTTTTAATTATTCACCTTACTGCTTGCCCAACTTGTGAGGGAAACTAAATATAGTGCAATAAGTGTTGTTTACATCTCAGTTGGTCTTGAGTCAATCTGGCACTGAAAAGCAGACATGCCGTCTACAGAAACAAAGCACGTGGCCTGCGGCTGTTTCTAGCCAAGAACATCGTCGAGACAGACATTTGCATTTGCCTGAGACACGGAAGTGTGTGAGAGGTGTCAGCTGCAGCAGGAGGTGCCAACAGAAAGCCAAAGCTAACATGAGTTCAACTGCAAGAGCTCTATGAATAGCTGGATCGCTGATGGTGTGTAAAACATTCAGCAAGTTCACTTGGAAAATGTTTAACTGCAAAGGATTTACGAGGAGCGGCAAAGTGGTGCAGCGGTCGGTACTGTCGCCTCACAGCAAGACTGGTTCTGGGGTCAAACCTGTCAGCTGGCTGGGGGCCTTTCTGTGTAGAGTTTGCATGTTCTTCCTATGAACGTGTGGGTTCCCTCTGGGTTTTCTCCCAGAGAAGTGCAGGTGTTGGGTTAATTGTCAACTCTAAGTTGCCGGTGGGTGTGAATGTGAGTGTGTCTGTCTTTGTGTGATTGACTGGCAAACTGTCCAGGGTCAGCTGGGATCAGCTCCAGCCTCCTGCAACCCTGAAGGATAAGCTGGTAGAGCTAATGGATAGATGTATTTATGAGGAAGACAAAGGTGATGGTGGTATTACACTGTGTTGGACTGTGGTTTCTGGAGATGACAGCGTTTCCAGTTACAGTAAGAATATATCATTACAACTGTTGCTTATTAACATTTCTTGTGGTTTGACCTTGTAGGTGTTTGATGGGTATGGAAGCACTTGCAGATATTTTTCTGAAATAATGTAACATTGAAGAAGTGACTAATAGGCCCCACAGAAAGGCAGACAGATCCAACTGGTATTCATGTAACTGCCTTAGCGCTTTTGACATGCAAAACATCAGAGGGTAAGGAGTTTTCTCACATGTTCTGCCATGAGGGGCATGTGAGCAGGACCCTCCTGCTCTTTAGAGAAATACTAGTTGGCAAAGCTCCCACTGCAGAGGTCTCCTCAGCAGGGATGACACGGCACACCCGAACATCAAAGACCCGGCAAGGAGGCCATTGATGTAATACTGTTGTAATGACATGAAAATGGTGAAAATCTCCATGGAAATGGGGGCAAATGTACATTGTGCAACGGAATGTGCAGTGAAATACGTCTGCACATCTTGTCAAGCTGGTTGTGTCTGGCACGCTATCTCTTAGACCAGGTGTTGTGACAGTCGCTATGGAGATAGTAGTGCATAAAACAAACATATGAACTGCAGGCACAGACACACCTGCATGCAACGGACCACTGCAAAAAAAAAAAAAAAAAAAAAAGCTAATAACACAGTCATAAGAAAAAGACTGTTAATGTCATCGTTAATACAAGCAACGTTCATGCTAGCAGTTGTATCAGAGCGCTGTTATTCTGCTGTTTATCCAAGTGTACTTGGAGTAAAAAGACTGTAATGCATGCCATGACCTTTGAAATAATACACTTTTTTGTCTGGCTGAGCAGAACATTTGGCTTTACTTCCTCGCCTACAGGCAGATAATCAATAACAGTCATCCAATCCCCCCCCAACTCCTTCTTTTCCTTCCTTCCCTCCCTCCCGTTCTTTTTATCAGCTCCCTCTTTCCACTTTCCTATTCATCTCTACCCTTTTTCTCCTATCTGATATCATACTTCCACCGTCGTCAGTATGATCTACGGCCCTGCCAGATGCCCTGCGCCTGTTATTTATGCTGAGGCGCACCAGTTAGTACATAACCGTGGCCTCCGACCATTACTGCAACCCAAGGGTGGTCTTCTGAATTCACATGGTTATGCTGACTGAGTCACCTTGTGGGACAAGCACTGCTGCACAGAATCACATCCTCCATTAACTATGCTATATGGGTAGCACAGCTGTAGGCTTTCATTTTGAGATTACAACTCTACTTCTTGCCTTGTGGTCCTACCAACAGGAGTTTGATTGAAGACCCTTGAGATTATAGTATTACAGAGTACACGGTTTGTGGTTTACTACTCATTTTAATGTAACTGCCTCTGAGATGGAAAAACCTAAGGGCTCATGGTAAATTTCTGTGGTAATACGATGTGGCTAATAAGACAGGCTATTCCTCCAGGTGTGTCAGGAAAAAAAAGACCAAGGACAGGAACAAAAATCAGGAAGCGTGACGGTTAATGAAATCGGCCTACAAAAGGAAGCAGAGCGGCGGTTTGCAAATAAATGAATTAATTGATCCTCTCCACAACTCAAATTAATCATCGGCAGAGCTTTATTGTGACATGTTTAGTGTAATTACCACAGATAGGGATGGCTTTTATGAGTTCTGAGAAAGGCAGTGGATGTAGTGGAATGTGGCAGGTTCTGTTAATTAAATCCTCACTGACTGGGCTCCTGTGACCGCCTTTACTTATTCTCTCAGTCAGAGATAATGAATAATACACAGAGTCTGTGAGTCAATTCCGACAGGCTCAACTTTGTAGTGGGTTGCAGAAGTAATGGGTGTTCAGATATCACATTTTGGCATAACCTATTAACTGCTCACCTCAAAGGTGCAAATGCAATAAATTCATCAATGCTGGTCAACTGTAGCAAAGAGGAAAGAGAGCCATCACTGTAATGGGAAGCACAAAACATTTGCTAATGGCTGGTACTATTCTGTGGTTATAGAGTGTTTTTAGGAGTGCTGAGATCTCCACATCATCACACTTACGGTAGATGGTACAGTCCTGTGGTGAGGTTCTAACCTCACTGCAATTTCATCGCAAAAGGACACAAACCTGCTTTCCCCAGTAACAGTAACAGTCAATAATTGGGGGAGGTATCATACATTACAAATAATAAAAGAACAAGTAAGTGCTCCGAACTACTTGATGTGAACATGCCCTGATACTGTGAGTGTTAAGCTAAAAAGACCTGAACGCATGCCTGCTCAGTCAACCCTCCCTTGCAAAACAGGTAAAAATATTGATGCAGAAGTAATGCATGCAAAAGCAACAGTGCCTTTGACAGCTGTAAATAGACTGATCAACTACAACCTTGAAAAACACAGCTTAGCAGCTTAGAGAAAATGGGACTATGCCTCTTAAACATGAGAAAAATGTCAAGCTTAAGGCCAAGCTATAAGGCTGATAGTGAGTCAAGCCATTCTCTCCTGCCTTCTATGGCCCAGTGGGTAAGCCAAGAGGGCTTGGTGTGTAAATGTGTGAGGAAAGGGGGTCAGGGTGAAAGGACTCCCATTAGCCAGCTCATTGAGTGTAGGTATTAGAACTCCCCTGACATGAAGCAGGCCCATCCATCCATAGCCAGTCAGGGCCATGGGAGCCGTTGACTCACTGGCCTGCAGAGCTTTAAGTCGGACCTCGCTCTTTAGCTGCAGGGGTACAGGCCCAGGGCAACACATTGCACTGTGTATTGTTTTTACTTTATTATTCTTATCAAGAAATAAAAACATCTGCACAATATGATTCAGTAAACGCAATATAACAAGCAAAACATAGCTATGAAATCACATGTTGAGATTGTGTTAGTCATGCATTACCTTGGTAATTTTTTAGGTGATGTGTTGAACTAAATAAACGAGGGCGGGCAAAACATTAGAAACAAAAATGACACAAACAAAAATGAATGTGCTTCAGCACAACAACTGTGGCCTAAAAAAGGCCATATGGGTGAATCAATCTTTAGAGCTTTCATATTACATTGTTAATTGTCTTCAATTGTACAGGGATTTCTATTTTTCTGGTGTGTGGTCTGTGTTGGAGTGCTATGATTCAGAGACAGGTGCAGGCAGCTTTCGCTGTTATAAACATCAAAGCGTTTCATTTATCTATACTAAACCAACAAATACAATATGCAATTAAGAATAAGGACTAATAATATGAAACGGAACTCTACGAAATCAAAAGTAGTTTTACTCTTAGGTCTAATGTCAGTGTCAATAAAGCTAGCTCAACATCCTAAGTAGTGCCTCTGCAGCAATGTCAGGTTTAAAATGCTTTGGTTGTCTGAAAAAAAGTCAAGATTGATTTCTGTGCCTTTTCTAAAAATACTATCAGCTTTTATCAGTTGTTTAGGGAATTCCATTTCAGCCCACTTCTGATTTACAATTTACGACATATTGTTAGGGTTTCCCTGTGCCATGGAGAGAAAATTACATGTAAGAGGCCTCTTTATTAGCAACTGTTGATTCCAAAAATGCAGAATAGCGCTAAGATTGGGGGACAGGTTGAACGTTGGCTGAGCATGAAAGATTTTTAACTCAAGTAAGAAAAACAGCATGAAGCAATGAACAAATTGACTTGCTGCAAAATTACACTGTAGCTGTCTGCAGGGCTCAGACTGGTGAGGAGTAAGGAAGCGTTTGACTGGCGCTTGACCCTTCAAATATCAATTTGATTCAGGTGCACATTTGTGAGTGACAGTGACCATCACTTTGTGTGTTCATATTCAGTGAGACAGCTTATATTTCTGGAAAAAATAATATTGGATCTTTGCATTTCAATGCCTGACTCTCTCTCTCACTGCTGGCCTCTTGTCTGGTTTAGAAACACGGCACTCCAATGAAAACATCTGGACTCAGATAATCAGGAGTAAGTGCATGCCAATGTTAGCACTAACAAAAAATGGATCAATCCTTGGCAAAAAGGCAAAAAAGATTACCTGTTACCTCACTTGCACTCTAACAGAGGAAGCACTCTGTCACTCTGAATGCACGCATGGTGAAACACTATTGACAGTCACATGCCACACAGTCATGCTCTCACAAACAAGCCTTCAGTAAAATTTGTAATTGAATAATGAAAGCCTGTTGCGTCCGTTTGTGCCAGATATTTAATAGCAGATGTCAATTCATGGATATCCCTGTCTGTTCCTGACAATGCGCAGATATTAACGGATGTGCATGTCTTGTCACATCTCCAATATCTTCGGAAGCCCTGAGACAACATCCAGACGGAGAGTTCAATATGTCCTGATGTACAACACTGGCCATAAATTCTAGAACAGTGACAGGCTTCAGCTCTGCTCTCAATAAATGTATGACAGAAGCCAGAAGCAACAATATTTTAGTGTACAAGCGATGTAGCATGGAGTGTGGACACATTAACACCTACATGGATGCATGCAATACTATGCAATCCAGTATAAGAGCTCTGCAATAAGGACCAATGGGAAGCTAACGTAAAGAAGAGGTGATGATACAACTTTGTGTATTGCGGTGTTTTGTCGTGTGTTGTATTGGATGACATATTATGAGATGTTCCTGCTTTTCTCCCACTGTGATCTTCAAACAGACGCGGTATTCACTGCAGGACTGTTACTGCACAGGCGGTGACAGTACACAAGAGACAGCAAAGGTAACATTAACCAGGCATAATTAGTTTATGTTGAGCAAGTGGAAAAGACTGCTCCAAAAGACTGGAGTTGAAATCAGCATGATCAGCTGATACTAAAGGGAATTTCATCTACATTCATTTTGCCATTTTCTTTTTTCTTCTTCTTCTGCTTAGAGTTTAAGCAAATGTGTTCTTCGGGAGAAAGTGGAAAGCTCTGACGCGTTAAAACACTCCTTGAAAACCACTGGCCCACTTAAAATAGGATAAATATGTCCCAGCATTAGGCTTTTCTTAACACCTTTCAGGATGTTGAATTTCTCCCAAAGTGGTTGAAGTTATGGGATAAATTAGAGAAATGTAAATCCGCTCTTGAGTCATTAGGACAGGCTGCAGATGTGTTTTGAGGTATTTTAATACCAAATTACATGCTTTCAACAATTTAGAAAGTGGTAGGAAGCAGCCAAAGCTTTAATGATCACGGTAAAGAACCGGCCTAATTCACCACCTGTGCTAAGAAGAACAAAAAAAACAAACAAACAAAGACTTGACTTTTGAAGTGATTCTCATACAATTAAAGGTGTGAGTGTCTTTGTTCTGCTATATTTTATCAAGCACCCATTGACCTCTCTGTCTCGCTGTCTCTCTCTCTCTCCCTCTCTCTCCCTCCCCTGAGGCCACAGACATTATCAGCACTGACGGCACAGAGATATCAGACATCGCGGTCTTCACAGATAGAGCTTGCCAAAAGCACGGAGCAATTGATGGACAAGTGCAGATGATAAAATACTGCCTCAAAGTGAGAATGACTCAATCCAGATGTCTACATATAACATGGAAACTTTAGTCAGGTGCTCAACAAATCTCTCGAGACAGCTCAATTAACCAGGGTAATTTTTTCGGAAATCTGCCTCCCAGTTGATTTTAATTTTTTAAGATAATTTATTGATCACATACAGAAAGACTGGAGCAGAAGGTCAGATATACAACAAGCTGGCATTGATTCTTTGAGATTTAGTGTCCTGCCAAGGACAAAGTGGTGGCTGCTGGTTGAAGCCACTTATACCACCCCTGAAACCTCAACAAACTGTTCATCTGCACTGCTATGAATTGAAGTGGCTGATGAGGGAAGAATATCCAGTGTTTTATTCATTCTTGTATCATCTATTAGACCAATTTTCCAATGTGGAAAGCAAGTCGATGATTGTACTCTTTTTAATCCCCTGCCTGATTTGGTTTGATAAATGGGCACGACGATATACGTAGTTGCTCCAGCGCTGAACAAACCTAAAAACGTGAACTGTCTCCCTTACCAATGCCCAAGTCCTTGGAAGTAAGGATGTGAGGATGCAGATTGGGTGGCCAGGAGGGTGATTCCACCCTGCCATATTGTGTGAGTCCTTGGGAGAAGCATGCATAGACAGATGCAGTTTGTATCTGTCAGGCTGGATATGATCTACGACGCTGGGCCTCCAGCCAGCAGATGGTGGGAGAAATTAAATCTGTGACACAGACCGTCACAATGGAGCTCGGAAATACAGTAGGGAGGTGGAGGGGGGGTAGGTACACCTGTAGATCGGTGTTGTGTGTGTGTGTGTGTGTGTCTGTGTGAGGGAGGATGCATGTCCCTGAATGCTTTGTGTGCATGCGAGTTTGTGCTTCTGTATTCCTACAGCATGTTATGACAAATAACAGCCCTGCCTAAAACGAAAGCCAAACGCATCCTTCTTCTTCTTAAAGTAAACCCAAACTTTCACAGCTTGCATCATTTTCATAAACAACCTACAGCATGCAATGTTAAACATGACCTGACCGCTCACTTTCTTCAACAACATGAGGGAACCGCTATTAAAACGGCAGCGTGAACATTACAGAAACCCAACCGCATTCAAAAAGAGAATCACAGAGGGTGAGGAAGTAATGTGGGGGAATAGCAGTTACACAACAGACCTTATTTTGGTCATTGTGGATGATTTGAATAGTGCGAAGGAAAGGAGAGGATTAAGTTGTCGGAGGAGCAGGGCTCGGTATTAAATCATTCCGATAGAGCCTCTGTATGTATTTATCTTGCCTGGGAAGAGGCGCAATGCGATTTCTATGCTGTTTATCCAGTCAGGTTTGTTGTCCGCACTTGCCTGGCTCCTGAGATATTTATTACTGGCATTGTGTCGCAGTCATTTTTTGCCTCTGCACCAGGGACTATAATGCATGCCCAGCAAATAAAGGCCTTTTCTAACCGGTGAGGCCGTAATTTGTTTGCTGCCACCAAACACAGGGCCAATAAATACAGCCAACACAGTAAAAGCTGGGACACTGTATTGAATTCCATTTTGAAATTTTTTTCCGACTGTGTGCAAAAACTGATGAGTTTTTAACACTGCTGTATAATTATGGCCTCTTTTCTTATCAAGAAATTTGAGAGGCACAAAATGGACTCATAGGGCAGAACTCTATTAACATTACAAGGAGCCGCATCACTCCAAAGTTTGATGTTTGACATGTTTTCACCGAGCAAGGGGCTATTTTTACTCCACTGCAGAAGCTTTGAATCTTTGCATATTTCTCACTTGACCTTTCCAAAAATTCAATTTTTTTCTCAATGTTACATGTTCTGAAATGAGTTGCCAGGGAACTTCAAACAAGGTGTGCAGCTGGTCTGAAAGAGAACCTTTCTAATTCATGCTCTGACAGCGCAGGATTCCGGTAATGATGGGGCTTTTGATCTGGTACCATTAGATAACATTCCTCCTTTTTAGAGACAGGTCCGCTGTCTCCCAAAGGACAAGAGAATGTTCTCCATCACAGCGGAAAAATCACAGAATATGCCTGAGTTTGTTCTTAAGGGATCGTCTTGAGTAACAGGGAGCTCTGCAGATATCAGTTTGACATTCCTATGTGTGTTTTAGCTTGTCACTTTGGAGGAAACTTGCTGAAACTATTGGCAATTATAGCGGCTAAGGGGGTTAAATTTTCACTTTCCTGGGATTTGTTAGGATGTTTGATTAAGACACATGACAACAACCGCTTTGGCTGAAGATTTCTACTTCTCACCTT
Source organism: Chelmon rostratus (assembly GCF_017976325.1). Lineage (NCBI taxonomy): Eukaryota > Metazoa > Chordata > Actinopteri > Chaetodontiformes > Chaetodontidae > Chelmon > Chelmon rostratus. The sequence continues at coordinate 19,550,479 of NC_055669.1, forward strand.
TTCTGCAAATGCAGAAGTAATGCAGAACAAACAGTATTGCGAGCCTTTTCATTCCCACACCATGAAAAGAAATAAAAGCAACATTGTACAGTGTTTTTTTTCTATGTAGTATGTGACCTCCAATTAGATGTTTGTTTTAAATCTCCCTACAAAGTATCTTGCTGATTTATTTTTACTAAGAAATTCTACATGATTATTTCTTAGTTACAAGTCTCGGCTGCTGTAGGCCTTTCCCAGGACTTGCCAATATTGCAGTTCCCTGGTTGCTGATAGAGGCCAATTAAAACCATGTACCTTCAAGGATTTTGCTCAAGGCAGTTTCATCAGAATTCGGGACCGGTCTTGGAGAAAATCTGTCAGCTTCCAATTGTGAAAACAGTCACTCTATCCCCTGCACAACAGAGCCTCATCCGTTTTATCGTCACCATTAGTGTCACGGCACAGTTTTGACACCACCTTTGTCATTTCTTGATCTGAGTCATTGCATTTTACATTTTACATGCTCATCAAATGTTAACAGCAGGGAAAATATGAAATATTGCCTTGACACGGAGAAGTGGCAGCGCACTGCATTTAAGACTGATGCTGTGAGCTGAGATGTCTTTTCTGGCCAGCAGTAGTTTATTTCATACATCACCAAGACAAGCACCATTTACCTGAACATTTACTGAGGCAGTTCAATTCAAGAGGGGCGCTCAAGGTCAAAACGTCGGCATCGTTACCCAAGTAATGAGTCATTGTTCCCGCTGGTCATCTCTCTATACTAGCCTACAACGTCATACCCCCGCCACACTGTCCACTATATTTAACAGACAGAGATACAGGGATAGAGCAGATGGAGCAGATAGAAAAAAAAAGTTATAGAGACAAGAGGGCAGAAAAAGAAATGAAAGAGAGGGGAAGAGAAAGGGAAATGAAAGACTGACAGCAACAATATTTCTCAATCACACCACCCCCTCTGGTCTCAGCATCGTCTGCATCATTATTTATCCATACAGGTCAGACCTGCAGACAGGAGACTGACTCTCTCTCTCTCTCTCTCTCTTTCTCTCTCTCTCTCTCTCTCACACACACACACACACACACACAGTCTAGCCTTCCAAGTAGAAAAAAATCACAGTGTGAAGTAGGTGATAATAGCTGAGGGTCCTCAGATATTGACTTATGACATCATGAGAACATTAAAGAAGCACAATTCTGTTCTTATAATACTACCACTATGTGTGCGCGTGTCTCTCTTTCACATACACACACATAATGAGCAATGGCTGAGCTGACTTTGGGCCCGTTTGTGAGTCTCAGCGGTGTGACCTCTCGGGGCGGGGGCGTGAGAACCGCCACGAACAAAGAGCGGGGCTGTTACAGCGTGACAGAATTACAGAGTGACTCAAGACTCATGACTGCAAAAGCGCTAAAGCCCGACTCGGCTCTGGTGTGAAAACATGCCTTTGCAACTTGCCACAGGTGAGCGGCAGGCTAAACTGTACGGGACCACTGGCCGACACCAGACTCAGCATCCACTGGGGACAGAACTCCAAGACCGGGTCCAGTATGACATGCATATTAATATTTTTTATACAACTTTGGGTAACATTTGACCACCTTGGACCGAGCAACATTCATGAACTGCCAGTGAAGTCAACTGTGTGAAAATAATTGGATTAGTAACCATTTCGACATTTTTCTATGTGTTCAATCCCTTTTAGCAAATTCCTTGAAGTCCCCTGGTGTTACATAAAAAGTTGCCGATACTGACAGAAAATTACCTTGGAAATGAATTGAGTGTATCAAAAAAAAACTCCTGACCTCCATATGTGCCCTTACACACTACAACCTTCCTTTGAGCACAAACTGCACTGATATGACTGACATAATCCATATTTTGCAGGATTGGCATAAGAAAATAAAGAGCCAGTATATGAAATAATCGTAATTAATGCTCGACCTTCCTTTGCTCCGCTAAAAGCTATAATCCAGATCGACTTAGTGGCATAATGACTTCACCATTCTCACTGCCTCTCTGGATGGGGGTGCTCAATGTGATATGACAACTTCATGCGGATGCATAGCCACATGGGCAGAGTGGGGCTTTTCTTTTGCAACGCAAAAACAGGAAGTTCTCGTTGACGTAATTTTTTTAACCTTTATTTATTGAAGGTTCACTGAGACGAGACATGTTTTCAAGCATTGCTCAACTTGATTTTTCTTCGCACATTCACGTCCGGAGAGCTACCCGGGGCAGCTACAGTCCTCTAATACTGACGAGTATAACGGTTTTGTGCCTTGCTCAAGGGCACCACAGTGAATTAAGCTTACAGGAGCTCAGCGAGTTTCTCAGTCCCTTTCTTCAGATTTTATCATGTGATTAGAAAAAGCAACATTGTGGTGTGACACCAACTTCTCAAACCTTCAGGCTACCACCAGCCCATTAATACGGAGGATCATTAGTCTCCGTTTGTTTGGTGCTGCCCAGTGTTTTCTTTGTAGTGCTGCTGATATGAACTTGATGTATTGCTGGGCTACAAACAATAGTCTAAAAATAGAATCGAGCTGACGACGTTGCTCCGTGAGCGTGTGTGTGTGTTTGTGTCAGTGAATATGCATGAATGTGTGTATGTATGAACAGGCCCTAAGTTGTCTGGCTCATCCTCGGGGTTCTGGGCGAGCAGAAGGAGTTTATTTAAAAAAAATATGATGTGCTCTACCAGCCTCTGTGGCTGCATTAACACTTGTGAGTTTTCCTCTAATAAAAAAGAAAAACGATAACAAACTAATTGAAAGGTTATTACATTCCTCTGTCTTCAATTTGATGTGTGCTAACAAATTAAATCAGTGAGGCATCTGGATTGCATCAAATGTAATGTAAAACATTTACATGTACAGTTAAATCTGTATGAAGATGTTTTTGAATAGTAACAGGCACACAGGCTCAAAAACAATATCACAGCAACATGCCTTTATAGTATATCAGCTTGTAATGCTATCATTGCCAGTTGTCGCAGGGATTGTTTACATAACAACTCGGCAGCATCCCATTAAAGTCCTAGTTTCTCTCTCTTCGCCTTGCTAAACGTTCAACAAAGACCTCAACTTCACCAGCCACTCGTTTACTTTGGCTGTCTGCCATTCCACTCTGGACAGGTAGTGTAGAAATGGCTTGCTTGAGCTTGTAGGCTGAAATCAGCTGTCCACAGCTTTTTTTTTTTAAATCAACCTACATTACTTTGGTTTGTAAGACCAAAACAAAGAGCTTACCTCTGCGTAGAGGTGCAGACTCGGGTCTTGATGTTTGGTGGAATCGTCAACACTACCAACCCTTTCGCATTACTGTCACTCCATTTTAATATTATCATTAAGTGTGTCACTTAATCCCGCCTTAAAAATTCATATATTATGAGAACTAAATAGTAAGGATAGCATGTATTTAACTTTCATTTCACTGTGCCTTCAAAGACTTTATAATAACTGTTCATTCTTATGTGGGTCAAGCCAAAATAGAGACAGTGATGGCAACGCTGCCATGCTTAAAGGTCTGGATCCCGTCTCATGCTGAAAATGTATGCAGCGAATGCTTACTAGTAACGGCCCATCGATAAAAGCATTCATCATATTGCATGTGTCTGTATGGCACTCTGGGGCTAGCAGCCACAACAACGAGTACAGGATCAGAGAGAAGATGAATTCATGCAAAGCACGTCTGCTGCTGAGAACAGTTGCTCACTGTTGAGTAAGACTGCTGTCCGTCTTCCTATCGCATTAACTGAGGGAATCCAAACTCGGAGTCCTATTTTGCCCCCACACTAAAGCTGTTATTAATCCTCATCTCATTCATGTGCGCTTCATGTCATATTAGTGCTGTTTTCGGGTGCAGGCAGCATTCCTCACGATACAGTGCAAAGGAGGGGTAGAAAGAAAACCTTTCTTTGCGCAGGAGAAAAGTCCCTTCGGGAAGATTACACAAGCACAGCCGATGATATCATCAAATCAGCGTGCATGGAGAAAAAAGGAAGGGTGGGTGTAAGAAAGATGGGATTCGAACGGGGGGGAGGAAAAGCTGTATTTGAATGAGAGGGGATCTGCTTTAATGCCAGCGTAATGGCTATGGACGGCCTTAATTCTACCGCTGGCTAGCTCTGGAGCTTTTTTCTTGAGAGTTTCTAATGAAATCAACTCCTGTGATGACTAGCACCCACATGACAAAATTACAATCAACTAGGAAAGAAATTCACGCTCACAGTTCAGTGATATGGAAGGCTGAGCAGGGAGAGGCACACAACCCCTGTCTGCATAAATCACATACATTAATTCTATGGGCGAGAAGGGGAAAGGAGGTCTGTAAAGGTCAAACTAGCCTGCAGGCATAAAGGGTAGCATTAAATGTGGAGAAATTGTTTATACGTCCATGTGGCGTGAAGTTCTCTGGACAAGCAGGGAATCACTGACTTGTAAATGTTTTAGCACTATCAGGCTTTTGATGAGGAAAATCATAACTTTTTTAATTGATTATGGGATTTATTTGTTGTGTTAGAAAAGAGTGGGAGACAAAGAATATGGAGGATTATCGTCAATAAATAGAGATTGTTTATTACAATATAACTGGATTCCAGGTCGCAGATTTGCTGAATTGTTGAACTGTATGTTATCCTTGCATTTTTAGATTTACTCCTCCATGACACTGCCAATACCAGGAATCCTCAGCGTTTGCAAATGTTTATGTATGAATTATTAAGTCAAACACCCATATTTGCCTTTGGATGTATTGGAATAAAAGGTACACAAACCCGCAGCGGCAGGAAAAGGAGGAGGGGTTAAAGAAAAGAGTGAGACTGGAAGCAAGACGGGGGAAAGAAACCAAGCGAAAAAAAGAAGACTTATCTTACCTTCAAGCACTGTGAGCTTGGCACTGGTGTTGATCTCGCCAGCACTGTTGGTGGCCGTGCACTCGTAAATGGCTTCGTCTCTGTGTGTGCGCAGTGGCTGGATCCGCAGTACGGAGCCCGAGCCATCATCAAACTCAATCACCTAGAAGAGCCAGAGCCAAGCAAAAGGCCAGGAATGTTATTTTAGGGCCTCTTTTTTTTCTCTTTTCCAGGCACTTTGTTGTGACATATAAAAAAAAAATTGTTTCGACTTGCAGATTGCAGATTTCTCGGTTTTTGTGTTTCTGATCAGAGAGAATAAAAAATGTGTCAGTTTTGCAGCTTTATCAGTTTCTCAAAATCCTATTTTCATGGCCTGCTGCAAAATTAGACTTTTCAGAAGTAGAATACAAGTATGTTCTCACTGAAAATGACTAATGAAAAACCTCTTTCTCTTAAATACAAGTAAATCAACCATGATGTTCAGAGTGAATGATATTATGAAATCATATCCGAGAAAACAGCGATGCAGAATCACAACCAGCGTCGTATCAAGTTATACCAACCAGGAGTATAACCCCACCGCACCCCCAGCCACCTCAGCTGCATTATGTTACAGAAGAAAGACTGTCCAGAGGCAGTGTGAGTTCCCACCTAAGGTACTTTCTTCTGTTCAAAAGAGGAAGGGGAACTACATCAAGTAACACATCAAGGGGATGTATGGCCAGAGATGGTGAAGCTAAGGAACAGAAGGGGAAGGACGAGGGTGTGAAAAGACTGAAAGAGATGAAGAGGACTATATAAATCAAGATGGAAGGAGATTAAAGGGGAGGGAAGCCTGTCTGGTCTCGCTCAGAAAAGAGAAGAGTTGGTGTGATGCTCAATAACAGGGCAATTGATTGTGTGCGCTGTGCGAGTGCGTGCTTAGTGTGAACGCTGTGTGTGTGTGTGGATGTGTCCCTGTTAATGAGAGGGTTACTGAGGCAGTCTGAAGCCCACGCCTGTAATGTTTTGTCACGTGTGTTGTGCTTGTGCCTGCTTGTATTTATGTGTGTACCTGTGGGTGTGCGAGTGTTTCAGAGATCTGAGAGTCACGCATGAGTGCTCACCTCGAAGCGCTGGGAGCTGACTTTCTTGCCTTTCTTCATCCAGGTGATTCTGGGTTTGGGCTCCCCGGTGGCCTGGCACACAAACGACGCGACTCCTCCCGAGATGCCCGTCTGGTCCTCTGGGGATTTTACGAAGCTTGGCAAGCCTGAGAGAGCCGGAGCAAAGGGGGCAGAGGGAGATGGGAGGCGATAAAAAGAGGGAGGGAAAGAAGTCAGGGGCAGAGGAAAGAGGGAGAGAGGCAAGAGAGAGCAGAGGGGAGGGGGAGAGGTGAAGGCGATGTTAGTGCCCGTCACATCGGCATGTAAGACTTGGTTATCCATGGGTATCACTTTCTCCAAACAAAGGCGACAATGAGAAAACCCACACTGGCATTGTTGCTGTGCACACCTGTAGCTCAGTCACGGGAGAAACATCCAGTCTTTGTGTGCCTGCCTGTCACTGTATCATGTTGAATTTCTCACCTCTGCTTTGATGACACAGCATTTGAAACACGGCAAAGTTTGCTGCTCACTGACGATAAAGTTCTATGAGCTGAACACAAGGATTGCATTAAGCTCAATAGATAAAATGGGATAAACAGCTAAAGTTCTTCCACAAATGATGCAAAAATCACAGAGAAAGAAGGGCGAAATGCCGGTAAATTAGACACTTTGGGAGTTAAATGGGTTATTTAGTATTCAAACAGCCTTTTTTTTTGCCTGTGAGGCATTAAAACTGGTTGGTACTTCCTAAAATTCAAACAAGGCAACTACTATGTTGTGATCCTGTAACCTCTCTGTGACTTCATAGATAATGCCTGTTTACAACAACACAGCGGACTACCATGGAGAACATCTATAAACGTGGTTCCCCAGTTTGCCTTCAGGGTGTTTTTACCAAGCACCACACCCAACATCATCATGCACGGGACAATGAAGTGTGTGTTTCAGTGACAGCCCGTCTAAGTTGACAAGATGGCACAATGAGCACACCTTAGCTCCATGCTATACCCGCCATGCTTTGTGCTTACAGCCTCAGACTTGCATAATACCAGTCTGGCTTCAACAATGTAGCACAACGTCCTTATTACCAGCTCCATCAGCTCGTGTTTCATCTCCAGAGTCATTAAAGAGGGAGGTGGGGAACACCTAAACCGCAGTGGCGACGGGGAGACATGCAGAAAGGGGTAAATCATTATGCTGTGTACACAGAGGAGACGACGGCCGTCCCTCGCTTAGCACACGCTGGGGAAAGTCCAGCAATGGCTGCCACCATTCTTCCCTTTTTATGTGTTCTAATATAACATTGGTGGGAGATGGTGGGGTGGGATGGGGGGTCAATATCTAGTCAGCATAGCATTGTTCCTCTTTCTGATATAGACAGGGCCTTTAGTGAGCATATTCACCAGGTCTGCCTGTTATAGCATGAACTTCTGCCCTCACTTGGCTGGAGAGAGAGGTGGTGCTGCCTGTCCTTGCTCGAGGACATCTCTGTAAAGGCGCTTTGTTCAAGCAATACAGCAGCATACAATAAAAGAGACACCGCAAGCATGCAGACGGTGACAGGTGCACGCATACACAACCTTTGATGTGAGATAGTTAGACACACACACAAATGCAGCAGGTTGGAGGGACAGAGGCACTAGCAGAAATATGAGATGTTTAATAGCTCCTGAAGAAAAACTTACAGTCCAGGCAGGATAATCCATGATGGACTGAAATTTGTGTCAAAAAAGAAATCTTCTACAAGTTATTTTAATGTTTGCACCAAATGAACTCCAAAGACTGGCCGTACAGATAGCAGCAGCGCAGTCAAACACAACGCAACACCTTAAAATTGCTCAATACACACAATACAGGAACGCACTAAGAGATACTCTTCCCGATTTTAAGAAGTACAATGCAGAAATCCAGCTGATGATATTTATTCTTCTAATGATCCATTTTATGACCTGTTTTTCTTGGGAGTAAGTCCTTGTCAAATAACTCTCAAATTAGCAAAAGAGATTAAAGCTAAAATGGCCCTTAGTTTAAAAAACAATCATGAGAGGCTGACAATGACAAACAAATCCGCAGCATTTTACATAACACTGAAAGACTGAAGTGTACCGTGGCGCACTGTAGTGTGTGAGTAGGCACTCATGTGTACTTGATGATACAGAGTAATCCAACACATCCATCCATCCATCTATGACCTGTGATCCTTTCATAGTACCTAAACCCACCTGACATTTGAATGATATTTTCGTCCTGGTTCTCCCACGGACAAGATTCAGGCTGCCAGTAGCACAGTAATAAATCCTTTTCTATAACACCAGGATGGGACTGTGACACACATGCAGGCAGCAGCAGGGGAGCTGTGCTAATGATTCAAACCTGATAAGCTCTTAAGAGTGTATGCCTGAGCATGCATCTGTGCGTGCATGGGCGGTGAGTTGGAATCCTCAAGACTGATTATCACCATTCTGTCTTCCAAGAGTTCCTGCCAACATCTGTCCATAGCAGTTCTGCTGAAGTTGATGCGAGGGATTTTGACTTTGTTGCTAAAATGGAGGATCCGGCGGCATTAAAGAGTTCTCGGCACATGCTTCAAATTAAAGGATGTAAGCTCATGCATCGCCACAAACATTTAAGAGAGGAACCACAGGATCTTAGACATCATAAGGATTTTTAGGGATAAGTGGAAGAAAAGGGTAAACTGGCTCTCACTGAGCTTTTCCTGTATTAATCCTCTTAAACAAGCTTCCCCCTGAATTTTGATAGTTAACCTATGACTCAAAGGCAAAACTATGGCAAATTCTGAGCTGTCCACCATTAATCCAGATCTCACCAGGATTAAATCACAAATTCTGGATGTGGTTAGCAGTGGTCCCAACACATTCCAACTAAAGGGCAGAAGCATTTATTTTTGGACTAAGACTGTGCAGAGTTCCTCCATCACTGTGCCACCACTGGCGGGTGAGGATATCAAACTGCTGGCTTTGTCACTTCTTTTCTTGGAGAGACAAAATCCAGACTCGACCCTTTTTTCTCTGCCTGTGTCCCATTTTCCTAGCTGTCAGGCACTTGTCACATGAAAACAAAAGGCAGGGACGAGGTGGAAAACACACAAGTCTACCTATGCAAATCCTTCACTTAGCCAGTGACTGCAAGCTTTGAGCTCTTTCAAAGCTTTGATGCATCATATTCAAAACTCCTATCTTGACACACATGGCTTTAACCCATGTGTTGTTCTCGCTGCCACGACCATCAGGCACAGTACTGGATGCAAGGTGCCACAACTGCAGAGCCGGGGTATCGACTCATGAATGCCTCATTTACCACATTTAGTTTACCTGCGCTAACCTGATCAAAGCATTGCTCTAATTACTGCCAACCTTTTTATGTAAACACCTGAACTGGCAAAATCAAAATCAAAAGCATAAATATATCTTGACTACAGGTCAATCATTCAGTCTACTGGTTTCAATTAGCAAATCAATGCATCAGAGAGATCAAAAAGTGATCCACATGCAAAACAGTGGATCTGGAGCTGCTACACATAAACAGCAGCATGGCCGGTGGTGGGGAAAAAAACAACACATTTGTTGTTAGCAGAGCAAAAAGGCTTTCATGTTACAGTTAATGAACAGAATAAATGAGTTAATTAAAGCAAAAAAAACAACAACACATAAGTGGAATACCCTCAATTTTCCTTGTCTTATTTTATGGAAATAATAAGGTGTTTCTTCTATGCTACAACACATCCTGACGGGCAGCCTGATTTTCAAACAAATCAGAGGGTTATTAGGGAAATGAATGCAAACCCTTTAATGCCTAATATTCAAAAACTGAATAAAAAGTGCTACCTTAATCTAGCAACAATTATTAGTACTATTAGTAGCATTCTTAACAGGCCTATTTAGCATTTATGCTGCAGGCTGTACACAAACCAGGTATATTTTCTCTTAAAATCACAAGGATGCGTATTTGTCCCCTTCTGACTTGAAATTCAAATGTGAGGACACACTATTGACAAATCTGCATAGCTCCCTGGTTTAGACAGTGCTGAGGGAGCCTAGAGGCTGCTGATTGCTCTGTGCAGGGGGGGATTAAACAGCTTCTCTCAGTTAGCCTAATGCCTGCAGCGGTATTTGTGTGGTCTGAGGTTATTCGAGAGATGAAAGAATGAAAGATGTACGGGGTTTTCCTGAACTCAGGTATTGCTACAGATGTTTTATTTTTCACTAGGTAGATCTCAAGGTGTAGGGTGATCAGGAACCCCTTTCAAAGCACAGCAAACAATAAACAGCATTGTCAAGGACAATGCAAGAGAATGGGTCTGATGAATAAATGAAGGATCCATATGGTTCATATTTTAGGACAAAATGGTTTACTGAAGTATCTGCTGTTCTGATCCTATGTTACTGTATATTATGTTTCCTGAGCAACTATACACTTCTCTCTTTGATCCCGGGGCTTCGGAGCAAGGCCTATAATAAATGCAGAGACAGCAGGGGAGAGTCGTGTAAATGGCACTTGCGTGGCTAACAATTAGTGTATTCCCAGGCTCGCCAGAGTGCCCAATGAGAGCTACTCTGTGGTGTAGAGTATCAGGGATCGATATACGTGCGGCAGAGAGAAAACCATTAATTCTTATTAATAATGGATTAGCAAGTTATCATTTTCATGAGGCAACACTTAGTGGAAATTTGTCTGATGGCATCAGCACTGCTTGTTTTAATGGAACACTTCCATTAAGGCCTTTTTCGGGCCATTAGCAGGCAACTTGTTTGCAATTAATTCCATATAAAGCTGCCTCCCCTGCAAGTTATTTACCCTGTTAAAGTCAACTGCACTTCAGGCTGTTTGTTTAAACCAATAAACATCATGTTTGCTATCTCCACTTCTCTTTTACAGCCAAACATCAAGTAGCATTGTGTTTTGGGTTTTGGGTTTTTCCAAATGGCACAGGAGCATAGCATGGTAGAATATGAAGGGACCCTCGGACCAAAAAATACGAAGCAGGGTTTTTCATAACCATCTCCCTGTGGTCATTGTATTTTAGGTCAACATTATTTATTTCATTATGTGGTTTATAAATTTTAATTTCATCTGTCAATCTGTCACATTGAGTTCACATTATAGCAATGCTGCTGTCATTGTGCAGTGCAGTACAGCAGCCCACCAGCTCCTCCACTTGTTCTTGTTGTGTCAATCACAACATATTGCTCCCCTCACTGTGGACCAGCTAAAATCATACTGTACTTAGTAAGATGAGTAAGAAAAAAAGGAATGCTTTATCTCTAGTGATCTGGTCTAAATATCTCTAGCTTTAAATTTTGTGGAACAAACGGTAATAGTCTGGCATTATCACCTCCCACTAAGAAGATCCTGGTTTCAAACACAACCAGGACCTACGACAGAGGTGGAGTTTGCTTATTTCTTCACATGTTTAAACAGGTTTTTGCTGGATGGTCTGGTTTCGTTGCACTCACTGACAGACAGTTCATGCTGCATCACTATGATATCACGGAAACCAAGACAAACATACATACAGAACAATAGTGTAGTGGTCGAAGACTGATGGAGCTTTATAAGCTTTTTTTAGAACTTCAGTGAAGGCGCATGAGCAATGTGAATTATCATCACCGGGATACTGTACTTAAGACAAAATGTCTAAACCTATAGTAGAGAAAGGGAAAGAGAAAAACATCAAACTTTCAATACTCTCGTGGACCACAAAGACGGGCTTTCAATCAGGCCTTCCAGCCCTTAGTGAATTATTCAAGACAGTGGAGAAGAACAAGAACTCTAAGTGCAATTACCCTTCACTCCTCTCTTCCCAGTGTGAGCAACATTAATGTAATGGCTTTCATCTTCTCGAGCCGATTAAGAACGAGGGAAGCATCTCTCAAGCCTGCTCTCTCTCTCTCTCCTTGACTGGCAGTCAACATGTGACATTTGGAAAAAACACACACAATGTGCTTTGGTGACCAATGCATGGAGTGGGCATTTAAAAGCAACTGTTTAAAAACATGCAAGGATAGATGCCTCATTGTGCACTTTTTGATTGTGAGGACGAGGGTGAAGCTGGCATGACACGATTGGGAGTCTGAGGTTTTCTATTACCTGTGGTCTTTAGACTGGTGCCCAACATAAATCAAAGATGACTCATTACCTGTGGCTTTTTTCAACCCACCTGATTCCTCAGGGGGAAAGTTTGAACAGACATTAGACAAAGGCAGGCATTTGACTATGATTTCTTTGTTATACTCTCTTAAGACAAAACCACTTTGGTTGCATGAGGAAAAACATAAGACTTCATGCAGGTTCAATGACGATTGTGGTTATAAAATGCAGGTTAACCGTGCTATTATTATTTCTTGCAGGTTGGAGCCTCACCATATCATTATCTGAAAACAACAGCTGTATAGTCTGCCACACACTGTGGACAATGCAAATGTAAAATGCAAAATCACTCCCTGTCTCCAATGAGCAGGCTCTTTCTGAAGTACTGCATGTGGCCCTAGCCAACAAGACAAGCCTGCTAATGTGTCGGCTGAACTGCGCAGCTCATCTGCAGAACCCTGGGGCTACATCACCTCAGATGTTCATTTAGTTCACTTGATGAAATGTTCTCATTTGCACTGTCATGAAACTAAGTGTTTTTCCATTCTGAAACAGTGAAGGACGACTGACTGCTGCAGTTAAAGGCGTGTGTGGGTGGGTAGCAGAGTGTCAACCTGGAGACGCTCGCATGCAAAACAAAATACGAAGAGGGAAAAGTACATTTTGAATGCAGCTTGAATATGTAATAAAGTATATAGTGTGACACTTTTGTAATGGAAATCCAAACTACTCTGTAAAGTTGCTGTGGGAATACAAAAGAAAATTTAGGCAACTGATGGGGGGGGCTTTGTTGACACTGCTGAGTAAAGTCGAGTGGTCACCTTGGCTCGGACCCTGACATTAATAGACCAGTGTGGGGAAGATGTTAAGTGTGTTAACAGATCCCGGGAGGGGAGTTGGTGGCTTCGCTGCTGAGATGGCTCCTAGCTTCTTCAGAGATCCCATTTTGGGGTGAGCTCTTAATCCATCACCACGCACCCATGTGCGACCCCACTAACCTCATTAATTTTCCTCCCCTACATTAGCCCTCCCTCTGAGACCACAAAGAGCCCCTTTCATTGTTCTCATCGTGTCACCCACACGGCCCAGAGGTCTTAAGTAATTCAACTCTCCACTAGCCAAAATTGAGGGAGAAATTAAATTATGTTACTGTAGGGATGTGGAACAACAAAGAGATTCTGGCTTTACATGAGCCAACAAGCTCTGTTTTGCTTCCCTTATGATTTAGCATCTTTGAAAGCTAAGGTGACCATTTACCCATGAAATAGTTCCCACTTGAGATCCAGCAATGTCCACAGGCTGTTTGGGTTGAGCTAAATGCCTTGAAAAGCACCTTAGAGGATGCTCCAAAAGTAAACAGCACACAGGTGTGTGGCAATGTGCCTGTAAGTTGCTTGATTACGTCCTGTTCGATGCCAGCTATCTTGAATTACTCCAGTCTGATCAATAGTCAGGATGTGACAAAACAAATGTGTGGGCCTCCTTTAATGCTGTGAATACGTCCCACATAATATCTCTCATCTCAAATTAAATCCACATTAACTCTTAGTCACCTCTGGTGATTATTTAGATTCAAAGTAGCCTAAGATCAAGTGAGAATGTGGTCAGTAATAAGGAACAGTGAGTGATTGAAGCATCTTTTGTCAATGAAGCCATCACTATGGCCACAGAATTAAGATGTCTTTCTCCTTCTGTCCTTTTCTGGAAGGACAGTGGTGGTTCTTGTCATCCTGTGGCATTGCTGAATCCGGGACACAACAGAGGGTTTGGGTGACTGCCTCCGGCTCTGCTATTGAGCTCCCTAATTAAACTATTAATCTCACATCATTAACCTCTGATGACCCTCTCCTCCCTCCATTCAGAAATTGCTGCACAGGCTTATGAAAACAACGTCCCGTTGTACCTCCACAACCTCTAAATTGCATTCCTCTGACACTTTATCTTGCAGATGTTTTTCTCACCTACACTGCTTTTTCTCCACTGCTTTCTCAGAGCACATTTTCAACAGTTCAGTTCTCCCTCCACCTCAGCCTCTCTTTCAGCGTGCCTGTCTGTATGATGTGTGAGGACCACAGCTGTGTGCTAACCGCATTACTCTCCAAGTGGCTCTCCAAGGTGGATATGGTTACTTTTAATTAAAAAAGAATCAATTTTCATCCCTGTCAGTTTTTGAGCTGGGTGACCATATGGACACTTAAAAATACAATCCAATTTCCAGCCCCCCCCCCCCCCCCCCCCCCCCCTTGCTGGCCACCCCTCTCCAAACCACTTTGGCTGGCACTTGCATCACATCAGTCCATTGCAGGAGTCTCCTGAGATTTGTTTTATAGGTTCATTTTTTTCAAAATTCTGGTAAGATATGCAACATTACCAGCAATCTGCGGTTATTTCTGGCTAATGCCAAGGGTTCGTGTATATTTAGCATAGCAGCCCTGTGGGAAACCTCTTAGTGGTCTTGTCGTTGAACAATAAAAAAAACTGGCTAAGAAATTGTTTATAGAACTAACCGACTATTGGTGGTGCGCGATAAATAAGACACTAAAACATTGCAGCATGAAACAGTGATTTGATTTAAAAAGTCACTTTAAACTTATTAAGCTCATTAACAAGCCATTGTAATCCTTCTGCCACTGAGAGTGAAAGGAGCAAGCCCTGGTACAAAGGCCTCCGTGGTCTTGCCCCACCTCACATGAAAAGCCTCCCAAGATTATAACATGGGAGGCACGAGAGAAGACACATATATCAAAAGCTCATTAAAGCCAATGAAATAACTCACAATGACAGCACTACAAAAAGATAACCATTATATTTAAGTGCTGTGTATGTGTGCCTTTGAGGCTGACCTTGTGGGCCTGTGGCCTATTGTGTACAAGGTGGCTGGTATGGGGAGCTGGTTGATTAGGCAGAGCTCCCCAGGGATCGATGGGACGTCTGCGATCAGCACTCAGAGTAATCACACTGTATTGTGCGCCTACTCTATGATGGTATAAGATGAATGAGGTCATAAGACTATAACACTGATAGTGGTGATGCAGGATTTCTTGTAGTTATTTTTGCTTCTAAATCATGACAAATTGTACCATCTTAAGTAATAGGCCAAACAAACAGAATGACAAACAGTATGACAGCAACCTTTGAAATGCAGCCATCCTAAACCAGCAAACAATGCACTGGGCAGAATGATGGGCAAAAAAACATTATTATTATCATTTTATAGTATTGTGATTATTTCGACAGATATTGTGATTGTGATAAGAGTCATGATGCATTTCTTTTTCACTGGGAAAAAGAAATTTAAAAACGATGATGTGACAGGAAAAATCCTGTCTGATCTGTGACCATGTTCCCTTACGTCAGGAGAATATGATTTGTAGGTTCTCTGTAGCACCACAAAGCTTCAGTTATAATGGCATGTTGTGACATATTTTACCGTCACCAAAAAAACTGCAGCTGCTGCAATCTGAATATTTCACTTGGCCATACTGCAATTTTGCTAATATGTTGATGAACTGTTCAGTCCTACTGTAAGCCAATAGATTTGTGTAAGAGGAAGGTCAAACATTGCCCACAGGTTTTCTACCTGTGGTTGTCTTTCTTGCTGAACTTTTTCAAGGGGGAGACAAGGACACCAGACTGAACCCATGTAATCAGAAACTTGCCAGGTACCCCGCCCATAATATCTGTCTGGTGTCTGCCCTATAATACAGGAAATCCAAACCAGAACTATGAAGTTCACATAGCTAAGTTGCATACAAATTACAGGAATCAAATGAACACAACCCTGCCATTAGTGGTAGGTGTTATTTTTGCCCCCCAACTGTATTATTTTAATTCTATGTCTGTTTGCTTTACAGTCTGGGTAATAGCACGTCTAGGCCTTTTTCCGTGTGCGCTTACATTAAACTACAACCATGGGTTAACCCCGGACAAGAGCCAGGCATTTCTATGAGATACTTTTTGTTTCATCTTTCTTTTTAGATAAAATTCCATCTTTTCTCAAGTTCTTTTTTTGTGTGTTAGTAGTCTTGACCACAGCAGAGTGTCCTTGTCTGTTAATTAAAATGCTTGGCTCTGTGTTTTTATCTGTAAATGATTACTGGAATTAGAGACCAGGGTGCTCTTGTACTCATGGACAGAGAGAAGCAGATATTTAGATATACAAAAGTTCTACATTGTAGGGCATTGTCCACATTGACACCCTTTCTTGGGTTCTTTGTGACCATTGTATTGTTTGGAAAAATGACAAATGGAGAGTAGGGTCAACATGACCTGTTGTAAATACTATAGATACATGACAAAATATGTTGTTTAATAAATTGAATGACTTCAGCCATCCTGCATATTTGCTGAATATCTATCTGTTCAATATAGATTAAAAACAGCACAATAGCAGCACATCTTAATAATCAAGGCCCCATCTAATCTCTGGGTTGTACTAGTCATCTGACAGACACATCAAATAGTGTCTTGGCACCTTCACTGTCCCTGACATTACCTTTTTTTTATTGATGATCTCTAAAAAGCCGGTGCAATTGAATCAATCTGCTCATCCCCTTGGTGGCAATTAAAAATGCAGGCAGAGAACAGCACGCACAACATAAGATGACAATGAAGAGCCCCCTGCCCGTTATTCATATGCCAAAAATTGTCTTACATTATTTAATTATTAAATTAATTTCTTGCAGTCTACTAATTATCAACAGGTCATACTTTATTTGGATTCTTAAGTAATTATTTTTATTCAGAGTTTGGAATTTTATATCACAATGCAATGGAGGAACGAGACATATTGTAACATATTGCGATAGTTTTGATTGCACCGGAAAAGCAGCATGAATGGACTTGTGTCAAAGACATGTCACTATTAAAGTCTGGGGATGGATTCAGTGCAGTGGGGCACATCTTTCAAGTCTTACTTAAGTACTACTGCTCCGGTCAAGGTTTGATATTGCCTGATCACATTACAGGCAGAGAGCGAAGACAGTCTTGCCAGACCACGAGAAAAAAAGACAAGAGTGCAAAGCTTTTCTGCAAGGTCAAGTTCACAGTGCTACTGTGCCAAACTCCAGACACACCGCATGAGACAAAGATGATAGCACAGGACTGAGTGAGACAAGGCAAAGGGTACAGCAAAACAAATCCTACCGGACCCATGAATGAAAGGACAGGGCAGTTGGCGTGGTCGGGTGGGGGAATGGGAGGGGCCGGGGTATAATTGAATTACAGTGACCCAATGACAGCACTATAGGTGAGGTCATGTGTTGAATTAATTCTGTCCCTGACCCCGTCTTTGACAGGGCAGTGCCTCTTGGCTGCCCCCGAGATCCAAAGCGTAGCCACGGTGACACATCTTACTGAGCGCTGTCTTCCAGCCAAAACCGTCATTCAGATCGACAGCCGGTCACAGAGGCCGAAGGAGCATCACTGCATGTACTGCACGAGTATTTTTAGTGCAAATGCTAAAGCTCTCTATACTTTGGGACGTGCATTAGACAAGCTGCTATTTATGTGCCCTGCAATCCACCGAAGCACCATATTCAAACAGAATCTATACTGCATTTTTAATGAAGCTCTGCACTGTGCTGCATAACAGCTTGTTCTCTGCGAATATCCACACATTCAAAAAAGTACGTCTACGAAAGGGTTGTATATTGTCAGCAGATCACTAGATGAGATAATTTTTGTAAGAACTTGCTTTTCAACCTTCATTGTGTGTATTTTTCATCATGTGTGTCGCAAGTGAGGGGCTGAAATGCCCTAATTGTCAAAATACTTCTGAAGCTTAACGTATTATCAGATTGTACCAGAAGCAAAGCAGGCGAATGAAGTTACTTACTGTCTGCCAGAGAGGAGAACACCATGCAGCTGAGTAGAAGCAGGAACAGCAACGCCCCTCTGGGCAGGAGGGGCACTGCCAGGTGAATATTAGGCACCATGTTCCAAGTTGGCACTGCTCCCTCCTCAGTCCCCTGCTAGACGCGTCCCACTCTGACGGATCAAAGACTAACACCTGGGAGAGCAAACACATGCAGAACAGAAGTACAGAAACATTAGTATTCAACCTCACCATATATTTGCATATATTTGAACGAGCATAATAACACGGCAAAGCAGAAATATCAAGCGCAAGTCGGAGCAGAGCAGAACCAAAGGAGACGGAAATTTTGTACACTTGTGAGAAAACAACAGCACAAAACACAGGAGATCTTTGGTTGCGATCAACAAGGCACCCAATACCCACAACAAAATCCTGCTTGGGGCAGAGGAAAATATAATAATAAGTGAAGCGAATATAACACGCAAACTACATCAGCAGAAGAGTTAGGAAACAAATGCAGTGCAGTGCCACAGAGAAATCATGGGTAGAAACAGCGAGAACAAAGGGGAGGTCAGGATGCAGGATTAAGCTCCTCAGATATCCTCTCACAATGGGGGATCAGTAAAAAACCCAGAGGACCTCCTAAACAGCACTCCCTAAGGACCACCGCCCACTTAATGTTCCCATTAAGAAATTGAAACTGTGTCGTCCAGATGGGTTCAAATAACACAAAGTGCGGTGATCTCATAATATGACAACATGTATGCATACAGAAGCATTTAACATACAACACACCCCAAGGGGGGCATGTTTGGTCAACAAAGCAGCAGCAGGTGTACCACAAATTAACCATAATTAACCGAGCTATAAAACAGAAAGGATTGCTCCATCAGCTTAAGTAGTGGGTGGAGACACAAAAACAAAGGCTGTCCCTCAAATTAAACCGCACAAGCACTGATTCTTTGTCTTTTTAGGAATTAGATTTAATGTAGGAAATGACTAAGCGACTGATAAGATTTAGATATGACCTTAAGTTTGTTATAGCCTGCAGTTGCAACGTCTAATGCTATTATAAACAAAGTAACTGTGTATCCCCATAAACCAAGCTAACTAAATTTCTTCTCCCCTCACTCTTGCCCGCGGCCATCTGTGATGAGTAATCATAACGTTGTAAAGCTGACCACAATATGGTAAGGATAGATATCTCTCTTTAAATAAAGCAGTATCTCCAGAGGACTTCAGATAAAAAGAACTAAAATGAGAAAAGTTTTTAAAAGTTCTAAACTAAGCCTACTTTTGTCTTCAAGGGCTCCCTGACAATGATTCTGTACAAAGCCTTTACAAGAGGCCTAATGGAATTGAATTGAAAACTTTCGCAGCCCGTTTCGGCAGTCTCACTGCCGAGTTTATAGCAGCGACTGAACAATACTGATTGCTGATATTTGTGAAAAGAGAAAGAGGCGCTCACAATGTGGAATATCTTGAGGCTTGCTGGGTGGCCGGTCAGCTTTAGTCTATTCAGTTCAGCTAAATAAGTTAGAGTGTCAGGAACACAATGCCTCCAGTATCTTGTGGGAAAAAAAAACTTTCCATTCTTAAGCCCGTGGAGGTGTTGAGCAGCCCATTACTCATGTGGCTATTTCAATGCGTGTGGAAACACTGAAAAAACGCACACACCGGGCACCTCTTTGACCACCCTCTTTGTGAAGCAAGACCAAGGAAAACACTCCGCTAGGCAGAGATCTTAGCAAAGCAAAATTTCAAGAGTTTCCTTTTCTTCATCTGAGCACTGCTTTAACCTCTTTCGACAAGTCTCTTGGCAAAGGAAAAGACAGGCATGGCTGAGTAAAATGATGTAGGAATGCTATTTGTGAGTCACGACGCTGGTGCCTCACCTGGGCACAGTTGCAGACAGGAATCATTGACGGCTAGCTCTTCACCACTATTTGTCATTTACAGGAATGTGCCTCTAGGCTTTCATGTCTACTAAACCAATTTCTGATTGCAACACACCTCGCATCTCAGGAATCTGAAAACAACGTGTGCAGCGAACATCGTCTATCGTGAGTGAAAGTTCAAGCTGTGATCGTATCGAGCTGTATTACACCTCCGTGTGTGTGTTTTTTGGAGAACTGCAGCAAAAATAAAACATAAACCTCTGAGAAAAAAAAGATTCCCCTTGTGTCTTCACCTTCACTGATAATGAGAAAGCAGCTCATTATTGGTGTGTTAAGCTGTAGCAGTCTGGAGAAGAAAAGACACACTGCTCAGGGTGCCAGAGAACTGGATCACACCCCCACTCTGCAACCAGAATGAATGACATTTACGCCCCATTTTTTATTTCAAGTTAATACCCCAAGTTAGCTTTGCAAAATGAGTGCAACTCACATCAAGTTTGTTGGCTGACAAATTTGTTTTGACACTCATTTTTATGTACACCATCGTTGCGCTGGTTCATGTCAGTGGGTAGAGAGAGAGTGAGTGAGGCTGATAGAGTTGGCTACTCGCCGTGCTCCAAACCCTTGGCGGTGGAGGGATATCTTTTACAGCAGATGCCAGAGAGAGGCAGATGCTTTTCATCTTCAATGAGACAAATTCCTAGAGCGAGGTTTATTCTTTATTTATATAGCTACTTATTTATCCCAGTGCAGCTTGGTGCCTCCCCGCTGCACACAGATACTATGGGACGAACACTTGCCACTATGTGCATTTGTGCTGTGGCGGTACAGCTACTGAGAGAAGGACAGGGCACCAACGGGCAGCGTGATCCAGAATCTGAGCGAGTGGCTCAGCACACAGGAAGACACTGTTTGCAACCATGTGGGAGAGCGAGAGAAAAACAGTAAGAACATGTAGGGGTGGACGTCTGCCCTTGTGAGATTGTACGTGAATCCTTCTGTCTTGGTAATGATTAAATTCGGAAGCCTGGTTAGCATGAGAGAGGAAGGTGTGTAGGAGAGAGAAAGAGTTAGCGCTGCATAATTATGGCTAAAATGATCATGCAGATTATTTCAACAGAAACTGAGATTGCGTAAGTGTTTTATAGCTAAAGCTGATTATCTAAAATAATAGTTTGAAACTGCACTAACTAAAATAATGTTTCATTAAACAGCATGCTGCAAAGCATACATACATTTTTTTTCAACTGCAAAGAGTAAAAATAAGCATTCCAGCTAATGAAATAAAGACTGAACTCATTTAGCAGTTCTGTCTGACATGAACTAAGGCTGCGATAATTTGTGTACCGTTAGCACAATATAAAAGTAGGTTTATGGAGAACAGAATTTTTATTGTATCTATGCAAACACAATTAGCTGATAACTATGATGAGGTGTCCCAATATAAGACAATAATCAACAGGACAGTGTCCAAGATTGTTCATTCCTTCCACCTCACATGTAACAGGGACACCTATAAAAAGGGAGACTTTCTATGTTTACAAACAGCCATTACTTGTTGAATCACTGAACAAAATTTGGCACGCAAGTGGTGTTTCAGACGTCTGCAAACAGGCTAAACACAACTGATGGTGCAGCAATAAGACTTGTGTTGAATCTGTCGAGATCACGTATAGACAGACGACTCCATGGTGGCAACATTTTATCTTAAAACGCTTAAAGTGATACTGACGCTGAAATAACCTTAACCCCCATCAGCCTGCCACTCGTCAGGGCACCCACTGTTTTAAGTCCTTTAAAAAGAAGCTTTGGAGCCTGGAGTGTCTCTGGAGTTCTCAGTAATGCAAAGCGGGGTATGTGCTGTATATATATGCTGTAATAAGGGCAGATGACTAATAGGTTTAGTGAAGTAATTAACAAGGCAACAATGGGATGTGAGCATGTCAAACGGTAAACTGTGGAGGACAAAAGAGCTTTTTGAGCGTGTTCAGTGGGGAGGGGAACAAAAAAAATACACCTATTCTGTTTGCTTGTTTGCCATCAACATCAGGTGCCTGTCATTCAAGTTACTACCCCGAGTGTGTGTGGCAAGGGAGTGGCCACCCATACAGAATTGGTAGTCTACAAACAGACAATGTGAGACACAGCTGCGCAGAGAGGGCACAGAGGCTGAGTAAACACTACTATTACACTAACGACAGGTAGCATCTCTGCTCTCCATCGTTTCCATCCCTCCTACTCATGTCCTCTCTCTTTCTCCATCTCTGTTTAATGGGTCATCTTGAGCGTGGGGAGGTGGGACAGCTGAGATATATGGCTACCAGTGTGGGGAGCTAATCATGGCCGTCTCTGGAGGTGATAAACCCAGACCGGAGAGGTTTGTGTTGGCGCAGCCTGCAACGGCTCCATAAACACAGTTACAAGCTGCATTTCGACAGCAGTGTTTTGGCCCCTGATTAGTTTTCCATGGCCTAGAAGGCCCACCCTCACAAGTCTGTGCTCCTTTTTTACCTCGGCAGTGAACACACGCCACAAGACCCCAGGAGAATTGCTGCAAGCTGACGAGCCACGTATAGTAAAATGAAAGTGTAAAGTAACGAAATTAGGTTTTCCCTCCGACTCTGAAAGCCTTTCTGTATCCACAGACTTGATGGTGCATGTCTTTTTTACAGGGCTGCGACAAGGCCCCGCACTGAAATTCACCTCACAAAGGGTAATGTCCTGTGACCTATCAAGTTTTACAGCACTTCTGTTTACAAGCCGATTCCACAGAGTTAATTGTTAACGCGGAAGATTGAGTGACCGAAAGAAACCTATAACAGACAAGTGCACTTCCTGAAGCTGAGCAATAGAGAGTAAGGATCGCTGATTATGCTGACCTACAATTAAAGCACTCCAGTAATAAAATCACACGAGTGAAGTGCCTGTCTGTGTGGATGACTCAAAGAAATCCATCAGCCAGCTACTTTAGGACAGTTCAAGAATTAAGTACAGTAATACTACAGCCATGTGAAACGTATGCGACATTTACAACATATGACAGTCTCCATGACGCACTGTGACGTAAACCGTGATGCATGAGGGATGGACTTAATGCACCAGTCTCCTGATAATGTCCTGACAGAGGCACTACTTGCCTCTCCACAGAATGCAAAGCCCGTCGCGTACTGGCTTCACCCATATGATACGATGTCGATTGGCATTTAGTCTGGTTGAGTGAACATTTAACAAAACTCAGGCACCTCCATAAATTGCCACTGAAGTAGGGATTTACAATCACCTCTGGGGGGCTACCAATCTTTTTAGCTGCAAATCAATCTGGGAATGAAAGGTGATATGTATTACACTGATATGTATTACTCGGAGTAGAAGAGACATACCAGAGTGCCACCTCCATTTGAATTTATTCGAGAGTGATTATTGGCATTGTCGAGCTGCAGAGCAAGGAGAAAATGGCTTGCACTACAAAGTGCTGGGCAAAGGGCCTGTAATAAATCAAAAAGCAGGCTCAATGTAAAACAGACATTCATCAAATAAAAGCAATGCTGTGTATAACTGGAGCAATCGAGTGGATGAAACAGCTTCCTGCAAAGGCCAAGCAACCCTATGAGCCATATTTACTGCATACAAACCAGTTACACTTGAAAATTAAAAAGAAATGTTCATTACTTTAAAAAATAATGTTTAACTCACAGACAAGTTTGCAAATATGCAGCAGGACACATTTTCCTTTGTTTCTTACACCAGACTTTCATTCAAAGACCTTTTGTATAGATGGCTTGTATTGTTTATTCATTTCATTGCTTTTATTGACAGTCAAACATCTGGATCTGGTTTGTGACATTTTTATTTTTTATCAAGGGTATTATCATTATTATGATGTTAGATTTGATAATAAATCATTACTGTTTATCTTTGTCTTACTCAAATGTTCTTTGCTTTTCATCTCTGTTGATTTTGAGGTATCTTTGTTTTTGAAAAGTGGTATATAAATAAAAAATCTCAGTTATTATTTAGGCCAGCACTTAATTCCTCAAAGCTAGGGCCTCAACAAATCTAACGCAGAATGATAACAAAACAAAGCTTCATGTTCAATTCAGGGTCTCTGGAAATATACAGTCAATAGCCTTGCCCTAGTTCAAAGATTGGAAAAAAGTTTTAATTTTTGTGTTTGTTTATGTTTTAGAGAGTTGTACAAGTGAATCATTGCATAATTAAGAATGATTCTGTGCTATGGCCAAACATTAAATTAGCAGCATAAACTGAGACACATTCTCAACAGCAGATGTGCATATATATCAAAAGGAAATTCACACTGTCAAGCAAGAAAGATGGGCTAAGACGTCACCACTTGACAGTTTGCTTGTGGACAGATGGTGCCATAAAATGACTAGGCAGGCAGCACAGAAGGCACGGACTCCCCCCTCACACCATGCAGAGGACTTCAACCCCCCACCACCCCCTGGGCAGAAAGCCTGGTCTCCGCCAGTAAAAGACAAACAGAGTGGAGGCATGTGAGCAGAAAGACTGGCAAATACGGAGCTCCATAGATCAATAGCTGGCCAAACAGAGGCAGTTGTTCAGGCTCAGCTCAATCCACGGGCGGATTTTTAGCAAGCAGAAAGAGGCCAAATATTAAAAAAATTAAGCACTGTAGTACTACGGTAGAACATGGGCAGATGTGAAGTACAGTACAAACTAAAAACACAATGTATAGGCAGGATTTCTCACTAGGTTTGCTCAACGAGGAAAGAAACCTCCTCCTTCCCTCTATGTTTAAGTGCATTTATTATCTACAGGCTGCACTGAGGTGAGGATATGTGGCCCAACTTTGCATAAGAGCGTAAGAGGGGGCTTTTGAGGGGTCCATACTATTCAGCAGGTGTCTCCACTGTTCTAAATCAATTACCTCTAGTCAGTCAGCGCTTAGGGTAGGGGGTTATTGTAAATCAGCTTGGTGTCAGGCCAGATTAGTGGCTGTAACAGGCTGGGAGTGAAGCTCTTTGGCCAGCAGGGACCTACCAGAGGCCTACATGAGAACGACGCTGTGGCCTCTGTGCTCAGTGACAAGCAGCACTTCTGCTAATTGTTTGCCACAATACTTTGTACTAAGGTTAGGCAATATGAGGATGCATACTGTGAGACTGACAGAGAATTCGCTACACCTTTCCACCCCTTTAATATGTGTAGTCATTGGAAAAAATGCAGATCATTGAGCAGAACTGCTTTGAGGCAATATTGGATTTTCGGGATTTTTTCATCAATGTGATCAAATACTTTGATTTGCCTGGTGTGTAATTCGCCGGATTAGCAAAAGCAGTTTTATCTAGCAGTTTATCCATATTGCACAACCCAACTTTGTACACACCGTTCTACAGAAATTAGGATTTGCCAAGTCATGCCAGCAAAATTCAAATTGACTGTGGAAGGATTAGTCGGACTGCTACCGTTGGCTATTAATCAAAAATAGTGGTCATTCACTCGCTCATGGGTGGATGGTCTGCGCTCCTCAAACTGTAAGCATGAAAGCTGTCTTTTACCTCACTACATCCTTTTATGCAAATCTTATTCTGAGGAAGTGCTATGTCAGCAGTGTAGGTGAGGACACTGTAGCCTGCATTCACTTTATGACACGGAAAGTCCAAGATTTTTCACACTATACTGGATAGTTTGGGGCTTGTTTGTCTTCAGTCAGAGCTGAAATGTACGGATGAAACTGTTTACTGACACAGCGGTTTCATCATTTTTACCTTACAACAGATAAACGACACAGGGGAAACAATCCTCTGTGGTTCAATGTACAGATGAACCAAACCCAGTATTGACACAGGGAAGGGTTAGACTAACTCAGGGAGGGCTGGGAAAAGCACTTCCTATATAATCAAACATTTGTGGTGGGAAACAGAAACACTGTACCTGATGGTGTCTGGGGCGCAGCATAAGGTTCTATTTACATAGGAGGACCCCTTGATGAGAAATGTGTTTAGGGGAATCTAAAAGGCACACTAACATATGCTATTCTCAGACCTACCTTGAAACAAAAAAGCCATGTGTTCCACAAACAAAATCCAAGACTGCTGGTCTACCTGAAACAGTTAAGACCTAACAGATTTAACAAGGGTTAGTTGCCATTTCAAATGTGGAAAAAGAGGATCCCCAAGTCCTAATCCAGCTCCTTTCCTGCCTTCTATTACAGACGGCTACCCTCTCAGCCGCTGTCTAACTAGTGAAAAGAGGCAGATTCTAATAAGCCGTTCTGTCTTTCTGCCAGTCTGTGTTTCTCTCCATCCCCCTATTTCCTGCTCCTCTCTCTCCCTCCCTGGCCATGTCTCCTTCTCTGTCTCTTTCTCTCTGTCTGAGCCATGAGCCAGTCTGTTGGAGCAGATGGAACCATATATCCCCATTGCTCTCCGGAGGCCCAAGGATTTAAAATGTAAAAGAGATGAGTGCGGAATAGGCAGGGACCAGTCGATAAAGGGCAAGTGAAGCAGGGACTCTCAGCTTAGACCGTGTTCATCAAACAAGTGCAGTTCTCCTTAAAAACTATGACTGTGCTACAGAGCAATGCACCACAAACATGTCGACTCTAAACTCGCCACTAACCTGGCATGTCTGTCCTCACTGAGTGTCTAATCCAACATTTTGTCCTACATGGTATGAGCAGAGCAGGAAACTGTATTTCTACAGGGAACAGATGCCCAAAAATTGTCTTCTGTCAAAAGAAAATGAATGAACAACAAATTTATCAACTCCTTCATCAAGCAAAAACATTTGCTGGTTCCAGCTTCAAAGACGAAAAAAGACTGAAGAGCTGAAACAATGGTTTCTTTCAATGACTGGAAAACTAATCTGCAACAATTTTGATGATCGCCTAATCATTTCAGTAAATCGTTAGGATAACACAGTATACCATACATGCTGTTTCTAGCTTCTCAAATCTATGAACATGCTTTTCCTTCCTATGTATCATAATACATTGAATATAATGTAAGTATTTGATTTGTACAATCTCGCAAGGGCTGTTGGTCAAACAGAAAAATACATTTAAAGTCACGCCTTGGCCATGGGATTGACAGGTTCATCAATAATCTATATTAATGACTGAATTGCAATTTAACATACCAACTGAATGCTGGTAGTTTGATGAACAGGAATTAATAAGGTTGTTAATCCTGAGGCTTTGACTGGAAATGAGTCAGACCTGCCTTCCTCCACACCTCACCTCAGACCACCTTTCAGGTAATGAGAAAGTATCTGGACGCTGTATCTGTCGCCTGGGAGAAGAGTCGACTTCACCCTCCATCTCTGGGTGGCAGGTTGACAGACAGAAAGAGTGAAGAACAACAGGCAGACGAGGTTGTGAGCAGTACGATCGATTGCCAGCTGACTAGCAGGGTCCATTATACTGACAGGCCGGAGCCACAACACGACGACCTGCACTCCACCAACGTCCTCATTACTACCTATGAATCTCTCACTGGGACCAATCTCTCTCTCGCGCTCTTCCCCTTCTTGCCCTCTCTTGCTTCTTTCTACAGTGCATCCCCTTGGACAAAGCATAAGACTGAGTTTCACTCTTTCAATCTGATGGAAGCGGTTTAAAAGAGGCAAAAGCCAAACCTAAGACCGTGCACTTAGCTTCATGAACTAGGCAAGCAATGGATACAGAACAGAGACGACATGAGGTAGTACTGTTCTTCAGAGGAATGTTCTTGAGAAAAATGGCACCTACATGTCCAATCTTACAAATTTTAACTGCCTGCAGGGGAAAACTTTTGCCATATTAGATATTTCTAACACCATCACCCTGTCTTTCTGCTATGCAATCTGTTCTACTCATGGTTGTTTCCCCCCACCATCCCTCTAGTTATTGTGAAATCCTTAGTCCTTGGAAGAGTTACTTACACTCTCCCCCCCATACCACCCCTCTCCCTCACAGTACAGCTGCAGATAGGATTTACCTGCAGCTGAGACAACCTCCAGACTATCAATTACCACCAGTGCAGAGTCACTGTTCGGCACCTTGGCTAACAAGACATACACACACAACACATCCACACAGTTCACATACGCACACGCACACACAACACATCCACACACACAGACAGACAGACAGACAGACACACACATATCTCTTGTATACATCCAGTTAGGGGAATTCTAAGTTGACTGTGAGGATTTTACTGACTAATTCAATAGTTTGGTGAAAATCCACTTCATATAAAATCTAGACAAGAGGGCGAACACATCCAATCAAGCAAACTGGTATTTAGATCAAGTGTTCTGTGAAAAAAGAGCAAGAGAAAAAGAGGCAAGATCACAGAGATGCTATCTTCAGAAAATAAACCCCTACCATTTATGGAAAAATGAGTATAACATTAAAATTAGGTCACTTCAGGAATTACAATTACATATTGAAAACTGAATTAAGAGCCCAAAATAACTGCAGAGCTAGTGCTATGATAAAGCTTTTGACTCATCAGTACACTTATATGTGTTCAAGGATGTGTGGGTAAAACTGGAGTGTTCGCATTTGCAAATGACAACACAAGAAAAAAAAGCATGCACAAACACGCAAAACTGTGAGCCCTCACTGCAGTGTGTTTTTTAAAGACGTGATGTTTGACTGGTCTGCAATGTGCTGAAAACAGAGATCTCACCAAATTCTTCCTGACATGTCATCTCACTCGCTGACAATGATTAGACTGAACACCAGACCATTACACATACAGAAAGACACGCAGGGACAAGACTTGTCACTCACCCCACCAGATCCACCCTGACGCCTAAAGGGCCTCTGTCAGGTCCACAAATGAAAAGCCATCACAGCCAATGTTGCAGTCATGAAGCTGAAGTCATTCCATAGACTGGTTAAATGCTATCTTGCCAGGTCCTGTTAAACTTGGTTGAGCATGTTTGGGCTCAAGGCGTCAGTTTTGATTCCCGGGCTTAGTGCTTTGTTGATGCACCATCACAGGAAGTGGACAACCAACCAAGAAACAGAAATCATGTAGGGGGCATAGGTTAACACTCCCTAATTAAACTCTTGTGAGGACTACAGCCTGCAATCTAGCAACGCTTGGTCACGTAGTCAGTCTATATAGCCTGCTGCAAGCCTGTGAAGACACATCTGAGGAAGTCGATTCCCTTTAAGTGAGCCATCGTGTCTAGCCAAGGCAGTAGCACAGTGATCGTTAGGATGTCATGTCAAAAAGCTTATGAATGTGCTTTAACAATGGACTATGTATAGGGTGCAAAATGAACTTTTTTGTCCACCAGTCAAGTGGCTATTGAATGTTCAAATTTTAACCAGCCACTCCACGGATTACATTTTTATTTTTTAGACCGGTGAGTGAAACAAATCTACCAGCCGCTTGCATATTTTATTTGGCTGGTGGCTGGTGCTAATTTTGTGTCCTGTCTGCATGGAAACTCTGTGTAAAGCACAACACTTTGGCAGCCATTCATAGCTCACCATTAAACCATTAAAGCCACAAACCGCACAAGATACGGAGCAGAGGGGGGATTTTTTTTTTTCATGCACTGACCAACATGTGCAAAAATGTGCAATGCATTATTTACATCACACATAAAATTTATAATAAAAAAACTTTCCAGCAAACTTAAGAGCATTTCCATGGTTTAAATGTTACATCTTGGCACTTAAGTTGAATTTCCAAGCATGAGATGCAAAGGGGCTTTCCTATGAGCAATAAAGAACTGGTTATTCCTCTATCTCCCCTTCCCTCAACCAGTCCTCTTGTCTGACTGTCAGCCTAGGCAGCCAAGTCTCCCATGTTTACTAATGTAGAAGCAACCCCTTTATCAGGGAAGAGATTTGTAGGGAAGAGGCAGGGGATTATCCATCAAATTACCAGGCAGACAGCATCCCTGCTCCAGGGTTGTGAAGCGGTAATCTCTGAGGCTGAAGGGGGAGATCCAGATAAAGGTTTGGGATTGGTGCGGAGGAACTACAAACTCCAAACTGTAAGTAAAATATGAAAGTTTCAGGGGAGCTATTTCTTTTCCAAGCAATGTCCCCCTTCCCTTACTTGTGGTAACTACTTTTAAAGGACCAGCTCATGTTATATAGTTTCACCAATGTTGCTGGGCTGTGTGGTATCATTACATACACCAACACCCCGACAGTGCAAGACTTTTGATAGGTGAAAGCACTCAAGCAGGAATGCTGTAGCTAGGCAGGACTGGTGGAATTAGATTTCAGTGGCCTTGCCCATGCTTCTTGCATTGTCACCCCGCTGCCCTCCCTTAAACAAGCAGCACTCTCCTCAGAGAATATCCCCTGGACACAGGAATGTTTCATCAACGCCTCAGCTCCGAGGATCCTCACAGGGCCACAGTGGGCCAACAGGCGGTGCACAGGCAGGCCATAAATAAGTCAGGCATTATAATGAAACCAAATGAATCTCCATCCATCTTCCCAAAACAAGCCATGGGCCCCAGAGTTCTGCGGGAATAAGAGTTATTGCCTGTGTTTGAGGACGAACAAGAAGATGAACAAAAGCCAAACGTTGTGCTGATGCTGAAAACGTCCCACTGTAAAGCAAGCTACACACGTGCCATACTCGACACTCTTGCGATCATGTCCAAGTGTGTGTTTGGGACGCTGAGACTGAGAAGACTTTTCATTCCAACACATGGTATCATATTGATAGTGAGGGGCCAGTTCTACTTGCTGCTAGCTGAGATCAGCAGCAGTGGACTGTTGAAAAAGAAGTCATAACTTTGGAGGAAGTGACAAGTGGGCTGATAAAGTAATCAAGCAGAATGTCGAGTCTAAGCCAGGCATTTGAAGAAATTGGGCCCTGAGCAAACAAGGGGGGTGGCGGAGGCAGAGGGATAAATCAGCCACATGACTGTACTCCCAGAACCAAGCACCAAATAAATCAAGCCTACGTTCAGCTTTATTTGCTTTACTGCAGTTTAGCATCACAGTTATCCCCTCATACTCAAGAGCAAGGTAAAGCTGTGACCTTTAATTCTATTTAATGACACTCCACAAGCAACCAATCTGACCTTGGTTCCTTGAAGAAAAAACAATATTAAATATCAGATATTAGGAGTGTCTCTTAATTCAGTGATATAACAACAAGGAAATGAACAGCATCATGCAACAGAACAACAACAATAATCCCTGGTCTTGTCCTATTTTCAGAAAATAGCGTAATACATCATAAAATGTATATTTGTCATGGCCACTGTATGACTTAAACCTGCTTTGTTGCACATTTCACATACAAAAGCATAAGCTCTGGCCTTGTCATACATACATAGTACAAAAAAATTCAGTTGCCCCTGAAAATGTAGTTTGTTTCAATCAATGTGGAGGGGTAATGGGATGATGTGGAATTGAAATGAGTTTTGTGCAAGGAGGAAAATGTCCTCTCTGACAAAGCGGATTTGTGTTCCCATTTAGAAACCCATGGTTGTAATGCATAGAGTTAAGGTTGAAATGGAAAGGTGCAAGGCTGTGAGCACAAAACAGACCTCTGGTGGCTGGTGATAACTGGGCATAAAATGCAGACAGATGCATATGAAATGCAGAGTAGAATATAGTGTAGCGTAAAAAGAGAACAGAGACGGACTGAAGGAAGGTAACAAAAGAGCTGAATATGATCCAATCCGGAGCACTATCATGCACTTGTTTTCAATTCACTTTAAAGAGACAGTAACCTAAAGCTACACTGCCACACATGCAGTGATCTTTTTACAGGGCAATTTTTATTCATCGCTAATTGGCAACAAAAATAACATCACCTTTTCTAAAATAAACCCTCCTGTTTATTTGGATATGATCTTGTGTCAAAACATTAACGTGTGTTTAGCAAGCCTGTGTAGATGTCAAAGCATAGACAGACCTAGTTCAATCAAACAAGCACTCTGCTTGGGGCAGCTGAGGGAAAGCGTTCTTGTCAAAACACTGGTGAATTTAGTGATAAAAAAGCCCTTTTTTCTAAACCTTCTCCTCAGCACCTGTCACAATGAATGAGCGACTGTCTGCAAGAAAGAAGTGTCACAACTGAGACCAAAAAGTGACTATCAACACAGCTAACACATCACACGAGCGGTGGTCGCTGATTGACACCGCACATTACGCAAGGCATATCTTGCACACTCACTCCTAGCTGCGTAAACATCTTATTCCGTACAGATCAGAGGATTGACAATTAGGCCTTGTCATCATAAAACAAGTACTCCTGACCTTGTCACCATCAGGCAACACTTCCTGACATGCAAAACAAATGAGAAACTTTCCTCTGCTGGCATTTCCAGGTCTGAGGCCTGTGAGTCTACGCTTCAGCGACAACATCAAAGCTCTGACCCGACAAAAGATGTTGATTTTCTATCTACGTACAGCACGTGCCATAAAGAAAGGTCTGGCTCTTCTGACACAATCGCCTTCACAGGCATTGATCTGTGATTGTAAGCTACCTCTTTCATGTCCCAACTGGGATTCGAGTAACGAAGCAGATCCATCATGCAATAACAGGCCATTACACATCACCCAATTCATGGATGATGAGAAATCAAGTTCTATGGAAAAATCCATATGCTCAGGCCATAATTACTTTTGAGGAATCCAATGGGGAGAGACATTGAGTGATTGACTGCTCTAAACAGAGTAATTTATTCAAAAGAAAGACTGCAGCCAAGGGAGGCATTTAAGTGCAGGATATTTTGTGTTTGGTCAGGAAATCTAATAAGGAGCAGTGGTATACAAATGACCATAGCTATTTCCTCAGGTCACTTCCTAGATGTTTCTCTGCAACATTACTGGTAACACAGTGAGTGAAGTGAGTCGTAAAAGTGGAATGAAGGGTCAGTGGCCGGCATGGCGGAGGTGAAGGAGGACAACCTACAGGTCATCCGGTGTGGACGGGAATTGGCTTTGTCTGAACAAATGACCGTGGCTGACAGTTTTTTTGTCTTGCTTGTTTATGCTACCGAGCAGCTGGGCAGACATTTCTGCAAGTGTCCATCTTGGGTTTCGCCTCAAGGTCGTTTTTTAATCAAATCTGGGTTACCACTCAAGTCAAGACCAACGGGATGAGTTATATACAGAGGGTTGCACTCCTGAATCATTAACAAACAAGAAAAATACAAAGAATAAATAATAAAAAAAGCAACCTGAGCTTCGGTACAACTACGAAAGGAAACACACAGAGTCAGACCGATGGGGAAGTCTAGCTGTTTCAAAGGGCAAACAAAACAAGACAGACATGTTGTCTACACTTTTTTCTTTGAAAGCTTAAGACTGCTGTAATGCAAAAGAGCACATTGCAAAAAGGGTATTTTCCCACTGACACCAGCTCCTTGTGTTGAGCAACAAACTTATTGTGCAAAAACTGCCACATTTATTGTGACCAAGAACAAGATGAACTCAGTCCAAAAGTTTCTCATACAAGCGTATAAACATTTTATGTTGTAATAAAAAAAGAAACAAAAGATTTAAGACATAATTACAGCTGAGGGGGACATTTAGAGCACGTTATTCTTTGCTGAAATGAAGATACAAAGGTACATAAAGTTTTCATGCGTCTATAATCAGTCTTTCCCAAAAATGTCTTTCAACTAAGATATAGCTGATAATCACAGTAAGAGAAAAACAAGCTTAAAACCTTTAAATCACACTAAGACACATGTATTACAGGTTATACTTTAATGAAAGCCAAGCCCAAACATTTTCCAAAAATTATAATTTGTGACTTCCAAAAGTTCTCCTCTAAAATTATCTGGGATTTCAAAGCCTTCCAGTGGCTCCTTCTAACTGGAATTCTTGTCGCTGAAATTTAACCCTCCAGATTGCCCAGGGAGATAAAGACGACTGGAAAAACAGGTTGTTTGGCCTCAGCGTAGGCCTAATGCAGTAGAACGGCAGGGTGCCTCACCTTAGCAGCGGTAGCTAGGGGACATTCTATGGCCCTTCTATTCAAAGTCCTCTGAATACGTAGGGGAGGGCTTGCACCAGACAGGGCAATTTGCCAAAGAGCCAGCCAATAGAGCTAAGCCAAGACGAGGTTAAACTATTGTTTTGGCTTAACAAGCAAGAGTGAGCAAGGACAAAAGAAACGGGAACAAAAGAATAGTAAGAAAATACCTGACCATTGAAGTGTAACACATCAACTTATTTTGTTACTTTTTCATAAGAGGCAAGTTGTAAAAGGTTTATCCCAAGATGAAAAATAACACATCCTGCAACAGGGATATACAGAGGTATAAAGTCTTAGACAGCCCAGCCAGTTTCAGAAAACCTGCTCCTGTTTTGAAGAAGGGATAACTTCTGTTTCATCACTGACAACATATAACTTTTCTTAACTTAATTATGTTGTACAAAATTCACTTACCCATGCATGTCAGTCAGGTCTACTTATAAATAATTTCTGTTTATTCCTTATTCCTTTCAGAGAGAGAGAGAGTATCCAAAATCCTAGAAAAGAAAATCCAGCAGTATCCACAAAAGATTATCCCTGAATGATGTCTTATGAAAAGGTGTGTGAGAGAAAGTAGTCTCCAGTTCCTGCTCAGTTATTCCATTCACAGCGTTTCATTAAACCACAAGAACTGTCTTTTGGCTCTCCAGCAAATACGTTTCCAGCTGTGGCTATAGAGCAATGTGGCTCGAGGAGAGATCCTTCTGAGGCAGAGCTTGTTCACACACTGAGCGGGTGTGCAGGGACTGCCTGGGAGAGGCCAAACCCACCATGTGATGTCACTGGTGTCAAATTTCAGTGTGAAGAGGGAGGAGGCTGCAGGGCCTTACCTTTTTGAACCTCGACCAATGAGAATCAATTTTGTAGTGCACCTGCATGTAGAAAAAAAAAGGTATGAGGTAGAAATACACGTGATGTTATGTATTCGTGCAGCTTAGAGACTCCATTATGACTTATCTATTGAAGACCTTCCAGGAAGAGAATGTGACTTGTGATAATGCAGGCTTACTCTAGGCTGGACTAAAAAAAGGCAGGCTAGCTGGCATGTCCAACATCCAGAATTCTACTGAAGTCCTACATGTATTTAAAAATCAATTATGGGTTAACAAAGTGTGACCTTGAAACAAACAAACATTCTCAGAGGACTGTGCCAATATAACATGTCCAGTAACATATTTTTTGTGGATAATGAATTGGTTTCAGAAAGTAATTTGGCCTCTCTCCCTTGCTTAAAAAAATAAGTAAGAAAATAAATATGCAAAATCCCTATTCTTAAATCAGCAAGGCTTTGAGTACACACACACACACACACACACACACACACACACACAACACAACTCCCCAACACACTGGTTCTCACTCCCTCCGGTCAAACTCTGCTAGCCATGGAGCTAATCATCCACAACAGATGTTCAGAAATGTTCAGTTGGATTTATGACAGAGCTCAGAGGAACAGCCAAGTCAGCCTCTGGTGCTGTTTTTCTCTTCCGTCCTACAAGGACAAGGGATTGCACTGAGAGAGGATGTCAGCACAACCATTCTCTTCCCCAAAAATTCCCTCGCTCTCTGAGATTCACCATCCGAGACGACAGCGCCTTAATAGATCACAGAGCCTCAGGACCTTGGGGAGAGGTTTGCTCATTTATCCCAATAATACTGTGTGGACTGTAACTTGACTCATCCAGCAATGCTTCAACAATGTTTCGCCCTCGACGTAATGATGTTTTTTTATATATATCTCAGTGGCAGTGCTGACACTGCAAGCCATGACCCAGCCCGAGACAAATGTTTTTAGATGAAGCCATATATAATACCGTGTGACATTAACAATTAAATTATACATTGCAAACTACATCATAACATGTTTGTACTTTCCAAGAGGAAAATAAACTCAGAATTACCATACTGTTGGCCAGTGAATTCCTGTTAGTCTAAACAGAGCAGCACTGCTGACACACTACACAACAAAAGATATTCAGAGCTAGCTTCTAAAAAGCATGTATGAGGGTTTACACTAAAAGCAGCAATGTTGAATGTCTTCTAGGCTTAAACTCTGCTGAAGGAAATGGCAAACAGCAATGTGTTCTACATTTCTCTTTGTTGTTAACAATGGGAGACAGTCTGATTTTACTGGAGGCTGCAGATCTGTGCACACAACAGACTTTTCAGCAAGAGAAAGAATTGTTTTATCTTTAACTTTCCTTGTAGTTTAGAATTGGGATGTGGGTCATCTGATTAAAAAGTAATTCAATTTGTACAGCCGGTCTTAAGCGTCTTTCACACACAGTTCCCAGTAAATTACTGGTATAATTGTGAGGTATCACTGGTGATTTTCGCTTTTCAGACATGCAGCTACGTTCAGGAACATTTCAGTCTGGCGCCATTTGAGACATACCATGATAATGCTGGAATCGATGGGGCAAGGGACTGTCCAGCAAATGGCGGTAATGCAACACTTACGGATGCCAACTGCCAAAACAGAAGACAAAGAGGATGGGGCAAGGCCGGATGTGCTTGTACGCAGTGGAAGATGACTCTTCATGTCAAATACACGCTCTTTGCCTGGACTTTGGTTGTTGATTGGCTGTTTTCATTCAGGTGCATTACCTGTCTCATTTTGTACTGTCAGGATATGCTGAGTTTTAGCAAAAATGATAAGAAGTTAGTTTTAGAAAAGTTACCTTTAACCCTTTACGTGTTTGTCCCTGCAATGTTACTGCTTTAATTCAAAACACAACCATACAATTTTACTAGGTCTTGAGGGGGGGGATTGGTTGTATAGACTCACCTGAATATCCATCCCTGCACCCATTCACATGCAGTAAATGTGCCTGCACATTTCAGGGATAGACTGCATGTGTGAAATGGGCTGTATGAATATATTCTAGCTGTCTGTGCTGCAATAATCTTACTAATTAAAATCGGATCACAAGTATGCAACATGGACAAAAACTCCCTCAAATTTACATCACAACTGTCTGCAAAAAGGAGAGCAACCAATCTGGACTTTTTGGAAACCTCTCATTCCTTACAAACTCATGAGAGTTTGAGGGAACCTTCTGGAGAATAATTATTACACCCACACACCCCTGAGGAGAGGAGAAAAAGTATTTTTGTGGGTGTAAAGACTCTGCCAACTCAAAAGTCACATTCATCTGAGATCAAATCGCTGAATAAACCACACAGTGGTAAAAGGTAGAAGTAAAGATTAGGTTGGCTGGTAGTCCTAACAGCAGAGTGGGAGAGAAAATTAATTGTGAGCTATAGTAATGTAGTGTTGTGTGTCAGCTTCACAACACGAGCCATTCCATCTAGGGTGTAATCTCATTTTAGCGCAATGTAAAACTCAAAACACAGATGGACTATAGCAGTAACCGTCTATGCAAGATTAAAACTGGTGCCTCGAGTGAGGTTTTGTGGCTCAGGAGTTTTAGGGCTTATCTTTTGCCCCACCCCCCCAAGATCTTGAATAGAGCTGGAAACACCCCCTACCAAGTCTGAGAATTTATAACATTGTGACAACCACCCATCCCCCGCTCATTTCATTAGAGTGAAAAAAAGATTGACAACCTCTTCAATCTGAAGAAGCCAGCCCCTCCCTGACTTGCGCCAGTCTGCTAACAGTACCCAGTGAATAGATTCTAGGAAAGCTTGATTTTATGAGATCAATGTTTTCCAGGCTCTTCCGGCTTTATTTTGTGAGTTATTGCATGTACTAAATCTGTTGTGAAGCTCCAGGGTTATTGGCAGGTGAAGAACACCTGGATCAAGCCTGACACCTCAGTTCCTCAGTGGTAGCAACAGTCATCATTGATGGGAAACTGCGCTGGCTGCCGCGGGATGGGATGAATCACATCGGCCCTGGGCTTTATCAATATTACTGTCTGTCCAATGTAACAAGTCTGCCAAAACATTTTAACAAGGTTCAGCTTCGAGGTAAGAAAATCAGTATCTTGGTCGAGGGTCAGAAGAGCACACATTGACTGAATAACTGATGTCTATCATTACAAGAACATACTGTATTCACTGCATTTGGAAACACTGCAGTATACAATCATCAAAAACCACATTAAGATATTATTAACTATCACCTAAAGCAATACACTAAAATTCCTTTAAATGGCATACAAATAGATGTGCTTTATCTCCCCATTCAGAGGGGTCATTGATAAGCACAATTCTGGCTGCACGCCAGTGAAAAAATGCTGACCTGTGTCCTAAACACTGAGCTGTGAAAGTCAGTGTGCTGCTGCTGATGAGCCCTTAAGACTAGCACTATGTCATCATGTCCAAAAGCACAGCTGGGCAACACCTGTTAGCTTAAAATTCCCAGCTCAGTTCACAATTTACTGAGGCTTGGCTACTGACGTCTGTTTGTTAGCTAGTTTACCTCCAGATTGCAGTCCTGATGGCATCTATATCACATACATGTATCATGTTATTACTTGCAAACATGAGCTTAGGTTTCTTGCAAATTATCAATCTAGCATTTAACCCCAGCCAGCGATCAAGGACATGACAAATTACATGGATAACTTCAGCCGCACAGGAAGCATGTGAAAGCTATACATCTGATTACATCTAATTATATGTCATTTTCTTTACATGAGACACCAAATTATTTTTATCATCCATCAGTTAAGAGAGGCAGCATTTGCACAGAGTGGATGCTTAAGTATAAAATGGTTATTTTTATCATGCAAAGTTATGTATCTCTGAGCCACACAAAAATGAATGAGAATGTTAAACATTGTGTGAGCGTCATACTTTTAACAGTCCAAACACCAAGGGCACACGTCTGGCCCTGAATTTTTCTCAGGACTGTCTGCAGATAACACGGGCTCCAGTGCTGAGAGGGGAGGTGATGGCACATGGCGACAGGAGGTGTGAAAAAGACAAGGACAGTGGGAAACAAGAGCACATAAAAACACAGATAAGATTGGCTTCACCGTGCTGACTGACCTTCAGTGAGTGCCTGCGTCCATACGTGCCTGTGCAGATGTGGCTGTGCGTAGAGCATGTGAATATGTGCATGCCTATGTTGACTTATTAGCTACAGACAGAATAAGAGTATGAAATAAAGAAATAAGACTAAGACAAGACCAGTGGAACTGATAGAGGAAGGCACTTATTTTCCTGCTACTCGTTGAAAACCAAAAACAACGACCGCTCTCCATTACACTCTGCTGCTGACAACTGGCGGGGCACGCTCTCTGAGGAGAACAGCAGAGCGTGCCGCCGAATGCATGAGACAAATCATTTTTATCTGGGACCCTGGCGGGTATTGACAAACCGGGGGTGCATTTAGATAGCCCAATTAAAATGGGGAAATGAAGCGACATTGAGGCACTTTACAGCACTGTGCCCCCTCTCCACCCTCTGGCCCCCTGCGCTCCCTGAACCTCTCCAGAGACTGACTTCCTTACATACTGCTCTCAGTGAGGGGTACGGGGGTGGCAATGAAAGCAAAGAGGCGGGTGGCTCAGAAATGTCGCTTTGAGGTGAAACATGCAATGCGGTGGGAGGTTATGTTTGTGAGAGGCGAGAGTGAGCCCAAGTGACGTAGCATCATTGTTGTTGTTTCATCTTGCATATGTAATTTTTGCACAGCCCTCTGGGGGAGTAATAGTTGCTGCTCTGGTGCTGAGGAGATCGCCTGTGGGTGGCAAGGCATATAGCAGGGTCAAAAACAGCATGCAAGACAAGGGACTCAATGCAACTCTGTGCAACTTCAAAGTGTAAGTTGGCAATCAATGATATGGATGTTGGCTCCATTTATCCAAACGTGTCTTAGCGGGTGACCTTCAATGTCATCTACTCCCCTCTCTAAAGCCTGCTTGGTTCAATTCATATTCTCACCTGAATATGTCTCCCTCCTGCTCTAATTTTCAGACCTCTATTTGTCTTTTTGATCAATGATCATTCCACTGAGATTAGTGTCAGGTGTACTTTTGAAACAGACAGCCACCTCAGCACCGATACACAACAAAACTCTAATTCATCAGTTTCCTTCAAGTATACTAAAAGGATACGAGTCCAGGGTGCCACAAGACATCTCACCTTTTGCGTAGGCGGAGAGAGTGAAAGCAAAAGCGGCTTAGTTAGTTCTCCAATCAAGGGAAAGTCGGTGTGGAGAAAGAGCAATGCTGTGCTGTGCTGTGACCAGCTGTTCAGCAGTATTACATTTCACAGGCTACTGTCAACAGATCTGCGAAGATGCAAGCTGTTTCTGCAATGCATTGTGTTTTGTGATGTTATTTTCAGTGGGGAAACTGATATCTCTGCTTCTTTTCTGATATATTTC
Organism: Chelmon rostratus; assembly: GCF_017976325.1. Classification (NCBI taxonomy): domain Eukaryota; kingdom Metazoa; phylum Chordata; class Actinopteri; order Chaetodontiformes; family Chaetodontidae; genus Chelmon; species Chelmon rostratus. The sequence continues at coordinate 19,590,509 of NC_055669.1, forward strand.
TCCCCGAATCTCTTCAAGCCTTGTCTTTATCTCATGTTAAAAACCGTCTGCTAACAACCACTGTCATTTACATTTGTCCACACATCTTAAGTGAACAAGGAAAACCACTACCAAAGCAAAATTTGAGATTAACCCCACAATGCCACGTCTTTTTTTGAGGTGTCTTCGGTTGCATTTTTCCTCTAAATTGGAGATCCCATTAAGATGAAGAATCAATGGAGATACATCTTAGAAATCAGCTTAAAAAAACATCAGATTATGAAAGAAAAAGGTCAAGAGCACAATCCAAACAGGGGCCAGTGCTTCTCGCAGTATCTCAGATGGAGTAAGCACGCGGTGTACCTGAGATTTTGATAAATCTGAAAAACTTTCAGTGAGAGGTTCCTAATAAAAGCCCCACAGAGCAGTCTCTTCCAACCGGAGGAGCCTATACTCTGTCTCTGACAAGACAGCCTTCCAGATGCTTTCCCTCAATAAATTCCTGCCTCACACAGAGGATAAGGTGCGAGCTCTCAAGAAGATAAGTCGCCTGACTGGCTACAGTGAAAAGTGTCAGCTGCTTTTCAAATACACTCTAAGCTTCCTGTATGTTCAATGTCCATATGTTCAATAGCACAAAAACAAGCACATACGATTCTCTGCGGTGCCTCTCATATTTCTCTGGACTCCACAGAACAATGTGGTGGTGTCCTAATAAAGCATTTTATTATTCTAATAATTTCCCATAGGCGTAGAGGAAAAACAACTCGGACACAAAGGAATGAATTCAAAAACACAAATCACCTTCAGCATTGCTAATAGCTCTCATTAGGAAATCTCCCCAAGCTTTACACCAGAGTGCATCACTTTGCTGAAATCAAAAGGAGGGGGATATGAAATTATTCCCTCTATTGGAGAAGGCTGCTTCCACTGCTAAAAGGAAATAAACCGCAAATTATGAGTCAGCCTCTCGTATGAGAAACTGATAATGGCCTCAGCACTTATGGCTTAGGCTATGTAAAGAAATAGAAGTAGGAGCTTGAAAATACATCTCAATGTTGCATGATTATGCTAACATGACGGATATCAAAAATATATGTCAAATATCCATTTTAAATATACGGGGATACTGATATAACAACATGAAACTAAGTTTAATGCTGCGTCACATCTTTTGCTCCCTCATATGGTCACTAAATGTTAAAATAACCAGCAGACATTAAGACTTTGGAAGTATGACTTGAGCTGCAGTGAATTTGTTTTTAATGCTTCCCATTGATACATTTAGGTAATTTTTGCAGCATCAGCATCAGTTAAGTGCTTCCAAATGTGTGGAACAAACCTAAAAATACTCGGCACATAAAAACTCTCCCATTTGTCCAAAACACAGACGTGCACATGCAGGAACACACACCCCATTTCAACAGATGAAAAGCCTGCCAAATAAAAGAGTAATCCATCACTCATGCCATTTTGCATTTGCAGGGTCCCCCTCTTCAACAATGGCCTGACTCACAGTGAAAGATAAGGGCCCTCTGTTGACCAAAAGCGTGAACACACCAAGGTAAAAAGAAACAAAAATGATGTTTTGTGTGGAAATTAGTATTAAGCATCCAAGGTTACAAGAAAACCAAAATGACTGATTAAAACAAATAACTGTGAGTTTCATTTTTTTTCTCATCACTATCTTCTAAATCCTAAGTCAAAATTTAGACTTAACTGTGACACTGGATTCTCTATATTTAAGTGATATTAAACGACAATCATTAGCTGATGATTGTCCAGCAATTGGATTATATAGAGTTTCTGAATACGCTTAATAAATAACTAAATAACTGACCAAAGCTAAACAGTAATCTGAGCCTAGCACACAGTTTTAAAGGAATTCACAGTGCTTTTCTCTTCATTAACCATTCATAGCAGGGAGTAACAAATGGACTTCAACTGACTGACTAGAAAGCTAGCCCAAAATAATTAAGGAAATGAAATATTCAACATAAAACTTCTTATAATAGCATCAGTGCCTCATAAATTTTAAGAGAAGAAATGAGTGGATTAATTTGAGTGCTAATGGAGAAGAAAGCCAGTCATTTCCCTTTCCTCCCATTCAACTTCATTTAGCCTTTTAAGAGTTACACCTTCTATCACTTATCTCTAGGATTTCTGGCACGTGGCAGAACTGGGTTCAGGTCTATATCGTTACAACAGAAGAATCTGTGGCTAAAAGAGCAAGCTAATAATGACAAAGGCCTGAGCTTAAGTGCTTTAGGGGCAAAGCACAATTTTTCAAATAGTGCAGAGCTCTCTGTGCCGTTTTTACCTCTTGATGGGAAACGTAGAAGTGCTAAAGTGCAGTGCTTTTTGAGACGGGAACAAAAAAAAAAAAGAAAGAAAGAAAACACTGTACCTCAGACATAGATACACCTGTGAAGACCTAGATTGTGGAAAATACCTGCACATCCCAACCTTATTTCAGACACCAACAGAAATTCTAACCACCAAGCTCCATATCTAAATGCATACATATACAGTATATATGAAGACACAGAAGTGCAGCTCAGGCATTTTCTACTAATATCTAATAATTTTTTTTATCATTTTATTGGCGAATTTGTCACTGCATCAAAAAGCTGAGAGTGTTTCCACAGAGTTTTATTTTTTGCCTTCTCTTGCCTAGAGCACAACGTCTAAGCTTACTAAGACCTCTGGGAGTGTAACAGTCAAGTCAGGCCAACTGTCAGGTCGCTCTCAGACGCCAGTGGATCGTGTGACGGCAAAACCAAGTACTGAGTTCAAGGATGTGATCAGCAACATAAAGCAGAAATGTAAAGCATGGCAAGAGCTGTCTCTTATTTAGAATCAAAAAGCAACAGACTTCAAACTATGTTTATACAGAGTTCTTTTTTTAATTCTGCACATTCCTTAACTTACTCTACCTTCCTTTCTCAAAAGAGAGAGTAACAACGCTATTACACAGGCACCCATTGACTCCGAGTGTAATATAGTTAATATTAGAAAAACAGCAGATTTGAATGAAGTGAATCCGCTCATTTAACTCCAGAGGACTAAAAGTAACATGTTACAGGTTTTTCTTGTTTCTCTTTAGCACAGGCTAGAATACAACATCAAAAACGAAATATGTTGGATTTGCTCTTGTCACGGGTGTTTGCACTGGGTGCGGCAAAGGGATGAACATTCCTAGAGTTACTAAATTCCATTTAGGCTCCCAACTGTCTGACCCACTAGCATGGCATTAAAAGGGCCACCATGTTAGTAACCCCGAAGCATCCCAAAACAACACTTACTTCCTACAGTAATCAAATATTTCAGGATGAGGTCAAAGTCATACTGTAGGTCACGCTGTGGATGTTGCCACCCAGTAAACACAGCATGCCATCATGATCACAGATGAGACTTTAAGAGGCGCTGTAGGGCTTAAAGTTAGACTGTCAAAAAAGGTATGGCCTCAACTCATTCCACAAGTCGATCGCTCTGCTCTGAGCCATGCAGCTGATCCCATCGGACAGCCCCCGACTGAAATGGTAGGTGAACCGTGATGTAATTTCCTCCAGCATCTCCTGATGCGTTTCGCCTGGTGTTCACCTACGAAGAGGCTTCCCGCTAAGAAAATGTTCAGATCACTTCTGATCTCTGTAATGAGTTTTGCCACTCCAGTTATATCTCTGACAATATTAGGAACAGCACCGCAGTGGACAAATGCCACCTCTCTGTCACTGTGTGTGAATGGCCTGGGCTACACTTGTCTTTTCAATGTGACCTTTGTGTTTGCGTGTGGCAAAGGTGAAAACATGTCTCACTGGCTGACTTTAACGTGAATTTTGTGTATGGATCTATTCTCAGATATGTCATTTGACAAGATATTCTTAATGCACAAACTTGCATCTGATAAGAATACAAGCCATGCCACTGCAGAATGTTATTTTTTTTAAAACAGAAGGGCTGTCTGTAATATCTTATAAATCCATAATAAAAGGTTTTCCCTTCAAGCCATATCTGTGCTTAATGATGTACAGTTCTAATAAATATCCTTGCGTTTTTTTCCAAGCCAAATTTTAAGACTCACTTTTGCAGATTTTAGAGCAAAAGGACAATAAGGCTATATCCATAGGAAGGAACATCTAGGTTAGGTTAATGTTTGAAGGGATCAGGGTGTAAAACGATGCAATGCTTGAGGAGGAGTAGAACATTTTAAAAGTTTCTGAAGGTCCTCAAGTACATAATAGTGAAATGCAAGCAGCAAATCAAATACAACATCCCTGCAATAAATGCTACTATTGTGCCACACTGTCCTCGCCCTGTAAACATGCAGTCGGCTAAAACAGCAATGAATATCCTTCATTATAATGTACATAACAAAACAGACATACAGCCTTGAAACCCGCAACTCACACGGCAAATTATAACTTTCATAAAGACTGTATGCATTTCAAGGCTATTGTATTTTCATTTCACTGTGCAGGTGTTATTGTGTCCATCCCCTGTACATTACTGTGGTGATAAGACTTATTTTCAAGAAAATAACTGCTCTGGAAACCCTACGCCTAATTTTCCTGGGGAGAGCTTTAGAAATTGTATGACCAGATGGCCAATACTAGTGGGCAGACAAGCCACCATGGCAGCAAAATATGTTCACTGCTGAATTAAACTAACCCTGTGTCCCTTAAGTGACGACGCAAATTAGTCTAAATGTCAAATATCCTAAACCAAATTCACAGTTGAAATCAACTAGCTAAACATTAACTAAAGATTACAAGTGGGGGAATGAGAATAGCCTCGTGGGCAAAGCATGACTCAAGTTTCAGCAGCACGTTGGTCAGCCACATCAAACCTTAACAATTAAGGGTGTCACTTTAGCTTAATACATTCATTCAAAGACTGAACTTATTTCCCCTTCAGTCTGCCATTTGATAGCATGCAGCATCAGCAGATTCAGTTAGGGGTGCTTAGAGCCTAGATTTGTGGATTTTCCTACGTGGACATTTTTTTTTAAATCATAGAAAGCTTCGTGACTTTAAAAAATCCACAGTCTCCTGTCTTAATATGCTGACAGACACAAATTCCTGGACAAAATAACACACAGGCTTCTATTTGCAAGTGCAAACAGACCAGTAAAATCCAATCAATACGCATTATTGGCTCGGTGAGGGCCTGGATTTGCAAGAAAACCAAGATCCAGTCTAAGGGGAAATCCTTTGAACTCCTTGACTTGAAATCAGAACGAACATTTCCTGTTAACCAAACCTTTTATTCATCATTTATGTCAAAACGAGACCACGCTATAATTTTCAAATGTACAGCCTAAATGACATCAGCTTTCCACAGGCACAGCACCCCATTTAAGATGAAAATAATCAGAGCAGACAAGAAATTACAAAAACATGCTGTGACCTTTCAAGTCTGAGGGGGAAAGGCTGTGTATACATTTACAAAATGTGAAGGGAGAGTAAAAAAAATTCCCATCACAGAAATTGGAGTGTGACTAATGGGTAGTGAAAGAGCTGGTCTCTAACCTGAACTCCAAAATAATCTTGCTCAAGTCTCCATGGCCACTTTGGGGGAGCAGTGGGGGGTTTGACAAGGGGAATGGAGGACCACCTGCACACCCAGCAGAGCCAGTTCTGTACTGGCACCACCATTTGTTACGCTCTGGATTCCCATTACTTCAGTGCTAGGTTGGCTGGGAAATCCATCTCCTGGTGTCAGGTTTATCAAACTTGTATGCAAACTATAACGGTGGAAAGGGGGTATAGGATCACACTCATTCAAGGAGGCTACGGAGGACAGAGATGTCTTCACTTACCAGGAATCAAATCCTGTATGTCAAAGTCTGCAGGCTCACCTAGCTCTGATCACATTCTTCCTATGCCAACGTGAAATATTGAGTATCATAACATAATTTTAGGACATTGTGAAGTCTAAGAACCAGGTCTCCACATTGAAATTATAAGTAGCAGCATTATATGCATACAAACCAGCCACACCAAGCTTAGTGTCAGGCCTAAATTTAATGGCCACTCGACACACAGTGAAAGCTGCTAACAGGGGTATTATATTCTGTATATTAGAGGGCAGCATGAGCCAAGCCTGCTTTGAATGCCAGCTGGGAAAGTCTGCAGTGAGGAGAGAGGCCTTTAACCTCCAATATTTTCATCTGAACTGATCTCTGGTCAGCAGTGAAAAATTTAAATTACAGGCCCTGACGCCACTGTATTGGCACCAGTACAGACCTAATTAAGGTGACTGAATAGCAGTTATACAAGACCAATCCCTATTTTATACTGTTTGCTTGTCGGAGTGGTTGTAAAATTGTATTATCAACAATTCTAATAAATAGTTAATCTTTTAATTATTTATCAATTTATTGATTATTATTGCTGGTTTAAGCTTCTGAAATGCAAACACTGAGACCCATCTCTCTTTTATATCATTATAAACTGAATACCTTTGGGTTTTGGACAAAGCAAGAAAAGTGACAATGATACATTAGGCTTTGGGAATTAGCTTTTCATTAATGTCTGGCATTACACAGACTAAACAATAAAAGAAAACGAAACTGACAGATTGATATACAGTGAAAATGATAGTAAAATTTGGAACAAGCCGAAAAAGATTTTTGATGTATGATCGTCTTCAGGGTGAGTTGTTAAAGCCTTGTGTTAAAAGAACAATCCCAACCAGTTCCAAAGCAAAAGATAAACATGTTTTAATATGAAAAGAATAAAGGGCAGCGGTATCGGATTTGTATTTCACAAAAATGTTCTTGTATTTGTACCTGATTTTAGCTTTCAGAATGGGCATTAACTCCCTACATCCAAGTGTAACACTTGATACATATGGGACATTGCTGAAAAAGCAGGTAGAGGCCTGGTGAATCTTTGTTAGGTTCACAAAGGTTAGAAAATAGGGGCAAGAGAGGTTTTCCTACTTATAGACAGACATCCCTGAGGCCTATCCTTTCTACATGGTTCTCTGCATCAACAATACAGACTGACATGCACAAGATACTCTCAAGGAGAGCCAGTTAGTTTGCATCAGCAGAGTGCTTGCCGTGAAAAATACAAATGAAAACTGACAATCCTTGCAATAGTCCATACATCCTCATGGATGGGATACATCCTCGTCTCGTCTGTCCACCCCCTACGGATTTTAGACAGAATCAAGGTGGCTTTGTTTTCTGCAACAAAAGTGCATTCCAGAGACGAAAGAAAGATTCAAAAATAGTTCAGTTAATTGAGGGTTCTTTGTAAAATCTGAAAAACCAACCACAAAAAACCCCATCAAGTGACAGTGTGTGAACAGTGTAAACGGCTATGAAACACAGATCAGATGTGCTGAGCATCTGGGAGCAGCACCACTGAGAACACAAACTAGTCAAATGTCTGTCAGCAGTTGAAACAGACCTGGAAGAGCGTAGAAATTGTATTAGTTGCAATAATGTATAGCTCCCAGTGGGATTTTACAACAGTAGCTCTGGAAAGAAAAGAATCTGTTACAAATGCATCCAACTGCACCGATAATCAAATCTGTATGAGCTTTTTCCCAACAAAGTTTGAAGCAAATCCTGACACACCACCACAAAAGGAAAACAACTGCTGATGTCATTCCATCCAGTAACTTATTATGTAAACTTAGGCTGCCAGCCCAGATGTTTCTGTCTGACAAGCTGAGGACTGACTGCATAAAGATTCTGCTTGATTGGCAGCAATTCATGAAATGTTAATTTGAACATAACTTAACATTAAAATGAAAATTATTTTGAGTCCTTTTGATTAATAACGAGTTCTTCTGGGGTAGCTGCTAAGGTCAATTGTATTAAAAACATGCATTTGTGCAGTTAAACACTGCAGACGGTTTTTAGTGTAGCAAATTAAATAATTGCAGAAAGCTGGGGAAATTGTCAATCTGGGCAAAAACATGTGTGATATCGGTTACATTGAGTTCAAATACATTAATTCAAGATTTGTCTTCTGCTGACACTCCCAATAGTTTCCCTGTAAAACCCAGCAGCATTTCAGATGACAGCCTTGTTCTAAAAAGCTATCATTCAACATAGGTGTAAACAGCAGCACTCGTTTCAGATAATGGTTTATTCAAATACAGTGTGGATAAACCACCTAAACAATGCCTTAACAACATGCAAGGTTTTTGTATTGTTCAAAATACTTTATGTGACTTCAATTAAAGATGTTCCTAACATAACATTAAGGTCCTATGCTGAGCTTTAGGATAGTGGTTCAATAAAGATGCAAGAATTCAAGAAGTGAAAGCCTAACTTATATAAGGTGCCAGTCAATCTGACCTTGAATTGTGAAAAAAACACCAATGTAAAGCCAAAAAATAAGACAGATACATCAGGTCTGAAAAAAAAACAAAGCAGGAGAAGACAGAAAAAGTTACTCATATGATGCATTTCTACAGCTTTGCTCGAAAGCTCCTAATTAGTTGAGACATTTTGCTTAGTGGCTTGGCATTTTAGCCACAGGGGGGCTGATACAGTAGATTGTATTGGACATGCAAGCAGAAGGACACATCCTAAATGGCTGATTCAGGAGTCTAAATCCTATGCTCTACTAAAATTGTATAAAACATTGCCAAACAACCAACAGCAGAGAACACAGTATTAGAATTCCATGATAGATGTGATGGCTGGAATTTGCCATTCTCCGTGCAAAGTCATGGTATTTTAGTGAAGGGTTGGAAAATAAGTGTCAAACTTAACAATACTAGGACACGAGCAATTTGCAGGAACAAGCAATTATCCTTTTTAAAATTTCACGCAAGTCTTTCCTACATAAACTTGTTATCACAGGAGCTATTCAACAGCAGCAAGGCCTAGATAGAGATGTTCATTAGCCTATTGCTGAGACAAACACATTTGATGGATTAAACAGTCAAATATAACAAGACGCTTGAACTGCTGTCTTGGTTGTTAAAGGAGATCAAAGCGGGGCCTGAGGGTCCGGTAAGTATGAGGAGCAGGATTGGTTCAGCAGAGCTCCAAAAGAACAAGTGCTGGACCAAGGAGATACGACATCAGACGTGTGCACTGCATTCCCTTAGGCCTGTTCTTTCAAAACTGTCAGGCTGCCTACCAAATGAGCTGCAAAGGAGGAGGGCACAGACCGTCTTTCAGAAAGCACTTCTAATCTAACAATAAGCATAAGCCTCATTTGGTAATGTGCTGTCTTAGTAAAGCCAGTTGAATATCAATTTGATTTTTTTTTTAGATGCCACCCCCTGTAAATTCTCATCCCACTGTGAAAGATGCAACACACTCCAGAGAAAAACGAATCCTAGAAGCAACTACAACCCCATTTCCAAAAAAGTTGGGACACCATCCAAAATGTAAATAATAACAGAATGCAATCATTTGCAAACAAAATGTGTTTACCAACAACTGCTTTACAAAGTGTCGTAATCTCCTTCTTACAATCATGTGTTCACAAAGGGGTGAACCTCACTCCATCCTCGCTTGAGAACGGCTGAGCCTTTCCAGCATGCCCCTTAATACCCAATCATGATACTATCACCTGTTACCAGTCAACCTGTTTACCTGTGGAATGATCCAAACAGGTATTTTTGGCCAATAGTCCAACATTCAGATTTGGATCCAGAATTTAATGGGTTCTGCCTTGGCCCATGCTACACAGTTCCACTGAGTTTTATGAAAATTGGATCAGTAGTTTTTTCTCCTGCTCCTGCTGACGAATAAACAAATCAAACTGGGAACAAAACCTCCTTCGCAGATGTAATTAGCAGTCATGGCTCCATGTATGATATGAGGTAAGCTTAGGTTTTACTTGCACAAAACACTTCTAAAAACTAAAATTAAAAATACATGCAGGAACAGCGAAATGCTTTGAAGCGTGAAATGCTTTCACCGTGACATGCTGTGCTTGGGAGGAAACCCAAGGTTTTGAATTTCAAGCCAGGGAGACCAGCCATCACATGTGGACATTAAATATATGGATGTGTGTAGCACTCACTCTGCTCTCCGAGTACTTTTCTCAGTGACACATACTATATTTGCTTGCTGATGGATTGCCTGTCTGCCTTCACTAGTGCACATACAGTAAGGAGACAGAAGTGCTGATGAAATGTTTTTTGCTTAGCTTTCAGGCACATCATAACATCCAGGCCAAAGTTGTTTGTTTCCATGATTTTTCAGCAATTCAACAGTATCAAGTTAGAATTTCCTCCTAATGTAGGTTCAAACGTTCTCACTGAATTAGGCCTAGCTGTGCTTATGTTTTCTTCTTGTCTGTTAAATGCCAGAATTTACTCAAAATGAAGCTTTGGTCTGACAGTCTGAAAGCTGTGGAGAGCTCTTTTCTACTGGAAGAATCTGGTAGTTTTATAGTGCTCTCTCAGAGTAAATACCATATTGGATTTGTGCTGAAACAAATGGTGGACGAACAGAAAATCAACAAACTGACAAACTGATGATTAGTGAGAAGGCATTTATCAAGGAAAACCGACAAACATTTATTGCTTTCAGCATCACAAATGCAAATATTTGTTGCCTTCATCTGTATTGCACCATTATGATGGAACCTGATTTTTTCAGCATATAACAATAAGAATAAACCATCAATCAATCAGTTAAATTTATTATAAACAACTATTTATAGATCGACTGGCAATGAAGTTAATAATAAATTGCAGCCCTACATCAGATTCTTGTACAACATACCACCAATAGGAATAAAGAAATAAGACACATCGGCTTCCAACTTTACTACTACAGACTACTTCACACTCCATCTCTAAGTGGAAAAAGTGAAAGTGAAAAAGTATAAACAACTTGGCTTTCCAACATGGTGGATGATGCAACATACGGCTTGTTCTTTTTAAGTTCTTTCCCAGCCTTCGAATTAGTCATCCTCTCAGCAGTTGTACTCTCAGTAACACTTGAAATCAAAATTGAAGCCACACAGCGAAGACGTTTATGCGGTGAGAACATCAATTGAGGAGCCAGTATTGACCTGACACGCCAAATAATTCCCTTAATGTGTCAAAATCCATACAGGAATGCATGAAGATATGTCTGAGAAAAACGGCATCCAGTCCTGCATTGTTGCCATAGGAGGATGTATTACCACAGACCTTGTGCAAAGTGTGACCAATCAATTTAACTTCCTCCTGAAAAACAACACGGCGAGTGGGGAAAATCAGCATCTGCTGCGTCCCACCCTCTGTTATATCTGCGGACCATTCAGAGCAGAAGATATCGCACAATGCTCAGTTTTGGGGGGAACGTAAGCAAGGGAGCAAGAAAAGGGAGGAAACTGGGAGAAACGGAAGGAGAGGGAGACTTTTGTCTCCGCATTTCTCACGGTGGGTATCGGAAACAGCCATATGTTGTCCATCACAAGTGAAGGCCAAAGAATAGACTGGCCTATTTATCTAATGAAGAGGTCAAGGGGTGGGGGGTGGGAGGTAAGTGGGGCATGCCCAAGCCTGTCACAATGCCATACCCAAAGAACTCATTCCAAAGGAGTCAGATTACCCATAGCATAGCACGCTAATAAATATGTGGAATAAATGTGCATGTCCCAGTCGTTAGTCAGAGGTTCAAAACGGATGGGAAAAGCACGTAACGTTAAGCAAATAAGCTCTCTCTCCAACCAGCCACTTCAGACAACTTGGAATCTTGGGCTAAAATAAGTTGATTAAAGACAAAAATCAAGTGATGGCTATTCTATCAGCTACAAATCATTTGTATTTGCTGTTTTTCTTTCTTGCTTTCTCATTTAAAACTGAATGCCTTCGTTGCAGGGGTGTGACAGTATTCACGGTGCGTGCGTCACTTTTGGGGTCATGGTTTGATGTGTTGTCTATGTAGCTGAGAAAACCAATGAATCATAGAATATATTTATTTTGAAAAAAGTGCACATTAAATGGTGGCTCATTGACCATAAATTGGCCCAAAAAATGTGTCTAATAAGACTCGCGTGGTGTATTTATAGTTGCCTGAAATTAGAGCCAGCAGTGCGGTTGAAGCTTTGCATATTCAGCTCCACTATTTAGGCTCATATGCAGTCAAGACCCACTTCATTTTCATGTTCTAAAGGGTTAAGTAGCCAAACGGATTGGTAGAGAGAACCAAGAGTGAGCGTGCTCGTTTATACAGGGCAGGCGCAGCAACACAATGTGAAGGAACATCATAGCTTTGTCGAACCCCCTCTCTGGGTGATGAAGTTGTAAACTGTTATACCAGCATTTTAATTGTTTAGGTTTTCAAATATGTATGCAAACTAGGCACAGAGTTTCTGTCCGTTATTCTTTGCCCAGTGTCGCTGTAACTTGCTGGAAAACTATAAGGCTGCCATGTGATAAACTGACATACGACAATCTTCAACCCAGTTCTGGTTTCTCACTTGCGTTCATCATACAAAGAAACTTGCACTAGCATGGTTTAGCAAACAGAAAATTGTCCCACTTCCAAAGCTTTCGGGGTGGAACTCAAGTTTTTAAATGTATGTTCCACACATGCCAAGCTGTAGACCTAATTAGAATGTGTTAGTCTAACTCAACAATAATTATTTGGTTTGGGCGTTCCAAGCTGAAAAAAGTGGAAGGCCAAACTGAACATCCTGTTCCAAATGGTTTGGGATGGATTGTTGTTGGTGGGGCAGTTTTGCTTAATTTCTTTACTTTTGTTCAAACAAAAACTAAACAAATACAGTTTGAAGACATGTTACTTGAAATATGTACTTGCCATTACTTTTACACATTTTATGAACTAAATGATCAATTAAATGAAAAAAAAAAATGTCATTCATTTTCATGTATTTTTCCCAACAAGTAATTTTGTTGGTTGCTTAAATTTATGTTTAATTGAGGATTTGGGGCTCACTCTTTGGGACATTTATGACAAAGGCCGATCACAGAAAGCCAGTGTATTCATATGTTTTGATTACAGACGCCTGTGCCATGGTGTCTGTTTTTTTTGGGGGGGTTTTTTGTGATTAATTATTGAAAAAAGACTAAATTAATCATTAACTGCTGGCCCTCTGAAAACATATAACCACCATAACCATACTCTGAAGTGAGGCTGTCTGTTAACAAGGTGAAGAAACAGAACAATTTAGCTGCTGTAAACAGCATTGGTGGATTGGCAATCTTACCTCTTCAAGATGGAGGCTACAACTCTGAACAGAAATATCTTGAACAACCACTTTCGGAGCAGAAACACTCAAACAGACCACTGTCATCTCTACAGGGCCACTACCACACAGTACTTAAACCATGGCCATCCACAGCTAAAGATCCAATGTATTTGCAACACCCATTCGTCTGCACTACGGACAGATACCCAATGTTCTCTTTAATGCAGCACAGGTTCAAGGCCAAAATAGGCAGGTTTAAATGAAAAAACTGAAGAACAAAATTGTCAAACAATTTCAGCGGAGCAAAAAGAAGGAGTCGAGGGTTTAAGCAGCTCTGATTGTAATAACTTGGCCCTTCTACACAAAAACATGATGATTGAATTTCTGCTGATTGCTCCGCAGGCCGTGCAAATTTTTATAAAGCGAAGCTCAAGCATGGGGGAAAGAAAAAAAACTGGCCGACACTTTTGAGGCCTCATTTCAATTAAACTATAAATAGCACCCATAGAAAGGAGAACATTCACAAAATTTCTTGTCGTTCTTTTTTTCTTCACTGAACTCATAAAGCCTGACTTCCTCAGGTACTGAAAGTTGTATGCAGTATTTGTGCTACCTTAGTAGCATATATTTCATTACAGCATCTGCATAATGGCTAATGCTGTTACCATAGAAACACCTGTGATTGATGGCTTTGTTAAGAGGAATAGTTACAGACCATTAAATTGGTGTAATAGTGCATGGCAGTCATCTCAATAACCAGGGACAAAGCAATTACCAAGTCATTAAAAAAGGAATCGACTAATACAACACGGTGCACACAAGTATGAGTGACATACCTTGAGATTAGCCTGTGTTTTGTTTTGGTTTGTTTTTTTTTTATAAAAATGTTATCTTTGTGCATAAACTGTGCAAACTGCGAAACTCTTGGGGTTAAATCTTTGTGCATCTATTTTTGATAAATTCTGATTATCTCTTCATATGAAAATTTGCATGAAAATCACCCTTTGTTTCATGAATGCGAAACAAAGTTTGCCTTCTATTTCACATCTCCTATTCTCCCTCATCTTACACTACAGGTGCTCTTACAGTGTCAGCTCGAATGTTCATTTCCGCTGGGATTACATTCAGATGTGTCTTGATAATAATTTGATGGCGAAGTCAAGAATACTTGTTCACAGGAACGCCGTCCTACTCCGCAGCCCACAAGCCAGGGACCGAGCACAGCAGTGCTGGCGATGATTGAGAGAACTCAAAATTCAAATGAGAGAGAGGAGATGGAGTCACACAGATGTGCTGTTGTTCGGAGAGAGCAGCATGCATACAGGGTAAGCACGCACTGCCACGCACCACCACACACAAAGCTATATACACGTGCATAGACAGCAGCGCCACTCAATCATCCTGGTTGAGGGCCAATCCATCTATTGCTGGTTGACTGGGATCCAATCACCATTCCCAACAGGGCCAGAATGAAAGAATGGCAGACAGCCGGCGAAGAGGCCCTCTCTCTCATAGTAGATTGATGGGACAAATCTCGGGCCGGTTCATGAGGCATCCCATATCGAAACGAACATACCATAAAAACCTCTGATGTCCTAACGGCACTAGAAAACAGGCCTTTCAGGTTGGTCTATGTATGAAATGTGTATTTGTTGCTTGGCGTTTTTGCTGCCAAAAATGCGTGTTTCACTCAGAAGCTATTTTTGCCGTTCAACCATAAGAAACCCATTAGGATGTGTCACAAGATTCAGGTTTATTTGTTCATCTCATTTTCTTGTGTTTAATGCTGCAAAATATTCTCATTCTTCTACAGCAATGAAGACACAACTTGAGACGAGTGCAACGGTGGACAGAAAAGAAGCTTAACAAGGATTCAAAGTTCAAAAAAAGGTAAAAAAAACTTTTTGGTTGTCAACTCGGAGTGTGGCCATCGAGTTAGTTATTAAAGACCGTTGCTACAGCATATCCTGTCCTCTATCAATATCTTTCTGGCTGACAGAATACTGTGGGTTACTCTGAGAGGAGAACAAGAAATGAAAGGCAACAACTTCAAGTCCAGCAAAAACATAAAACTAGGATGGCACTTTCAAGATGGGGGGCTCTTGAGATGGACAAAAGATGTTAAATTGAAGTTGAAGGTTTTGTGTTTAGTTGGACAAGGAACAAACTGAATTAATCATTTTTAACTAACCAGATTAATCTTTTCATGAATTATTATGCTGTGTTATACTGGGTGTTTGACAGGGCAAGTCAGATCCTTTTTTCCTTGGGAAAATCCCTTAGTGTTCCTTGAACTGACTCTGAATATTTTAAAATATATTATTTTTAACAACTCCATAATATTAATTGGCCTGTGCTGCATATTTTGTATTCATGAGTAAGCCTTCTTACCCAACAGATAGAAGCCTTTCTTTAAATGTAATCAGCACTAACATGGAAAATCACTGAAAATGGGTATTCATGAAGCTACTGAGTCTCCACATCCGTTTTGCCACGACATTAATGGAACCTGATGTGGGGGTGTGAGAAAGGTGCAATGCCAACATACAGACTAGGTGCTGCTGGCTCTGGTTACAGTATGGCCATTTAGTCTGTGTTTGCAGTAATTTTCCTCAAAAGTCAGCCAGATACATCTGCTGCGCACAGCCATCGCCTACACATGTTATGGTATTCAGCATTTTGGGCCATGCTGGTGGTTACACAGCGTAACAAACAACATGCACTATTTCTTTGTGCGTCAAAGTTGCTAAACGATACAATGCCATATCTGTTCCAAGTGCCGCTCTGAGTAAGTCTGAGGCGGCATCCAGTGAGGCTGTCAGAACACATTTCAATATTCAAATTGGAGTCTAATGTGAAAAAATAACTATTTAAAGCAGCTCGCAAAATGCACTGAAACTCTTTTGTGTTTTTCCGCCTCATAATTCTCTCTCTAGCAATCTTACAGCATGTCCTTACAAGTAATAAGATACTTTGATTACCCTGTGTGAAAGGCAAAGTTTAACAGGATACCATCAAAATGAACACTAAAAGGCAGAGCGTATGGAATCAACCCTATTTATATCATGGTAAACATTCCCTGTGTTTTTCTTTAATGCATGTTAGTTAAAGGGCATAAAGACTGCTTGTATTGGTTCATGTACAAAATTAAACATCTTTAATTTCATTTCGAGCTAGATACTGAGTTTGTGCCTTGTTACACCATTTCATTGATGAAACAAGCCAGTAATCCTACAGACCTTTTTGATCATCACGCAACAAATCAGCAGTGCTCATACAGCACATGGACGTGCAGTCCTACCATTCTTAAGAGTAATTATGTATTAAACTTAGGGAATGATTAAGCTTCAGTGGAAATATTTTCTCTTTAAAAGTAAGTTGGATTGCAAAGCCCACAACAGAACTATAATTAAAATGTAGTGCATTGAGCATGCAAAGATTCTTAGCTAGCATCACATCATTTTCAAATATGTAAGAAAGGCACAGGGTTAGAACTGACATCTACAACCATAGCAAACCATAGCCCTTTTATAAATATATATATTTGATAGCAGGATGACCACTGCTCCACCCAAGTGTTTGCTAAGGTGCTGGAAGCATCAATGAATCCAAACCGATAGACATTTCGCACACTTAGATCTATGAGTATTTCACTTTATTATGTGCTTTTGGTCTGTCAGACCTTGATCAGAAGTTCTGATCAAGGTCTGACAGACTGAAATCAGAGCTTACATGCTTTGATAAAGGTCTGATAGGCTGAAAGCTCAAAGTAAAGGGAAATACTGCATACATTTAAGTGCAAGGAAATCTCTTCTACCATCATAAATAAATTATATACATATATGATATTTGAATAGTCAAATCTGCTGTCTTTTGATAGATAAAAATGAAGTCCTAGTAATGACTCCCTAGTTTTTTCAATTTCCATTTTTCACAGTTTTTTCCCCTACCTTTACCTTCCCTACAAACATCAATTCCTGTATACAGATACAATGCTTCTGTATTGTATTTTACATTTGAGTAGCTCCATCCATTAATAGCCAATCTGCACTGCTGCTACTTTTCCACTAGCTACCAGTATACAAACGTTTTCTAGCTAGGAAGAAAATGGGGGTGAGGGGAGTGACAAGATTTGCAGCAGGGAAGAAGCCAAGCCAACAAATTACACTAAAAACATTTAATTTGGTAATAAACTTATTTCAGCATCAAAATATGCTATTATCACCCAGAAAACACACATCACAAACACAACCTCTTTCATAAAATTATTTTGTGAGCGAAATCAAACAAGATCACTATAGAATTTCATGAGCACATGATGCATATCAGATTTTAAGAAAGTACACTATATGGACCTAATGTCCAATCTCACTCATTAGAAAAAGGACAAGTGAGTAGGACTGTGGCAGAGCAGAGAGGCAAAGATAGCAGACTTATCTCTGGGTAAATATTAAGACCAAATGCTCTTTTAGTGCAACTGCCCCTGAGCGACAGGACAGTTGTTATTGTCAAACCCTGCTAGTGGGTCTAATCTTTATTATGAAGATGAATAACATAGAAAGAAGCCAAGATAATGCATTATTTGTAGTCATCCTCAGGCAAAACTGTCATTTACTTATCCTGACTTTCTAGATTGACAAGAGTAATATAATGTTCATCTTACTGGCTGTTTACTGACATGTGCTGAAGGACCCAGTCCTCCGTGCAGCGTCTCACTGCTCCTCCTGTGTCAGCATCACACACAAACATTGCGTCGGCCTGTTAAACAGCTCAGTCAAATGGCAGCCGCACTGTTGCTTTTGCTAATGCGAGGAAGCACATGCTCACATTAGAGCAGTGCACCAGAGGGGAGAAGAGCCTCAGGACAGACACCTACTGAGCTCTGGTCCTGTGGCTGCCTCAGCGCTCTTTAAGATCCAGCATGAACCCCCTAAGTGTCAGTCTCTCCCGTCGTTTAATGACGGAGATAACCTTGAAAAGTATCACACAGAAGAGGAACTGTTTAATTTCACAGCTATTCGTCTCTGATTTGCATTTGGAATTCGTCTGGTGCTCAACAGGCTTTACAGGATTTGTATTCAGTTCATGTTTGGATATATTGAGATGAATTGCAGCCTACACTATACAAAATGCTTCTTGAGTAGTGTGACCTCTAAATTATACCTATGTTCTCATTTGGTAAATAGCCTATTGTTACAACTATACTCTATGATTGTACGAATATACATGACTGATTATGGGGTACTGATGAAAAGCTGTAGTCCAGAGCCAATTTTTTATTTTTTTTTGCTTTTGAGCTGAGAGTTAAGGCTTCATGGTCAAAACTAGCAATGCACCAATATGCTGTGGCTGATATAAATAAACAGTTCTGCATTTTGCGACTAGTTGAAAATATAATCCAAACTTCATGTGCGATGAAACTCCAAAAGATTGTTAAGATAGACAATGCCAGAGCCAGACTGACACGCAAACGACTATAAATACCAGCTGCATTTAAGACGAAAACATTTCTTTCCCTGACTGTCCACCTCATGTTCATAACATTTATGTGAAGCACATTTTAAAATACAGCCAATGCCTTGAAAGCTCGAAAGGGCAAAACACACAGTAGGCTAACAATACCAATAACATATCAAATGCTTTGATTGATAATGTGAATTTGTGCTTCTGACAACAACAAACGTGTCAGGTGCTGCATGTCTGTGAAGATTCTTATTCTCCAGGTCATTTTACTTCTAAGTGCTTAAAAAGGCAGCTGGACTTGCTTGAGGTTCTAGAGGACGTTTCACCCCTCATCCAAGTCGAAGGCATTTATCCTCTTGCAGGATCATTCACACCCTGAGAGTCATTGAGGTCACATGCGAGTCGTTGACCCACCCAGCCATCATTTGAGTCGTTAGAAATGAACACGCCTCTTGGATTAGAGGCGAAACGTCTTCTAAAACCTCAAGCAAGTCCAGCTGCCTCTTCAAGCACTTAGAAATGTCAGGTGCTGGAGTTTCCCAAGAGTACATGAATGCAGCACATACCATACCAAGTATCAGCCCCCACATAGACTGTTGAATGAAACTAAATCCAGCTGCTACAGAGCTGCTTCATCGCACAGCATGAGCACATTTTAGAATGGGCTAAAACATCAGTGTAGTCTTAGAACTTGCTTATAAAAGATGCAACAGTGAAGAAGACGCAACAATGAATTCATCTTCTGTAGCCTCGAGTGCTGAGCAGCACTAAATAGGGATGCACTCACACAAATACCAGACTCACTACTGCACATCCCAATGAAATACACAATAAAATGCTTCTCGAGTCACGGAAATTGCTGAACATACGTAGAAAAACACAATATCCTACTCACCAGTCCGATATCATTTAATAATAATGGTTGCAATTACTTGCTGAAATTCCATTATTGGAAAAATAATAGGCTGGTAATTATATTTCCCAGTTTATCAGTGGATAATTTATCACTCTGTGCCCCCATTGTAAAAATATATTGATGTCCCACATATCTCTAACATATAAGTTGATCTGTAGCCCTGAAAACATGCCTTTTTGAAGATACAAGGATTTTAGTCACTAAATGTCGAACAAATCTACATAAATTTTCCTTGGCTAAAAACCAAGTATGGTGAGAGCTCATCTCACAAGAAAAACATTTAGACATTTCACAATTTGGTCACACTTGTTGCTGATATTCAGGTTGTCACACATCCAAAGCAACACATGTCATATTTACCAACCCAGACGGACTGACATATTATTGACAAACATTTACTGAACTGAACATCTGTGACAAAAATGCTGCAGATGAAAGCCTGAGGGAGTGAGATAATTGGCAAGACATCATGGCAAATGGGAAGTTGAAAGGCCTGCCTTTCCGTAAAAACTCACTAACACAAATCCATTGATCTGACAAACCCAATTAAGTTATTTATGTATATTAAATGCTAATTACAAATTAAACATTTCTGTCGTCTTAATTTAGTTTGAACAAGGTCAATCACTGCCGAGGCTTCCTTTGAAAACTTTAGAACTGTGTGTCTGCTCATCTGCTACCACCACAGGTCAGGCTGCCTCTAATCAATAGGCTCATCTCTTCCCTCAAAGAGTAAACTCATTGGAATGCTCCAGAGGCTCATAGGAGGAAGTGCACACAGTCCTTGACCATGACATGCTGCTTAAAATGTAAATGAAGCCTCTGAATAATGGTCACATCAGCAATGAATATGCAGACGACCACAAATTATTTTTGCTTATCTTATAAATCATTTTTTGTTTGTTGGCATTTTGGAGGACTCCAGATTGTTGATTCTCCACCAAAACCAGGGACCTTAATTCCTTTAACTCCAAGGTATCGAAAGTCCCTGCGTCTATGACCTTGATTCCTATTTTGCTTGCGTGCACAAGTGATCTAATCACAAGTGGACAACCTAATGGTTTTACAGCTACAAATGGTTTAGAACACTCCAGCCTGATTCCGATGTGGTCAGAATTTCTTGTGTGGTTCAACAAACGTCCTTAAGCGGGATGAGGGCCAAACCAGCCATTTTTTTTTTTTGAAGGATCGATATCAGCTGGATAAAACACAATCCATTTCCAATCCTTTGTTTGCTTCTGGTACACTAGCTAACAAGAATGTCCATTTACTCTCCATTAAACACTGTAACCATTACCCAATGTGCAATGATGAAAGCAAGAAGCCAGCAGTTACATTTACAGATGATAATTGGCATTCATTGGCGAGCAAAGCCAGGAGAGCTGAGCTGTGTTTTACTTGGTTCTTTTACTTTTTGCAACACAAGCTACAAAGACTGACGCTACTTACTCCACATACAACCATATATAACATTGATGTCAAACCATCAAAGGAGAGTTGCAATAATGGCTATAGTGTGCTATTGTAGAGCTAATACATAACTTCAAGTTATGTGCACACAGGAAATACTAGATATCAGATTGGACTAAAAAGACTAGTGGACTGATCAAAATAAAAGGTAGCTGGTCTGAGCAAAAAAGTTGGGATGCTGTGTAAAACGTAAATAAAAACAGAATTAGCATTATCACATTCTGTTTCATTCATGTCTTACACAGCGTTACACATCTGCTATCAAAAGTGTTATCAAGAACTTTTCAGATTTTCTTTGATGAAAATGACAGCATCAAAGTTTTGATTCATTTTGTTTTACATATTGAAAACTAACCAACTTGTAACTCAGTGACTAAGATTGTAGAACTTATCCATATTGAAACTGCACAAAACATCAGACTAAGAAGTTCTCAAGGCTGTTTTATATCCTATTCGAAATGAGCACCTACTTAACACCCTTTAAACCTTTACTCTGGTGTTTCATGTCTTCCTGTGTTGCCTTCTTTCCATCAAATATCACCCAAAGGTTTACCTCAGAAAGAGTCAGTTAGAAGCACAATTAATTTTTCTATTAATCTTCATTATTTCCCAACTTGCTGGACTTTACTTTGATGTTTGTTTGTTTGGTTGAGTTGCTACCTTTGGCAGATAAAGCATGCCTGCACTTCACTTTCAGATCAGATCTAAGCGCCTTGGCTTTGTGCAGGTGCAAAAGCATCGATAAGACTTGGAGCAAGCAGAACGTGATAACCTTATTTGCCCATACTGCTGCATATTATTGGTGAGTCCTATTAGTTAGCAATTGTACTTGCTTACCTTTATTTCTTAATCAGATTTTTAGAACAAAGAGCGGAATAGATTTGGACGATTTGACTTAAATGTATATATACTGTGCAATGGCAGGAACGTGTCCAACATAGAGATTTGGCAATACCGTTTCCACTGTGGGCTCTATCCCTCACTGTCTCCACTATACATTCAGGGCAGGCTATGTGGCAAATCAGGGCTGGATTCTCACATGATTTCATAAATCCATCTGCCTCACAAGGTAGCGCGATTTAGCAGGTGGACCGCTTACCACGTTCTCACAACATGAGAGCGACAGTTGGTGGCAGTAATGCACCTCTAAGCTGGTTTGCAAACCGCCGTAGAAGAGTGACAAGAAAACATTAAGTAGGAGAGTGAAATTGCAAATACAGACACTTTTGTCTTGGATCTTTTTTTAACTCAGGTGCTGTCTCATGTGGGGGAGTTGTTTTTGAATGGAAGTTCCAAATAAAAGAAGAAAATAATCAAGTTTAATTAAGCACAACACGGTATGTTTTTTTTAAACCATTTATTTTACTGAATTCACAGAACAACTTATGTGTTATGATTTATTTATATTTTTTGAAGGTATGGTGTCAAGACTGTCACAACACACAGTGAAAACAAAAGAGTTAAATGCAAGAAAAGAGCTGTAACGGTTGCTGAAATATCACGCTGGCTTGCAAGTCTTGACCTGACCACCTGTCACTTGAGAGTTTCATATATGAAAAGCAATGATGAAGAACGCGATTATCAATGCACCTTTCCACTTACTGTGAATATGCTCACTGAAACACAGCAAAATGTAGCACAACGGTTCATATTGTGCTATCTAACCTTGATGTGATACTGATGTGATACTGCTGCGAATTTTTAATATCTGAATGTCGCTGAATAAATACTTTACTTTTTATTCACTTTAAGAACTGCACTCTGAACTTGCCAACAATGTTTTTGCCACAGCAACAGTAAGCTTATGAACAAGTTAAAAGATAGCCTGTGCTCTTGCCCATATCAATTAATATCTAAAAAGGATAGAAAATGATTCTATTCTGTCTGGCTTCCATTCAGCAAGATTTTCTTTTGTCAATTCAAGCTACACCATCCCTTCAGCAGTCGTCATCAGTCATGCTGATTAACATGTCCAACAGACAAAGTTTTCTAGTGCATGAGGTTTAAGGAAAAGAGTCAAAATATGGCCTATCACACTGCTGACACAGAATTGAAAATATCATTCTCTATTTCGTGCACAAAACATAGAGCTGGTCTTTACTGTGACGACTACCAAGAAGACAAAAAAGGGTTAACCATTCCCTGGGAGTTCTCTAGCTTGGCTCAAATCACATGAGGTGAGTTAGCACAGAAGACTACACAGCAAAACGAGGAGAAAAACAAGCTAATCAACATGCAGAGACAGGAAGCCGAGTCAGTACGAGTCAAGCTGCCAAGCCGCCAGATAAAGATCTGTCTGACACGTAGCCTTTTAAATAATCCACTTGTAAGTACACCATTTAGAAACATTAACATCTTGCTGGGGAAAGGTGATTTTCTGATGGGTGGGGTGAGGGCACAGGAGGTTTAGAAGATGGATGATAGCGTGGACAGACACCATGTGGAGACCTTTTAGACTTACAGACTTTAGATGTCACTCATTAAAATCCCAAGCAACTGCTGCTGATCCCCCAGAGAGATCCACTGCCTCCTTGGAGAGAAGAAACGTGAGCTCCTTCTCTGCCTTTATGTAGATCTTAGGCAACAGTGGTGAGGCAGGACAGGGAATTTTCTAATGGGGCGGCATGCAACACTAGAAGCAGGTGATGTTGGCTAAAACATTCTCTGTCAGCTTGCATTTTTAACGCTTCACATAGTAAGTCAAATCCGGTTTGTGCAACCCTTGTTTGCAGTCTGACTTTCCCACCCCCTGGTTCTGCCGGGCCCTGCTATTCTAATGAGAAAAGGCGATACACAATCACAGGAAAGGACATGCTTGTTGTGAAAACATACTGGTTATTCCGTCATGACAATCACTTACACTCAGTGAGTAATCCTTGTTGACTTAATAATGAGACTGATGGCTGCTTGCGTGTGAAGCCTAACACCATCTCTGTGTAATGCAGAGGAACCAGCGTGGGAATCAGACAGAAGTTTGTCCCACTTAAAAAGGACTTGATAATTCCTCGCCGTTCCGAGGGGCTCAGTGAAGTTGTTTGCCACCTTAATTGCTTTATGACAATTGAAGGCTTTAAATAAATCTGCGCCATTTCAAGTGACTCAAGCTTTTTCAAACATTTTCAGTTTACTCTGTCAATTAATTATCCCAAATATTGTAGGCGATATTACCTGGCTGAAAGTGGAAATTCAGAAGTGCTGGGAGGACTCCAAAGCTCAGACATGGATATAAAGCTTATTAGGGAGGAAGACACACAAAGCAATCAGCAGGCTTTCTTAAGACTCAACTATCCAGAAGGGCTTAACCACACTATTGCAGAGAAAAGAGTTTTCTCTTCAGATTTAAGATTAAAAGGAACAATTTTCAGGAAGCAATTTCTATTTCTCTGACAGTGGTTCCTACTCCAAGTCAAGGATAAGGTTCATATCTATATATAGGCCTTGACAAAGAAAGATAAAGGTGGAAAAACTGCTTATCCTTGTGCTTGACATATTAGGAACAATAGGCTACCTCGTTCACTGCACAACTTTGGTGTCATAAAGTTAGTTCTCTCTTTTTTTCTCTACTCTAAAATACATGACCAGAGTAAACTTAGGCGATAGATGCACAGATTGCGAGCACTGAAGTGGGGGAGGCGTGAGCATACATGTGAGTTTCTGTGCGTGTTGGTGCATGCAGCGGTGGTGGGGGCTCATACCTATGCTGGAAAAGAGAGCCTAACCGTTGAGCGCATCTTGAGCTATAAATCAGTGCCCTGGTCAACATGGCCAAGAGCATTTTCAAACCCATTTGCAGAAGATAATGCCAGCTATTCCACCCAGCCCCAGGGACGGGAGAGCCAGCCTCATGAATCATTGCCCTTTTAGAGGAGCTGCAGCATGGATCTCACCTTGCTGTGTCCATAGGGTTCTCCTCACTATTCCTGGCAGGCAGAAACAAAGGCTGGGAGTGAAGGAAAGTGTTTGAACTCTGACAAAGGAGTTCAAGAAATCAAGTTATGAAGCATAATGACTCAGTGCAGACAATAACCTGTTCAGAGGATGAAGGTGACAGTGCCAGCTCTACAGTAAACTGCTGTTAGCCTGCTGGGTAGGAATACATTGCCAAATACCTAAAGGATAAGTACTTCTTTCAAAGTTCAGAGCAACTGCATCCATAGTAAGTAAGTAAAGATTCTGTATCAGGTTCACAGCAATCAGCCAACGTAAATCACCTATGTTTAAAAAAAATTGAGGGATCCTTATCAAAATGATTGTTCATAGTACATTTGTATGCTAAGAATAATAAAAAGAAGAAGAAGAACAATTACATTAGATTTTTTTTAAACTTTCAAATATTGATTAGCATAGGCCTCAAAAAGTTAGTCTTGGTTCGGACCGTAGAGCTTCTTTGTCTGTAAGACTGTGAGACGTTTTATCTTAGGAATGCCATGCAATATTAAATTTTGAAGTTGGTAATATCTCACATTTGCCATGGCCTAAAGAAATTATTTATGTTAGGTTATAATACCATCATTAAATCTATAAATATAAACCTTTATATACACGTCTATATGACCAGGATATGTTCAGTGACACGGTTAAACATTTATGGCTCACTTCTTCAAGGTTGCACTATGGGGAATTGTAAAATGTCCTTTAATAAAACTTCCTTTGGACAGACCGCTTTCTACCTTCAGGCATTCAATATGTGGAACTCTTTATCCGCATAACTTGCAATGGATCAAAAGTAGGATCACTTTAAAGTCTCAGACTCAGATCAGACATGTAGTCATGGGTGATCTGGGGTCAGCCTTTAGTATCCTATGTCCTTGTATGGCACATTTATTTTTACATGTATTTTATAAGTATGTTTCTGTCGTACATAATGGAACATGTATTTTGTATGGCACTGCATGTGTACTTCCTTTTAATAAAACTCAATTTGGCAATAAACATTGCAAATGAGCTCAGGCTGTCAATGCTATGATATGTCATTAGCCTTTTTAGATAATGTTCTTTGTTTGTTGCCTGTCCCTATCAACATAAACATAACAATTAAGAAAAGCTATTTATATAAAGGATCTGCTGCAAAGGAAAATAACCTATAGACCTTGTTCAAATGGAAAGCAGCCTTTAATCCAGTGTCCATAAACATTAAATATACAATAAATTCCATTTATTACAGATAGAGCCAAATGAGTTTCCTTCCCCCCACCACCTAAACCACTCTGTGACCTCGTGCTGTGATATTCCATTACTTCCAAACTACAATCAGGAGCATGTACATGATTTTAGCTCTGCACCACAGCATGTAACCTTGAAACGTACTTATTGTGAGTCTGATGAATGCTGGTAATGTGCAACTACGTACTGGGTCATTTATATTATCACAGCCCATATTTATATCTAAACAGGATACAGGAAACAACTTATCATTTCGGTCACCGCGCAGACATTCCATTAAAAGCAAGTTCAAAAGTCCCAGTCTTCTTCATTCCCTGTTACTTCGCTTATTTGTGCAGAGATATAAGAGTGGAACAGTAAAACCATGTCCCTGATGGAAACTATTACAAACTTCAGCCTTATCTGTGGGTAGTTGTTTCAACTTTAAAGTGAGTAATTTAAGTGATATTGCACCGGATTGACTGATCTAAGAAGTATTGGAGTGTTTTGTTGTAAGAAAGATATATTCTAAAAACTAAGCATGTAAGTAGATATATATACAGTACACCAGTAATATATATGGTCTAAATCAGGGGTCGGGAACCAATGGCTCGCGAGCCAGATGTGGCTCTTTTGACGGCCGCATCTGGCTCGCAGACAAATCCTTTGCGCACGCGCGAGCCAGCGACTAGAAAGCCGGTTCGCAGTCATTTCAGTGGGAAAGTGGCAAACATACATGTCGTTGTGTCTATCTATTTATCTATCTATCCATCAATCACAAAGGCAACGCAGATGAGGCAACGCAGATCGGGTAGTGACAGGCACTGTTTAAGTGAGGCTGCCGTATTTTGCTGTCGAAAATAGCGGTCGATGTGCGCATGCGCAAAGGGGCGCACTACGGCTTGTCGTTAATCCTGCTGTCAGCTAACTAATTTTTGACACGCTTCTGAGAAGATGGCTAAAAGAAAAAAAGACGACGAGTATCGTACTTTTCAGCAGGAATGGACAGAGGAATTTGCCTTTGTGGAGAAAGCTGGTTCTGCTGTGTGTCTAATATGCAATGATAAAATTGCATCTATGAAGCGGTCAAATATAAAGCGGCACTTCGACACACGCCATGCTGCATTTGCATCGAAATATCCTACTTGTATTTTTAGTTTTAAACATATTGTATGGCTCTCCTGGAATTTCATTCAAAAATATGTGGTGTTCATGGCTCTCTCAGCCAAAAAGGTTCCCGACCCCTGGTCTAAATGGACAAAATGATTTCTGATGACGATTGTAACATTATTTCTTTCCTAAAGTAATCAAAACCCTCATGAAAACATTTTGGAAATGCAGCCCTTTTGGTGGAATGTTTTACTATTTTACATTACACAAACTCAAATAAAGTCCTAAATATTCCAAAATATGATTCATTTATTCATATATGACATGAAGTAGAAGAGAATAAACATTCAAATGCATGTCTGTGGCAATTCTTTCTGCATTAAAGCACAGACCTTAAAGATATATGATGGGCTTCTTTACAGTCTTACTGTATGAATCTGTCTTTACACAATCAAGTGTGTGACAAGCACAAGCTTGAGTCCTGAGAGTAAATTATTTACAGTAAGCAGAATCATACTTAAGTCCTTTTGGTGTAATTTCACCCTAGTTGTGAGAACAGCACTCTTTTAAGCCTTGCTCAGGCCTTAATTCAGTCACTGAATTATTGCATTAGCGGGCTTTATTAGAGTCACTTGTCTTCACTTGTGTCATACATTCGGGTCTAATCAAATCACGGCATCTTGAAAAACATTTCCAACACTAGCTGTGGAGGCTTTCTGGACAGTCTATGCTTGAAGCAAAGGCCACAGGCCAAGACAGCGTTTGGATGGCAGGGGAAATATTGCCAGTGAAGCATCATCTGTGGAGCTTACATGAAAACTCAGTCGAGCTTAAATGTAAAAGTGATGTAGACAAGAGGGAAAAAATCTTCAAACTGGCATTAGCAAAACCCTGTTTATTCCTAAGTGTGCCCTTTTTATTTACTGATCTTACTTTTCATTGCTTGACCATGAGCTCCAATGTGACATGATGACATGCTGTCAACGCTAATGGTCTATGATGGCATCAAGGCTCTGTCGGGAGGACACAGTAGGTGCTCAGAGCCAAGGCCCTTGGTAGCCCTCCACGGACGGAGAGCTGTCATCTCTGTCCCTCCCTGCCAAACAGCCCCCCCCCCCCCCACCAAAATCCTCTCCATCTGCCGTATCAGCGGGGGCAGACGGAGTGCAAGGCATGCACTTTTCTGCCATTCACTGGTGTGCTTTAGCATGCCCAGCTAATGGCAATGAGGCTTCCTGTGTCAGGATCTTCACTGCTATTATCAACACATGGGGAGTTACAGAATTTCTTTTTGGTGTACACAAAAAGCGCTTTTGGCTTGCCTTGACGCAACTGTCATAACGTCAGCCTTTTAAAAGTGCTGTGGTTCCAACTGTCAGAACTTCTTTACCTTTATCTTTACCGCTTCCATAAGCTAAAAGCAACCTGGGGGAGTGTCCTGACAAATGTCTTGGCACGGATTTCTGATCCTTTCTTTTGAACAGTCAACATGATTTTTGCACCTGAAAGTGCACACAAAATCTCTGACTGTCCATATGCTTGTATAACCGTATTCTCGCCAAAACTGGTAATGGCTTGGACAGAGATTCCCTTGAGGAAAGAAGCTTTTAGAGAAAAAAAAAAGGGAAAAGCTATGATGTGCTGACATCCATCCAATGAAAGAAAGCATGCAAGCTAAAACACGCAAAGTCACGACTTGTTCTCTAACAACATAAATAAAGAATAACTTTATGACTGTCAAATGTCAAATATTTCTATCCCATCCTGTCAGACAACA
The DNA here is from genome assembly GCF_017976325.1 of Chelmon rostratus. NCBI lineage: Eukaryota > Metazoa > Chordata > Actinopteri > Chaetodontiformes > Chaetodontidae > Chelmon > Chelmon rostratus. Next base: position 19,619,499 of record NC_055669.1, read on the forward strand.
TGGTTACAGCATGGTAAGTGTCAGTAGTGAATAATAAAGTAAAGGCAAGACTAAAAGGACATGTTTTCCATCTCTCAAAGGGTAAGCCTGCTTGCTTGCACTGCTAATATAAAGGACCATTGAATATTGAGAATCCAGGCCAAGCTCAGGGTGAAAACTGGCTCACTGTTAATATTTAATCAACATAACCTGTGTGAATTTGTTGAATTTCTTACATTTTCGAAGCATAGAATACGTCCCATTATTCCCAGTCCAATCTGATCAGATGGCAGACTGTCTGACCTTCATGTAATGTTCTCCATCATTTCTGGTACAGTTTGCGTCTGCGTGACTCTGTGTGTGTTCTAATTAGATGAGAACCTGAAAAGAATCAGTTGAAAATGAAAAGCTAAATGAAAGACTCCAGCCGTTGGGCCGTTGCTCTATTTGTTTGAAATGAAAGAGTGTCATCTGTGCACTTCTGCTGACTGGGCAAATGCACAGCCAGGGGATTGTGTCGCATGTTCCTGTCACGTCCCTGGTACATTTACCAATACACAAGATCTGCTTAAACTGTCTACTGTGCCGTAACCCAGTCTGAGCACCCATACACAATCTATGTTTGGATCTCAAACGAAAGATGTAATAACCCGCAAGTGGCAACTGTAGGACATGAAGCTATTTGGGCTCTAATGATTCATAAAATTCACAGTTGGATTTGATGCATTATAGTGGCATCACGATTTTATGCATTTTCAACACTGCAAAAATAAGTACTGCCAGAGAATGAGTCTCATATTTCCATTTTCAATTTACTACGACACTCCACTTTATACAAGTATAAAAGTATGATAATTGAGAGCGTAAAATTAAACAATGGAGTTTTGTCCCGTTTCAAGAGGTTTCTCAGCAGGATTAAACCAAACCAAAGCAGCCCTGAACAATAAAACAACAACTAAATGTGATGTCAAAACAGCAGACATCACTTCAGCTGAACAACCACACCACTGCATTGTTTGACAGATATTGAGTAAATTGCATGGTCAATTGTGTGATTCATCACATGTATCAGATCAAGCGCACTGCACTGAGTGACACTAAATGGTACGATGTACTGTTTTCCCCCAAGAACGCATGATATCATCAGTCTACACGGACCATGTGTACCATTTATAAATGTCCTCATGGCCAGACAGAAAAATTAATATTGCCAGTCCAGGCCAAGCAAGCAAGTTCTGAGAGCTTGCTTTGTCCAGACGACAGTCGATAAAACCCAGAAATATTCAACTGATATCGAACTCAAAGCTGCAAATCCTCATATTCTAGAGGCCGGTAGTAGTAGTTTGTATTTTTGCTTAATAATGAACCAATTAATTAACTGACTAATGTGTTAATTGATTGACTATTAGCTAATTAGTGGCAGTTAATTAATAACAATTAATTTAACTGACTACTATTTCAGGCTTAGATTTTTTTTTTTCTTAGTAACTAAAAAGCAAGGGCAGTAAGAGGCCATGCCCTGCAGGTACTGGACCCCTACTTTACTGTATTACCTTGATGAAAAAACATTTTTCCCACACTACCAGCAGGCAAGTAAGCACCTAACTCAGAAAGCAGACACAAACCAGTAAACCAGTAAATACTATGTTTGGGGAAAAACAATAATTTATTTTCACATGGGTGGGCTAGCAATGCCATTGACGGTGTGCTAAACACATTGTTATGGGTTTTTAACTATTTAAGCATCTGTAATCCCTGACAATAATGGCATTGAAAATAATCACAAAAGATTTAGCACACAGTGTCAACACAAGTCTTTTTGTATCTTATCTACAACTCTTCCATTCACAGCTGCAGTGGGCAGTCTACACCAAATGCTCCATATAATTACTCTTAAATGTCAGTCTGGGGAAGTAAAATAGGTGACTACATATCCAGGTATCCTTACATGGACAACACAGATAGATAATAAAACAGTTACAACACCTGTAAACAATCCACTTGTATGTGTTTGGCGGTTAAAAGTTATAATTAGATGCTGTGTGTGGTGAGAATGCAAAGCCATCTGGGACTGTCTGAGATCACAGGGACAGCAGATGAATAGCAACAGTTTCTACATCTCACTACAGACTTTGTTATGCATACCAATGGGCAGCTAAGTGCACATTGTATGATATTCCACAGTTGTCCAAAAGTTCCGTTTCTCACATTAGAAAATCTCTCTGCAGCGAAAAGAGCAGTGATATTTCCCAGCTGTCAGCCAGCAATAAACTGAAGACTTGAAACCTTGACCTACTGCTTATCTTTGATTTCTAAATCATGAGTGTGTTTAAAATATTTGATTCAATTAAGCAAATATGACATGATCATGCAGCATTAATGCCGACTGTATTCAATAACTTATGTAATGTTAATCGGTTCACAAAAATAAAAAGTGAAAATATCCAAATGCAGATTTAAACCATCTTTAACCTTTTTTGAAACATAATAAAATGAAGGTACAGGACCACTAATGACTGTAACTAAACACATCCTGTAGCTGCTTCCCAAAAAGCCACTGTCAATTATCTTTGCTGGAAGGCTTTTTACTGAGAAGCAGCTGCAGCTAATGTTGTTAGCTAATGTTTAGTCATTACAAGAACTGGCATTAACAGAATACTGACATCCTAAAGGTTCAGCCATCAAATCCCACCATCCTTCACTCGTTAGACTTTGCACTTATTCTTCTAAAGAAGTCTTGTGCTCTTGCACTTCAGCAGCATTTTGACTCTGTAATGAGTTGTGTGTTGTTTAAGGCTTAGGTGGTAAAAATGTAATTAAGGCTGCTTGGTCCATTTGCGTAATGGCTACCTTCTAACACACAGAACAAGTGCAGAGATGTCACAAGGTCTCGACACAGCAAATTGCCTGAGCCAATTTTCACAGAATTTGGACTACAGTTCTGATTCACATGGAGGAAAAAAGCTCTACCACTTACAGAAAAAGCTGCATAATCCAAACTAGACAGAGCCCCTATATCTAGCGGTTCCTTCTGCTTAAATGAAAAACAGAACCGATTAACATTTGACCTTTCAATGTCATCCATATTCACGACTTTGCTCGCCAGCATTAACATGCTTTGAAGTAAAAACAACAAATCACACAAGGAATGGTTAAAAATAGGCCTCTGATGGTAGCGCAGGCCATTTTTAGGCCGTGTGTCTGTTTCCACTTTCCCCATTGCAGGGGTGCCCTGTAAAACATCGGTGTAAATGGTTTATAATGCCACCAGTGGACTCTGAAATGGGAGACCTGGTTTCAATCAGCAGTCAAATTGCTCCTACATTACCCTTGCAGACAGAGTAGTAAATCACTCCTTGCCTCTATGCTGCTGACGTTAAGGAGAAAGCATTGTTAAAAATCCGCCAAGCGTGCTACTAAGAGCACCGTGTCTCTATGTGGGGATGCTAAACAGGACAATAGCAGTTGCTTGCGGTGTCCCTATAGATGCAAGAGGAAAATATCCTGATAAGCAGAAAAGGAGCACAATCCTTTTTTGTAGCTGAATTTGACTCTTGAAACCCACAGTAACTGACCTGGTTTGCAGCCTTGAATGTAAACTTTAGGTTATAGCCTAGCTCATGTAACCCCCCTGCCAAAGAGCCCCATCACAACCAGTTTGAACCAGTTTGCCTGGTTAAAAAGAGTTCTTGGTTTGTCTGTGCCAACGCCCTGACAGTGGGCCAGTGAGGCATCTCAGAGCAGTTATAATCCACTATAAACCCGAGAAATGCTGATCCCGCCCACCACAGACCAACACACTTTGGGCAAAACCTCTCATTAGAACTCCAGAGCCCTGAAATTACCAAGATTTTACCCATATGGAAAGCATGAGAAAGCGTCAGCTGGGACAGGGTTGTGCCGAGTGGTTTTTCAGCGTGTGGTCACAGAGGAGCTGGTTTTCTCTAACAGTGCCATTCAGCCTGGCCCCTGCCAGGGAGCACCGGCATTTGAGGAAGCTGAGGCAGATGCTCTGGCTACTAGCCCCAGACCAGGCCTGCTAGGAAATACCCGACACAGCTACATATAAATGCTCACACAGTCCAGGGATGTGCACGGGTCAACAAACACAACAAATATATCATAAAAAATGTGAGTAAATCCTTTGAAGGCAGAATTTGTCATTCTAATGCAACATATATTCAAAATATAGTACAACCAGACTTAAGGTTTAAGTCGGGTTTATATTTTGAATTATAATCAGAAAATAATATGATATCTTCAGTTATATATGTTAAATGGTGAACAGATTAAGATGAATAAAATAAAATTTAACTGAAGCTTTTGTTCTTTGAGCCAAACCACAATACAGATAATAAAGTTGACGTTGCTTACAGTATCAGTGAGCTGATGTTTGCTAATTGCTTCTATGTCGCCCAGCTTTTAACGACATGCATGCAGAGCAGATGATGTCACTGGCTAAGGGCCTAGGCTATTTTCTTTCAAAGGCACTCTTTGAAAAAAATCCCAATGGAAACACCAAATGAACCGTTGAATCTTCTGGCAAGAAACAAAAGAAGAAAGCAATGTACTGATCCATTGTGGACCACCATGTAATCCCTCAGGAGTCACGAGGATTAGGTCAAATAAGTCATACGTCTTCTCTTGAATCATTTTGTTTTGAAGTGGATCGGGTATAAAGTAGGCCTAATAGCTGGCGGCAATGTGTCAGCATTCGGCAAATAAACACCAGTACTCAAATCATGGTAAAAGATACCCAGATATTTCAAAGAAAACGACAAAAAGTTAAAGATTCATTGTGTCACGGCGTCCACATACCCACAAAAAGAGAGAATGAAACAGCAAACTAGAATGAACACAGTCAAGAACCCGTGCAGCACTGTCAACACAGGTTCAAATGACAAAATACCTATCCCCCACATAACAACAGGTTACTCTGAATTCTGGATGCAAACAGTGCCAGAGAGGGTCATCTGCTTTATAAAAGAAATTGCAGTGAGTCTCCACTAATCGGCACAAATTCTCCAGTGTCTCTGGAACAGCCCACATGCAAAAGCCATAATATTTTACAGCACGCTGTCCCTCTGAGGCCTCATTCAGTAGTTTACTATCAAACAACCCTGAATCTAGAATAGAAATACACCATATCGCTTTCTTTTCAGCAGGCAAAAGCTGAAGGTTAGAAAACCCAAACATGCAGCGGGGCCTAGGATTCAGTTGCAGAAAGCCTCTGATGCAATTCCAAGAAACTAACCCACCCTGTATCATCCTGTTACAGTCTGGCTCATGGTTAGGTCTCTTCATTGTGTCTGTGACAGCTATAATCGGATTCACGTATTGATAAAGTATGGCCATGAGGCTACTTCAGCATGTCACTCACCCCGCAAAAATTGCTTCCAATCCTTTCTTTAAATAAACCAAGCGGTGCTGCGCACTTGATGCAATACTGAGGATCTTTCTGTATGCATCCAGCAAACCTTCCCCCCCCCCCCCCCCCCCCCCCCCCCATATTTCAGGTCTGTTCAAGAGGGCTTTAGGCTATTATATGAGGTGATGCACCTGCAAAAGCTCTCACAAAAATGTTTTTATAATTTAATTCTCTAAGTGATGAGAATTTATGCTTTTGCCTCGGCCGCAAGGAGCAAATTCACGACATCAAAACTGTCTCCGCAGCCAGCACTGCAGCAATAGTGATCTTTAAGGGAAGATGAATGACATGTGCATGACAGGAGCCTTTTGCAACTGATGATCATACAACTCAAACGCCTGTCTCCGGTTATGTTAACTAAAGGAGGAGCACAGATTTCATATATACCCGGGGCGCTGTGACGCGCGCGCGCTCGTGCACGCGCACATGTGAAGCGATAAGACAGGTTCGGAGGCAGCTATGGCACCTTGTGATCGCACAGCATTTTTTTTTTTTAACGGAAGGTCATAAATGGGAGCAAATCCTTACATCGCAGTTAAGATGAGAAAAACGGGGTGACGACAGGCTCACGCCCCGCAGACCACCACAGCTCACATTTCTGATTTCATTAGTGATTCTCGGCTGATTTTCTGCTTGATTGAAGCTTTCATCCCTGCACAGACCACAGCTACGCCAATTTGCTCACTGAAAAGTGCCTGCGCTCAGTTTACTGCCAACTCCGCGCAGCCTTCCACATCGACTATCACTTGTGTATAAATAATAAGTGATTGAGACGAACAGTGCGCTGCCCCCCCTCCATTCACCTTCGTTTATGTTGGACACCGAACATTTCTGTGACCTTTTGAATCGGGCTAATTGTTTTTTCTTTTTGCTCTCGTTCGCCATCGAAATAAAAGTTGTTGCTAGCTTAACATTCGGAGTTAGCATAAATAAAGAAAACAGCAACAAACTGTGTGCGTGGCTGTCTGACGTTAGCCGAGGAGCGACTCTGCCAGACGGTACTCACTTACAATATTTAACCGTTAACGTTGTACCCCTTTTAAAAGCATTTCCAAAGTCAGTCCAGCTGATAAAGCTCGCTAAACAAACGGACGAACAAACGCCGCTAACCCAAAATTGTCCGCAAGTTAGCTAACGGCAACGCTAAAAGCTGCGTCTCAAGTTCAATGGGGGACATTGAGAAAAGATAACGGAGCACTTACTGAATCTCCTCTTTGTCACCGCCGTTGGCATTTCTCTCCTTCTCCGAACCTCTGCGCTTAGTCCCGTCTTCAGTTCGTAGCAAGCACCAAATTCCACTTCATGTAATTAACAGCCGCAAAACACAAGAGTTAGAGCCAGCCCAGAGAGTAAAATAAGAGGGGGGAAAAGATAGAGTCCACTGCCAGAGGAACACGAGGTCCTATCCCGGTCGGCCGACCAGGGTCGTGGATACTGGATCTATTCGTGGCAGCTCCCGTGTCTCGCCGCTAACGGGTTAACGTCAAGTGTTCCGCGTCGCCGCCTGCATGCGAGAAGAACAAATGTTATTTCGTCTCTTGCAAAGTAGATTTCTTGCAAGTTAATTCGTGAGCGCAAGTCTGTGCCCCAGGAGGAGCTGTGGAAGGTGGGGAGCTGTTACGTCTCTCCCCTCGCAGTCACGCTTCCCTCTGCCTCTGTGGAGAAAACACATGCAGGTCGGTCAGCAGGATTTTCGGATTCATTCGGCTGCACTCGCCGCCGCGTCCATTCATTCCTGCCCCTCAAGTCCTGCAGCTTCTGACAACATGCACTACACACAAACGAGGGGGGGGGGGCTCAAACATGTCGTCTTTATTCCTCTGTTGAGCACCTGCTAGCAGGTATGAGCGAGCCCATGCAAAAACACAGGTTTCTTAATACACATTCTCATTTTGACTGGAATTACACAATTTCTCATTTTCCTGGGGAGCCCCTCTAGCTAATCCAGGTGGTCCCCAGGCCCCACTGTGGGAGCCTCTGCAATAAGTCATGAATCACGACTGAGAATAGAAAATTTATAAATACTGCCCTATTATCCCCATTTTCTAGAGCAAATAAAATGCATCTCCAGCCCCACTCCTCATCTTCATCCTTGCTCTCACCTTGTGAAGGCTCGGGACAAGACTGTAATTTATAATTTATAAGTGCAGGCCAACTTTCTAGCTCCTTCTCCACTACTTGAAATTGTTTTTTAAGACAGCCTTGGGAGAGGGTTGCAGGAAATATTTCCCCCCTGCTCACTGACACATAGGCATGCTAACAAGCTGCCTTTACTGATTTTGCAACTTGTTCACATTTGAATATTAAGAGGCGCCCAAAACTCTACAGTCCGTTCAGTTAAATTCTAATTTCCATATTCGAAGATTATATCAAAAATGCTTAAAATCTAGTTTTGGCATTTCCAATTTAGTTATAACCAACTGGCAATCAAGGACAGATTTTGGGAACTACAGAATTCATAATTAACGCATTGTAATGGGGACAGAGAGAGAGGGCTCTGCTTACAGTGCAGCTTGGCTGTTAGTGCATGAGCACTCAAGCGACTCGGTTGAACGTGCAGGGCATAGACGCCGTGACCCCCCGTAATGAGGACCTGAATATCTTTAGGATTCTGACAAGCCATCTACTCCGCCTTCTAACCTTACCATGATCAATCGTTAGCTTGGCAGAACTCCCGCTGAACTGCAGCCTGGCACACCCTCCTAATGACTGGTGCAAATGACGTTTACACAAGGTTTTACCTTGCCATTTATGTCTCTTGCAATTGAGCCATCATGAAGGTGCCCCATTCACCGCACACACAGACAAATGCGCCCTCACAAACACATACATTCACGTCTCCTCCTCGTAATAAAATGAGTTGCTTTGACTCAAAGTGACTTCACTTCCTCTTAGCTTACAAATGATAACCTTGGACAGTGCCCATTGTTCCAGGAATAGGATCCTGTCAGACAAACAAGAGGCCCAACCAGCACTATTCCACTCAGAGGAAGGCCATTGTGTTGATACAACACCATCAATATGTAGGTGCCAGACATTGGTGCATGTGCTCAATAATGCTGTTACATATCTCCGATGGCCAACGCCAGGCCTGCTTTTCTGCTTTTGTGCATCTCATATGGACAGTGCAGGAGGACATATAAACAACCTTTGTCCTAGAAGGTCAGAGAAGATGTCTTGTGTTTTTGTTTTTTTTTTCCAGTTATGGCGCTAAAGAGTCCTACAAGTGCTTCTCCCTTGGTAGACACTGAATAAAAGCATCCACCAAATCACAGATTCTCTGCCCTGAGCACCAAACGTGTGCTGAGCAGCACATTTTAAATGCTGCAGTGGTCCTCTTGGCTTTAAGTAGTTGAATCATACATAATAAACTCACTTCCATCCAATCAGGTTTCACAAAAACTACATTTTTTTTTCAAAACAGAAAATGTGTAGCCTTTTGCACATGAATGTTATATTAATTAAGGGATGACATATAGAATCTAAAACCCATTTTCTCAGTCAATTAAATAAATCATAACCATCAGAGTATTGGAGCAAATCCCCCACTCTAAACTATTTCCTGCTCTTAATTATTGCTGCAATTTGGAATAAATGGTTGACTAAATTACTGCAAATCAAAAAGGGTCTGAGGTACCACATCAGCCTCTAACCATAACATTCCTGCCATGAAGCTTCATACATGGATCCCTTTATCAGCTGTTCCCGCTTATTAATTTTTTTTATTGAACTCTATGGGGAAATTAGTTTGGAGAAATTACTTGTAAGGAGATTCATTTCTATAAAGAAGCCCCTCACTTGGCACTTGATGGTTTAAAGGCTGATTTAATACTGGTGCAGTTCTGCCCATGATCCATGTTACAAAGACTCATCAAAAATAGAAGATAGGCCAAAAGAAACTTGTGTTGCAATGAAATGAGACCAACGTTCGGATTTTCACAGTGACTGAGCATATTTCTGTGATGTGTCAAAAATAAATGTTGTCATTTGCTGTATTGTACCAGATTTCACTTCCCCTGGCAGGCTATATTAAACAGTATGTACACTATGAGCAAAAATACTAATTCCCATCTGGATAAAACTAAAAAAACAGCAGTAGTCAGGGCAGGTTTTGATTGTCTTTTCTGAAATTCTCAAGTTCAGGAAGCAGCAACTCTGGTGTTCTGTGCAGTGGTGATGCTGTGTTACCTTATAATCCAAAAGGTATGTTACATATACACAGTTATTGTATATTGGATGAAGGACAAACAGCATTTTTTGTGTTTTTTCCCAAAAAAAGTTTGAATTACTTGATTGGTATTAGTCCTGTTTTGACAAATCCTGCTGATCTAAACAATTACTTGAAAGCAAAGCACTTGGATTTAGTTGTTCTCTGATGCCAAAGCAGCTTTAACTTCTAATTGTTCAGTAAACCTTTGAGTATACATGAGGTTTATTTAGTATTTAAGATTATCATTTCAACAGATTGTTCCAAAGTTACTTCACAGTAAGACAAAAGGGAAACAATCACGGAACATGCAAAAGTCATATTCAGAGACTTGGCTTTTACCCTGGCAAAAAGCAGCTACATTGAACAAGATATTTTTGCCATTTTTGTGTTTGAGGCTGCAGTGGAGTCCAAGATGGTGTCATGATAGTTATAATCAGACCATGTCAATCTTGTCCCCTGGAAGTAAGTATTAGTGTTATGTGTTTTCAGAGAAACGGCGTCCCAGTTGTGCTAATGAACAGATCGCAGGTTGTGTTGTTGTTTCAGCTTGTCGACACAATGTCTTCAGCGTACAGTACATTTTTCATTGCACTCCATGGCAGTGCTGAGGGAGATCATTTATGTACAGTACAGGATAGAAATGAAATCCCTCAGCACCGATGCCTCAGGCTCATTGTGTACATCATGGTGCTTCAAATTATTGCCTAATGGTTCACACAAATCCGGGATCTGCATCTCAAACAATAATGCAAATTCAATTAACACTGATTGCGGAACAAGACAACAAGTGGCAGTTGCGGAAGTTTGTCCTGAGGAGAAATTGAGTATAATATAAAGGTAAATTACGAGCATAGCAATGTTTCGTCAGGTGTTCAATGACAGCCATATCAACACAGGAAAAAATTATCCACTTTAAAATAGTTATGGGTCTATAAGTAGTGAATGACACCCACTTGTTTCATTGTCATAGGAAATGTGTTCTGCTGTATAGTGCAGGGAATTAAATGTATTTAATGGCTGGCTTTGAGCTTCAAGGAATTCATTTTGTTTGCATGTTCTTCATCAGTTGGAAAAAAACAGGCTGATATTACCATGTGATGTTATTTTTAGAACAAACTCAAATTCCCTTTTTGTCTCAATCGCATTTTTGAGATGAGTGGAGATAACTTTGTTTCTAAAAGCCTTTAAAAATCGTATCATCCGTGTTTGATTGTTGTTGGTGTTGCATCTCCAGTTTTCATCACTGTTATTAAACCAAATCAGATTCTGCTAATTCCTAGATTTAGTTTCTGGATTGTTACCAGAAAATTGTTTGCTCATGAGACTGACTGCAGTGTTATCGCGTGTTACATCCCATCATTTCATCAGAAAACATTAGATGTCCCCATTTTAATCTAATAAATTCATTCCTCGGCACAGCTTGCATACACTTATGCAGGCTTATACTTAGCCTATTTCTGTCCGCTCCCTTGCAATCAGAATAAAAATGTTTTGGGTTTTTTTGTGATACAATTTAGAACTAATTGACTTGTAATTAATGGAGAAAATAGTTTACTAATAAGAGAAATAAGAGACTGCCACTTGCTGCATTATTATCAAGCTTTCTTTTTAAAACAACATGTGTAACATGGATCACTGCATTATTTAACTTTACAATTATTGTACTTAACATGTGATTTTTTTATTTGTTAATTATAGATTACAGAAAACCACAAAATGAAGAAAATAGAGTTGCTTGTAAAGATCAGGAGACCTTGCACAGACTCCAGAGCAGGGTACTTTCATGTTGAAACTGTTGCACAATTAACGCAGCATTCAATGAGGCAAGAAAACAGTTAATGGAAGTTAATGATGAGAACACACAGAGCTCTCTGTATCATTAACCAACATGCAGTCGAACATGTTAATGATTGCGGTTTCTATCTCAGTGGTTGGACAGAATGAGGACCCAATTTTAAGTAGGCACATGCAGAGGCGCAACTTGCTCCATTTCTTGCGAGGAAAACAAGCCACAGCGAGTTGCAGTGAACAGAGTGATAACTGGTCATCATAATGTTCCAGTTTCTAAATTTCTGAGATGCAGCACATACATACCACATACTTGAGCAGAGATGCAGACACAGAATATTCCTGATAGATATCCATGATTTAAGCACTGTTAAATCATTAAGTGCATGGTGTATAGGTGTATTTTTATTCTTCACAGCACTTGCCAATAATATAGATAATTATGTCAATAATAAGACCTTTTTGAATATGAAAGCTCCAATGATCACCAACTCAAAAATCAGTCTTCTTGTCATTCATCAGTGGAGGAGATTAGGTTTTGTGTTTTTATGGTGACTTTTCAGATAAGAGTTCTACGTCTCTCTATCTTAACAAGCTATTCATGTCTGATATCTACAATACTGATTTATCAGCCCAAGATTTCTGAACATTCCCTCCAAGAGTCTAATTGTAGATAACAGGATGTGATCAACCAAACAGCATTTTTACAGCACAAGCACACCTGTTAAGCCATGAGGGGAATGAATTATCAGAAATACTCTGCTCCTTCAAACACTGGAGCCACAAGAAACACACAGCAGCATTTCCACAGAAGCTATATTTAAAGGGGGGGGGAATGCAGAGAAACGAAGAGGAAGAGACAGCAGCGGCGAGAGCGAGACAGAGAAAGAGAGTGGTGGGTTGGAATTGGATGAAGGACATATAAGCTCTCATTGAGTTGGCAACAGTGAAAAGAGCCCTTGGTTATTGAAAAAAAGAAGAAATCAAAGGCATAAAATTCCTGCAGAGGGATGGGGGCAGAGAAACAAGCCTGTATTCCTCTTCTTTGTTTTTTCCTTTCTTTTCTGCTGTGGTTAGAGTAGTTCGCCACTCAGCAATAGAGGCGAGATGCATGGTAGCCAGCAGGTTGGCGAGGCCCTTGAGCACAAGGATCTAAGAAGGAATAGGAGGCGACACAGCACAAATTGGTTTATATTCTGCAATGTGGAGGATTCTGCTGAGTATCGAACGCTGCATTTGCAGGAAAGAAAAGTGACATTATATACAGAATCTGAATCCGCCTTTATTGGCCAAGTATGTGTACACAAGGAATTTGAGTCTGGTTTTAAGGTGCTCTCAATGTACTTACACGTAGCTCCAAGTACAATTTACTGGAGAGGACAATAGAAATGGGCAAAAGAGAACTATTATGTACATATAAGCAAGTGAGAAAATAGGTGCTTATATATATATACAGATATACAGTGTAAAAAGCAGCAATGACCTAAAACATATGCAAGCATCTGTGTAAATTGTGAATAAAAACAAATCGTGCAAAGGAATATATATTGCGTGGGTAATGTAATAGATTACTTTACATACATGAAGTAGGCGGTTATGTACAGCATATGCATGTATTTATTGCATAGAGTATATACAGCATGGATTTATACTTGACAATGATGGATGATATGTACATAGCACAGCATGTACACAGCTTTCCTTTTGCAGTGCAGCACTTCTGACTACAACAAACATGGCATCTTGTGTGATGGTGCACTAATTATTCATGAAATGTTAAATATATACTACAGGACATGACAGAACACACGGGATGTTGCAGGGTATGTGCCATGTATGGCTCCCACTCTACCCAAGTGAGAATGCAGACATTGCACGTGTAAGGACAATAACAGCAAGGTCATGATGTAGTGCTGCACAGGATGCAGCACAGAGTAATGTGTGCTACATGACAGCTCAGGAATAGACTCTAGTTTTATTGAGGAGGTCATCTCTCGGTAGCCAGCTGTTACTGATGTGAGTCGGTTGTGATGGATGTGATGGACAGGCATTATCCCTCTGTTTCTTCCTGCCATCTCTGTCAGCATTTTCCCTCCAGCAGATTGGGTTCCACAAGTCATCCCTCACAGATCATCGCTGGGGGAATCTGCTGTTTCAACCGCGCAGAGCATCCCATCAGACAAATGGATATTAGCTGGTTAATTTTTAATTCCTGAGATGCAAGGGAGCCGCGCTCTTTCATGGCTGGAAGGAGAGCTAATGGGCCCGGATTAGGTATCACGGGCGGATATCTGGGAACGGCCCCTTGGGAATGTTGTGTGGGTCTCTCCATTGAACACCATTAAAGGTCTTGGAGCAAGGCAGAAAGCCTCTCAAAGACTCACTGTCCAGCTATTGACCTTTTGGAGGCACAGTGGAGGTCCTCGCTGAGGAGATATTGAGCACATGCTGATAGCGGTTCATTAAGCCATGGTGGGAGTAAAAACATGGTTGTTGATCTGGTCTGTACCCCATCCAACACAGCCTGACATAGATTTCTGTTTCCCACCAAACAAGCGTCAAAGCCCACCAAGAGAGATCAAAATGCAGAATCTGCATCCACCAACAATGGCAAGGCTGTGGCCGCCTTTGCATGTCTGAAGAAAACCCTGCTGCAATCATCAGTGTATTCAAACTGCCTGTAATAGGTTGTCTGCCTAAGTGCACATCAAGCTGCTCCCTGGACAGATAGATTCAAACACCTCAGCCATGTTTGCCTTGACCACCTAAAATAATTTCCCTGCTTTCAGTAGGATTGGCAGTGATGATTGTTTTTATTGACTCAGATGTTCCATTAGGCGAGAAGCTGCTTGGGGTAAATGGCTCCTGACGGCAGCACAGAGCCAGATGATGATGCCCCGTCACTAGACCTCACACCAGGGTTATTAACTGGCCGTCACTGCAGCAGAGCACCAGCATTCCCCTGACAGCCACGCACACATGGACAAAATACAACACTGTCTTCTAGCCTTTCCCTTCCTCTAACACAGCATGGATGGAATGCAGAGAACTAAGGATGACAGCATTTTAGATTCAAATGAGGTTTAACAAAGGGAATTAACTGAGATCTATAGGGAAAAAGGACGATGGCAGGTGTGTTAAGTTTAATTTTCTTCCAGTGGCTGCAGACACAAGGACAAGTGATTCAATTCAATAGCCCATTTACACTGGGTAGCTTGTGGTTTGCACAGTATTACACCTGTTTTTATCTGCTGTGTTTTTTAAAAGGAGCTCAGATTGCCACACCATTTTATTTAGTGACACAAAAAGCTTGGAAACAACTAGTTAGGAGCACACATCACCTGAGGAAATACTGTTGTACTCCTTTGTGTTGATGGAAAGGGAATGAAAACTGCATCAACATTCAGTCTTATATGGCTCCAACTGACAATTATTTTCATCTTTGACTCATGTGTTGATTAGGTTTCTTAATTCATCAAATAATTGTTAATTTGCTCTATAAATGTAAGAAACAAGGTGAAATTGTTTGTCTTGTCAAAAATATTAAGTATATTAAATATTCAATTTCCAGTGTTACAAAAACAAACCAGTAAATCCTCACATTTGAGAAAGTGGAACAAGTGATCGTTTAGCATTTTACTTGGTAAAGAACTTAAAAAAAACATATCAGTCTTGTACACTTTTGATTTCCATTCTTTTTCACAGAACACTGCATATGAATGTATGTACAGTATGTGAAAAGTCTGATCATTGTTATTATTAGTAGACTTGACTAATCTTCATGGTGTACCTGAATGAATGGAAGTCAATGAGAAGCCAGAAAAAATGTATTACAATTTCTGAAACACAGCGATATGGTTGTGTTGTGCATGTGATTTGTAGTAAATGGGCTAAAACATTAAAAATCACTGGTGTGGTCCTTTGAGCCATCGCTTGGTTCTAGTAATTCTAGATTGACAAAATGATTAATGGACTAATCAATTCAGCACTACTGTCTTATCGTAATTTGTTTACTCCTCCGCAATTGTTGGGATGTCTCGTCCAACAGCATGTGAAATAGAAAATGCAGTGTAGAGGAAAAGCTGTGACCTGCAGTGAGGCTGCAGAAAGGTGACTCTCATTCAGTTCAGGCTCATCCAGGAAAAAAAAAAATAGAAAACTAGAAAACTAGAAAGTTAAGTGACAACTGCAGTGGAAACCTGCGGTTATGTCCACTGCCAATTCCCGTCAGGGTGTCAGCTATAAATCGAAATGCTGAATAGTGTGTTTACCAGGATGTCACCTCATCCTGTCAGCTGAACTCCACTGGAGAAAACAGACATGCAGCTGTAATACAGTGAGTGACAAGATGCACGGCTGTTCAGATGGGAAACACGCATGCATACGCACACACGCACACACACGCGCCTCGTCAGCATTTCTTAATTCACGGCTCAGAGGGGCTGTCACTCCATGAACACACCACCTGTGTGTGTCTGTGGTACCAGATAGAGCCATGCTGTTACGCAGGAGTGATTAGAGCCTCCTTTTATTATCTCCCTCCTCTGTCCTTTCTCCACACATCATTACGGTAATACAGCAGGCTCTATTACCCCTCAGCACCCCGTCAATGCCCCACTGCCACTGCCTCCCTGCAGCCTCCGAGCAGGCCTGAGAGGGGTGGCGATGATGATGGTGGGTTAAAGCAGGGCCCAGGGTCCCTGCAGCATGGCAGCTTTAATTTCACGCTTTGTTAATGTCCCCATTGCAAGTGCTTGTCCTGCCCGATACCCTCCACAGCCGCAACCAGGGTCACATCCGTCCTGGCTGGCCTGTGGTTGGCTCAAGGGCTGCGTCCAGGAGGACTGACGGGAACTCTCCTTCCTTTTTGTCTTTTTTTTTCAACAACTGTCACCCATTTGTTGGAAATCTCCCCCTCACAACCTCTACCCCTGCGCACCTTTATCTTTTTCTCTGCCCGTTGTGCACTCTGTCACTGTCTGTTTCACTCTCGACTGCCCCCCTCTCTCATTCCCTCTCACCCACGTCGATTATCTATCTCTTCTATTGCAGTCTCTTTCTCGTTCGCTGCCTTCCTCTCTCTGGTAAACAGCTCTTTCTCTCAGCTCGGCCCACTCTCTGCCCATTCACTGTATCTTCCTCGTGTTCTCTCACTCCACCTCGATTGCTGCTCTTCATCTCTTTGCCTCTTTCTGTCCCATTATCTTCCCCTTTAATTCCGCCGCACTCTGTTTTCAATCGGCTCTGCTCAATGTCTCAATTTGGATGAACACGTCTCATTGCATCGCTCCCCCTCTCTTTCCCTCTGTGTCTCCATCCTTAAGCCTCCATTTACACACAGCACCATCTGTATTTGCTAAGCACAGAGAGGCTGAGAATCATCATTCTGTCAACCTGCGCCTTCTGCATGAGTCGGCAGCCACTTTCAGATGTCCCTTAAAATGCAACCGTAAGCAAAAACTTGTTGAGCCATAGTTTTTAGAGTCAGCTTGAATACTTCACACACGGGGTGAAACAAAGGCCTGCAACCTGCTACTCCATTCTGTCTCAAAAACAACGTCCCTAACTATCCCGTTCTTCCACACTGTTATATATCTGCGCTGCTCTGTTTTGCATACAGTTCAGCACTATATACTGTAGGAGTATATTGGCTTAAAGCTTGCCCTTTTTGTCATATCACTCCCATTCTCCACAGCACTGAACTGAACATGGTGCTTAGCCTTGTAAAAATCTGCAGTAGCTGACTCCAACTCAGCCAAATTGGCCACGAAGCTATACATATAATTTCAAGGCTGGCGTATGGAGTCAAACACATACTAATCATGTAATGCACTATTAAAGGATAATTCCAGTTTATTTAAATGTCTTATTTTTTGTAGCTTTGGCTGTCAGTCCCCATCATATTTGTGTTTATAATGTTGTACTGACATTAACTGTTTATCACAACACACCTGAGCTGTTACATGATCAGACAGTGTTCAAACAAACCTTTCTAGAAGAAAAACATTAAAATCACTTTGCAGACTGTGTGTTGCAAACTTCCAGCCACAGTTCACTGACTTAGCTTTGACCTCCTGGAGTTACTGTAGGGGCACAGGTTTCCTCTACAATGAGATCATTACAGACAGTTTGGCTGCACTCACTATCAGTTTTACCTCCAAATAAATTGGTTCGGATAAGCTGTTGGTATGTTTACAGCTTGCTTCTTGCCCATCAGACTTGCAATTACTTTGGTGAGTACAGTGTCCCATAACCGATAGCCGACATGACAGCCAAAACTACAAAAACAAAGACAATGTTTTAATATATTGTAAATATCCTTTAATGCTCCTTAGAACTGTGAAGACCTTCGGCATTGTGTTTTATTATTTGTAACTATATGCACATGGATATATGATTGATTATTGTGCCAGAGCTGCTGTTGAACTATTTTTAAGGGTCACAAATTCCCACCACTGCCTCAACTACACTTTTTGATGGAACATTACGTTTATGAAGTTTTTTCACCTTGTTGCTTATATTAAAATATCATCGATTGTCCAGGAAATGCAAATGCAAATAGGTAATTTACTAAAATGATGAAATTTGACAATAAATATCGGTCTGTCCACAGTCTGACAGCAGACAATTTAAACAGCATAAATTGCGCTTTTAATCTGCTATTTTTCCTGTGTTTTTCTGTGTGTATGTACATATTAGTGAGACCTTCCACCAGCTACCACAAAAGACTGTGTAATCAAATGGAGGCTACCCAAAAGGAAAATGGTTGAAAAACAAAAAAGCTCTTTGGTTTGAGGAGGGTCCTGTTTCCTAGACAAGGGAGAGAAGGTAACAGAATCTCTTTGTGAGTGAAGTCATGGGGTCTCCTGTGGGTAGGCATTGATCGGAGGTGAAGCACTGAGGAGAAAGGAAGCACCTATCAGATTCTACTCACTCACACACAAACCTGAGTTTACTCATAAAAACTGTTTCTGCACACACCCTTATTGACATTCAAGTCCACAAACTTGTCCTCCTACTCACCACCACACTCACTCACTCACTCACACACACACACACTCACACACACAGCACCAAAGCTAGACACTGATATTCGCCAGTGTTAAACTAATCAGACAAAATATCAATTAATTAGACCCGCACTCTGAAACGGACATCTCTCGCCACAGGCTACGTTCTCACAAATACACCTAACTCCACAAAATCGGTGACCTTTTGTAACAATTCTTGATTATTGTCTATCTGGAAACAGTCCCACAAAACAATAGCAAACGGTCTGCCACGACTGTTTGTCTCCGACTTCCCTTTGACTTCCCTCCCTTTGCTTAATCATGACAAACGATATGACACTTGCTCGCAGAACACCGGTCATATCTATTGTTTGCTCTAAGCTGCTTGTTGCTAGGTAACCACCACTTATCGAGACCCTCTTCTACTTTTTATTGCACTTTAACTTTTATTGCACATCTCAAGTTGCCGCATCCTACAATTGCTACAAGGCCTATTACACATTTGGAATACTGTCTTTTGTAGTGACTGTGACACATACCAGATACAGCTTCATACCTCAGGCTATGGTGCTGTGACATATCAATACTTAATCTTATATTATACTTGTCTTAGATGATACTCTGCACGAATGTTTTCATGTCTGTTTGTACGCCTGGCTCCATGCATATGTGTGTGTGTCGGGGGGGCGCAGAGTTTAATCTCTCACGTGAAACAGAGAGCAGGCAGTTTTTTATCTCTGCTCCGCTGTAGAAAATATTATTGTTTTTGCAGAACACTGCAAGGATCTGAGTTTATCAGTTTTCTAGTATTTATATTGATACAGCCAGAGATGATCCGGCAGGTAAGATATATGGCAGAATGAAGTATGGCCTTGTCCACAGTGAGAAGGTACTGAACGCTGTTTGTGATGAGATGGGGCCCGGGCCAAGGTGACCCCTCAGTAATATATGGGCTGCGGCTGCCAAGGCCTCCCAGGAAGGTATTTGTCATCAGTGTCCCCCAAGTGTAAGGTTACCAGCAAATCAGGTTATCAGTCTACTGTTTTTGGCAGGAATGGCACAAAAACACAGATTATCTTTTCAATATAGCTCAGCGTTGCAGAAACACACACAGATGCACGCACACACACACACGCACACACACACACACACACACACACACACACACACACACCCTGTGTAAGAATACTCTTTACTAGTGCATGTTTATATGCATTCTTTAACCCCTAACCTTCAACATTACACGCTAACCTCAACCTTTTACCTTAACCCCTAAGATAATTCTATTTCCAACCACAGCACTGTACAGTACGTAATCCTTTAGTTGTTAGTCTACTACATCTGAAAATGCTATGCTCTCAGTACTCCTCTTTTAATGTCCTGTATACAATGATTTAAAATAAAAAAAAAGATGACATTAAACAAATGTCAAAACTGGTCAAATTAAGATCGGTGGAAACAAACTGTATGTGCATCAGTCTAGCATTGATTTACAAGCTGCCAAAAGTTGCATTTTTAAAGAACTGACAGAATATTGCAAACCTCCTCTATTAAATCCTACTAAATACGTCATTATTGGCCTTCCTGGGAGCCATTGATCATTGGTATGCCGAGTTTATCTCCCCTGATAGCCTGCAGCGCACAGCCACAACGGATAATCACACCAAGACAGAGTTGTGCTCTCATAACTCTGAATATGTAAAATGTTTATTGAATAATGAATACGTCCGCCAGCGAGCATGTCTGCCCCGCACCACCTTGTTGCTATAAAAGTGAGGCTGCCACTCCAAAGAGCGTGAACCCTCCTGCACATCAGCGGCAGAGCGTGTAGGCGGGCGCGGGGGTGACAAAT
Organism: Chelmon rostratus; assembly: GCF_017976325.1. Classification (NCBI taxonomy): domain Eukaryota; kingdom Metazoa; phylum Chordata; class Actinopteri; order Chaetodontiformes; family Chaetodontidae; genus Chelmon; species Chelmon rostratus. Next base: position 19,639,766 of record NC_055669.1, read on the forward strand.
GTGCAGCATTATGTGTGAAGAGGGAGGAAGCTGCACAACATGTCAGGATACAGATGCTTGCATCTCCCTCATCGCCTCTAGTGATGTATTTCAACCCACAGGTTTAATTGTGTTTGCCTTGCAAATATCTATCTCTTTGCTCGCCTCAGTGGCAGCAGAGCAGGGGTTAATGCAGGGGTCAGAAGCCCCTACAGTAAGTGCTATATGGAGCTACTCAGGATTGTGCAACTATTAAGTTCCATATCTACTGTATAGGTATCCCATATGTCCAGCCTGAGTTCATTACTGCATGCTTTTATCATCTTTATAGACCAGAGAGTAGGGCAGAGTAGTTTTAGCTAATAATGCTGTGATGTTTGAGGAATCCTAAGATCAATTAAGATCAATATTAAAGAATATTAAACATCTTGGGAAATACGTTTCGCTTTCTGCACAAGATTTAGATGAGAACTTTGATGCCACTCTGTCAGCGCGTTAAAGAAGACAGGAAGTGATTAGCTTAGCTTAGCTTGAAGACTGGAAGCAGGGAGAACCGGCCAGCTGAGACCCCAAACTGTCATTTTCATATTTCCGTTTGTGTACAGATCAAACTAAAGAGATACAACCTGCTAATTACTGAACTTTAGAGGCGTTGGTGGATATTCTTTGACTCTGGACCAGAGCCAGGCGAACTGCTTTATATGCTGCAGTAAGATAATCATCTCTGGTCTGCTTCAGCTCCATAGCCTACTTAATGCACAGACATGTAAATCGTATAAATGTTCTCATGTGAGTATATTTCCCCAAAATGTCAAAGTATTCCTTTAATATCTCTCTAAAAAAACTTCAAGTGTCTTTTAGATGTCAGAAAAGTTCTGAACCAGATCACAACTGCCGCCGGTGCCGTCTGAAGATGTTTCATTGCTTTGCAGTGTCCACTCTGGCCTTGTGAAGCACTTTGAAAAAAATAAATAAAACAAAAAATGCACAGTGCGTTTCACATCTAAATTTAACCAAAGCCAAACCTTGATCTTCGTCTCGCCACGGCCAACAACAAAGCAGCCAAAGCACCCAGACACTGCGGCCAGTCTGCTGAGCGACGAAGACAGAAAGTCTACCACGGCCTTTGTCTCTCCAGGGATGTAAGCTGTGGCAACCTAAGTAAGGAAATAAGCCCTTTTGCAAGCCAGAGCTGACCCACAGCCAGCTAGGTGACAGAACTAAATAAAGACAAAAGCTGTCAAGAGGCTTTGTAATGAGCAGCTGACCATACAATTGACAGACGGTTTGGTGTGCCAGGCTGTCTGAGCAGGTCATGAGCTGGACAGGCATCTGTGTCTTTGTGTGTGTGTTTGTGATTCTCTTAAGGTCCCGCCCTGTGAATGCATGTCCATCTTTTGTTTTTGTTGTTCATGTATGGCAGTCAGGTACTGTCTCTCCCTCTGCTTGTATTTTAAAACGAAGGACGAAAAGCAGGTCAGCAGGCACGAGTGGGAGGTGTTTGCCTTGAAAAGTAGTAGACCTTTAATTAAGTATATTTAAAACATAAAGCGGCTGCAGAATAAAACCCCTGTTAAGCAGCGCACAACAAGCGTATTAAAAGGCAGTTGTTTTATTGCTGTAGACACCTGACCTCTCTGCTTTCAGTGCATAACATTACAGTCAAATGTTTCTTAACATGCTTGTTTAAAGCATTATCCAAAGGTAGCGTCGCAGTGTTTTTAGAGCAAACGAGAAGATATGAGAGATAACTGCAACTAACTAGCTGGTTCACCAAAACAGACAGACCAAAGATATAAGGAGTAATATCACCCAGAAAGTGGGACACAGCTCTGGAGTAATGGAATATGTCTAAGAGGCTTGGGGAGATCCTATTAAACACGGCTTCATGACACCTGCTCCTCTCAGCCCCGACCAGGAAATGACTGTCACACAAGACCGGACGGCTTGTGCTCGTGCGCTCGTCCCTCAGATGAGGAGCGGCTCGAGGAGCGCCCTGGATGAGGAGAGAGGAGCCGAAGCCAGTATTTCATAAGGAGCGCTGGTCTGCACTTTTGTGATCTTACATCAGAGCCTTTCTGTCTCCGTCTGTGTATGATGAAATTGAAAAGCTCCATGGGGTAATGTAAAGCCCTTTGGAAATGGTTCTTTATGGAACTGAGTTGAAATGGCTGTATGTTGGGGAAAAAAACCCTTTGGAATACAAGAAAATGTGCAAAAAGCAGCAATAAAAAAAACTTTGAGAACAGCCCTTGTGTGACCTTTATTGTAATTTGTCTTTTGCTGTATTTCCAAAAGAACTTCTCTTCTTTGAGTCCTTACATTTCCACCAACTTTCCAAAAACCTTGTACATTTGAAACAAAGCACAACTTTCTGGGCCGTGAATTAACATGTGATCACGTTGCTTGTAGAGGCATTTGTTGGAGTGAGGAAACAGCTTAGTTAATACTGGCGAAAACTTCATCTATCCAGCTGCGGCAGGGTTGGAGTTATTTCCTCCACAATAACGGTTCTTCTGCTTGATATTTGGGCATTACTTTCGCCATGTCACGCTTTAATCTCAATTAGCCAACCCCTTTTCCCACGGGGCACGTGCATGAGCTTTGCTCACACAATCATAACAACCTCTGTTTACTCCACAAACACCATTATGAAAATTGTCTTGCAGGAGGCAATGCGTGAGATGGTGGAGCATGCAGACGTAGGACTCAGTGCTGTATATGAATGGCGTACCGTGGGGTTAAGGGTGGGATGAAGTGACTCAGAACAAATAGGACGGCGGGCTCAATGTCATCAATGTCTACCGTAATTGAGCCAATGACATATTGATCTTTGGGTTAATGAAGACAAAGCACACAAGAGATAGGGTGTTTAAATCCACCATGGCGAATTCCTCTGAATCCTAGCATGAATCTTAATACATTCACTGCGCATGACTGGGTATTATGAAAGCTAGACACTTTGGTTTGTGGTGAAATACTAGAAATGACAACTGGGTGTCACATATAGATTATGATCTCCACCCTATGCTGTTCATGCCCTATGCTTGATACACCTTACCTAGGTCTTATTTTCACAGTTTTCATAGTACAAAGATAATATATTTAATGTTTCACCTCATCAACTTCATTGATTTTTGTAAATATTCTGAATTTGATGCAGCAGCGTGTTTCAAGAAAGTTGGGACAGGAGCAACAAAAGGCTCATTGGTAACAGGTGATAGCATCATGACTGGGTATGAAAGGGGCATCCTTAAACGGCTCAGTGGTTCACAAGCGAGGATGGAGCGAGCTTCTCCACTTTGTGAACACATGATTGCATAAAGGATGTTACTACATAAGCTCAGGAACACTTCGTAAAACTGTCTGTAAACACTGTTAATTTGCAAATGATTGCATCTTGTTTTTCCCAACTTTGTTTTGTTTTGTAATTCTAGTTTGAGTTTAAAAAAGACTTAGTTCTTTCAAAAAACAGCTGGGCACTGTAGTTTTTAGCAAACGTAACTCAAACAGGAATAAATATTGCATTTGTCGGGGACTATTTTTAGCAGTGGATTAATACACATTACTATAGTGACTATTCACAGATATTTTATCTGCAGTTGACTCAAAATAAGCCGCAGTGCCTATGTTCATGGCAACATGTCACCAGCAGTGCAATGTTACATAACAGATGCAATAGATGTTATATCTTGAAATTTTATAGAATTTCATTTGTTGGAAATCTTTTCATGGAATTTATTGACAGTATGAATGAAATAATACCAAATTATGAATATAGAAAATATTATCTACCTGATATTTTACAGCCAATTCAGTACAACCTTATTATCAATATGAATGATGGCAAAAACACTACTAAAATAAACCCTGCTGTAGTAAAGAGGAATGGTAAGACATTGCCTTTGATGGCTTTCCCTTTACTAGAAAACACTTGCCTGAGCTGCACAGGAAGAGACAGAGTGCCTCCATTTCTACTGCACTTGCCTACATTTTAGCACATGGCCCCTGTCACCGGCTGAGAGCTGGCCAGTGAAGAAAGTGTCACAGAGAGTGGCCGTCCATGGAAGCTCCCAGCAGCAGGAGCGATGAGACAGAGATGAATCACGACGACGTCCATTCCTGCAGCTTGCAGCAGGGATCGGCCCGCGACTTATTCCCCTCCTTGTGCGACTTCAGCAGGGGCACGACCTTCAAAGATCACAAATCTTGCAAGTGTCACCAGTCATTAACCAAAGCAATATGTCCTGAGTCCTCTCTCTGTGGCCAAGTCCACAGCAGTTCACAGACAGAGCCCCGATAGCCACTGTCGAGATCCCTCATTGTGCATCTATCTTTTCAATGTCTAGCAAGGGCTGTAAAATGGTGTGTAAACTATGACCTTCAGTCAGTCAGCACCATAAGGCAATACAGACCTGAAAAGAATTCGTTATGTTGTATAACTTGCATCCATGTGATATTATTTTCTGCAGTTTTCTGCATCTTATAAAGATTTATATCAGCCTGAATCGGTTCGCTCTGCAGCCACTAGAGTTAATTTCCTCTGCATACTGCAGGAAAATTTAACCGACTTATTTAAATTTTCCACGTGATTATTTGTCAAACCACTTCTTGAGCTTCATGACCCCTCAGATATGAACAATCCTCTAAATGTGTCTCATTAATAATTCATGGCAGATATTCCTAATCAATTCATCACGTAGCAAAGCAGAAGTCTAGCAGATGTAAGCCGGCGCATACAGCGCATGCATTACAATAAAAAGTAGGATTTCAACAATGTCAGTGCTCCCCGCTTTGGCTGAGGAGATTGCTGCCTTCCTCTTTTGTTCTTATTTAATGAACTGTTTTGGGAAAAAGAGTGAAAGATAACAGCGAGTTGGGGCGAGGAAAAATAAAAAGAGTTATGTAATGCTATCATCAATATTTGTCTCTTTGAAAGATCCTAATGTGGAAAGTGAAGCCGGCCTAAGTGTCGTCATACTGAATTTTGAAGCTAAAGGAATCGTGCAACAAATTTCACCTGACCCCACCCCCCTATACACACACACACACCCTCACTAGAGCTTTATTCCTAAAATCCAGAGACAGTTCTTGTGAGTACTGATTCGCCTCCGCCCACCTCGTGAAAGCAAAGACACGTATGTTGAGAGCCGTGTCTAATCAGGGGAACGTTCACTGAGGGTTAGATTAGGATGAGAGGGGAGTGAGGTCGACGTGCTGGATGCTCTGAGCTGAGCCGAGCTGTGGGCAGACTCAGTTAGCCACAGATAAACAGCCTACACACACTGCACAATAAGGCTGATTAAAACAGTAGCAGAGGGAAAGAGGTGTTCATATCACGACGTGCGTTCTTTGGTGTTTAAACGGCTGCCTGCAGCTGTGATGAGGTCAGAAAATACAGCAACCTGAAGCTAATCAACGTGCTGTACCTGCCCAATAGAACTGTCTCGAAACCAAACTACTGCTGCTCCTTTCATTACGCTGTTATCACATCACCAGGCTACGTGTTAGTGGACAAACCTGGGCTTTATAGAGTGTCTTAACGACCCCCGCCTGCGTCACTTTGTGCTCACTCAGGCTGGGTATCTGTCCCAAACTGTCCCAACAATGAACAGATTCTCAGGATGTTTTCAGATCAGATGTGAGACTGTTGTCGCCTCACTTTACTCGCATGAATTTGACTTCTGGGCTGTTTGTGCAGTCTGTGTTTATTTGCCACAATCAGCCAATCATTTACCAGCTGTACAGGTTGTTAGCTCCAGTACAGAACAACATACACACTCCCTATGTGCCATCCCTTTGTGCGCACATGTGGCGGGCTCGGGCTGAAAACCTGAAACTGACCAGTAATTGGTTGTTTCCCTTATAATCTCTTTCCTCTTCCTCCTGTTTCTCTACATCCGTGACGTGGAGGCGTACACCTTTGTGAGGAATTTGAAGTTGAAACACTTTCAGCTCGCACAAACGTGCCCCCGCCTCAGTTCGTGCCGTCCGAACAACAAATCTGCATCAGTTTGTGTCCATTGACCTCTATCAAAATTGCGCCACATCTTAACTTGCTTTGTGCTCAATCAGTTCGATCAGATATTTACTACTTTCAATCATGAATCTGCAAATTTCAGATCGTATCCTGGCAGTTCCTGTACGGGAGGTTTGTTTAAAACAGCACTAAATAGTGATGCGTTTGATGTTCATTTCACTGAAGCTTTTATGAAAACCGAAGTATTTGGAGGGATACATAGCTTTAGCAGCATTTAGGTGGTTTAGGTTTAGGAAATTAGGTTAATAATAATAATAAGAATGATAATAATAATAAACTTCACTTGTATAGCAACTTTGAAGTGTGCTACAAGACAGAAATCACATGCACCAAGTGAGTGCTTTACATAGAAAACACAGAATGGACATAAAAACAGATAAAAATGAATGTAAAATAAGATGGAGAATAAAACCCACTTAATAATGATAAGGATGAAAAAAAGGCACTGCATAAAACCACAGGATTGATCTGCTATAGGTAAAAATAGAGCAGAATAAGAATGCAAATAAAAATAAGGATAAAGCATCAACGCCTTTCGCATTACAGTCGTTTGTGTCGTGTGATGTATGAATATTGATTAGAGCGGCTTCAGTGACGGAATGAATCGCCATTAAGATTACAACTTCAAAATGTGGGTGCAGATCTGAGCTTTTCAAAGCAGTTTATTTACGAAGGTGCTTTTTTAAATTTCATTTCTTTTTTTCAAAAGACTCCTCTCAAGCTACCACTTCAGGTAGCTTGAGTGTGGCACACCGTTTGCTTTCACTCAGCACCATATGAGTGCACCACAATGGAAGCAGAACTTTACCCTCTCTCATAATTTTTATTCATTGGTATATTTTATAGTCTGAAATCATCTCATTCAGCTACATTGTGAGGGGGAAAAGCTGTGAATTACAGTGCATACTTTTGTGAATTACACCTACTCTATAATTAATACCTGTAGCTGCCACAGCGACTCAATTGTAAGAGAATTACTTTTTCCCCCAGTGGGGTCGGACAATTCCAACAAAGTGAAAGATTTATCTGTGTGTCATTACCTTGCTCCACTTCCCTCTGATCATGGGAAACTTTCTGAGCTTTTTGAGCCATGTGAGCAAAGTCATTTCCTGACCATTCTGACCGAATAGGATAGAATTTTTTTTCCCCCCCTTAAGGCAGCTGTATTTCAACTGGCCGGTGTCACCCAGCTGAGATGTGCTGAGCCTTTGTACAAGACGAGCCATAGGAGGGAAAGGAAAAGAGATGTATGATGAGAGACAGACAGAGACAAAGCTGGGAAGCGGAGCATGAGAGACAAAGAGACCAACACATAGTGTTATGTGCATGTGTCTAACAATGACAGCGAGAGCTCATACTCAGTTTAAAAGTATCTCGGTTGTCAAAAGTCACACTGTTGCACTGATGTGAGATCAGTCAGGTCACCAGCTGGTTCCTCTCTGGGAGAGCAGGGTTTCATTTGACATGTTCGCGGTGACAATGGCATGACAGGTCTGTTTCCATGGGAACACATTTGTCACTTGTGTGGAGCGTGGCCAAAGTGTTGGAGGGGAATCACCAATGAGGACTGTAGGACTGGAGGGAAAATTAATCACACTAATGATGATTCAAAGCGTGAGCTGAGGCAGAATGTGAATATCGCTTCTGCTCCTCTAGTTTCTCTATGCTTCCCCTCAAACTGAAATCTGGCGGGCTGCAACTGGGTTTTCTTTAGGTGGCTTTCTGCACACATAATATTCCAAATAATTTGATGTGGATGCTGGAAGGGAAAGAAAGCAGACAGGAGAGGGAGTGCCAATGCTGTTGAGAGTTGTGAGGATATTGCGGTGGCAGTTTGGCTTTGAATTTGAGAGGAAGGCCAATAAGTAGAAAGATGTGAAGATGTTAAAACCCTGGCATGGACTAATGCGTGGTTTCCTGCTGCAAGACAGCAAAGAGGACTGCTGTGCTTTGGCAAGCCCTATTTTCTGGAACTGGATGCAGCACGTGTTGCATATGAGTAAATCTCTAGAAAGGGGTCATTATTAGTGTTTTTTACTTTTCAAACAACAAGGTATTTGTGGCCGTTGCAGGCCTGTATTGAGCCCATCCAATCATTTCATTTGGCCTGAATGAAATGACTGGATGGCCTACGCACCTGTCTACCCGTATCTACTCCACCTGTGCACTCATTGTCTATGAAGTCATGGAGGATATACTGCTAAAGCTACAGCGAGATGGCCCCACAGCAATGGCAGAGAAAGAGCAGGCGAAATTTCCCAGCACTAACATGCTAGCTTGACAGCTGTGAGTACTAACAAAACTAACTAACAGACATGTTTGTTGTTGCATGTGGTTAGCGATGACAATGATGTGCGGGTGGCTCACATTCAGTTTGCCTGCGCAGCAGGCGGGTTGTGGGTTGCCAGGTTGCAGGTTGCCAGCTTGTGGTGACGGACGGCTTGAAATTGTATCTAGTGGGTGGACTGTATATGTAGATTGTGTTTCATAGACGATCTGGCAACTTGGGTGACAAACATACAAAACGCATGGATCCCTGTGTGATGATTATTCAGGAGTTTCCTGGAACAAACAACAAAATGAGAGGGCGCTGAAACACGGGAGAAACATGTCTCTCCAGCAATCTCTTGTCCTCCAGCAGATGTCTGCCAGTGTGCATTCATGTGTTCTGGGAGAGGGGCTTTGTAGGGAGGCCTGAAGGGAGGGGATGGGATTTTTTCGGTTGGATACGTTCAAAATCATATTCTTGTCAGTTTCTCCTATGTTACCGAGCCCTGCTTAAGAGAACAGTTGAAAATTACAGTCATTTGCACAAAAGTTCTGGTGAACACCTGATTTTCTAGAGACCGTTTGCAACACAGCCACTCTTTTGCGTTGCCATTTCTTTTTGTAACTTACTTTGAAGGACTTGAGCTACTGATTGGTGCATAATTGACCATTCTTGAAGCCCCCCCAGTTAGTGTTGCTATGCCTGCCAAGTTTTTCACTCTAGCACGGCACATGAGCAGTTACTATGATAGCAGTGACAAATTTACCACTGCAGCTTCTCATTTCTAGCTGATGATCAACAATTTTGCTGTGTGAAATGATAACTGTACTCAGTTATGCTTGTTTCTATGTTACTGTGTTTGGACAATTATTGTTCAGGGATCAGCAGCTCATCCACATTTCTTCCTATTTTCTATCTTCACCTTCAATTTCCAGAAGATTCCAAGATTTGTCTTGTCAAAATGTTGTTTATCATAAACTACACTGGATAGCAGCTTCTAGCTATAGGGAACATAATTAAGTTTGGGTGCCATGGGACATAAAATCCTGGTAAGCATCAGTTTTAACTGATCTGCTCCTTTTGAAAAATCTATAAAAGCGCACAACACAACGACAAGCCCATGAAAAATATATATGGACACACAAATTGCAATAACCTGCTGTACATGAGAGCTACCCCTGCATAGACCTAAACCTGGTAGTTTCTTGGTTTTCTAATTTATCATGAGCAGCCTTGCAGTATTAGAGTCCTTCAAGGCCATTTCATCTTAATGTGTCTGTCAGAAAGTGGTCCTTCTAGCATCATTTTGATGGCACTCCAACCTGTGTAGTGCAATCAGCTTGGAATACTCCACTGCCACTGTCCTGTGGTATTGCATTACCCCTTAAAGGCACTTCACCGCTTGGAGAGCCTATGTGCATTCATTACGCAGTTGTGTGCAATTTATGCTAACTCTCCATATTAATGTGATGCAATTGTCACAAAACAAGTGTTCAGAAGAATACACATTCTTCCAGTTTGATGCATGAACACTAAGTAAAGATAAAGTTTGACGCTTCAGGCGTCACAAATTGAAAGAAGTTGATAAATAATTTATTGAAAACCACTGAGCTGACCATCTGGATGGTGTCTATCCTCCACAGCAGTGCTCTCACTGAATCACTTCTACCGTCTTAGCATTTGTACCATCTCCCTCTCTATGTTTCTAAGCTGGCTTCTCTCAGTTTGGCTTGGCACTCCACACTTTGGCGCTCCTGGTTTTGCTGGTGAAGGAAATTCTGGCAACACTTGCAGGGACTGGATTCCTCCGCCTCATTCTGAGTCCTCATGCCCTTCCATTTTCCCAGACATGTTCCCAGAAGCCTGTTCTTTAATGGCATAGCCGAGCTTTCCAGATTCCTCCATTTGGTCTTGGTAAGAACTCACTTGGAGCTGAGCTGAGAGGGTGGTGCCGTGGCCCCTCTCCAGTTGCCAGGCCTGCCAGGATCCACAAGTCTTTCCAGTTAGAGTGCCAGTGCCAGGGCGGATGGTGGGGGGAGCAGACGGGGAGGAAGGCAGGAAGAGAGGGTGGAAAGCAGGCAGTAGGATTCTGGAATCACTTCGCTGTGACCCATATCCCTCCGTTCTGCTCTGAATGCCTCAATATGAAAACAACCCAATTACTGTTGACCCCTGCACCGCCTCCAAAACACAGCAGCAACGACTAATTAAAACTGAAAAGGTTCCCATTCCCTCCTTTGTTTTTGCTCAGTGTGTGAGTTTGAGTGTGTGTGTGTGTGTGTGTGTGTGTGTGAGTGCTTGTATTCAACCGAAAGCCTCAGATTTGTGAGGTGAGACTGCACACAGGTGTTTACACTGAAAAAAAAAAAGATTGTCCATGTGTAGTTATAACCCACTTATGGAGCGCAGGGAAGTTTAAAGGCAAGAGGCACAGAGCCATCCAAACAGGCTGCTTCCTTCTCACCAGCCAGACCCTAGGGGCCTGAGGCGACGAGTCATCAACCTGCCAATGTGTCTGGCAGTGACAGGAGCTTCCAATCCAATCTCTATTTCATTCAATTATCATCCCTTCCAACAGGCCTCTGCGTTGTTTGCCCTCAAGAGGAACTTGTGTCGCACCCACAGTGGCTAACACATTTTGGGCTGCGCTGCTCTCTGGTTGTACATCGAAAATGTACAAAAAATACAGTTCAAACACAGCCGTGCGATTCAGGAAAAACAAAGCGGAACATAAAGAGACCCTCTGAAGGAGTGCGTCATTTAAAAATGAGCCAACAAATCCTTGCTCGTTACAAACATGCAAGACACGAAAAATAGAGCATATATAATAGTTGTATGATGTGAAAGTTAAAACAGGAATTGCTAAAATGAGGAAATGTCTAGCAAATCAAGAAACTGGGCAAGAAATCCTGCGATCTGTGACAAAACCTGGAGCTATTCCATTGACCATTACTTGGTGCCTGCACTTTGTTGGCTCACAGAACACTTGTCTGAGGTTTTAAACCTAAATGATTTCACCGTAGTGTTAACAGTTGTTAACAGGAAAAAGTGCCCATATCCTCTTACAGCTACCCTGGGTGGTATCGCCGCAACTGCAAAGACAACTCCATCTTATTTGTCGGAGTCAGAGTATTTTTCTTTTGTTGGCACTGAATAAACTGAATTTTTTTATTATGTTATTCTACTTATTTCAGGGGTGGATTTTATTAACGGATCTCACTTCCAGCAGGATTGTATTCTAGGATTTATATCCAATTCAGATCCAGGTGAATAAGTATTTGCAAATAATTCTTGGTGCTTGTTTTATCCTGCGTGAAGTATCTGACAGGTGGGATTTGACATATATAGAGAACTAAGATGGAGACACAAATGGGTTTTGAATATTTTTACCGTGACTGTCTCAACTTGTGAGCACTCTTTATGGCGCCCTTATGGTCAGGCTTAGAGATTTCCAAAACCAAATAACACTGAGATCAGCTGGTTTAACATCCAGCTACTGCAATATGAAGTATGTGCTGTCTTTATTCCTGCTTCATGTCTTTTATCAGATTATCTGTAAAGAACAGGAAGTAGCTGGTTCATTTTAATATCCGGTATTAAACTACATCTGTGGTATTCATGTGAAATAATATGGCCCAATATGATTTCAAGTAATTGAGAAAATGATTTAACCACAAGATCTGATTTAGCTGCTGATCTGGAGCTTTCGATTGCATCATCCTCAGCAGATGGATCCAGTTCTATGGAATTAAAGATGCTCAAATCTCTGTTTTTTGCATCAGTTTAAGGACTTCTCAAGGTCAAGAAGAAACTTTCAGTCCCAACTACTGAGCCAACATGGATGAGAAGTCCTTAAAGCATGCATGGAGAAGGAGGAAAGCAGCTTCCATTCCACGGTAACTACATTTGTCTGCAAACCCCATCTGCTGAGGAGGATCCAATATGTTGGGATGGGCTATGCGGCGTGATTGTTTCGTTATAGGTGCATAAAACAGATTGCGTATCCCTGAGGCCTGAGGCTTCTGTTGAATGCGTTTGCATCCTCACAAACATTTGCAAAAGCCAATTGTTTTGAAAAACAAATCCATGTTGGCTTCTTTGCTTCTTCTTCTTCCCGCCACCTGTTGAATACTGTGACACCATCAGTGGGAATCTGAGGGGGATGAAGGGGGTTGCCATCCCCCTTTTTAACAAAATGGCTAAAATGCATCCCCCCTGCTAAGCTGCCATCCCCCCTCTCCATCATCGAGCAGCAGAGACAGTGCAGGGCAGAGAGGATGTTCAGTTGAATATGTTGGTCTAGTCTGCCTGACTCAATGATCCTTTATCTGACTGAGGTTTGTGCAAGTTAGCATCTATGGCAACGACCATGGCTCCGAATTATCTGTAGCCGAGCTGTGCTGTGTATTGATTAATCCACGGCGCTGTCCATGGTTCTGAAGTAGCAGACAAATTTGTAATTCTGTCTTTTCTCTCAGTCCCGTCTTGCTGTTGGTTTTATTGGCTCTCTAATATTCTCTAAACGATACGCTATAAACACCCAATTCTACCGTAGCCTATATACTCTATAGAGTAATGTCACCTTCATAATCAAAGTGACAAGTAGCAACATGCAGTTGCAGAGGAGTGTGAAGATCATAGAGTGAAATAGTGACACCCTTGGCAGGAAGGTGTCACACTAATATTCCTATTAGATTGTTGTAATATTTCTATGATCACCTCTGTAACAAAAGGAGAGCCATGACTACAGACATAGTTTGTATTACAGGGTTAGGGTGAGAATTGAGCTGAGTTATGTTTTGGGCCATCCACTGACCGCATATTGCATCACCTGCACGCTCTCGGACGTTCGTGAGACACAAACAGAGGCTACACTCATCAAAACATTGCTCCATAGTCAATTATTTAGTTTCATGATATTTTGACCCTTGAACATTGCCAATAAATACTTATCTGCTCCCCATCCCCGTGTCTGTGACGATCATGTGCATTGCCATAGATGTGTCTTTCCTGTTTTGAGGCAAGTGTTGCACAGATTTGCTTGTTTATTTTTAGCGTTTCAAAAAGCATTTCATGACCTCTAAAAATGGTTTGAATGACTTAATCTTGCGTTGACACCTGGATTTTTGCATCATCCTGAATGCATGTAAGTCCCTGGTTTGAAGAAGGCTATATGAAGAGTTTCACAAATGTTTAATATCAAATATTAATATTTTTTTTGCATTAGACTGTCCTTAATATCAGATTGCATTTGCCCTTCGCTCCTGACAGTTGGTTTGGTTTCTCTGTCTCCCTCACCCTCAGCAGCACCTCTGTCAGAGGACCTCTCTCTCCTCTGGGAGACTTCAGCCCTTCTCCCACCCAGCAGATGGTCAAGGTCGAACACTTCACTGGACTCTGCTGCACAACAAACTGTGTCTCTGTCTTAAAAATGAAGTCACTATAAAATAGTCTCTCTCTGATGAATGTCACTTCTGGGAGTGTAAATGAATAATTTAGACCAAATTCCTCTTTGTGTATTCATTGTCACTATTTTCTTACATGCAGTCTGTGTGATGCTGTGATATCACTATACTTTGAGACACGTTTTTGGTTGATAGTGAAATTACCAAAGGAAACGTTTGGACTGGCCCATTCTTCCAAACTCTACCCTGCATTTTACTTTATGTGCCACTGGGTTGGTGCTGTTTATCCAGCACAAACAAGATTTCACAACAGCAGATGGTGGAATGAGGGAGAGGCAAAGTCGGGGAAAATGGGAGAGAAAAACTATTCTGACACATTCATCGTGTTCAGTACTGACAAAGTAGGATTTCACTTGCAGAAGCAGCAACAATATTCATGAGAAACGGTCTTAGTTTTGAAAACATCACCGCTGACAACACCACCACAGTGAGAAACAAGATGCCGATCGTCTTGTCCAAGGTCTTGCTTAATGTTGCAACATTAATGATTCAAATGGGGAAATGGAACTGAAATTGTTGCATGAGCTAACCAGTTAACCTGTTGCTTGTTACATGCCTCTTGTTTCTTGAGAGACAGCAAGGGAGAGATTGGCTTTGTGTGTCAGATCTGGCCCAGGCCCCCAGGAGCAGAGGGCCTACAGAGGAGGACGGCCACATCAGGGCAGCCCACAGACAGCTGGCTCCCTCAGATGATGCATTGGCCTTGGCATCCTAATTGGCCCCAGTGCCTCAGCTAGGGGGGCTGATGTTTCTGTATGTGTGCACCCATGTGTGTTTGTGCATGTGTCTGTCTTTGTCATTTTGTGGTGTGGTACACTGACGATATTTGCTTTCTGTATGCATCTGTTTTTGCGTGGCGTGCATCTGCAGTCTGGGGTTGCTTTTTGTAGATGTGAGAATGGTTGTGCTCAGGTGTGTGTGTGTGTGTGTGCTCTCCCTGTCTTTTTCAATGTACACCACATTCAGCGCTCTGGGCCAGGATGTACTTCCACTGACCTTTCATCTGCTGCAGAATCTGCACTGTGCATCCACATGTACCCACAGAGGACACATGGTGGTTTTTAATTGTGCATGCATGTAAGTGTGTAGCTGTATTGTATACAGTATGTATGGGACCTTGCATGTGCTGTATTCAGCTTTTTGTCATTCTTTTTATTGTATGCATAAGCCGTGGCAACATATTTTTGAGCAAAATGTCATACCAATAAAGCTTCATTGAATTAAATTGAATTAGAAAAGAGTGTGTGCATAATTTCAAAGAATGTGTGTGGCATTAAGCATTCAAGTTTGTGTGTGTGTGTGTGTGTGTGTGCGCGCACTCTTGCTGTCATGACTAATATCAGTCAAGTTAAGGCTTATAAACAGAAACGACACGAGACATTTACATTATCCTGGACTATGTGATAAATGGACTTAATTATTGTTGTCATCCTGTCTGTTACACAACTGTCTGGTCACTTTAAGGCAGCGCTGGCCGGGTGGGTAGCGAAACTGTCCCGTAAATGAAAAGGTCACAGGTCCAATCCAAGCCACGGTTCATGTGTGCATCGCTGCAGAGGAGGACATTTAAGTCGTACTTGCCACAGGGAGCGAGACGCATCATGCATATACATCCATCTCAGAGGAAAATGCAAAGAAAAAAACCCACCACTCCCCATTACTTTACTTTACAGTACTGTATGCAGTGATTCACTGCTGGTAAAAGGTTTCCACCCACCAAAAGAGGACCTGCATCAGTCCGACCTGCATCTCACAGCCGATCATGGTGATCAGTATATTGCTCCTCCCCCCTTCTTGTTCAATTTCAGGTCCCCATTGCGAAGCTCCAGGCTATAATAGCAATTTTTACATGGACCAGTGTTGACGGACTGCAAAAATAGGCTGCGACTTGGTCGGAATTGGAAGTATATAGCGGACCAATTACCCCTGTGGTGATGGCAATATACTAGTGTAGCTATAGGCTGGAGCTGTTGTGGGTGTAATTGATGTTGCTCGGTGGCTGCCAGAGAGGTTGGAGGCATGTAGACCACAGAGACATTTCCTCTAATAGGCCCTGCCAGGGGTCATGGCACAGACCAAAGCACTTACAACCTGACCAGGTCTCCGGTGTCTCCTCAAATATACACTGTACCACATGTTGTTGTGGTGACATAGACACCCATCAACACTCTTGACACACGTTTTATACACAGCTTAATCAGATCTTCAGGTGAATGAAATCAGTTTCAGTATATAGAGTATATAGTTTTAGTATACTGGCTATCACCAAGATAAACTGTATTTAAAAGAATAGTACACATTTTGGATAGTTAACTTTCTTTCCAAGAGTGAGATATCGTTCTCATGTCTGTGTGTACAGTACATGTTTAGCTTAGCTTAGTTTAAAGACTGGAATAAGGTGGAAACAGCTAGTGTGGCTCTGTCTACAGTGGGACAAAAAGCCCAAATCTGCCTCTCAAAACCTCTACAGCTCCCCAATCAGTACCTAATTTTTTTCAAATCTGTACACACAGTCATGTAAAAATGACTATTTGTGGGTATTGGAGTAGTTTGTACTCTTACTATTTCTTAATCCTGCATTAACTGCAGCTTCTTTCCTTATGTTGTGAGACTCATCCTCTGCACTCTGGGTTTTGTGTGTTGCATAAAGACAACCCTGGATTGTAGAATAATAAATAAATAAACCTTAACAGGGAACCTTTAACCTTGCATTGATTTTTCGCCACATCGGGATAGTGGAAAAAGCTATACAAAAACAAGCTTTTTACTTAGAAAACGGATCCCCACATACAGCTGATATGGCAAACCTGACAGCAGACTGTTTCCTGTGTATACACCTAGCGAACATGGAGCAACATTAGCTTTCCGTTGGAGTTGTGTTCATCTTCCTGTTCACTCTGCTTTGGTCTCCACCAACTCCTGAGGGAAATATCGTCCCTTTATTCGCTAAATGCTCCATTATGTTCACCAGCTAGTTACTGCTGACAGCTGCTGCTGCAGGTGGAGTACAATAAGTCTTAAGACTTTTTTTTTAGCTGGAAACAGCTGCTTGCTGCACCTGGAAATGACACTGATGACAGCAAGAGTGAACCAAAACAATAAAACACAAAACACCTGAAAGAGGCTAATATGAAAAGATTAATTAGAGTAGCTTTAAAGGTATACTACGCAGGATCATTCAAACTTCCCCACCTCCCTGACTCAACACCTGTGCTCGGTGCTAAAGCTTACAGTCTGACACCTGGTCGCTACCTTTTAAAAATGTCGGGACCTCACCTGCGCGTTAATTTTATCTACAGGTTACACACCCATTGTCCAAAAGTTTTGGCCCAGGAAACATATTCTCACTCCCAGCTCATCAGACACTGCTTTTTCAGCACTTTTTAAAGCGTACCCATTTAGCTTCATTTTTCAGTGTGCAGGGATTCATGATTTAGCGAGTTAGACTTATGTATTTTAGGTTACATACTTTACGCTACTTCACTTGCAAAAAAATCAAGCTACACTTTGGTTTCACACTGGACATGAGCCCTGGTCTCCTGGATGGAAGTCCTGTGCTTCACAGATTCAACCACACCAACCTTCCTCCATAGGTGGACTTTTCTCACTCTTCAGGCCGTGTCATTTGACGCGTTGGGAGTGAGAATGGGACAACCCTGTACGTCGAACAGAAAAAGAGACACCACAGAGTCCTGACCAAGAGACCGTACGTGACGCTTTGGGCATGAGAACGGATTGTCTTGAACACAGCAAAATTAGAAGAAAATAGGAAAATAGAGGCAGAGGGCAGAGCCTCTGCACAGACATGGCAAACTTGTAGTCAGTCAGTAGTGACGATTGAGAGCAACTGTTTTTGTTTGAGTCTATAGGTTGTTTTTTTTTTTTAGGATAATCCCGCATAGTAGACCATTAAAAAAAGAGGAAAATATACTCTATATAATATATATACAACACAAACGGCGTACAAACTTCACTTCTTCAAAATTGTGAATAAATAGTTACAGAAATGTAATTAAGTTTAATTCAGTTCACCATGTATAGAAGATTGCCACGACTTAAACACTTTCTATTCTGCACAGATAACGTTGCACCGATGCATTTTTATGAGGACGTGAATTATCTAAATGTGAGTCTATGATGGACTGTGCTTATGCGGAGCCTAATGAGCCACAGATGATAGATATCACGTTCGTTAAGAGCAAGCACATTTGAATAACTCGTTTTTGGGAAATGATTGATTTCGCTCAGAGAACCTCCACCTCAGGGTTTTACAATTAACATGCTATATATTGTACCTTGGAGAACATTTTATAGTTATTGGCTGAGTACCCAGGTGAAGTCTACCTAAAGATAAAATAAAAAATCCAGTTCTGTGAGCAAAGTGATCCAATAAAGCTGTGAATGCTCATGGCAGATGGTGGTGAAGAGTCAGTGCAGCATGTCCTGGTGTTTGTTACCAGGATACATACATATACTGAGAACTGTCATTATTGTTAACTAAACAAAAACTAATGGATCAGAAGCATGTTGTTGCTCGTCCTTCCCCTGCAGCTGTCTTTCTCCACATATCTCACCAATGTGTGTTCCATAAATACGTACGTCAGCTTTCCAAGGTACAGTGTCCAGCCCCAGGTAACCAAGGCAACCACCTGTGAGTTAAGTGCTGCATATAGGAGAAGGCTTTTAGTTTGAAGTTCAGTGGCTGTGCGCAAAATATGGTTACCCAGTGCGAAGAATTTCAGCCAGAAGGCGACAGAGACACGCAGCAAGTGACTTTAACACTTCATGATAAATGAAAGTAAAGGCAGTAAAAGCATGAGCAGCCTTTTTTTTTTTTTTGCCAGGAGACTATTTATTTGGCGGTGCACAGGCATCAGACCCAACAGGAGGAGTAACTTGTGTTGCATTCCCTGAGTTTGACTTTGTGAACTATGTGCCACCCGTCAGGAAATAATCATGAGTCAGGTGAGTGCTCAGCCTGCGAAGGTACGATTGCCTCATCCTTATTAGCATAACCAAGCCTTGATACAACTTAAAATTCAGGACCTATGAATCCATGTGTAGTGACAGTTCTTACGGATTAAAAAGAAAAATACTTGTTTCAGATGTAACTGTGTTTAAGAAAAATGTTTCTTCATTTTTCTGATAACACTAAAAGTACAAACACTCAGTTTGTCCAAAAGGAAAGAAAACAGGAACCAACTGCTAATTCATGAATACCTACCTAGCAGTTAATGCCTTGAGGGTAACACTTACTTGCATTTAATGCACCATATAAACATTTAATAAATGGCTGTAACTCACTGTGATGTAGTTGGATGCAGATATAAAGACATTTTAAGCGTTTATTAATGTACAGTATTTATCATCATTTAAAGCTACATCTATGAAGCCACAGTTCATAGTATTACAAATGGCAC
The DNA here is from genome assembly GCF_017976325.1 of Chelmon rostratus. NCBI lineage: Eukaryota > Metazoa > Chordata > Actinopteri > Chaetodontiformes > Chaetodontidae > Chelmon > Chelmon rostratus. The sequence goes on from NC_055669.1 coordinate 19,658,939, forward strand.
ATTGTACAACATGAGCCTGCATTCACCCATTCACACAACAGTAGCTAGCCCACCTGCTCATTATGAGCATTAACACACTCACACACCGATGCACAGCATCGGAAGAGACTTGGGGTTCAGTTTCTTGCTTCAGGGTCTGACGTCTGATGTCAGGGTCTGACGTCTGTGCATGAACAATCGTCTCCTGGCGAAAAAGGACTGCTCATGCTTCTGCTGCGATACACTTTGACACGTTGACTGCCGAGCCCAGGGACTGAACCACTGACCTTCTGATAAGTGGACAACCGCTCTGCCTCCTGAGCCACAATCCTCGAGGACACAGCCCTTAAGGACTGTGGCTCAGGACGAAGTATTGGTTTTGTGTCATGTACAGTAACAGCTGATTCGGAATTAATCAGGAACATCTGTGTGTAGAGTCACAGTGACTGGGAACTAATCACTGAGCACTGATTAATGAACATGAGTATCTACAACCCCGATCCAAAGAAGTTGGGACTGTGTAAAACATGAACAAAACATAATGTGTTAGCTTGCTGATCCTTTTTGATATATACTCAACAGAAAACAGCACAAAGATCATATATTTAATGTTTGACCAGCTTCAATGAGCTGCATTGGTTTTTGTAAATATCTGCCTATTCTGAATTTGAAGCAGCAACACGTTTCAAACAAGTTGGGACAGGAGCAACAAAAGACTGGGAAAGATGTGGAACGCTCCAAAAACACCTGTTTGGATCATTCCACAGGTAAACAGGTTGATTGGTAACAGGTGATAGCATCATGATTGGGTATGAAAGGAGCATCCTGGAAAGGCTCAGTCGCTCACAAGCGAGGATGGAGCGAGGTTCACCACTTTGTGAACACATGATTGGATAAAGGAGATTACTACATTGGCTCAGGGACACTTTGTAAAACTATTGCCAGCAAACACAGTTTGTTTGCAAATGCTTCCATTCTGATTTTATTCATATTTTCCAGCCTTTTTGGACTCGGGGTTGTAGTAATTTGTACAGGAGCAACTTATTATCGACCATACTCTCTTTGATCCTGTGTAATTCTAAAATCGACTTGTCAATGGGGCTGCTCCAGAAGCTTACTTTCATTGTGAATTCATCTGGCCATTCTTTGGTCTATTAAATGTCAAACGATAGTAAAACATGCCCATCACATTTTCTAAAGGCCCTGGCGACGTCTTCAAATGTCTTACTGATGTGAGATATTCAGCTTAGGCAGACATAAGCAGAGAAAAGCAGCGAACCCTCACGCTGGAGTCACGGGAAAACAACGTTTTCTTGAACTACGATTCATCAGTTAATAAGCTAAAGACTATTTTCTGTCAATTGGCCAGTTGTCTGACAACTCACATTAGCGCTACCTGTTACTGTTGCTTTTCATTAGTAGTTACTACAGAATCTGATTTAGTCCTTTGTTGGTAACAATGAAGACTTTGTAAACTTTATTCCACCTTTGCTCTCTTCCTTATTTATAACCTCAACTCAGGCTGGAAAAACATCTCTAATATGGAGCTTCTGTCACTGTCTGCCCACTGAATCACATCCTGTCTCCTCCCCTCTAATTCTAACTGGTCTCAAATGTCATCTCTTCTTTGGCTCTTTTTCTAGTTTGTCTGCTTACCTCCACGCTTATTCCACCAGCGTGTTCACATTAACTCCTTATGACAGCTCGACTGAGGCAACTGCAATCACAAGCGATATCCTCACCGAGGTGGCAACTGTCAGCGGCAGCACCTTAATCAAGATAGAAGAGTCCACCAGTGTCCTAATATGGAGTTAAAATTTAATACTCGGAGGTGATAAGGCTTTGGGGGCCTCTCCTTGAGGACAGTATCTGCAGAGTGGACGTGTGACTTGTGTGCCACCTCCACAAACTGCTGATAGCCACAGAAGCTCAGGAAAGGTCACGCTGTTTCCGAAACGTGTCCGTCAAGTGCTGATCAGACGACTCGCAATGACGCTTCCTTACCTGCTGCAGTGTGAGCTAGATATGACGTGACATTTCGGCAAATTTGTCCTTCAGAATGTCCAGCCGGCGCCGGAAGCCTTGCCAATTTCATAGACAGCCCATTGTGCGCTATCAAATTATCATATCTGAATCTCACCTCCAGAAAAGCTGTGCCTACCTGGCTGTTATTTTCAGGCATTTCTGTCACACATGTCCTGCATACACAAGAGTATCTGTTTACATCATTTGTTGGAGCGCTGTGCCTTTGACCTTTGCCTTCTTATCCCTTAGCTGCAGTGTTGCTAATCTAAGATTTATTCCTTTTCCATCACAGCCTTTAGCAAGCTACTCCTGATTAGAGTCAAAGTTTAAATGCTAAAATATGAATGTTATTTTGTGGACACGTTACCTTATTATGAAAGTGGCTCCCAAAAAAAAATATTTCAACTGTGACCACTTTGCCATACGTTTTGTTTTCAGCGCTCGAGGCAAGGAGAGTATGCCTCAATTACTGTGGCGCATATTATTCAAGCCTGCCTCTTTCAAGCCCTCCTGCATTCTGAACCAGTGTACTGTTCCTCATTAACATTTTACTGTGGTGGGTGACCCTGCCATTCATTTACAGACAACTGCTTCTTGACAATGTTTTTTTTCCTTCCTCTCAAAGGAGAGGAGCCCATTCTCCCCAGAATGTTAATGCCTTGTAAATCCAGAAGTGAGGCTGCGTTGAGAGGGAGCAAACTACCTTCGCTTCTTTTGGTGAACGTTATTAAAAAATTCAATTAGGGTGCTGAACCGCAGACATAAAAACATTGCCGTCAGTGTTTGTGTGCTTTTTTTCTCCGAACACAAAGTCGCTTTCTCTCAGCTGAAAGGGAGACATTTGCCACGTTTGTACTTGGCAGAAGATCTAGGCGACACAAAGAGGGATCGATTCTCAGTCGTCTGCAGGGTGAATTTAGAATCAATGTCTGTTCTGGGGCAGCCGCAACAATGGAAAAGATGCACACGTCAATAAAGACGCCTGCTCGTAAATTCCTGCGGATCCAGTCATCATCAAATATTTTGGGGGTTTTCTTAATGTGTCCAAAATGACTTGAAATCAAACACCGCTGTGACTGCATATAAGAGTTTTTCAAATTCCATAAAATACGAGTCAAATCATGCAGGCGGCGGTGGAATGTGCCTACAGCACATTCACATACTGCCCTTTAAGGGTGCTTCCAGTATTTTTAAACCCGGCCGCTGCATTATTTGGTAATGAGTACAAAAAGTTTTGGAATTGGTCCAGTAGATCGCCTCTGACATCCTCCGTACAACAGGCTGACAGGCTCAAATTGTCTTTCCAAGTATCTGACAGCAGTGTGGAAAGACCCCCTATAGAAATTAAACTTCTTCTTAAACAATAAGATCCTTTTCATTGAACCAGAAACAACTGCTATATTGCACATTAGTTTGGATCTCAACTAACAGTCCTGCGTTCCACAGGCTAAAATGACTGAATTTGTCAAAGGAGTCTGGTGTCTTTGAACAGTGAGTGGTGCAGCGACTCATTTAGGTTCCGGTTTTAAAGATACTGTAATTCATTTTTGACTCCTTTTTTTTCAGCCTGACTTGAGTATTTCCATTTGATGCTTCTTTATACTTCTACTTCAGCACATTTCATAGGGAAATATTGCACCATTTCCTCCACCATTTTTCTGACAGCTATAATTACGAGTTACTTGACTACATTTTACATAGAAAACATACTTAATGATTCAGAACTACACGCTGAACTACCCAACAGCTTGTAAAATAACTGAAATTAGCCCCACTGGCCAAATATAACAGCAAAAACCTGCTCACACACTAATGCAGTGATGATAACAATCTCAGAACATAATATAAAACAGTATAACACTGGCAGGAGTCATTCTGCTCCATAATGAGCACGTTCACCGGTTGAATACTGTCGATGTGAAGTAGCAGCAGAAGGATGTTTGTATTAGCAGGACCTTTACAGCTCTGGTGCAGTGTTAGGAGAGAGAGCAGCAAGCCCCTCTTTTCCTGTTTCTAACATCTTAAACAAGTTAAAAACAGTAATACTGGATTCTAAAAGACCATAAATAGCATCATAAACATGGTGTGATTTCATAAATATCTTACAAATGAGAACTTTAAGTCAGATTTTGAATGCAGGACTTTTCGTTGAAATGTGTGAGTATTTTTGTTGCTACTTTTACATAAATGACCTCAGCCATTCCACCGCTGCAGCTTCCTCTCAGTCAAGGACGACATGATAAAACCCAGCCTCTGCTGACTCACAGAACCATCACGCCTTTCGCCTCCCCGGCCCGCTCAGCCGGACATGATGAGCACAGCCCCGACAAGTTCAGCCGATCGATCGGACGCTGCACTATTTCCATACAACAGATCAATGCGCAGCGGGGGCATGTTGTTCACAGGTATGTAAAGGTTCGCACACACACAGAGCTGACCTCCCTGCGTTCTGTTTTCACTTTCATTTTGTCGTGCGACACATTACCCTCAAGCAGGTGATACATTCACACTGCCAACGCTACCTTGGAAGCAGAAAGCTGAATTACAGTTGTGCTGCATGAAAAACTTTTTCATAACAAAACGTACGTGAAATCCTTCCAAAAAGAATACTGAGCTGAGGAATGTTTATAGCATTGCTACAGGTCATGGACAGCATTCTTGCCAAGCTGCCTGTGCTATATATTTCTCTCCTGTTAGGTACAGCGCACAGGTTTTCCTGCAGCGCTTCCTTTTTGCTTGTGCAGCGGCCAACCGGGAGGCATCCTGCAGGACCCGTATTAGATAAAGTCGAAACAAGGGTCGGTGCTGATTGACTCACACATCCATACCTGATAAAAGATAGCATCTCTCTTTTTCTCTCAGTCTCCTGCCAATGGGCCAGCCTCCTCCTGTTTCCTCTGCCTCCTAAACCAAATCTCCCTCCAGGGGGACCAGGCAGCCTGTTGCTGGGTAACCAAAAAGGATTGTGGGTCAGAGAAATTATCAGATGAATACCAACAACAACTCCTCAGCCCTCAGTGTGGATAATGATATCAAACCTAAACCCTGCTAAAATGTAATTTCACCTGACATGGCTGTTTTTGTTTGTGGAGATGTGGTAATAGTTCAAAGTATTCTGTTTGTTCTGTTTTCTCTGTTCTGAGTGCTGAAAAAGCATTATTTTACTATGAAGAAAGAAATGTGCATGTGATTCCCAAACGTTGGTCACAGCCATTAGCTCATTGTTTAACGCACACTGCTGTTACTCATTAGTAATATGTTTGGTGAGTACATGGACAAAGTCAACATAGCATTTGTGAATAAATAACTTGCCACAATATACAACCGGAAACAAACAGAATGCAATCATGAGCAAATGAGCTGTGTTTATCAAGTGTTCCTGAGCCCATGTAGTAACATCCTTCATACAGTCATGTGTTGAACCTCGCTCCATCCTCGCTTGTGAACCACTGAGCCTTTCCAGGATGCCCCTTCACACTCAATCATGATACTATCACCTGTTACCAATCAACCTGTTTACCTGTGGAATGTTCCAAACAGGTGTTTTTGGAACATTACACTACTTTCTCAGTCTTTTGTTGCTCCTGAACCAACTTGTTTGAAACATGTTGCTGCTTCAAATTCAGAATAAGCAGATATTTACAAAAATCACTGAAGATGATGAGGTCAAACATTAAACCTACTGTCTTTGTACTGTGTTCAGTTGAGTTTACATCAGCAAACAATTCGCAAATGATCACATTCTGTTTTATTTAAACGACTTAATGAATCACAAATGAGAGTAAAGCAAACCTCTCTGGTCATTTCTAAGATCTAAATATTTCCAGGCATTATATGCTGTTCTTTTGGTTTCTAAAACAGCAGTGAACCAGTTTCCACGCAGCTCTATCCAACTGAGATATGAAGCGACTTGGCAGTCATCCGTCTGTAAGCCGTTTAACACATGTCTAGCTATTTTAGAATGGGAGATAAAAAATTAATGGCTTTAAATAAATTTGGGTAAAATATTACACTGAGCCAGCGAGTATATTAATATCGGTTAAGTCTGAATGCTTCAATTATTGACGATGTGTTCCTCGTGGTGGGGTCAGTACCAGCGGAATAATTCTGGCATTCACAATGCACATCTACGGTTATAGGGCTGAATTGGAAATGCCTGACAATGACATGAGCGAACGTATTCTCTCCTTTCATGAAACACATTTCACAGCTCCGAGCTTTGACAGAAAAGATTCCTGTAACTTCTCCCAGTTCACTGGCTTATGTAATCGACTTTAAGTGGTCTACCTTTATTCAAGTGATGCACTGCAAAGCCTCTGTATGAATAAATGTACATTGTACTTTTATCTGACACTGACTGATATAATATAGCAGTAATGTTACATTAATGATTCACCCATTTAGGTATATCCTGTGGAATACAAAGAGTGATATGTTTTAGGTTTCTTTGGCTTGTTGGGAAAAATCTGAATTAGCTACCAGTGATGCATTGATCCCACATACGCTGGATCAGTAAATTCTAGTTATTTTTCACTATAATTATGAAACTTAAGCAGGAATTTCCACATTTTCAAGCTGAAACAGAAATAAAGAGCGCTGGTTTTGGATCAGCTACTAGAATCTGACAGTAATCCGAGTTTTATTTATTACTGAGAGCAGGCCAAGATTACTTAATACTGAGGTCATGAATTGAAGTCCTCCCACAGCCAGTGTGAAACAAAAAGAAAGTCTCTAAAGTTAGCTGCTTTATTTAAATGCGGCAATTTGTTAAAGGGAATTCCTCTAGAAATCAACAACTGCTTAGAAAGTCAACACAACTAAGCCGGTTCACCAAAAGTGCACCAGCTTGAGTATGGTAAGTGGTAAGTGCGTGAAACAATGAGGGCTTAGTGCTAAACATGCCACCTTAATAAAAACAAACACGCTCTTGCAGATTACCACGTCACAACTGTCCACACAGACTCTTCTGAAGCCCAAACTGTAAGCTACTGCATCGAGCCTGGCGTGTTAGCCAGTGCTGAATGGCACGCAGACACACACAAGCTTGATGCTGGAGCCAAGGGAAGGTGAATCATCTGCTGATCCACTTCAGCATTCTAATCAGGGGCCTTAGATTGGCGATCCAACCACGGCAGCCGGGCTCAGCCAAGCAAAAACGGCCTGAAACACGTGACTGGAGCCATTTGAATAGAAATGGCCCCGGCTCGGCAGCGTGCCACCGCACCCAACATCGCCGTATTAGAAACGATTGTGCTATTTACCCCACAAGATCCACTTTGCTTTCTTTCTAATGGTGCTTTAGTTGGGCACATTTGGGTCAACCGTTTAAACGCTTTCACCTCGTTGAAAGAGCACGTTAACAAAGCGCTACTGTTTCTGCCGGCACCCAGTCCCAGAGAGAGGCTGATGAAACCTCTTCAAATCAAGGCCATTTTGATATCAGGACATGCTGCTGCAGTCATCACACGATGACATCAACGCTGGTCGAGTTCCCTGGAGGATACTTGAGAGTTTGTGCTTTGGATGCTGTTTTGTACAACGTTACTGGTGAGAAAAAATAAAAAAATAAATAAAAGATAAATTCCCTTGTGCGGATACCAAGATTAATGAGGCTAACTGGAGTTTTTTTAATGTGACCAGACCACAAACCACCAGGACTCTGAACTCCTACCCACTAATTACTTTGTCAGTGTGTGTACACATTCGTCTGTGTGAATGTGCATTCCTGAGCAAGCGTACGTGTGTGTGCATGCTTTTTTGTGCTCTGGGCCACATGGACAAGTGTGTGTAGCAGAGAATATGATAATATTTGTCTGAGTCAATGAGTTACTCACCAGAGTTGCTCAAAGCCTCACAGCTAAAGCGTGGGAGGCTCCACTTGTGTGTGTTTGGTATGTACAGTATGTACAGGGGAGGTGGATGTGGTGTGTGTATTAGTGTGTGTGTTTGTAAGGGGGGTTGTACAGGGGGCAGTGCTTGTTGAAGCTGAAAGAGGAGAGATGACATGCTGTCAGTCTGAGTTGACGGTCACCGCTCAATGCTTTAGCGCCTCCTGACACTTTCTATTCAGACCGGGGAGACCGCAGAGCGCCTCCGGCATGCCGAGGGATCCCGCCTTTTAATTGAGCCTTTACCCAAGATTCATTTCACTCTCCACCTAGGGCCTCACTGGGAGCAGACAAAACCATGAGAGTGACAAAACTGGGCCTTGCATTGTTCGGGCTCAGAGGCTGGTGAAACCTAGACCTATATAAAAAAAAGTTAACCTTTAGAGACATTATCCCGGTTTCACGGGCGCTGAAACCTCACTAATCGGAAGCTCCAGCATATGAAAGTCATTTTACAATCAGAAGACCTCATCTTAATGGAAGACCTCCATTAACCAGTACAGCTTTATGGTTAGGTTTAGATCCCCTGAGCTGGAAGATATTCACGATGAAAGACAAATAAAAGGAAGAGATGACCTTGTGCAAGATCCCGAACGCTGTAAAATGACATTAAGATGGAAAAGAGTGAATATTTTTGCCGTTCCATGTAAGTGCTGAAACGATTTGCTCAGCAACAGAAAATGTATCCAAAGTAGTTTTGATAACTGAATAAATCATTTTATGTACTTTGGTCACACTTTATTTTACAGGTCTGTAATTTCCTAAAGATTTACACTGAAGTTTCCTGCAAAGAACTCAGCAATTTGGTGCTGATTAGAAGGAAAAAGAGAGCACTCAATTCAATGAATTGAATGAATTCACTCAATGAATTATTACCACATTTCCATAGTCTTACAGTCAGAGCACAGCAGGTCAACTGAACACATAAAAATGTGAAATTTGTCCACAGGCACCGAAACAATTAAACAAATATATAAAAAATAAAGTTTCTACGATTAAATAAACGATTAATTAATATTTTCGGGTTTAAACAGAGCAGTTCTTACAGGGAAATGCAAATTTTCTGAATAATTAGCTCCAAATTAGATCTTTTTCCTGTTAGAAAAACTAAGAAAACTGTTAGGACGTACTGCATAAAAAGTTACCAGTAATTTATTCAGTAAAAAAATATCGATCTGGTTCCACCTTCTCAAACTGGAGGATTTGGTTGGTTGGACAACACAAACTGGAAGATGACACCTTGGGTTTTGCAATTTCTGATTGTTCTTTTCTACAATTCTCTGATGTTTTATAAGCAATCAGTTTATAGTAGAAATAACCATTGGCTGCAGCCCTGTTCTGTATGTTGAATTGAAAACATCTCATATCAAACAAAGCATGTAATAGACCAGCCTGTCTCATTCCACAGTCAAGCCGCAATAATAAATATGCAAAATCCTGTCAATCTCAAAAAACGAATTTTTCTGCAGTTTGATGATGGTTTGAGGGAAAAAACTTCCTAAAACAATCAACACTGGTTTCAAACAGGACATGGAACCCGGTCTCCTGTGCCAAAGTCTGGTGTTTGACCTCCATCCAACTCAACCTCCTCCCTACACAGACTTTGTTGCTCTTTACACTACGTTCATCCTTTGCTCCTGCCATCATCGCCCCCTGCTGGCACTGCACCTTCCTGCACCCGTGTACCTTTGATGCCTCTGCGAGGCAAAACGTGACACTGACACGCCATCCTGTAGTGGATCCGCAGGTTTATTACACGCTTTAGTGTGATACCGGGCTGATGCATGGTACCTGCTGAGATACTGACATTCTTATCTTTTATGAAGAAATGTTCTCATTGTAATTATTACCTTCATCATGCTCTACACTCATTAACATTCCAGGAAGTCACATTATGCTATGGTTCATTTCAGAACAGCAATCACATGGAAATCCTTACAGACTGTGTGCAGGAATGGGCTGACGTCGCGTGGTTCCGCACGCGTGTACTTATGTAACTTCACTTCAAAAAGAGAACCGGATCTCTGTGCGACTTAATCTCCAAAGCCTGTTCTGACAGCGGAGACGAGGAACCACAGAGACTCCTAGCAGGCCTCATTAGCACCAGCTGGAAAGGAGGGGCCTCACCTGCTGTGACGGATCTTCTCAGACCTCTCCGAGCAAACAATGTGCTTCATTATTCCCCTCCTACAGCGGCTCCGCCGGTCAGTGTGATGACTGGCTGCTCGGAAAAGGATGATGTACAACGCTAAATGAACTTTGTCCTAGAAAGTTGTTCAATTTCATCAAAAGGCTCAACAGAAAAATAAACGAGGTGTTTGGTAATTTGCATGCAGCTTAAAAATAAGTAGTTTTCTACATATTGTGTTATAAAAATGAATTATTACCGATGTATTGAGACATTTCCCTTAAAATTAGTCAAAATCAGATCACCTGCACTTGATCGATTGTGGTCACTAAAGTAATTAAGTAAGGAACAAACAGAATGAATTAAAAGTCCCCCCTCGACCTTTCATCAGGTGGTCACACTTGTTGAGCAGTGGTTTAAAGACTGGATGAAATAGATAAATCATGGACATTTATTTATTTTTTTCTGCAGTGTATGGACAGAAGCAATTTCCCTGGTGACAGACAGCTCAATAGTGATCCCTGTCTCCGTGTCTCAGTGTGTGTTCTGACTCCCTGCCTGTTAATAAGCAAACCTCCTCAAAGGCACAGCTGGCTTCTCTGTCTGCCTTGTTACCAAGGTCTGTCCTATCAATACTAAATTTAATGGAGCAGCCAGGATGCAAAATGCATTGCACAGAGATTTTGAATTTATTCACTATATACTGCTAACATACAATACAATAGCTACCTGGAAACTATAAATATACATGTGATTTAATGCAATGTGCACAATGGCCCTGAAATGAGTACATACAGGCCATGAATAAATTTCCCTCTTTGTTCCAAAGGGACAACAGCTCTGTGAGGCCGTGCCTAAACACAGTGCTAAATGCTAATGTCAGCATGCTAATATGCTTACAATGACAGTTGGAATAATAATGTTTACAATATTGAATATGTTAGTTTAGCATTTTGTCATACTAATATTTGCTAAGACGCACTAAACATACAGCTGAGGGTGATGGGATGCCATTAGTTTTGCAGGTATTTGGTTCTAAACCAAAATATGAACAAAATGAGATTCTGACCGGATGATAATGGTTGATAAAAAGCTGGGGGATCACCACTGTCAGTCGGATTCATCTTCTGGAGACCATGAATGTCTGAAAATTTCATGTCAAAATACCTAATATTTGTTGCAATTCTTCAGTCTGGAGCGTGGTAGACTGACCGACTGGCCAACACCGCTGTCCCTACAGCCATGACACTTGGTATCTCCCAACAGCAGGTGCTGTATTTAAAAGAAATAGGTAGCAGCTCTTAAACTACAAAGTCTCCAACCGTCTGTCTGCAGTGCGCCTATTAGTCTGCAGGTTACTCACCCTCAAAAGTGTCCAGTAAGCCCAGGTTAACCTTCTACACATTTGCTCTGGGGCTTAAATTCCTTCCAAACATCTCCTGATATCTTTACAGCAGAAACAGAGCAGACAGAGTTATCAGAGTTGGCGAAGAGAAACATATAGCACATCATGTCAGAGCACAGCAAGCTTAAAAGAAATCTTCCTGTGGTCCCCAAACTTGCAAAAGCAGCCATTATTAACACAAGTGCAACGTATAGCTTCCAAACTCACCACAGACTTGCATCAACATCTCTCTGACACAGTGCCAACAACTATAATTGATATGCTGCGCAAAGGCAGTTTTTATAGAATTTACATCTATATTAAAAAGAATGAAAGTCTAGTATCATTTACAGCAATGTAATTAACCAGCAGGCACAAACTGCAGTAAAAGTAATTGAATCTGAAGAGTTTAATCCTAAAAATTTGATATATTAATTTTGAGTTTCCTAAAACTGATGATGACAGATGATCTCATTCTTACAAATGTTATCTTCCAACCAAAGGTCGTCAGATGGCTAATTGCTTTATTATAATACACAGCAAGTTTTACTTTTATTTCACTAATTATTTTGTAAAAGTGGGTGCCACGCTTCCAAATGGTATTTCACTCCGTAATGAAACTTTCCTCTTTTCAATGCGACAGACTTTTTGGTGTAAAGATTTTTCATTATGATGAGTCATGAGGACGGGCTGTAAATGGTTGCCTCTGGCAGCCTGAGGTGCTGAGACAATTCATGAGGATATAGCAGTGCTTTTTCTGCTAACAGAAACAGCGGGTGAAGCAAAATTCCCTTTTCCTTCATTTGAGCAGATTCCCTCCCTCGCCTCCTCCCGCCTCTACACCTTTGTGATTCCTACACAAAGACGGGCAAGAAAAATAAGACGCATGGGCAGCGGCGGGGATGCATGTACATCTGCATGCAGACAGCCAAACACACATGCACAAGCACCGGCTTTGCATTAATATGTTACAGCTTAATTGGCTAGATTCACTCTTTGACCTCTTCACCACCTCTTACACTCAACCTAATCCTTCTTCTAAAGTTCACCTTAAACCTAAATCCTGAGCATAAATTAATCCCTCAAAGAATCCCCTAAGAGGACACTTGAAGCTCACAAGAAGAAAAATAAAAGAGGCCACACTCACAAACACACACACACACACACACACTCTGGTGTTAATGTTTACAATGCGGCATGGAGGTGAGGATGATCTTTGTTGAGTGTCCCTGCCACTGCGATGATCTAGTGTCCTCAGCTGACAGCGGTGTGAAGCTGCCAGGCTGCCCGGCTATCCTTGAGACGCTGCCCATCTCTACGGAGCTCGTGCCAGTGGACATTAGTCTCGGCCCCATCCCTCTGTTTGGGATTTATACCCATTAATAATTCATTCACTGTGGCCGACTTATGAGGCCCCCCTCTTCCTTACTGCACCGCACCGGCCCATTTACACGCTCCAAAATGACGCACAGTGGAGTAATGTGCAGAGCTGCTTCAGTGGCCATAGCTTTTAAGCTGGAAGACAGAAAGACAGAAAAGGGGAGAGACAGAAAAGCTCCCCCTTGCTTGCTTTCTGTCTCCATCTCCTTTCACTCTCTCTCTCTCTCTCTCTCTCACACACACACACACACACACGGTTGCTAGGCTACACCACAACTAATCACCGGGAAAATTATCTTCGTTCAAAACCATATCTATAACTTGTCTGAGGACATACAGTATTTACCCTGCAGTTTAGATTGGAGATATGAAAAAAATGGAATTGTAAAACAAGCAGGAGGGCTGTGTTTATGAATATACTTGTGTCCAGTGGTTAAGGATGATTTAGCTGACAATACGCCTAAATAAATCACCAATTCGGTGCTTATCAGTGTTCTCAAATTGAAGTTTAATATCCTCTGCTCCCAGCAATTTCCTACATCCTCGAGGCCTAAGCACTGCCAAACAGACACCCAGGACTTGCATGGAAATCTTTCCTATCACCGTTCACCACCTCTGAGGGAGAAGATTATGAAGATTAGATTTGCCTTAAATAGATTTTTTATGGCAGCCAGAAACAATGCTATCCCGGAGTCACTCTATATGCAATTCACTCTGCCGAACGGCTGACAAAAGGCACTCGCCTTTCATTGTACGTGAAGCATGGCTTTGTGCGCCGGTGATTGAATCTTGCAGGGGAAGTAATGGCAAATGTTATGACCACTGACGTAAGGGGATGGAGACTAATACGCTTCCCTGCCTTCCTCAGCAAACCACAAGTCTACGCAATCTGTCTGCAGGCCATAAAAATGCTACACCTGCAATGAACTAGTGTTGGGGCTGCGCCGCATGGCTGCATGTGGGTATGTGTGCGTGTCACTGTGTGTGTGTGAGGATGTAAACACCATCATGATGACACACTCGCCAACACGAAAGCAGTCGTGCTTTGTGTTTGTTCGAATGCGTTCGAGGCTCTAGCGCTTCATTTCACGAAGCCTTTTGACGGCAGATTGGTGTTTCTCTACAAGCACTTTAAACACACAACATGACCTGGTTACTTTTGGTTTGGAGCATCGGAGATCTTACTGAGTGCTCGAGACTCAGTGATTTAATGTTATCCTATATCCACTTTTATCTGCATCGGCTTCAAAAATCAAATCACGGCCGGGTCATGAAGAATTCCTGAAGTTTTCGCTTTACTCACTTGATATAATAAACAGCTTGATGTTTGCCTTTTCATGACACCATATACACTGATATCGGAAAAATATTTAAATTAATATCATGGTGTTGCTGTCCTCCAGCCCTAATGGGTGTATATATATTTTATCCTGTGGGGAAATTAAAGCAATAAAACTGGCAGAGTTAGTGCACATGCTGATTGGACTAAAACCACATTAGCATTTATTAAACTCATTCAGGGCCACATTTGTAAATACGCCATTGACTGCTGTGTTAATCATGGTTTATGTGTTTCTGGTTGCCTTTATTTTTTCCTTCCTTGCTTGTCCTGTTTAAATGGTCTTTGTTTAGCATTGCCTGATGACCCTGATGAAGACGACAGGCGCAGTATTATTTTACTGAACTATAGTGTTGCTGGAGCTTTGATATTTCAGTTCACGGTTCAGCCCACTGAACTACAACAGACCAATACAGATGCCACTGTACATTAAAATTTATTGGCCATAGTTAGCCCAGTGTCATGTTGGCATTGTTTATGGTCATATCATCAGAAGTAACGACCGCAAAAGTTTAAGTCCCATGGTGGCAGCAGGTCTAATAACCATTATTCACATATTGCAATGGTGAGGGAGCTGTTTATTCTGTCCCTCCAGAGCCCGACTGTGTCAGTAACAGAGGTGACTGGCACAACACCTATTTTCTATCCGGGTGCTCCTGTGCTGGATGGTTCACTGGAGGCAGCGGGGTTTGTTAGTGTCCTGTGGAGGCGGAGACAGGTAGACAAGAGCCAGCAAGATGTAATGACCCCCACCGTCAATGACTAAGACCCACCAGCGGCTCTGCATGGCTGAGAAAGTACAGCTGATGTTAATGACAGCAGAGCTATAATAACCGCCGCCGCCTGAAAGAGTCAGGTGGACAGGCTGCTGGTGAGAGTGCCAAGTGTGTGTGTGAGTGTGGACATGTGTGTCGGCACCTGCATCACCCACACACACATGTCCACAATGTATTCTGGGGTGGAGTAGGAGTTCACTATTTTTATGTGTGCATATCTCTATTTACTGTGCTGAGACAGAAGCAGTATTTTAATTTTTATTTGTACTCACATAAAAACTGGAATAAAAATGATTCAAGTCAAACTCACTGAAAGTGCCGTTGATGCATCTTCAGTCATGATCGTTCAAAAACAGGTGCAGTGCAGCAATGCGGTCCAGCTAAATCTGGCATCTCTGATTTGTTTCCCAACAGCGTTCCATTGGATTAATGAAAAACTATGTGGTGCCATCTTGAAACCACAAAATAAAAAATTCTACTTTTTGGTCTCAGATATTTTCCTCAAAGGAGAACTCGGTACAAGGGATTTAATTTCAGTTGGACTTTAAAAGGGGATGTCACTGTGCTCACTGCTTGTTTCTGCTGCACACAAGTGGCCCCAAAAAACCTTTATGGCAGATGTGAAAACCGGTTGAAAACCTTTGAAAATTTATGGCTTAAATGATTTTTGTTTGACATTTTTGGGGATACAGTCACTCTCCGTCTTATTGAGAATTAGATGAGAAGATCGATACCACTGCTCACGTCTGTACATGAGGTGTGGAGCTGGAGCCAGGGGGGCGATTAGCTTGGCTTAGGATAAAGATTAGAGATGGGAAAAAACAGCCAGCCGGGCTAAAGTTAAAGGAAAAAATACACCAACAACTCTCAAGATGAAATGTAAAAAAGACAGTTTGTCACCTGTTACCAATAAACCTGTTTACCTGTGGAATGATCCAAACAGGTGTTTTTGGAGCGTTCCACAACTTTCCCAGTCTTTTGTTGCTCCTGTCCCAACTTGTTTAAAATGTGTTGCTGCATCAAATTCAGAATGAGCAGATATTTACAAAAATCAAGGAAAGTGATGAGGTCAAACATCAAATATATTGTGTTTGTACTGTTTCCAATTGAGCATAAGCCAAAAAGGATTAGCTAGTTCTCACATTCTGTTTTATTAATGTTTTACACAGCAACCCACCTTCTTTGGAATTAGTCTTTCCAGCACTTTTGTGCACTCTCTCTTCTCTCTGAATGTGTGACGACCTCTCAACACTTGTTTAACACAATGAATGGAAACCAAAGATTCTCAGAGATTACACACCCCATTTTTTAGAGCAAAGCATGCAAAAAGGTTATGTTTTGGGTCAAAGCATTTACAGCAGTGGCTCAGTCGGTCAGGACTCGGCTTGGGGACCAGAGGGTGGCCGGTTTGAGTCCAGCAGGACTAGTCCCAGGTGGTGCCGGTTTACCTCCGGGGTACTGTCGGAGGCAGTAAAGCACACATCAGGGTGTAAAGATAAATTTCCCCCAAAGGGCATTTTAACTTAATCATTTTTCTTTTTCTAAACATCTTCTGAAAGAACAATTAATTGAAAACATTGCAGAATGCATGCATTCTACAGTCAACAAAGAATTATTTGCACACACACTTTGTTTCTGCCACTGCTGGTGAGAACAGAGTAGAGAAGAGTAGAAGATGAAAGGTCTGCAGTCAGTTATTTGACTCATTTTATTGGACCTCTCAGATGTCATATCTAGGTCATGTCCTGTGTCCTGTGGTGAAAACATCAGGCATGTCCCTAACTGCAGCTTGAACCAAGAGGTGGCTCTGCATTGCATAGCAAAGTTCCATTAATGACTGGATTGGATAATGTTTGTTCAGGCTGACAGTACAAATAACTTCCTCTGTTTCTTTGGCAGCTGAGGCTTGTATTTCTTTGATTTGTAAAGTTGTTTCCAGGTGCTGAGTTCAATGTTATTATGCTGACCTGTTGTTAATTTACCAAAACCTCACCGGTGGGAGTGTATATTCATAGGATTGAAATGCACAGAGGCTGCCAGACAAATAAAGCAAGTTAAATCTAGTATAGTGACTGTAAGACAGTGGTTACACAGACTGTGTAGAGACAGACAGAAGAGATGTTCTGAGTCCCCTTTTAAAAGCATGTCTCCCTTAAAACAACTGTCTTGTTGTAATGTGTCAGTAACTGAAGACTGAACTCGCAGCTTAAAGTTGCAAAAAAAAAAAGTTCAAGCACAGAACAATACTGTACATCCCCATATAGCTCACTGTCTTCTAGATAAACCGAGTAAAGCCCAGAAGCCTATGATTACCCTAAACCCAGAGAGTTCATTACTTCAAAGTAGAACCTCATTAGTTTAGATTTGCCTTTCAAGTTCACTTTCTCTCAGGATCCTGACTTTAACTGTTAATTACTGTTCAATTAATTAAAGAACTGGTACCTCAGAGGCAGGTGCTGATACCACATAAAACTGATCAAGTTCAGCTTATTTCCATAATTTTGAGTAATATCACTTCTGGGAATAAAAAAGAAAAATAATAGAGAATATAGCCTATCGTCAAACTGATAGGGCACAGTGTGAGCAAATATTCATACGGCATTCCCGCTGTTTGATGTAAATCTTGATTAAACATCACAGTTATTAATTTCAAGGCAGACCCTGAGTGGATAGTTAATTACGTGAGCTCTGTTTCAACAAGACTTATGTTCTCCCACAATTAATCAAGGCAGTCATAAACCGGGACATACACAAGAACGCCAGCCCGCCCCTTCTCACACAACCCAAGAGCTGACCTGCTTCAAAAATTGGATCGAATTCTGGAGGGACACGAGTATTGTGGGGGTCAAACCACAGATATGGGAGGGTGAAACAACAGCCCTTAGCTACAACCCACTGAGTTATGATGTTACATGTGTGACTGAATTCAGATCAGCTTCAGCTGCTTGTTGAAAAGTGCAATCCTGCTCTCGTTCCAGCCATTTTCAGTCCCCCTGTCACCTCAGGTTGGAGCTCGCAGACAGACCCGGTTGGAGGGAATGCGTGAGCTCCTTTGAAAGAAAGATGTGAGCCGCACCGAGAAACAAATGAATATACAAGAGTGCATGCTTGCCTGGGTGTACAGTGCCTCCATGCACACAAGTGAGCTGCAAGCTGTCATGACGATTTTACCTCCTCGTTTTTCATGTACAGTGCTGTTGAACGTGCTACTGCTCCGCCGGGGAGAGTGATTACGTGCAAAGATTAGATCGAGGGGGAGGGAGCTATAAACCTCAAGGAAAACCTATCATTTCCCCAAATCTCTGCATCATCAGGTGCATCACAAGCAGGACTCTGGATCAAACCCTCCCAGCTATGGGATTTCTCACTAAATCAGACTTGCTCTTCTTCATCCTTGTATTGTGACTTTATGTCAAACCCACTGAGTGCAGCCAGCAAGGCCCACAGTTGCACAAATCTCTGTTGGGATGCTGAACCACATCCACTTCTCCTGTCTGTTAACCACAAGGTCTGCACATTTTCAGTGATGAGCTCAGTTCATTTGATGGAAAAGGGTACCCAGTAAATCTGATGCATGCGCTGTATTGAGTCGTGCTACAAGCAATTCACTCCCTGAAAATCTCAGTGACACGCCTCAGATTTTTACTGCATAGGTGCACGAGAGGTGAAGTCTCACAAGTGCAGAATCTGCCACAGCGCTTTTCCGCCTTTGAATGCTGGTGTGTTGATAGCTCCCTCGCACACACACCCAGGCTGCTAGACGGACAACGGTTAAGTGCCCCAACACCTGATGCTAGAGCACTGCATTCAATCAGGCGGACACAGCATCTCAGCATGTTACCACCACGCTAGGTGTGGAAATCATGATGCAGGTGTGCTCTGAATATGCCACTGAGGGTTTTTCAAATTCGACTTCTGCAGTACAAACTTTGACAGTCGAAATTTCCTCCCATTATCGAGAGAACAGCTGGTGAAATGAAACACAATAAATGTCAGAAGGATATATATATATTTTTTTTTTTTAAAAACATATGTTATGCTGTTAAACACAAGAAAACACAGAAACTTTTGAGCAGTGGTGGAAGATGTATTCAGATCACCAAGTAAAATTAGCAAAACTACCAAAATAAAAATCCTGCATTCAAAACTATACTTCATTGAAAGAAGAGCAAATTTTACTGCATAATAAAAGGACAATTATTACTTCCATCTATTTTATATACCATTGGTATGGTGGTTTTATTCACTGCCTTCAACTGCATTGTATTTTAAGCTCGTTAACTAGCAACATTAGCAGTCAAATAAACTTACGGTGACAGAAGTTCAACATCAACTTGCAAATTACAACAGCTCCATGTCACTAATTGGGATTCATTTTCATGCAGTCCTGCAGTTTTATACAGTGCACATTCTACCACCACTGTAACATAGAAATACACAGAGTTAATAAGCCAGAATGTGCATCATCATGAGGAAACAGGCACGTCTAAATAAGCCACTTGAGAAAGGAAACAGGCCTGCCGTACATGAACCAATTAGAGGTTTTAGGATGATGTTTTAACATGATAATCTAAATGTCAGGATAAGACTTACAGTTTTGATTGGACAGAGGCTGACGCATGTGAGTGGTGAACTAAGCTTGATTCATCTAAAATATCGTTATCTTGTGGTGCACTGACCATCATCCATAGCTCCACTGTCTCAGCGTGTTACCTCGGGCTTTACTGCTTCGCTTTAATGTTTAGCAGTGCCTTCAAATTAGGGGCATCAGTGCCTCCTTTGATCTGCACTGATGATGCGTGGAGAATAAGACCAGCAATTAAATAAGGGCAGTGTTCACATATGCTACAGCAATTTACTGTAGGTTTTGACTGGGGTGCCGGCAGAATTCTCACCCAAGCTGTGAGTCGGGAGCTCGACTATCTAGGAACCATGAAACCATGACGTGCTGGGGTCACGTCTAGTTGGAGACTTTTGTCGGACTCCATCCCCGTCTTTGTCTTCCTGTTTCTTTTCCAACAAAAGCAAAACCCTTTAAAAAAATCTTCACAGTAACTTTAACCAAAAACAAATCATTTAATGGGCTCTAAGTCGAAATCCTCTTTATCTTCAGCTTTGTGAATGCATCAAATTGCGCCTCTTGTTTAAGTGATTTGGCATGTGACAGGCTGGAGTGTATTAATTTGATAGATTCTCAGAATGACTGCTTAAATCACATTTCTTCGAATTTCCTTGAGGCAATTACGGGACAAAAGTACATCACAAAACCTTTTACAGCGAGTTGGAGATGAAGCACTATTTACTAATTGCCATCTAGAGAGCTGCTGGTTTAATTATTATATTCTGATCAAATGCATTAGTCTGTCAGATAGGCATAGTTTACAATGCTTTCCTTTTGAGATAAATTGAGCCACTGTTAACAATTAAATCTTTAATGACCAATTGCAGCTTCAATCAAGCTACAGCTTATCATTGCTCCCGAGATTTAGGGCATGAGTGAGCGTTGTTGCTGCAGTCCTGTGACACCACATTTCAGTAATGGCCAGAGCGATCTCCTTCAGCATTTCAGACATTCAGCTGATGCTTTTATTCCATCCAACGTGCAGGAAGTGCAGACAGTCAAACAGACAGAATCCTTTCTCAGACAAAAAGCATGACTACAGCACCAGCGCAGAGGTCAGGGCCACAGTGCTCTGACAATATTCCAGTGAGCATGAAGCTATCAATCCTCAATCCTCCATTTCAAAGTTACAGTATTTCTACTTCTGCCACATTTTATGAATATACATTACCCATATGTCCTCGACCGCTTGACCACATTCTATGAGGACCACGCGGTCCGTAGCTCTGGCCACCTTGAGCCAATGACCTCATCAACGTACAGCACAAAGGAACAGGAATGACAGGCTTTTCATTATTGCCCAGCCATTGTGCCAGAGGGGGAAATCAATTATAAAAACACGACTAACAGCAAAGATAACAGCAGTGTCCTCTATTGTGTTGGAACGAGCTAACTTTTTTCTTTCCTCAAGGGTCTCTTGACCAGTCCAGCATCACCTTGGTGCAATTTGCTCCCCATCTCAAATCCCATTGCCTTTTGGAATTGGATTTACCTGACTCATTCACACAGTGAATGGACTCTCCTTCCAGTGGAAAAAAAAGAGAGATTCTGTGTGAAATTGCCTGAGGAGTCAGGAGGTTTTGGATTCGTCAGGTACCTCTGTCTGTCCGCCATTAACCTTCCAACAGGAAGAATGTCCTCATTACAGGGAAGGACTGGGGGCTTCTGCGGGGGGAGGGTGGGGGAGGAAGTGCAAGCATGAACTGGACACTGAAACAAGGAATGCACGTGAGAACAAGGATGGGAAAGCTACTGAAGAGAACAAATGTGCACCACGAGCTGGGAGAGGCGGCTCGTGATTCATGTAGCTTCATATCTTCTTGTAATTGCAGAGTCCAAAACTAAAAGCCATGTTCCATAGAATGAAGCCATGACTGAACATTTCTACGTTTCCCAATAAAACATAAGACACTACTCGGTAAGAACACCACACTTCAGCATAAGGAGCACATAATTAATAGAATTCAGTATATTTGTAGATCGTAACTAAGACATTGAGGCACAGAAGCAGAAGACAAGTGCATTTCTCACAGTTGTAAAGTTTTCTTTTAAAACAGTCAGCAAATAGAAGCAGGCTTTTGACGTGCTCTGGGGTCTTCACTCCCAGATGAATGGCTTCTAAATAAGACAACGACATCCGCTCACAGCTGGAAATTAAGTCAGCATGAAACCAAATCCACAAAGATGCCCATTTCTTTAACAGCAAGCTGGTTTTCTGTCACTGTAGACCCAAAACTGAGAAAGTAACAAGACAGAAGAGCAGCCGCATAATTTATAATGCAGTTCTGCTAAACCTAACACTGCTTCGGTTAAAACAAACACGGTATTTCTCTCCTTCCTTTGCTGTAGAGCCATCATAGCAGGGTATAATAATATTTTTTTTAAAAAGGGTGAAGTACAACATGTTCAGGCTTGTATTACAGTCAAGTTCCATTTTCTAACTCTGATCAGCGTTAGAATCATTCTACTGCAATACCACTATCTTTTATTGTACACCATAAACAGCAATGCTAATCACAGAAACAGCTGGGCTTCAGCCAACCATGATGATATAACCATACAATGCATTCACATGAAGCTCAGCTATTATCTACAAAGCCCACCGCCAGCATGAGATTTGCAGTGCCATGTTTCCCACAGTTAAGAATTCTGCTTTACGAAAAGCTTTTGTTTACAAAACCAATACCAACAACAAAACTTTTTTGATATTGATATCCAGCATCCTCGTGTACATATCATTTACCTCCCGCTAAAACCCATCAAAAGGAAATATGCATTAGTGGAAACCCATAGAAATGGTGTGGCACTCAAACTAAAAGGGAATCAGTTTGAGGATTCACAAGATTGGCTAGCTTACCAACACAGACAAAATGCTTATGTTTCAGTAAAATGAAAAGTGTTCCTGTCTCCCAACACCATCTGTGTTGGGAGTCTTGAAAACGGGACATCTTACATATTATTGCAGTGCAAAGGTGGTCTTGGTAGCAAACATGTGCCTGTTTATACATTGAACAGACATGGAGCAACATTAGCATTCATGTAGAGTCGCATTTCTGTCCACCTTGCAAATGTAAGTCCAATATTCACTCTACTTCTCGCTCTGTTTGGGTCTCCACCAACTATTTAGAGAAGCAGCTTTAGCTGCTGAAGCTTCACTGTGTTTACCAACTAGTTGTTAAGTGTTTCCGTCTGTCATTTGGAGCCAAGCAGGTAGCCTTCAGCGGGTTTATCAGAGTTCAGTTAGCAATCCTGTGGTGGTTAGATACACCTTTACTGTTGCAGCAAGAGAAATGAATATGTAATGAAAACAGTCAATACATATAACACTGTCTTCCTACTAGGCGATATCATTATACTTTAGCTGCAGAGAAAGAAGCACAGCTGAAGGGCCACCCACACTGCGGACACCTGTGAGAATATATGCAGACAAGGACTCTCATTACAATGTTCTGCAGACCCGGGAGAAATAGCTTGTGTCTGACATGCACAAGTTAGAAACAATGACCGTGTCAGTTTTGAATGCATTTTATTTTGAGGTTGTTGGAAGCCATTTCAATGACTCTCTCTCTCTCAAAACTGCCCAACCCTTCACCTACAACCCCACCACCTCCTCTTCTTCATCCCAATAAGTTTGATCCCTCTGACCCATATTCATCAACTCGTCTCCGTGTTTCTTTCAGATTCGTTGCGGTTGCTCCCACAAGGTCTGTTTGTTTGCGTCTTGCTCACACAAGCAGATTATCAGGCTGTTTGCCAGCAACGTGTGCAACCTGGTTTGAATAAAAGATGATTTTCTGGCAGGCCTGCTGTGTTACGTCATCCACAGGGAGAGGTGATTGTCGGTTGAAACAAATAATTCTATAATCTTCTGAGAGGTAATGTGTTGTTATCCCATCGGGAAAGTCCTGTCGGATTAATCAAAATGTTACCCATCAACAGTGACTGCATGGGAGACAAGCAGCCTAATAACAATAGCTGTTTACCATTAGCATTTGAGCTAGATCTGGATTGAAACCCATCTTCAACTGTAGGGCTAATTCAGGCTGACAGGATGTGACAGAATAAACAAAGAAGTTCAATACCACTTTACAGAGTGGAAACCAATCCAGAGTCATTTGTAAAAGCCTCAGTCATTGTAATCTTTTAAAGGAAAATCTAACACAACAGTAAGTAGGTTTCATTTCTCGCAAAATTGAATTTCACTCTCAAACATTCGAGCGCAGCTGAAGAAATCAATGTGATTTCCAATTTATTCTAGTATATTTTGGATACCAAGTGAGGCAATATGTTGTGTTTTTTCAAGGCTCTAAGTTCAATTTGCACTGCTTCCAAAAGAACCGGCGGAGTAGAAAAGATGCTGCGTGTTTGAATTGCCACATCAAAGCACAAACTTTCCTCACGCGTATCGTCACATATCAGTTTTTCACTTCACAGCCTGTGTGTTTTTGTCATTGAACAAACGGCAAAAGGAGCAGAGAGACGCATCAGAGAGGTGACATCTGTGAATGACTCACGCCTTTTACTGGGTTGTATACAGTCACTAATATCCCCTCTTTTACAAGAAATATCACACCAATACAACAGCGTTTAGTGTTATTTTATGGTGTGAAAGTTCTTAAAATCAAGGTCTTCTCAGAGTTCTGACATGTTTTGCACAGCACTTCAAATGCACTTTTTTAACGCCATCAAACAGAAGTCAGCAGTTAGTGCAATTAATGTCATTCCTGGCTTCTTCTCGGTGAGAATACGACAGGCAAATTAGTTTTATTATATATGTTCATACGGCGCTGCTGATCTCAGAATAATCTGATCAAACACTCGCGCATGCATGCAGCTGCACGCGCAGACACACAGCCACAGGCCCAGCACAAAACAAAACAGATGTAGGACTAATGACCCACTCGCAGAGTAAATGACAGTTGAAATAGGTTTAGAGCAATCTGGAATCAGATAAATGGACCTAATCTTGTTCTGGTCGGGACCCTGGCCGGGAAATGGCTCCTGACACCTGAGACCCTGCTACACGTCAAGGCTCAATCGAGGCTGCCGGCACAAGCCCATACATCTCCATTTTAGATGACAAGACACAAATCTGAATCCTCAAGCAGAAGAAAGCCTGGGAGGGTCTGTTGTGGTTTAGCACGAGATTAAAAGGAGGAGAAAAAGAGGAGGCGGTCGTGGTCAAGAAAGATCTAACGTGTATGTTTTCCTAGATAAAGAAGGCAAGAGAAATGGCTCTGATTTAGACCTCATTAAGCCAGGCCAAGGGCTGACTAAAACCCAGTCCTATGTCTGAGAGTGATGCTTATTTATTTCTCCTGCCAGAGTTTAGCGGTCAGAGGATTAAACCCAGCTTAATTTCTCCAAACTTCAAATGTCGAGGAACAAAACACAAACGCAAACATTCATTTAGGATCTGCAGGGAGTCCATTTTAATTAAAGAACTTTAATCCAAAGTTTTCTGTGTTACCATGAAACGTCCTTTACATTCTGAGATCCAAAACCAGAAATGTCCAAGTAGAATTCATCTGCAAATATTGTATACTATCCTGTAATCACACCAATCAAATGTGTCAAGCTAATGAGCCAATAAGAGGCGTTATGAATTAATCACTCAGTCGGTCAAATTGAAGATTTCTCGACAACTATCTTGTCAAGTCATTTATTGGGCAAAAGTGTCCAAAAATACTAATCGCTTCCACCTTTGCAAATGTGAGGATTTGCTGCTTTTTCGCTATCTTTTGACATTTTACTTGAAACAATTCATCAATAATTCATCTAAAGGGAAAATTTCATTTTGAGAAAAAGTCCTGAGCCCTCCCTCAGGGTCTGTGCAGAGTAATGGAGAGCTGCGGACATGCCACCTGTACCGGCAACACTGAAATGTGCCACCTGTGATGTCAGATGACAGAGAAATGTCAGTCTCTGATATTCACCCCATCACCTTCAATCAGCACCCCAGACACACCTCATAAGATCGAGGCTCGGATAGCAAAGATCAAAGTAAAAAATTGCTGGCAGAAGACATGTTGGCGAGGAGGGAAAAAAAAGAGGAGCACAGGTCCAGGAGGAGAGCGTCGGTCTGAGGCACCGCATGAATCTACACCAACATTTAGGTCAGGTGTCACAGACAGGTCGCGTTATATTAGCACATTCACTGTTGATACTTTTAATTCTCTGAGTAGTCTACGAGAAATCAGGTCGCACTGGAGCTGATGCTGGCTTTGAAAATGAAGCGATCGGGAGGTAAGGATTAGGGGTTTCATAATATTCAGTGGGACTTTTTCCAACATCAGTATGTACTTGATCCTTTTCCTGTTTTGGGTAACACTTTATATTAAGGCACACATATTCAACAACTAACTATTTGCTTATCAGCATAGGAGCAAATTGGCTCTTTATCAGTCATTACATTACACTTACGGATGAGGGTTATTAAGGATTTGGTTGTTTAAGATCGTAATTTATGTACAACAACTTCCTTACTTTATATCAATATCAGTAATTAGGATGTTATTGAGGGAAAACACTATTCAATGGCCATGTAGTTGCAGAATATGGTCATGCAGTATAAGGCATTAATTGATGCAAAGTGGAGAGCAATACCCCCAAACACATAACATATGCTAGCTGTGCTATAGCTGCAGCACACATGAACATACGGGCAGACAAAGACAACAATGCCAAAATTGCATAAGGAGGAGGTTTACATACTGGAAGGAGCTCTGGCAGAAAGCAAAGCTGGCATCAGGAAACAGCAGAGTATCAGTGAGAAGTGAGTTTATAAAGGCTGCCCGGCCCGTTTGTGTGAACGAGATTGGCTGCTACAAGTCAGCTGATGTGTCCAGAAAGCAGTGATACTAAGCAGAAATGAGACGTCTGACAACAAACAGCCGATGTGAGCTGATTGATCAGGAAGCGCCTGCAAATGCGAACTGGGAGAAGAAGAAATGGGATCATGTTGCAGCCATAATCCTTCAGTCTCTCCACTGGTCACCTGTCAGTTTTTAAGGCAGATTTTACTGATGGCTTTAAAAGAGCAGCTGGATTTACCCCCGAGCTGTGTGACTGAACTTGAGACGATTCAACGCACAGCTCCTCGCACACAGATCCTCAGATGGGGCCCTTCTGGTCATTCCTACATCTAGGTTTGAAGAAGAAAAGTGACCGTTGCTGTGACTGGAGCAACCCACCGGGATGAAACACCGAACCTCGTTCCTGAAATTCCACCTTAAAAGATATTTTTGTTGATGGTTCTGTGTCTCTTTCGGTTTCACTGTTTGTTTTTAACTAATTCATTTTGTCTCTATTTGCTGTGAGGCACATCTTCAACTGTGTGCAAAAAGTCTTCTGTAAATAAAGCTTATTATTGGTGGCGGACGAGCGTCCACAATCATCAAAGTAATACTGTGGTTTGCAGTTGTGTGATCCATCTATTATTCGGCTTATTGGGAATTCTTGGTGGCGGGAGAGACAATAGCACAGCAATTTTTCACATGTCATTTTCAATTTTCACATCACTGGGTAAAACCATGCCAGTGATAGACTATCATTTAATTAAAGCATACATAATAAATGTGCTCTCTGGTTATGGCCATTCATCACCTACAACATGCCAGTGTCAGTAAATATTTAGGTATTAACTGAATTCAAATGAGAGGGGAAGCATCTCTTTGCTTCGCTGCAGGCCATGGAGATGGATAGTTACATAACAGCATGATTTGATCATTTGTTCTCTAACTTGAGCGATAATTGATCAAGAAACCTTTTAAACGCACATCTGCACCTAGAAGATAACTCCACAAGATTTAACAAGGTTGGGAAAATACGAGGCTCGCAGATTAATACAGCCATAAATCGAGCGTAAAACCACAGTTCTTATCAGATACAGACGCAGTGGAGTTCATTACTCCAGCAGAGCGCTTCGCCCATAATGCATCAGGGGTGACGACCTCTCAAACACTCTCTGTTGTTTATGATCAAGCATAGGACCTATTATGTGTGCAGACATAATACAGGTGTTAACTATTTTCATTCCATTTATGGCTACCTGTCTTCCGCAATTTCCATTAAGAGGCCGTGACACTTCAGAAATGTATTTGGACAGCTGGAGTGTGTTGAAAGATACGGATCAAATTTGTCTCATTCAACAAGGGGACGGAGTTTTTAATACACTTTCATTAGCTTTGTTGGCTTTACGATTCGTTACACAGGAGGGCGGATTCAAGGGGTAATAGAGAGTGTGACACATTGGGGTATTATGATTTATTCTTTTAATTAAGATGTTAAATGTGACAGATTACTCGTGGCAATTACACGCTGATTTGAACATATGTAAAGGCAGTAGATTACTATATAGATGCACGCTCCTGTATGCACAGTGTGCTATTAGGAACTCCAAACCGCCTTATTGGAAAAACAAACAAAACATTTCCTGCTAATATAAGCTGCACATACTCCATCTCAACACAAACAGAAAGCGGAGGGGTTGATGTCTGCTGGCCAGCTCTCAGTGGCTCTTCAGCTTATGTTTATGAAAAGTGGGAAATGCTATCCTCCTCCATTTTCCTTCAGCTTTGCTGTACAGTGTTTTATCTTGTAGAGTGCCTTAATGTACAGCAAAGTATCACATTCCATGGCAAACAACCAGATATGTTCCAGTTACTCATTATGGCTAAACAATACCGGGACGATGACTCAAGACTAATATCGCCCTCGGAACTAATTGCAGACATTCAGCTGTCTGGAGGAAATGGACGACGTTTTGAATGACATCTCAAACCTCCCCTTACAGACCGAGACGTGGAATCACGAACTCAGCACAAGACAGGTGACGATCATAAAAATTCTGAGCGAGTTCCTCCAATTTCACGGCCATGAGTCTTGCATAAAGTTTAAGGTGACAGTGTATACACACTGACATCAATGTCACTTTTTTCCCCACTTCGTAATAATTAATGGCATATCTCCAGGGCACACAGAGTGAGGAAGAGAAGCTAGCTGAAGCCAGGATGGCTGTAATCTGACATTGATGTACAGCAAAAATGGAAGTCCTCGTTCACCTTCCCTTTGTTCCGGGGAAAGGGAAGTGGTGTGTGAAAGGGTGTAATTAATGAACCTACAAATAGCTCCGGTTTCGTTTAATGACAATCTATGTGTTAAGAGGCAGTACCCTTTGTAACTGTGGTTGTGGGAGTGCTGGCAACACAGGCTCCCAAAAGAGCCTTGACAGGTAATTCTGCATTTTGAAATGGTAATGAAGCAGAATGCATCACTGGATTACACCTGAGGGACCAACATGTTGAGCGTCCTTCAGGGTGTAAAAATGTAACGCTCTTGATCATCAACGAGGCCACTGGCAGCAGAGCATCAGCGGGTGCGAAGGTCGAGAACTGTATCTGTGTGACTTACCCCAGGGCCTCGCCAATGCAGCCAATTTCTAATTGCTGCTTGAAACAGGGCAAATGAAGCTGGCATGACAAATTGCGTCAAAACAAGTCTGTAGGCTGGCGCTCAGTTAATTTGTGAGACACAGAGATGTATTTGGTGCCAGGAAGAGCTCACGCGTAATGAATATCATTTCCCAGGTATCAACCTGCAGATGATGTACTTTACTGCATACTGTGCACGGTGCATCGTAAGACAGGCAGACTGCTCTTGGTCTCGTTTAAGCTGAACCGGAACAATGCAGCGTCTATACAGCTAATGCATATGATGAGTGTTATAAAAAGGAAACGTTATTGGCTTCGCCTTTAATTGCAAATGCTATGATTTTCATGTTGTATCAGATCGTTACCATAAAATAGACGCTTTCCTCCTCAGAGCGACTTTACACAAGCAGCGTTTAATTAATTTTTCACATCAGACAAATTCTAAGACCATATCTCAGTCTCTTATCTGTCAGTCCAAAAAAAAAAAAGTTTCTGGCACCATCGCTGCCTATCTATTTTCACAATATGCTTATCTCAGTCCCTGAAAGATTCTCATTGTTCTTCCGCTAATCCTCCAAATCTGCAGCATGACTCAGAAGTTAACCACACTCTCTTGTGCCAATACAATTCCGTTCTGTATTATCCTCCAACAGGAGCCACACGTAATTTTTTCCTCTGAAACAATGCGCCCCAAAATGACTCCTTGTCTGCCAAACAGATGATAAAATGCCCAGCTGTGAGTTTTAATAATGCTCACTGGCAAACACAAGTCAAAGGAGCAGTGAAAGATATAACGACGCACTTTGTTATAATGAGGCCCATTGTCTTGCATAACAGTGGGTGACCTGATACAGAAACGGTCTACTCTTAGTCCCCACCTCTGTTGTGCAACTAGGACAAAAAAGAACCTGCAGTACCTCTCCTGGACAGCAATCTCTTGGATGAATCGGAAAGAAAAAAAACAACAACTTTTTTTTAAATTAATCGAGTTTTTTGAAAGTTTTACCTACTGTGTTATAAAAGATCTGTCACTGACAGCTTCCATGTATGTTTGTCTTCATCCTTGAACAGACCCAGTCCGTCAAAACCAATTGTGATGAATCCATAGGAATCTACTGCATTCCTCCGGAGGGGCTGGCAAGTGGGAGTCACCTGTTAACCTTCATGGTCAAAGGAATGTTGTCATGATGGAAAAGGATGCTGGCAGACTTAATACAAAATCATGGCAAGCTGTGAAATTCCTGCTCAAGTGTGGGCGCTTTTCAGCATGGCCCCTAATCTCCAAGGTCTATTTTGGACAAGCATTGGTCCCCAAGGTCCCCTTACTCCGTGTCTTTCTATCTCCATCTGACCAACTGCGCACTGTCACATAATACACTGTCTGCCTTTAATTACTGTCTGGAAGTATCAGGGTTAAGGGTCACACATTCCATCAGGAGCCTCCGTGGGCGTGTGTGTGCAGCATGTGTGTGAGCACTTGATTCAACGTGCAGAATGTCCTTTGTATGACGACGGGAGTATTGAGGGAAGTGCTGAATTCCACAACACGTTTTTCCCCTTGCTCATCACGTATCGCACACCCTTGACCCGCCACTACATCAGCCCCACGGACCCGTTTTAGGAGTGCAAATGGCTTGCAAGGAGCCACGGGGAAGCACCGGGAATGTGTCGGAGCTGTGATTGCAAGTGTCTAATTTAAGTGTGAGACAAAATTCTGCAATGATATCAGACACAATTTAATCCACTGTGATATGCAACCCAAACCCAAAAAAAGAGTTGCTGCCCTTGAGGTTAAGGCCCCGCTATCCCCGGGGCTCAACTTCTACTTTCCCTGACAAGAGACAAGATTAGCCAGCTGTACTAAAGACCAAACTGCCGTCGGCACCAGCAGCTAATTTGAGCTCTTATCTAAAAGTGAAAAAGGTAAAATTATTTCCACATGAAGGTAAAAGCCCTTAGCTATGGGCTTTAACAGCAAAACATCTCCATAAGCGTATCCAACACCCTCACTATCTAAACTGTGAGGCCGATATTGTACTGTATGTACACATGAGGGTGGAAACAAAGCAGGCCAGTCAGAGATATGAATAAACCCCCCAACACCCGACCCTGTCATTTCACTACAAATATGATTGCATAAATCAGCCGGTGGCCTTTCATGCTCGGCTGTCACCAGCAAGTCATCAGTCCAGCCAGGCTATAAATTAAAGCAAATAAACTTGGGTGTCAGGCTACAGTAATTGGGTTTGCTGTCTGTTGTTACATTTTCCTATCTGGCGAGTTGTTATGCGTAATCATAAAATTCAATGACTAAACATAATAGTGTTTTCATGACGGGAAGAAAGGCAAGCACAGGGGTGGATTTGAATACGCTTTAGCTGAGATTTAGCAGCTCTGCCTTCTGTGCTGTGACCAGCATCATTTTTTATCGAGCTTTTATTAAATGCTCGGAGTCGCCAGTGCAATTCCACACAGGCAGAAATAACATATTGTTGAATGCTGATGCACTGCTCCCTGAAAACATAATCTAGCGACTGGGCAAAAATAGGCTGTTTATCACGGGATCTGTTGACTAAACTGTCTCAGACCATTAAGCAGATCCCTGAGATACTGATTACCAGGGGGGACAAAAACATAAAATGCAAATGCTTACAATGACTGAGGTGCAAGGCCATAATGCGCACTCCACTCTATCAGGGAAAACAATGATGTAGCACTTTATGAAGGTGCAAAAAAAGTCTTCACACTCACAGTGAGGAGTTGGATATTTTCATTACAGGCAGGTGCACAACAGAGCATCTATCCCATTCATTGGCTATTCAATACAATATGCATATATAAAGCTCCTGAATTATAAATGATGCACTCACAGTGAAAGCATGAGGACATCTATTGATCAGGCCTCTTACATCTGTCATATGACCCACAGATTATCACATGATCCGCACAGATTGCCTTACCCTCAGCGCTCCATTGGCGACAAAGCTACGCAAGGGGGCCCGTCTGCTGATGAAAAAATGTGTTGATCCATCGATGAGGGTGTCTTTACTATTTATCAAGTTCCCTTGACCTTGACCAACGTTCAGGACAATATGCAGCTGGTAAAGAAGCTTAAGCCCTTAACAGGAACAACAAAAACAATACACAGAATCAGCAGCTACAAGTAGCAGCTAATTAAGAAGTAGCGGATGGTTTGCTGCCATGTCTTCAGATAAAACTGTCAGTTACTGCAAATAAGGATTATTTTCTTGAGCAAACCTGCTTGATAAATCAACCTACCATCTGTAAGGTTTGGTTAAGCTACAGCAATTTGATCAACATTTTCTGCTGTCAAAGCCTGACACTAAACCAGTCGCTACACATGAGCACAAGTGGCCCTTGCCAAGAAAACAAATTCAACACTCAATAACAGCAATGACACTTATGTGTTCCAAAATGTGTTAATAATACAGACTTCTACTCAATGCAAACATTACAAATGGTGCTGCCAACAGTCTTCTCTGATCTTGCTAACAAGGATTACTCATCACACAACAATGAACAAACCAGCAAACAGAAAAAAAAAAGCAACTGGAGCGACTGCCGTTCTGTCATTGACGGCTCGTTCATCAAGAAGGCAAAAGGGGAAACTTTGAAAAATTAGGGCCCATTTGTTTTTTTCCACTGATGATGATGAACAGCGTGTCACAATATCTGCACGAGAAGGTGGCGGCGACACCTGGAGTAGCACGTGCCGCTCTCATACGGACAAGGGTGGGATGATAACAAAAAAACAATTTCCTGTGAAGTCCCATAGAGCAGATATGGTATGCTGTAAAACTGGCACTTTTTTTTCCCTTATCCAACCAAGGCTTAGGTGCCTCTCCTACTGCGTTGCCTTATCCTCCTCAAGCATCTGTTTTTGAAGCCAGGCAGCTTAAGCACAGATTAATGGAGAGTCCTAGAGTTCTTGCCGTGAGGGCACAAAACAGAAGCCTTGGCTTGAGTTTTGGCATCAGGACCTGCATGCAGTGAGTCGCCATTATCAGCAACATATCTGTGGGGCTGCTGAGACAGCAAGTTTGCTAACATCGCCACTTTGACTTATCTCAGCGCTGTACTTTTCAGATCTTCTGGCAGCAATACCTTGAATTGAGAACCCATGGGCGCTCCCTGCCTGGCAACTCCAAATACGTTTGAGGCCATTTGCTGCCTATTTTTGTTTTAGTGGTGTGATACGTTGGTGTAAATGTGCTGTAATAAGATAGTTGTCTTGTGCTTTCATTGCCATGTTCATTATCTTCAAGAAACGCTGAAACAGCTTCTGTTGCAGATGGTGCTGTAGTATGGGCCTACTGGCATTTATTACCCAATCAATACTCACCTTAATCTAATTTAGTGGGAAGTAGTGAACTCTTTCACTTTATCCCCTCCCCCCTCTCATTGAGCCGGACTCTGGTAGAAAGGCCTCTCATTCTCTCATTCTCTCGCCGGGCTTTTCATCCTACAGACAGATACAATGTTCCTGAAGCCCTGCAGTGACTGTTCTCACGCTTTCTCCCTCACAGCTCTGAAAAAAGGAAGAAAAAAAGAGGGGCCCTTCCTCTTTCTTCCCCCAAGGGAAAGAGGGTTGAAGGGGTGGTGACGGGGGTGGCGGCAATCCAGCCACCACCCCTCCCTCAAGTGCGGCTGTGACCCTGCGGGCCGTGCCTGTGCCCCGGTCTAGCCAATCGTTGGAAAATGCACCGAATGAAACAGTCCTTTTTAGGGGAGCCAAAGTGAGCAGAGTATGAAACGATATATCTGACACAGTCAACGTGCCTGGACTACCAGCCATGATATTTAATCAGAGATTAAATACACAGTGCATTACATTCCCCAGCCTGGCACAATGACAGCTCCCTCATCATTTTCCACGATTTTCAGGAAATACAGACTGCACAGAAGCCCCCTGAGGTCAGGTCTAACCATGTTTATATCTGTTAATTATCTTTTTTTTCCTGTTGCTGTTGCTGATTTATTTACTTCCTTTTTTAATCTAATTTGAAGTTTCCTTTCATTTGTAATTCTCACTCTCCACATTGCACCAGCAATCACAAGGCCATCACTCGACCGCATGCTGTGCGACGGCCGATTCAAACTGGTAATTCCTATGCAAATCTTAAATTACAAGTAAAGCCATTAGACTTAATGCATTGATCAAACACTAATATCTCATCTCCTCTAATCTTGTTGACTGGCTGACTTGTTGACAAACGACTAGCAAAGAAGATGCACGGTTATTAGCCTGTAACCTCAGACTTTTAGTGCTTTCAACTCCAAGAGATGGGAGGGCCTACTGCCATCAATCCATGTTTACTGTGTGATATTTCGCGCTGCGTGTCTGTCAGTGACTGTGTACACAGCAGGGAGCCAAACTCAAGAGTAAAAGAAGCCAGTCTGAACACCATCTATCTACCCACAATGGCTAATTCTGCTTTCCCTTTCACTCCTTGTCTTCATATGTGGCAATTTGCATTCAGGAAGGAAGCATGCAAAACTCTGATTTGGTCCGATTTTCACTGATTTTGTTCCCAACCGCAGCACTTAGTGGATGCTGATTGCAGTTCAAATTACCACTACACACTATCATTGCAAAAACTAGCAGTCAGAGCCATTTCTAGAAAATTCACTGAATGACATTATACAGTGCACATCTCATTTACGTTTTTAAGCAATCAAGCTCAGTCTCTGGAAACAGATTGCCCTTGTGGCTGGTGTGAGTGTGAAGTGAGATTTATGGCCTAGTGAAGCTGTTGAATGAACAAATCAATAGATTCGTGTTTGATATAGTGTGTTGCATTGAGAAACACCTCCGTGCACCATTGTCCTACGTCCACCTCGAAGACAGACAATTCTTCATTGTCATTTTGTGAGACGTGGCATTCACAGCACACCTTCGACAATAGGCCTTTGTGCCTTTTGTAAACGGCTTAAAACACTTTGAGGCGGCTGATTTTGATATAAACGGTGATTCCTCTGCCTACTTATAAAGTTATATTATTAACCAGAAGCAGTCACACCCTTTACCTCAGCAAACGTGTCAGTGCAACAATAGAATAATACTCAATTAAAAGTAAGGCTCTCCAACCTTCGAAGCTTCTGCTTTTGAATGAAAATATTGGTATTAATAAAATGTACTAAAGTAAGAGATTAAATATTACTTTTTGACACTTTCCATCAAACTCCTCTTTAGGCTTGTGCCGATTAACATTTAACAACTATCATTTATTCTTTTAGTAGTAGGACAAAATGTATTTATGAATTAAACACAGTATACATAAATATACTAATCATCTGCTGTGGTTACCTACTAGAAACTCCCTTAAAGTACGACTTAAATTTAGAATATAACATGAAACAGCCTAAGTTTGCTCCATCCAGTGTGCTTCCTTAGGTCAGCACCCGGCACCATCTGGTCACTACAAACTGCTATGAAGTCACAGATTAGCGCCAGGACAGCTAACTAGGATAAAAAAGAAGGGATAAACATGACGTTAATCCGTGTCAGTTACTCTTAATCTTGAATTGGTTCAGTTTACCTGATTAACAGATGTGTGTACATATGTAATATTAACAGACTCCTTTTTTTCCCAGACAAAAGCTTCACAGTGTGCTTTGTGTAGGAAGTCAATGTTCGAGAAATGTTTAAATTCTGATGATGATGCAACCACAATGATCTTTTATTTTGGGATGATTTTGGTGGCCCTTTTGGGCAAAAGCGGTAGTGTTTCCACCATTGTTTAGATCTTGATCTGGCTAGTGCATGCATTTGTTTTTGGGTGCGAGTGTTATATTATGTACTATTTTTTCTTTTTTCAGCACTGCTGTTTGCGTGATGCATAGTGTGGAGGCAATGTAAGCCTACAGCTAACAGATTCGGTTGCTTAGTAATTTTGTTGCGAAAGCTAAAGTTATCAACATTCCCCATTTTCCTCACCTGCAGGAGGAAATGGGCTAGTTCAAGATTGGCTTTGAATGCTTTCAAACAACACAATGCTCTCAAGGTTGCCTCGTATTCCCGCCTCTATCACTGGCCCTTTTCGCTTTTTTTTGTGTTCTTCTGTCATTTCTTTTCTTTTTCTCGTTGCTGATTCAGTATGAGCCATAACCGCAAAACATAACATCAACAATACAGTTATCTAAAGAAAATTATTCTGCTTCCTATTAACTGGCTGACACACTACTCACTGCAACACTTTGCCTTGGAAAACGTAACTGTAGGCTCTTCCGGTCTGAGTGCTGAAAATTGTTTTGTCTGTTTCTGTCTTTTGCAGGGAATCACACCGGGATAGGCATGAAGAAAATCAATAGAGAAATAGTTTATCTTCTCACTGATGGTCTTGTTTGTCTATGTTGGTCATACAGAGGCATCATTATTTAACTGAAACTGTTTCATAACCAGCTACAAACTTCTTGTAGTACGTTTAAACATCTGCTGTTACCAGCCTGTTAATGGAGATTTTATCTGCGTTTTGTATGTTTTGCATACAAAGCCTCAATCTGCAACTACAGCTGAGCGATAAACGTAGAGGAGCAGCAAGTGTAATGTTTTCTCAAATGTTTAGACTCATAAAGTCTCACAAAATGTACATGGGAGGAAGACTTTGTGTAAATACTGTACCTCAATAAATGTACATAGTTACATTAAATAACTGTACGTGGTGAATAGTGTACTATGCATCTAACACCGTGAGAAGTGTTCTGACCGCAGTGCGGAGATCTGAACATACCTTTACGACTGGCATGTAACAGCATCCAGATCAAAATGTTCCAGAGATGAAACAAGAGTACATCCATCTGTGGCATATACTGTATACCGTTCACTGTAATGGAGCAGCTGTAGTGCCTCCCTGTACCAGATACCCTCCATATCCCATCTCTATTAATATGCAAACATCTGCCTCCTCTCTTTACGAGGTGTGAATTTTAAGTTTCCTCAACAGCATCTGCAAGCCAACGGTGCTCAGTTGGGGTTTGGCCCGCTAAACATTTACCAGCTGTTGACCCTACGGATGATAGCTGTGTGTAACAGAGCACCATACGAGATGACAACAGTTACCACACTGGTCCTCTGTGTCCACTTTCACAGGAACCTCTTTATCTGTTTCGCTGTCTTAAGCTGACAGCCTGCTCAACGAGGGAAGCTTCTCTAATCCACAGATGTTGTGTAAGACACATTTAGGGACCTATTAAAAGCTTTGTTCCCAAAGTCCGACTCAACAGTTTTAAAAAGTTAAGTCGACGCTCTGACTCTGGCTACCACCTGAAACTCTTGTATCAAGGTCATGAATTGCTCCCAGACGTTATCACATTTTAGTCTTTTCTTTCCAAGGTAATCAGCGATTGCATTATTGACAAAAGGCAAGAGATTGAAGAAAAAAGCTTTGTGGTATCTTCATTGTCAGAACAAGCATGAAGAATGCAGCACAATGGCGCTCTATTCATCGGCCACAGTGACAAGCTCCTGCTCTTTAAAACCCAAAGGAAAAATCAATACTGTGCGAATGTAGCCCTCCACCTGTCTGCCCCGCTATCCTGTCATTTCTATCTCGCTTTTTTTTCTCTGAGTTTTGTTTTCAATCAGACCATCTGCACTTCTATCACCCCCCCCCCCAACACAGCAAAGGCCTGCATCACCCTGCCCCTCCAACAGATACCGATCCAACATTCGAGTGCAGTCCATGTACTCCAACCTCTCTGCATAGATCATCAAGATGTGATGAGCATGCAAAGCATATTAGAAGGTCTGTTAACTGTCTGATTGGAGCAAATTCTGCTATTTGTTGGTAAGTATTTTGTGTTTGTTGTTCCTGTTGATTAGATACTTAAATTCATGATTCTCCAGCTTTGATGATGATGAATATGATGCACCACCAGCAATTCAGGCTGGAAATCCAGATGCTAATTTCCCATTTGAGATGAGGTAATTTGGCCTAATGCACTGGAAAAATTCTGAGTGTTAACCCTTTCTGAGACTCTCGCACAACTCTAAATAAATGAGAGAACACGAGTGAACAAGCAAAGGCCTGTACACCAACGACTGAGACTATGACTACAGATACGATACAAATGGGTAATGATATTCAAGATCTACAAAACTTAAGGCTGTAGAAGTTAATGGGCGAGTCCTCTGTAAAAAAAAAAAAAGGAAAAAAAGAAAAATTAGACCTGCATTGTGTCATTCCAAGTATGTAATCTAGGCAGTAAAATCAATAAACATATTCAATAATCAAATAATAGCCAAGTCTTAAAAAATACAGAGGAAGTGGTGTGTGTTCAAACAAATCATGAATTAAAACAGGGAACAAATGAATTCAGTGTTGTTATTTTATAATGACCTGCACGCTCGATTCAGCACTTTTTGTTGCTCCAAGTTTCTTTGTAGAATCTTCATTTTATTTATTGCTGTTGATGAGGCTCCAGACTTCCATCTTGGAAATAGTGTGACAAAACAATCCTAGCTACAAGTCCACTTATAGTATCAACCTTTTCGGAGCTTTTTTCTGTGGGATATGGTTGAAAGAAAGAGAAAAAGGTAGTAAGATGACCTTGAGCTGGGTTTGCTTGTCAGGGGACTATTAAAGAATGAGCTTTCATGCTTAGATCTCTTTAAGAGTCTAGGACCATTTTTTCAGGGTGAAAGCCTGAAAGACAGAAGTCTACTTTCAATGAAAGGTCAACTATATACAGATCTGGTCATTGTGAAGGGACAAGGAGCTATTTGACGTCATTCTGGTGTTTATGAAACTACCTTTCAATTCAGTTTACTGAGGTGCTGCCTTCTTGCAATACAGGAATGTCTTAAGAGAACAGTTCTTGCACCATAGGGGGCTTCAGTTAAATGGCATCATATTCCTGGGCTGTTATATGACCGTGCAGAGCAATCACCACACCTAATGTTTCCCGTGGCTGGTTATATTGCTGTATGTCCACCACCATGTTTAACAGCTGGTAACAGACTTTGTGAACTGTTGGCATCCTTCGTCTCTTCGCGTCCACGTGTAAGGGAAATAGTAAAAATGAATATTTGCCCCATGTAATGGTTTCCCACTGCACAGGAGTCCATGTTTCATGCTTTTGAGACAATGTCTGTGAAATGAAAATGCTATTAGTTTTCAACTTCTGCAGCTGCAACTCTGTCATATGTTCCACACTTCTGAAGCCCACAGGGCAGTTTAAGGTGAGATTTTGATCCAGTTCTCTGGCTCTTTTTGAGGCTGTGTTTTTGTGTTGTTTAGCAACTGCTCTGTTAAGTATCGGTCTGTGTCAGAGTTTCAACTGGCGACCAATGTTCCTTTTTGTTGACGCGGTTTGTCAGTATTTGGCAGACGATCCTGAAGCCTGTGTCCCTTGTCACATTTTGCAGTGTTCTAACAACACGTTCCTGCAGTTGGAGAATTGTTTTGCCTCTTTGAGACTCTTGTTTGTTGCCATTCATCTTGGAAAACTTGAATATAAATTGATGATGTCAGACTTTTTAAAGCCGAAAGAGACAGCCTGCTGTATGTAGCCGACTTTGTAATTGTGATTTATTTATCCTCTCTCTGTTTCAGTGTCTACAGTGATGAGAATATGATTAATGTTTCGGATATTGCAGTCACTTCTGTCCTTTATTTGACCTGCTGCATGTCTGCCTTGTAATTGTGGTGCTGGAATTTTTTAAGAGCTTCATTCCAAGTCCCAAAGGAGGCCAAGAACCACCAAGGGAGTTTCCTCCTTGAAACGGCACTGATCAGAAACCACATCAGAACTCATCGAATTTCACTGAAACACAGAAAAACAGAGGGCCTAGAATTACCCTTTGAAACATTAACAATCTGTGGACTGAAATAACCTTTCAGGATTTCCTATTTTTGCCTTGAGTTCTGGTTTAGATTGATAGTGGGTTGGATCTCATCAGAAGAGCTTTGTTTAGTGAAAACATTTGGGCTTTTTCATTTGGCCGAATGTTGCCTAACCTCATAAAATGTCCCTTTTCAGTTCCAGTAAACAGGAAATCCACCCAAAAACAGATTTCACACGCATGATATTACTCTGTGTCCCATTCATTGGGACATTATTGAAGTATCTACTTCCTGCTTGCGTTTGTCTACAATAATCTGATGCATGTGGTCTAAACATTGAGCCTCCATCATGTTCATGGGTGCAAATGTTTTTGCAACATTTTGGCAGCCTGCCATTTGATTAAAAAATGACTGAGCTGAACAAGCTGTCTGAGTCAGGTTACAGAGTGTGGCGTTGAGGTTTAGGAGCTTCCTTAATTCAAATATGCTGATGCTGACCATTGATAATAAGGGTTTTATTATTTAATTATCAGGGATTAGAACATGATTAAAGGTGTCAACACTGGTGACACCATGATTATTAATGAGGAAATCTCACAAATTCTGGTGGATTTTGATTTGAGAGGAAGTGCAGACTGGTGACAAATTACAGATTACAAGTCACCAGAACAGCTTCACTGCTTCTTGGCATAGACTCACCAAGTCCATCCCACAAACTGCTCCACATAGCAACCCGTTCTCACTCCTAACATGTAACATGCAGACACTTGTGCAGGACCTCTTGTCGACACTTTTTAAGGCACTTCTTCTGTAATGTATGTAGCTAAAGCACGGAAATCTCCTACATAAGTAACATATTTATTTTAAAGCAAACCATGATCTCTGCCATGACCTAACCAAGTAGTTTTGGTGTCTAAATCTAATCAAAGTGGGTAAAGAGACCCATTGCCTTCAAAAGTGACACCAAGTGGTCCTGACCTCGTATCCCTTTTAAATGAGTTGGAAGTAAGAATGTGTTGCAAACTCTGCTGGCGGCGTGAAACACCATTTTTCTAAAACATATTCCCTGATTTGGTGTTTGGAATGGCAGTGGTCCCTGTTGTCTAACATAGGTGGGTTGAGATCTGGTGACTGCTAAGACCATAGCATATGATTGTTATTCATGTTCATTAAACCATTCAGTGACCTTTATACCCAGGATAGGAATGTTTCACAATGGAAATGATTCATCATAGAATACTGGTGAATCACTCTGAATAGATAGAATGCAGTGATTCATGGCTTTAAGGCTGCATTTAGAGCTCTCTAAAGATACACGTAAACATGTCTGCAGGTCTATGCAGAGAGGGCTGCTTTGGAGAGCTGATATGTGGGCCTGTGCTTCAAGAAGGCTGATTGGCTGATCCATCTCATGTCAGGTGGTCAGTTTGAAATGGATAACAAAAAACAGAATTTCAAGTATAAAAATATTAATGATGGTTTTCTATGATTTTTTCCCCTTTAATTTGTCACCTGCATGCATCTTTTGAAAGCTACGTGTGAACGGGGTCCACCTCCATTTTTAAGGAGAAAGTCAAGGGTCAAATTATTATAACAAGCAGTGCTCCCCAGAGGCTCTGTCTGCAGTCATGCTGAACTCGGCTCACTACTCTTTAATGTATGTACGACACACGCATCATCAGTTTTGAATTAAGATCTCACTGAGTCTGAAAACAACAGCCTGAGCGCCATCTTGTTCTCTGCTGACTGACAGCTTTCTTCTGCAAACAGCATAAACATAAGTATGTCATAAACCCATCTGAACGACATATAGCACCCTGATAATGCTCGGTTTTCCAGCAGCTATACTGAGTCCTATGAGCATTTTCCTATTCGTGTCCTCATGTTTTCGGATTTGAGTGGATATGTGAAGTATACTCTAGCAGAGATAATGGGTTCTGTCAGTGCATACTCTCTCCAGCTACTTATTACCCTCCACGCACCAGCCCATCAATATCATAGGCGTCACTGGTGAACAAAAATACACCAGTAAACTTTCTCAGATGTCCCCCAAACAGCTTCAATCAAAACAAGTCAATATACATTATATCTCTGCTCCCAGGGAAAGGTTGAGGCCTGCAATTTTATGTACAGATTGTGAGTGGGGGAGGTGGGGGGGGGGGGCGGTCATAACCATCCACACAGCACACAACACTTATCCAGTCAGCACATGTCGGTGAAACGTGGGGTGTGATGGAGATCTGTTGATTGCGCAGCAGAAGAGGTCGTAGAGGAAACATGAGAAGTTTGTAAAGCAGGCAACTTCACACTCAATTCATCACATCTCTGTCACAGAGACCGACTTGAAAATAGCTCCAGCAGAGATGATCAGCATCAGTGAGGGAATGGGGAAAAAATCAGGGAAGAAAAGGAGATTTGTTCGCTTACAGCCCACCCGGCATTCAGGAGGAAACAGCATGAGAAGGACAGTAATGATTTCCTTTGTCGCCCTGTGTTTGAGGTCGAGGCACTTCCCATTAGGTCTTATTTCATGTGTGAGCACACAGCAAATTGATTCATTCATGTGATGACCTGGAAGCGCACCAATGGTGTTTGGGTCACTTCTACAACTGTGATTAATCAGCTGCTTCGCATAGCTTGACGGACATCACACCGACAGATCCTATAGAACAGGAAGACAAAATTTCTTTCATGAAGAACATGCTAATTTTTAGAACTATAATTGGACTTTACGACAGGTATGTATCTGTTCAAAACCTGTGAAGTTTATATTTAAGCTTTAATAACATCAATGCCACAGGTAATTCATAAGATGTCATTAATTCTGCACAACTGCCTGCTTTGAATTGTCACGTTCTCTTTGAATGTCTCTGATAAGATCCTATACTTCCTCAAAGAATAAATGTTAACGTTAATGGCTTCAATGGAGCAGTTAGAGCGGGGAAGGGGGAAAAAAGACTTATTGGAGAGAGCCCATCATATCAGAAGAGATTCTGCCAAGATGAACGGCACAGTCTCAATAAATTGTATTTTTGTGTCAGCGAAGCACGTGGGACCCTTGCCTAATGTACCGTAAAAGTCCCTTTTGTGGAGGCTCCAATTCATTGTATCTGGCTGTCAGAGCTAAACTAGGGAAATGGTGGTGAACAATAGAAACAGAAAGGAAAGAGAGGTTTGGGCACTGAGCTTGTTCCAGGAAACAACGTGCACTTACCAAAGGATGACAGTCGGAGCTCAAATGAGACAGGGCTTATTTTCTTATTTTCTATCTATATATCGAAATATAGATTTAGATCTAGAGCTATATAGCTCTCTCTCCATATATATATATATATATATATATATATATATATAACTGTAAGCGGACATCTTAAAAAGTCTTGAAGAGTAACGCCAACTACATTTTGAAAGGAGGAAAAACACAGTTCATGGCCTCAACAGTGTAAGAGGTCAAGTCCATCCTGAGAATGATCTTTGATTTGCTTGCCAACCGTTGGCAACGAGCCAAAAAGTTTGTAATTCACAGTTCAGCGACAGAATCAGATTATTCTCCGCCTCCATTCTCTCTACTCCGTGGACCCACCATCAAACTGCACAGCTGTCAGCGGATACGGGGGGTTAACTCCGGAGCTGTCTGACAATCACAGAGGTTGTCTATTAAATGCAAGAGGTGTGATTTGGGTATATTTTTGTTGGCCAACGGTTGTACTGAGTCTCAAACTGAGTATTTTTGTTTTGTTCCTGGGATCCTGAAGAGGAGTTTTTTGTTGAGATAAGGACTGATTCATTCACAGTTGGACTGTGGATTTTACATTGAGAACAGACTTGGCGGAGGTGATTACTTTTGTAAGACAGTGAAAATGTTAAACAATAATAGGCTAATTAGGCCTTTTTTTGTAGTATTTGAAAGTCTGGCCCCAACCGTGTCTACTTTGAAAAGATCTGGCCCTTGCACAATTATAGTTAAGGACCAATGTTCTGTGGACTGAAAGGTACCAAGTTTTCAGAATGCTTTAAACAAAATAAATCAAACGATGTGTCATCTGACCAGATGGGGAGGCAAAAAGTGCTAGTACTTGCTCCGAACAACCACTTTGGGGCGTATTGCCTGCCATCACAGCGAGTGGCTTACATGATGCTTGTTAAAGTGGGTATAACAGCACATCCTTTCAGACAGTATTTTCTTGGAGGCATTCATAGTGTTGCACTTGGTTGTACCCACAAAACGTGGCAGAAGTAACTGTGTTTAAAATGAAAATGAAAGCTTGAGAGAAAATTTCAAACCCTGCCAACTTTCTCACTTGCACATCATACTGATACCACACCTAACATCACAGCTTGCTGGAGTCTGTTGTACTCGTGACCACTTCCAGCAGTGATGTAAGATGGTACGGCCACACTACACGACTGCTGCGCAGAGTGAGGGAACAGCATACTGTCACCACCAGCTTTTACACATTAACATTTTTGAGTATGTGTAACAGTCTGTCCTTGAATTAACGCTCACTATAACTTTCATGTTCCATGCAACAAGAGCCGCAGAGTGATATTGTTTTAAGGGGGCGATAAAAGTTATTAAATCACCAACTGGGCTTGTGGGAGCATGCCAAATTCATCTTTTCAGCAAATGTGTTCCTCATATTGTCATCTACTGACTGCCAGTGAAGTCCAAGATTAAAGGCTTTATGCAAAAGATGACCGAGTAACACTCCTTCCATTTCCATTTCAGACACACACTGAGATGCATTCCAGAGCCAATAAGTGCACTGCTATTTTTTCTAAATGTAATTAAAGACCTTAAATCCACGATTCTGATTCTCGTGTTGTGTCAGAATTCAGTCGATGGTGCGACCACATTAGCTCGCTGACAGTGATAAGCAACAAAACACACTGAATCTTGTCCGACATGACCCCCATTACAATTCCAATTTATTTTCCCACCCACAGTCTGAATCAAATTGAACCTATTGACCACGCAGATAGAAAAGGACTGGTAAACAAAACAAGATGTTGCACACTTCCCCCTCATTAGATACTGAGAGTCCATTGAAAATCAACAACTTATTGATAGGAACATGCTACATGCTGCCAAACAGTCGGCTTAAAGGATTTAAACTTGAATTGCTTGCTGTAGCTGAATGCATCTTTAAGTCAGTGGCTTTATGGAAACAGTCTTCCTTTTCACTGAGGATCATGGAGAAATTACGAATCCTGCAG
Organism: Chelmon rostratus; assembly: GCF_017976325.1. NCBI lineage: Eukaryota > Metazoa > Chordata > Actinopteri > Chaetodontiformes > Chaetodontidae > Chelmon > Chelmon rostratus. The sequence continues at coordinate 19,703,912 of NC_055669.1, forward strand.
CCTATAATATCACTAGAACCAAGTACATGTTAGCTCCAGATCCCATGCTGCTGGTATTCCTCCCTGTCCTTATTATTTGAATATAAAACCCATCAGCTTAGCTCGGCATGCAAGACAGTGTTCTTTGTTGTGGCCGATTGCCGCCATGCTTGGGACTGATATGGTTGTATGCTTTTATTTTACCCGGCACTCTAGTGGGTCCGTGGTGATTCAACAGTCATTATCAATGCCCAACACATGTCGGCCTGCCTCTAACTGTCCTAGTAGCACACTGACCACAACGGGGAACCAAACACACTAATCCATTGTGGTCACAAAATGGATCCTGAACAATTGCTTGGCATTTGCAGCGCTCGCATGAGGCTGCTAAGAGCATGTCTTATTCTGCGCAAGGAAATAACAGTGACGACAATGAATTTATCCTGTACCGAATGCAGGATGGGTCAATCTGATGATCCTCTTCAGCATTACAACAGGAACCACACTCCAGCGCACAAGAAAATTAAACACACATGTAATGTTAATCTGGATGCACACGTCACAGCACTCCATATGCAAAACCAACGGGGCTTCCATTATATAAGACTGCATATTAATGCATCTGACAGTATCGACAATGGATAGAGCTGCCCTTCACAATTCATTTGCCCTGCTCCTTTCTTCCCGTTTACACATTAGGGAGGGTGTCAAAACTGAGCCGATTATTACACAAGGAAATCAAGCCATCTGACACGCGATCAATGGCTGCCTTGACTGATGGGTCTCCTATCTAGATGAACGGCCCCCTAGAGGGATGCTTGCTCTGTCTCACCGCTGCTACAGAGGCGAGGGGGATGCAACAGTGCTGATTGTCAAGGTCACCTCGTGGCCACAGCAATGACGCGACGCATCAGACCAACCCGAAGGAGATCATACAGCAAGATCTGAACACAGATTGAAGGCTATGCAAAACAAGAAAGACAAACACCCTCCGTCCCTTTTACAAATGTTTAGATTTCGTGTGTATAGAATCATTCCCGGCTACGCTGCACACACGCGATGACTGTGGTTCATTAAAAGAGACCCATGAGAGATTGGGCAAATGCCCTCGTGGTTTCTTGAAGACCCACTTGAATCCTTCAGGGACAGACTGCTCATTGCGATCCCCTCCAGCAGCAGCAGCAAGCTGTCTCTCATTCTGGGGAGGAAGTAGATATGTGGAGACTTTGACATTGAATACAGCCTGAAGATGTTTGGATGGCACACTGATAATGCTGGTCATCTGTTGAACCGCGACTGAAAGGTCATGTGGAACTACTCACAGCCAACTGAAGTCAGGACATGGTATGTCATGTACTGATAAGTGCACCATACATGTATGCACACGGGGAAATTCAGGATTAAAAAAATAGATGGCAGAAAATCTCAAGCAGAAAATACTTCTGCATTTATTGTTCAATTCAAAATGTGTTCAAAATGTGTTTGTTAGCGATAGGGTAGCAGCAGTCAGATGCTAACCATAGCATGTGCTTTTCTACAGTGTTGAATTTTATTGTATAGTATTATTTAATATATATTTCAAGTTATATATATGAAAGTTCTTCAGGACATTATATTGTGAGAAAGTAGAATATATATAAAAAAAAGCAGATATGAAATATTTGCTAGTGCCATCATCTGGTCAAAATACTTGCTTCACTTGGTCCAATATTTTGGTTTGTGACCAGATGAAAAGTAAATGACATTACCATCAGCCTCAAATGCACTTTGTGTTTTGTGCTAATGAGCAAACGTTTGCATTAGCATGCCATACGCTAATTTATTATTATCACTTTTGTCTGTTTGCTCCGTCTTTCTTTGTTTTTTACATGCTCGAAATAAAGGAATCAATCAATCAATCAATCTGAGACAATGAACGCGGTAAACATTATACATGCCAAACATTAGCCTGCTAGAATTGTCATGCTGACATTAGCATTTAGCTCACATCCTCATAGAACCTCTAGAGTAGCTGTTGGCTCTCATTCTTGTCAAGACAAACTGTGAGTAAGAAAAAAAAAGTGTACATCCAGTATGTTTGTAGTCGCCACCCTCCACATACAAACCTTCCAAACCAGGACAGAAACCTTCATAAATACTGAGCGTTGCCGCCTTGATCTAACTGCGTGACTGACGAGGGGTGTTAACAGGGTGGAGAAGTAAGCGAACACTGTTTGAAGAGTTATGGTTTGGGACCCCCTCTGTTCGGCACAGTACAGCTGCTGCTTAGTAATTGACACGACATGAATTATACCTTATAGGATTCTGACAAGTTCAAAGCAGCCATCTTGGTACAAAAACAGGCCCTGCTACAAATGCACGCTGACACTACAAACATCTCTGCTCCTCTGCTCCTCAGCGTTTAACGCGAGTGGCTCTTCGCTCTCGTACAGGTGCAAGTCCTGGTCTTCGGTGCTTCCAACCATGTTCTTTGTTTCTCTTCTCCCTTTGATTCTCCATCAAGAATAAATACATTTATCTTATAATGGGATCCTCTTTGATAAAAAGCAGTCTTCTGTCATTGTGTTGGAGGTCCCAGAGTGTTGGATGGTGAGAAACTCCAGGTTAAGTACTTTCTTTTATCGCTTCTCCTTTTTATATGCAAATCATCCTGCCCGCCCATCTATTTACTGTTGCAGGTATTCAGACAGGGCCTCAAACCGTGCCAGCCACAGACCGCAGCCTGCCATCCGGCGCCAGCATGGGACTTGAAATAGATTTGATTAGGATTCAAAAATACGCCTTTGATCTCACGTTTGTTAGGCAAATGCAGCCACATGACAATATGCTTGAGAGGATGGAATGATTCTGCTGGCGTTTACAAAATAATGGACAATCTAATTGTACTGTAATGCATGGTGTGCGCAGTTATTAATTTGTGAGGTGCAGTGAGCCAGAAACTGGGTTCATTTGCATCGGTTCTGACAGGCTGCGAGAGAGGCAGTGGTTTTGCTTCAAACAAATATGCTGTTGCGTATAGATAATCAGCACTCTGTTGCTGTGTGGCACTAACTCTCTACCTGCTGTCAGGATGAATAGACCGTCATTTTGTCAATAAATATGAGATACGTGGCAGGGGTTTTCAATAATTAGATTCTGCATTACATAGTACGATGCTCAATGCTGACTACACTTCTGTAAATTCACAGTTCATGAACTGATTTGGTCTCTCTGACTAAAAAAAAAACTGGCTTTCAGCTGCAGTTATCTAAATTGAGGCGAGGATGCTATGCAGACTGAACACAGTCCAGTATACAAAAGTGCAATCATTCCAGCAATCTCACTGCTTCTATTGCACTATATTAAAACAGCTTTTCTTCCAGTCACTTTGCGCACCAGACATGAGCCACTGTCATTTTAAATGTTGTGCCATGCACCCAAAAGACCTCACTGACCCACATCAAGATTAAGCTTGACATGCATTATTTAAACTATGTTGAAAGTGTGTGATTTGAGAGTTAACACACTTCTGAAAACCATACAACCAATACAACCACGATGTGGACTTTAATCCAACAACGCTTGTAGCATTTTATAGCAGATTTTGATTTCAAGGATGGTAATATGGCCAAGGCTAGCCACAGTGACTGGACCAAATAACCCACTCCACATTCATTATTATCTACATTACACACAATTCTCTGATGAGCTGTAATTATACTTGCATGGGCACAGCTGGAGGGCCTGCACAAAGGTCTTAGCATAGCTAACTCCATGCTAGTTGGAATTTGCAGTGAGAGTCTATTAAAAGAAGTCCTCTACATAGGTAAACACTGTGAGATTAGTAGCAGCTGGCCAACTCACATAATTGAATTGTTGTCGTAGCACAATACAGTCAATGTTCTTTTTCCATTCTCAGTCATGGATAAACAAGAGCCTATTTTCGCTCTTTTGGGCGTGGGCTCAGACCGCCTCGAAAAGCTCCCCCTTACTTTAAGCTTTTTCAGGCTGTAATTGACAACACTTGATGCTCAGGCTTTGGAAAAGACCGTGGATTTCCCTGGATTAGAGTGTGAGGGCCAAGGCTATTCCATCCTCGGCAACTGGATTAAATCACTTGATTGGTAAGGAGGCTAAAGCGACGGTTGTGGCGGATTGCCAGGATATAAGGTGCTTGCTCTGCATCCAAGGTGAAAGGTTAACCGTCCAGTCCAGAAGGGCTTCAAACCGTTTGGCCCTGACCAGGAGGGTCAGAGGATGACAGTCATAATTCATACATCAGTGCAACTACAATCAAAGTGCAGCATCTGGCCACTTCACACCTCATTTTCACTGACAGGTGAAAAGGCATCTTCTATCTGTATTTTCCAAAAGGTAATATTTCTAACAGGAAAAATGGGCACATGGGCATTCTTGCTCAAACCCACCCAAGCCTTCCATTTCTTAACTGTTCTCGCTCAGCAGTCATACAACCTTGACTTGTTTCTTCCACATCACTTCATAGCGTCATATGCCCCCTCTCTCTATCGTCTTCTGCACCACAGCTTCCCTAAGGCTCGAGGCTTTGAAAGGCTTGGGTGCAAAAGCGGAGTCTGCTTCAAATCTCATTTCATGATTTATAATGCAACGGGTCCTTTAAAGTTCTAATCCATGATTGGTTTACAGCTGCATTTCCACCAGTGGACCAATACATGATTTCTGGCTCACGCTAAAGAGTCCACGCAGTGTGTATTGAGTCCACAGTGTATAATCGGCAGTATATGGTCTGCAATTAAAACGTGGACTATGTGGATTCAGTGCTAGCCACTCATCTAGGATTGGGCCTTTTAAGAACTTTGATTCAACATGAAGGTTATGTTGTTGTTGTTGTTGTTGTTGTTAGCAGAATATCTGAAAAACTTTTGGTGAAAAGTTAGGCCATAGGTCAAGGTAAAAGTGAGCGCAGGTGTTTGTGGTGCAGATCCACTTCACATTTCTCCAGTTGAGCTTGAAGGTTCTTCCTTGACCAAAAATATCTCATCACACAGTCCTTTCATATGCTGTTTTTGAAACTTTCAGCCGCACATCATGGCCTCCCTCAGCATATGGAACATATGGAGATTGCTCAGTTGCCATGGAGATGGTTTAGTTGTTAACATGTAACCCAACTGCAGAATTTAGGTCGTGATAACAGGTTATAGTACATAAATATTAACAGACATAGAATCGCCACTTCCCTTCAGTTTTACACAGCTCTGAACGACTTTCAGACAATTGTTTTTGTTTTACGGCCAAACATGCGGTTTTAATTCACTCTACCTGCACTCAGCATTGTTTCCAGACTCTAAAGGCAGCTGTTTCCAGCAAAAAAAAGGTAGAAAAGCCCACTGTTACACTACATGCCCAGCTCCAAATGGCAGACAGACAAGCCTAGCGTGTAGCTGGTGAACATTTAACAGCTAAAGAGCCAGGAATATTTCTCTGAGGAGCTGGTGAAGAGCAAAACAAAGCTAAATGGAGAGTGAGTATTAGATTTACATTCATCACGTGGACACAGACATGACTCCAAATGAATGCTAATGTTGCGCCGTATCTGCTGGATACACGGGCAGCTGTTAGCTGACAACTTATGTCGGTCTTGTGTTTACAGCTTGTTTGCGCTGCTCCAAAGTGAGCAAAAATCAGTTGTTGCAGGTTTAAAAACAAATCAAACACACGCATCCAAATTTGCAATTCCAAGTTAAACTCTGCCACAGCTGACTTTTAAGCTTTGGCAACTGAGGGTTTTGTCGATGGAGTGAATTTATCATTGGCTTTTCTTTTTTTTTTCTTAAACCATCAACTGTTGCTGTTGAAAGATTTCAGAATCACACAGCTGTCTGGGACATTTACACATTACATGAACAATTACCCTTTTCTGCTGCAAATGAAGCAATTGCTACTACCACCATTGACCCTCTGTCTTTGCTATAATATTGTTCATCCGTCATGAGGTAAGGAGACGCACAGCAGTAGAAACGCCTGTGAAACCCTGACAGTAAACTCCCACGTCGCCTCTGAGAGCCATCCTAACGTCCGAAGCCACAGCGAAAGGAAGCGATCACACGGCCTTGATTTGGCAGTTCTCATGCAGTCATTGTCTCAGGGGTGATGAACGGCCTCCATCACAGCCACAGCCAACCACAGCCCAAACTAATTACCGGCCTGGCAGGTCTTGTATTCATTGTGGGCCTCGGAGCCGCACATGCCCAGTTTTCTACCTGCTCCTCATTCATGAAAAGGCCATTACCACAAAGCCCTCAGAGTCAGGTGGAAGAAGAATGATGTCTCCTCTGTAACAGTGGAAACATGGCACAAATTCCTGCCATGTTGAATGTAGTCTATTCCTTTTTTTTCAGTCTTGTTAGCACCTGAGGGAAAGTTGGATATCACGCGGATCCACCCTGCAAGCCATCATTGCCTGTTTACGCCTCGCAGAACCAATGTTAGGTGAAAATCTTCAAAGGGACTCACCGTGCTGCCACTTACACAGATAACATGTTCCACTATAAAAGGGTCTTTCATTGACATTTAAATACCATTCCATCCCCATCATTCAGCACAATACAGAGAAAATGCGTTTCTTTAATACCACGTCTTCTGTTGATTCTAGTTTTCAACTGTACCAAAATATTAGTATTAAAGCCCATACTCCCGGAGTATATAACAGCTCTTTTTCCTCCTCATTTCTTGTCGAGTCAGAGGCACCGGAAGAAAGTCACATTTAACTTTATCTTCCATGGTCAATCTATTTAACACTGCAAGCAGACTGAAATGGGTGGAATGAAAGTGTCTGGGGAAATATCAGGGGCTGGGAAGATGTCCAATGATGCTGTGATTTATGGTTTCATTACTGCATCTACTAGGAACGATCCCTGTGTGAATCTCTGCTCTGCACATCTCCGCGCGTCATATCGCCTATTAACATCACTCACGCAAGAAAACACTTGTAGGCCAGAGAGGAATATATGCCACCCTTATTCTGGAATCACTTCATCTTGCTATTTTACAGAACTTTGTAGGCCTGGTAAACTAATTAAAACCACTATTAAACGTTGCAGCAAAGTGGAGATGTAAAAATCTAAAATAGCAAACAACATCTGGTGAGCACAGTTAGCTTGTCGAGGTTCCACTTTATCACACAGTACCTCAAAATCAGAGAGTAAGAGGAGGATGCTAACTCAACTGGAGTAAGCCTTATATGACAGACTGCATTTTTCTATCCATAAAACATTCATGCAATGAATCACTTAAGATACTGAAATACAGGAGAGCTGGCTGGGTGCAAAGAATAGAAATCTATTTCATTCCCCTGAAAACACTCTGTCATATAACTTACTTTTGGAAATGAAAGGAGTGAAGAAGAATGCATAATGCATCTGAAATGGGCTGAACAAAGGGGATACATATCACAGGTGTTCACGCAGAGCTATTAGTTTCTTATTGAACTATGTATCAAAGTGCTTTCTTCAAAAGGCCAACAGATAGCGCTATCACTCTGATATACTGACCTATAATTTTGGACATCCTGTCTAGACTGTCTTGGTGTAACCAAAAGTTTCCAAAAGCTGGGGAAAATATACTTCCAAATGATGCCTGCTTTTTCCATCTCTGATTCGCTGTGTCCTGCGTTTCAGGTCATGATGAAACTTAAAGCTGCACTAATCAACATTTCAATATAAACAGCAGATAAAATGATTATGCGTAATGTCAAAAACGGTCGCTCACACTGACGAACCCACAGACAATTAGCACCCAACTCTGCAGTTTGCCTCATCTCTGCAGAGCAATTTGCTGGGCGTAAAACAAAACGCTTACCACCGACAATGTGGCTGCTTCGGTTCAGTATCACCACTGTCATCATCCCCACATCCAGCCACAACAGGCAGCTGTTTTCAGAGAACACTCACCGACAAACCAACTGTACATAATCTGCCCAACATCAAACAGCAGACAGATCCAGCTCACAACTAGCTGATTAACATAATGGAGACTCTCTCAGAGCTAAAGAGGCAGATATTTCCCTCCAGAGTCGAGACCAAAACGTAGCCACAAGAGAATATTAGACTTTCTTGTTGACATGACTCCAAATAAATGGATGGACATGTAAATAAACAACTATTTGCTTATTTCAATAACTTTATGAGATGGTGTGATGGTGGTGATGGAGTTGGGGCAGCTGTGGCACTTTAGACAGCTAACTGATGTCTTAAGTGGCCAAAAAAAATCAATTCATGCAGCAACCAGCTAAAGTCCAACTGAAATCACACTTAAATCATCCTTTTTGCAGTCGAGAATGTAATGCAATTTAAATGTATTGTTAATAGCTTTGTGTTCTCAAAAGGAAGAAAAAGGTCTGAAAAAAAATGTCAGAAATGCTCCTTTTCATCTCAGCTGGTTGGAAGGGCGTGCATGTGTTTGACTGACAGCAGCTGGCAGGCTGGCAGTGTCAGTGTCACATGAACGGGAGACGAGGTAAACAAACTGCAAGCAGACCAAAGTGACATTTGCAGGTAAGTTTTCATGCCGCTTAATGTTGCTGCAGCACAGCTTTGTAGCTATGTGAAGGTTTGTTTGGTGGCTCGTTCAACAAGTGGCGGTGCAGGACAAGATGCAGTGTAGCAGGCTGCTATCTGGCCCAGTATGACTGATGATAGGCTGCTCATGTCACTTCTTTATGCAAGATGATAATGCATTATAACTCATGCACAGGTGCTTAGCTGCTTCACAAACCTTCATAATGCAATATTATTGTTCATAACAAGTAATAATGTGCGACAACTATGGGTTCACATGCCTTTTTGTGTTTAAAAAGCAGGTATTACAATTTTATATGAAAGCTGAAAAGGTGTTATGAACATAACAGGACTTTCTGTAAATACAATGGGCAGAGTGTGGGTACAGTTTGCTCCTGTCCATTTCAGGTAAACAAAGGCTGTGCTGATATCCAGCAGACATTCTGTGAAGCGTTGACAGAGGAAGGAGATGAACATCACACTGTTTGTCACTGCAGGCACTTTGTTGTTCTTGACAACGGAGTCCAGGTTCAAAACCCTGAGAGATCATGACAGACATTCAAAGTTGAAATAAATGTAGCTGTGCAGAGGAAACAGAACCACAGACTTGCTGGACGAACATCTGGTTTTGACTGAGTGGAAATACAGCGCTGGCTCTGCAGGACCCACAACACCACATCCTTAAAGCAAGCATCAGCATCAGTAAATTGCACACCTCTGTATACCTGGCTTTGTGTCTAGCTGTCTCCTTCACTGATTACACCGTACATATTCATGATGACACTCTATGTTAATGAGTTACACTGAGTGTTATTGAGTGTAGGTCACCCCCGTTTTGGCAGTGCTCACATCCCAACACAGAATCACTGTAGTTGCATTTGTAAATAGAAAAAAGAAATGGAAAAATACGCTTTGGTTCACGGTTATGCGCATTCAGCTCCTGTGAAACGTGACTGTGTAGGCAGCTGTGTTAAGTAAAGTGCATCTATTCTCTCAGACACATGTGAGACCAAATGACTGAAAAACGCAGCTGAAACGGCACCTGTGTAGTCAAGCTTTCAACCATTAGGCAACCGGGGCACTCGTAGCACCACAGTCGATTGGTCAATAAAAAAAAAAACGGAAGAAAAAACAGTTGACAAAAAAAAGGTCATTTATCAAGCCAAAATGCTGAACTCCTGCTGATTCCACCTTCTCAGCAGTGAGGTGTTGCTGCTTTTCTCCATTATGTATTATTAAAATTGGCTTAAAAATATCCATCAATTACAGGTAGCTCAATATTCAATATTATCATTTACAGACTCTCAGAGGCACATTACTAACATGAGTATCAATTTGCAGCACAGCACTAGTTCATAACACCTTAAAGCCTTCCACAGAAAGCTGATAGAGGTGCTGTATAATCAACTGTAGCTGAATTCATAGTGATATAATAATGTGTGATGCCATAATGCATTATCATGTCTCACGGCTACTTCTACAATGTATGCATTTGTTATGTCTAATGGAGGTATTAGATTACAGATATGAGCTTCAAACAATGTGATGCAGCAGTTACTTGTGAGCCAGACAAGTCTCACACTGTGATCAACTTGTCTGGCTTGGGAGGCTATCACAGGACAGCCAATTTCCACTAACAGCCACAGAGATGGTCCATTGATGATGCTTGGCACTTGACTCAGGCTGTGCGCATAAGCATTTCTGCATTTGTCTAAGACTCCGCAAGGACGCTGTTCCTTGAAATAAGTCATCCGTCTTTCAATATGAGCAAATCCTTTGACACAAGGTTATGTTGGTCCCCCCCCCCTCCCGATTTAGCCCAGAGCAACGGATCCCACAGACACTGAGGACATGAGTAGGCATGCTTCACTGTGACAGCTCCATCTGGACTCACCACACAGACCTTTTAATGATCATGGAGCAGGATTCCCTCTCAAGGACCCAGTACTCCTTTACTGAACACTGACCAGTGCCTACTCTGCTATGCCTTTAATCATGTTTTTTTTTTTCTCTTCTTTGATATGTAACTTTATCATCGACTGGGAGGGAGAGGAACGTTAAACCTATATGTCCTATGGGGAGTTTTAGCGCTTGACCTTCATTTCTGTGAAATGTACATGATGGGGTATTTTTGTCCCCGCTCTGTCTGTGTGGTTTGATTGAGATATGCGACAGTAGCACTGGTTACGGTGGACCATTAGATGAGTGTCCTTGAGCTCCTGGGCTCCTCTCATCACTCTTGGGTGGCTGGCTATCCCTGGGCGGTGTGAGCGGTGCAGGTCCCTGCTTGGTTCCATTATTTATGACTGTCAATCTGACGCCAGGTTCCTCCACCTGTGCTATTCAGCCCACTACGCTGAATGTCAGTAGAATGTGCAACAAAAGATAACAGTTTTTGACAGAAAAAACTGGGTTGCCTCACTCTGCTTTGATTTGTAGGGTGGAGAAACACTGCACGACCTCACCTGTGGAAGCTTTATTTTGCGATTTCCACAAATTCAAGGGTGCTCTGACAACATCCATTCAGCATTCATTTGGCTTTTACCTGCCTCCGGAAAGCCTTATGTGGGCTAAAACGCTGACCCAAACAGAGCAGGACCAAGAGGATGATGTGACTAATGGATAGTGATCTGGTGGGTCTGAGACCTTTGGCAGGTGCAGGCCTCAGTTTGAGTGATTGTTCCAACCTGCCCATCCATCAGTCAGATTGTGACAATGCAGGAGCTCTTTCTGCAGAGAGACAGCCCTGACCTGGAAGGAGGCAGTCACTGTATCCAGGCTACCACTGGCCTCATAACACATTCACATCTCCATACCGCTGGGGAAGCGAAGACGGTCCTGCTGGGCTGAGAGAAAAGATGTCCCTGCTGGATTCTAATTTGAGATATTCGAGTGGAGAAAGGATGCCTTCACAATTGAGAGCACACCTTGTATAAAAGATGACGCAGACAGGTAATTTGACAAGCAGTGCAAACAAACATGACAATGTAAGTTCAGGGAATATATTCGTGTTATAAATGTCCTCTATGAAAACAGCTTTGAAATGTTGATGCATTTATTTACATGATGAATTATGGCACCATCAGCTCAGAGAGTTCAGTAAAATTACATCTGCACAAGTCAAGACGCAGTAGGGCTGCATGGAAATGAAACAAGGAATATTAATCAATACCGTATTTCCCCCCACTAAGTGAAGCGTTAACCATTGCACTATTTCAGGAACACGGCATTTGAATAAATATTTGATTAAGCTGGAGCAGAATACATGCATGTTTGACAAGAAGAATCCATCACAATTTTTGGTTAATGCAAATGGCATTTACTCTGATAACGAGGGAGGCTTTTCTCTGTGCGCCGGCACTACCGAGAATCACATTAACACATCGCTTTTGATATGTCTGTGTGACACGCCTGTTGACATGAAAACGTGAGATGAAGAACAAAGAACTTAACAGTGTTTAGAGAGACAGCGCGATGAAAGAGAACACAGACCAAGACTACAATGAAATCCAAGAAATACTGCAGACTGTGGATCAACTCCAAGCTCCAGTTTTGTTGGCCTGCTGTGTTGCCATGGTGACCCAAGCAGCCTCGCTGTCAATAAACTGTGAATTAATAATTTGCTAATTGTTTGTAAAGAGTGACTGAAGGAGAATGGTTGAATGTTAAATGAGTTGGCTGTAGTCTGTAAGTACCCAGGAGGCTCGTGTGTATTTATAGAGGATCTACTGACAAAGCGCGTCAAGAGGCCTACTTTTAAAATGGTGAATGTCATATAAAGTTGTTGAGGTTTTAAGCGGATGAAGATGTACTTTCATTGGGCACATTTTTCTTCATTTTTTGGTGATTCACTGAAAATCTGTCTATGTATCCATCTACAGACTCATTTTTCATATTAGATATCAAAATAAATCAAAATCCTACCACTGCTTTCACATGCGCTGTGAATTTAATTCACAATGTGATGAAGAACATCATGTTTAAATGCCTGTCAGACATTTGTTATTTATGTTATGATTCATTCATAATGTATGAGGTGATGAAAACGACAACGTCAGACTGAGACAGAAGCCTGTAAGAAGGTAATGCAGCGCTTAGTGTGACAGGCAGTCATTTGTGTGAATACTTGCCTGTATGCATGTGTGCATGTTACAACACTGATACAGATCTGTGGAAAATGAACAGCTTGTAACAGACATGTAAGTGATGTGAGTAAATACATGAGTTGAAAGGAGTGTAGCCCTGCAGAGATTGTTTCAAAGCACGGCGTAATGCAGTGAGTGAGTGCGTTGCCAATCTTTCACACATACATCTGCTGTTTGCACACATAAAACAACAGATTAGGAATATTCATGCATGTGTAGACTTATGCAGCAGAGTCTAATGTAACCCAGAGGGACCTTTTGGAGCCTGCACTTGATGCCCACTAGGGATGGGAATTGATCATATTTTATTGATACCAATGCCATTATTGATTCATCCTATTGGTCTGATTCCCTTACAGATTCCTGATCAATTTTGGTCAAGTTGGCTGTAGCATGAGCGCTAACTGCAGCAACTGTCATTTAAAATGGATGAAATGAGAGAATATTTGAACAGCATTCATTTTCATTTAGGTTTTCTCAGTCAAAGAAAAAATCTGCAAAGCCTGTCTGCGTGACACTAATATTAGTATAAGATAGGATTTTACCCTCGGTAATGGACGTCTGCTCAGTTGGGAAGCAGTGGCACTCGTACATGGTGTCAAATACATGACATTCCTGGAATTTAAGCCCATGTTGCACCAGCATATTGCAAGTTTCCACCCTTACTTGAAAGCTATATTTTACAGACATTAGCACTAGCACTCTTGTCATCTTGCTTTGTGAAATAAAGTCACGCTTTGGCCCAATTGAAGCAGCATAGATGCTTGTGTTTGATGTCATTGCTTTGCAATGCGCAACTGTCAGAAAAACACAGTGGCATCGCTAAAAGGAACTGATAAGATCAGAGGTGTACAGTGTCGATCGGACAATCTGGAATAGGTTCTCAGTGGTTTGGTTTCTCGATTCCTGTCCCTTTTTAAGCTCTTGGTGGACAGAAATCCTGGGTGATTGGGTGCAGTTGAAGTGGACAGGCCACAGGAGCAGCTACCATAACTGAGTGCTAAAACCAGAGATACCTGTCAATTCAAGCAGACAAGCCTGGAACATGTCCTTTTAAAGCTTTAAAATGCTCAGGAAAAAAAAAAAAATCTATCTCTGAGAGTCAGAATTTCCATCAAGACACACATTAAAAAGTGAAATTAGGTATTGACCAACACTGTATTCATGAACAGTTGAGAGTCTGTCCCACAGAATCTTAAGGCATCTTTATCATTTGCTTTAGTACAACAAAGAATTTTAAGGAGCTTAGGGCCATATCCAGATATTAAGTTGGTGCGTGAAGTACTGATAAGGCCCTATAGCAGACATAATAGAGTGCTCTCAGAAACATTTATGTTCCTTCATTTCCAAGCCACGGTGGGCCAAACGCAAAGTAACACTTATGTAACCTGGATTCAACATTCAGCCATATTCTTGCGGCTTCGCAGTTAGCTTAATCTGGATTGATGGTACAGCACATTGGGTCTAAATTTAGTCTCCCCAAGAACATTCCTCTCCTTGCGTTGCTGTGGGGCGAAGCTGAGGTTTTCAGATCCTCCACGGTCACACGCACAGGATGCGAGGCAGTGGAGCTGAAATGCACTCCTATGTCACACTCTGCCTCCCCTCCACTTCTCCCCATGCCACACTCTCTGTTTCTTTTTTCTCTCCCTCCCTTTATCTCTCCATGCACTGGGATTTTGTGGATCACTTACTCAGGGAAAAACCCCTGAGGAAACAGGATTCTGTGTTCAGAGGTCCAATTTCTAAAATCCACTCTTATGCGGATCAGCTGAAATGTAAAGTGCGAATCAAACCGGATCATTAATAGCAGAGACTTGCTAATTTTCAGAGTTTGACAGATCATACATTCACAAAAAACTGTTACAAGCCGACACATTATTCAACATGTGCATATCATACTGCACAGCTTTAGTAGCACTCTGGGGAGATATTCTGTTTTTTTTTTTTCTTTTTTTTAGATTTAATTTGCATCTGTGCCTCTGTAAAAAAAAAAAAAAAAAAAGACACTGAAAGAACCTTCAGGCAAGCCATTATTATTTTGCCATGATTTGATTTTCAAGACAGAAACAGCAAGACAGCAGCGAAAGCCATCTCATTACACTACATATTCTACATATTCAATGTGCCTCTGGCCTATAGAATGACTAGCAGTACTGACAGTTGTTCTGTCACTTTCTTGTGGCCAGACATATAAATCAAATGCCTAATTCACAATAAGTGCGTGTCTGTTTTTAAAGGACAATTTGCAGCATTAGAAATAGTTCTGAAGTGCACTGACACGGCTGTGTCTGAGAAGATGTTCAGTCTTCTAGGTCATGGTTCTGCAGGGAGGGCTGAATCAAGGGCAACAGGACTTGGTTGTAGATACTTGAAAACTCTTCACCGCTCATTCAAGGGGTTTCTTCAGTTGTGACTGGAGGGGAGTTTAAGGTATGTAACCTCTGTGGGGTCATTATCAAGATCATTGATACCTCTTGGTTTGTAGTACTCCTGGCTGTTGTAAATAGTGTAAATAGCATGTTGTAATGCATTTCTAAAGCACTGCCCCTGTTAGTCAAGGTCAGGTTATATTTCCTGGGTCCAAATTATATTCATTCAAATCCTGTTGGGCAGAGTCCTGTTGTATTTCTGCAGGTTTCACACTGGTGTGTCAATCTGTCTAATATCTGAGGGACTATTAGTTCTGCTGACCTGGTGCATCACAATAATTGCGGGAGGTTTTTTGAAACAGGGAAAAACAACATGTATTCCTGCTCTTTATGACTACAGCTGCTCATTAATTGGTGGCACATCATGCTGCTGCCATTGCTGGGGTGCTGTCTCTTTTTGGGTCTGCCTTGTTCAACCACATTTTGAATCTGGTCTAATTATCCGTGGGTCTATTTGGACTGGGTCTGACTGTCCACAGGTCACTTATTTCGTGGTGCGTCTTTTTCTTAAAAATGAGTTTATGAACATCAGGTTTGAAAGGTCTCGGGTAAAGGTTAGGGAAAGTTTGCAGTCATGGATAATGGTTACCAATGCTGACTGTTTGCAAGAGACTGATATTAAATATCAAAGGTGTACACCTACCCCGCCTCCACAGCATCATTTTTCTCTGTGCAATAAGGACGCCACACATTGGCAATGGATGCACACACTGGTTGTTTTAAGCTGTTTAAATAAACAACAGTGCTGTCTTTTTTTCTGGAGATAGGACAGCCTCCATATTAAATATGTCTTATTTCACATAAAACATCAGGCACAGACAAAGCATTTTAAAATTCAGCTGGCAAGATACAGATACTGTTGAGAAACAATGAAGTCTGCTCAGTAATAAGCTCTCAAAGTGGCATCCAGTGTTCTCTTTCAATAACAAAGTGCCTCTCGGAAAATTAAAGTCTGGCACATGTAAAATGGATTTTGTTTTGATCCATATCCTTTAAAATCTACAATGCAGAGGATTAAAAAGTGAATGTAATTTGCCAGTCGTTTGTCTGATCGCTTCTTTACTCTTTATTCCTTATATTTTTCTAAAAATGTAATGTCCTTTTGTATTTCACTCACTCTGAAGATGTGTGTTCAAGGCACAATGTATTCTGTGCATACATCTCATGTTTGTTCACCCCATACAGTTTGGTAAGAAGCTGCTTCTGCAAGAGAAGCTTCAAATACAGATTAAAGAAACACCACCTTTCTTGCCTGCAAGGTAACACATGCATGTCGACAGAGGGAAGAGAGTGTCTGTGCTCTCGTTAGTCTGCCCACAAAGCACAGCAGGACCAGTAGCGTTGTTTTAGTTGTCATGATACCATTAGTAAACTGCATCCTTTGACATAAAATCCCATCTCGATCCCTGGCCCATCAAAACGTACCATAGTCCTAACTATGGAAAGAAAATCGAATCACGGGAGGATTAAAAAAGAAAAGCTGGAGGAAAAAATATTCTCAAAGGCCAAAGGTACCCCGTAGAGTGCATTTTCTCCTTGGGGGAGTACATGAAGATGTAAATTAAAGAGATCAAACATAGATCTTGGTGGCTGCCAGGAAAATGATAGCAAACAATGGGTGGAAGCACTTTCACCAAACCTAACTCACAAGCTGAAACAAGTATAAATACGGCAGCACAACTGCAAGATGGCCATGGATGCCTAAATTAAATGACACAGACTATAATTTGTCCATAATGCCAAGAGTTTAGTTGACTGATTGATGTTTTGACCACTTGTGGGTGGTGGACACAAACTAATAAGCTAGATATTGCATAGATACTGCAATTAAAAAAATCCTACTTTTTCCCCATAAACCACCATTATTAGTCTTTATAGCTTTGAACAGGACAGCTCCAACTGCAAACATAGTCAGTTATTGTGATGTATTTGTTTAATCCACAGAGGTTTCCAGTCCATGACATTATCCCAGTGTAACGTCTTTGAGAGGACTGAGTTGGTGGGGCCAGGAAACACTGATCAGCATGTTCAGAGGACCAAACAATGTGGAAGGTTGAAGAAAACCAGTACCTGGTTCTTCAATAAATTCATTCATGATACACATTTCTGCTTAAGGCAAAGGGCAGTAATGAACATCGAATGCCAGCAGCAGTAATCCGCCTTAATAACCCTTTGCCATTAGAAGAAAAGAAGAAGACTTTATGCATTTGTAAACAATGAAAGTTTCAAAGCATTAAAAAAAACACCTTAAATGTTTTATTTGATAGAAAATACATTAATTTCGGTATTTCTTTAGCCTTAAGGATACATGGAAGGCAATTTGGTGAGAAATATTGAATGCAAAAAAAACAATGAAACTCCACAGGGAACCCTTAGAGAAATCAACCTCAAGATCCTTTTGAAGAATGTGACACTTTCAGCAGAACGACTACAAATAAATCCATACTGTGGTGTTGTGTTCCTTGGCTGGGGAGATGATCATTATTATTCGTTTTTCATTTTGAACAATAGCCAAGAAGGGAGACTTAAGCTTATTTAGTGTTTTAAGCAAACTTCACCAAGGTTTTATATACAGTACTGAGGTTATTAACTATCATCAGGTTCCTTAAAAAACACAAGATATTTGTTCTGGAAATACTCAACCTGGTTAAATTCTCCTCTTCCTAAAATTCACTACATACACAGCATAGGAATTTGGAACAAAAATCTTTAATTATACCCTTTTCAAATTATATTTTGAAGCCAATTAGGCCCACTTACTAACCTTGAATGCAAATTTAAAACAACTTCTCATTAACCAGTTTAATGATAATTTCTAGGGGGTCATGAGGCCAACACTCCTGATCTCACGGTGAATATAAATACCAGTGAGAGTGCTAATCAATGATAAATTAATGCATAAATGACTTGATTGCTCATTTCTGGTCTGGAGGCTATATTTCATCCTGGCATACAGTATGTCTTTGACAAAAATAGCAATCTATTAGGCACACACATTTGCTCTCACCCTAAGCAACACACTC
This sequence comes from Chelmon rostratus, assembly GCF_017976325.1. Classification (NCBI taxonomy): domain Eukaryota; kingdom Metazoa; phylum Chordata; class Actinopteri; order Chaetodontiformes; family Chaetodontidae; genus Chelmon; species Chelmon rostratus. The sequence goes on from NC_055669.1 coordinate 19,722,004, forward strand.
ATGCACGCACACCCCTGCTGTTTCATGTTCGGATGTTTCTCTGCTGATAGACCAAATAAGTCAGGTTTTATTGTATGATGCAGCATCCCAGAGGCTGCTAGTCAAGGTTATTGATCAACGCTCACCTCCATAATTGCATTGCCGTCTATTTAATTTGCTGTTAAGCTCCTCATTAATTACCCTGTTTTCCATCTGGGCATAGCCATTAATCTCTTACTCTTTGATCTGTCTAATATGCCTCGTGGACTAGTCTTGACATCTACAGTTGTCTGAACACATTCGGAAGTCCACTGACTTGTTTTGCTAATGTCGATGGACTGGAGGAAGAGAAATGTGCGCGAGCAGAATGCAAAAGAAAAGACAGTTGTGTATCTTTGGAGGAAAAAACAAGGGATTACTTCTGATTGAGAGATCTTTGAACTCTGACAGCGGAAAATGTCTCAGAGTTTGTGAACTGGCATTTACTCAACAAAGGCACGAGACCGTGGAATTCACCAAAAATCGCGATGATCTTTGAGTAGTTTCACACTTGAGGGAGGAGGAAAAAGTACAAAAATTAGTCTGGTCTCTGTCCAACCTTTCTCTTGCCAAATCTGAAAGCATCTACACATCATTTTTGAAAACTAATCTTGAATGCCTTATCCACAGTGAGAGCCGACTTTCAAACTCAATCTCCTCAGCAATCAATCTTCCCCTGGCATGGTAAGTCTGTCGAAACCAGGAGCCACGACTATGAAGAAAGTAACATTTCAATTTCTCTCTTCAACTCTTAGTGGCACCCAGCATATGTTAGCCTTGGCGCTGGATTGAACCATTATGAATGGGTGGCAGGGGTGTTCTTGTAGAGGGAAATGGAGGAGTGAAATAATTCATCTGAGCTCTCTCTCCAACAGGTAGATGAGAAAAGAAATCTGTAGAGGTTGCAGTGACCATGAGGCTACAAAAGGAGTTTGTGAGTGATACTGCTGTTTTATGTTACCTGGAACTACTAAGTAAAGAATTAATGGTATGAATGAATGGTGCCGTATATATTATGCATGCAGGTCTTATTGCATTTCTGGCTTGATAGGACATAATATCTCACACTTTTCAGAATCTCTAAATGATTCTGATTCTGATTCATGATGCTCCGGGCCACCAGGAAATCCGAGAAAATGAACAAATTTGATGAAAATGTCATGATAACCTGAGTCCTGCCAGCAGTTTCTGTGGAGTTAGTCAGTTGTGCCTCAATGCTGTCTGGAAAAGGACGGAAGGCTTTAATCAGAGGCAGAACTGGAAAACTTTAGAAGGCAACTGTAAGACCAACTTTTATGTCGTGTTCCAGTGCTTTTCTGCAACTTTCATAGCCGAGACTTTAATGGGCAGCTCACAGAGGGAGATGTGTGAATCTCTGTGAGTATGTCAGCAATAGCAGAGTTCTCCTAATAAAGAACTGGGATTTTTATTCAACTGAGCCATGAAGTCACAAATTAGAAAACTTGAATTGTCACGAAAAGATAGTCTGCATTGTAATTACAGATACAATGACCTATTATAATTAAGTAACAGTGGACAGAACATGCTGATAAGCACAGAATAATAATGTTATTTGTCCTGAAGCAGCAATCAATTGACATACAATTAATGAGGATTAATTTGCGAGGATTTGCGCATTATATTGTAATGTCACCTTTCCCAGTGTCTCCGTCGTCAGGCTGGACATCAACTGTGGCACAAGGTTACTCCCATTCAGTTAACATTAGCGGCCCACCTGTACCGCGTAATCATTAATACACGTGTGTTTTAAAGTTTGCAATTGAAAACAAGCTACAATCCAAAAGGATGGCGTAAACTGACTTGTCAGGCATTCAGGGGAAGAATCCTTTTTTCCCCTGCTACATGGCAAATTAACAGTGTTATGACCCAGTGTTTAATTCAGCATGTATCTAATACTCCAACTGGCCCATATTTTATATTTTATATTTGAGAAGGTTTGCCTCAAATTCCCACAGTCGTTTTTTTTCTTCCTTTTAATGAATAACTTGAACAATTATTCACTCAGAAACAGCTGATATTTCTCTGTATGATATGACCTCCTCTTTCAGCTGCTGTGTGTCTACAGTGTATTTAGTGACCTCCTCTGTGTGTTTAGTGACCTCCTCTGTGTGTTATATGTAAAAAAAAGTGTCATTTTTGTGACTGCTCTTATGATCTTAGACTCAAATGCTAATAGTTGCATGGGTGTCAAAACTTCTTCAGATTAATCTTGGTCACCCTTAGCCTACTTATAGATTTTATTTTGTCATTAAAATAGAACAATAACAAATAATATAAGGAGTTGTTCACATTTAAAAAAAATCAATCACACAGCATTTTGTGGAAGGGTCAAACATTCAGGTCACAGTTTTAATAAACAGCATTTTACAATATGCTGACTCTTGATTGTTGATTGTATACTGTTTTGTCTTCATAATATGTCATTGTCACTATCCTTATCATATTGGCACTGCACCATTGGTTTTGGCCTTGTTGCCCTAAATTTTGGATGTGATGCCTCAATGACTTTGAGTTTGTCTTGCCCTAAAAATGACTCTATTCCAGGCCTGCATTCATAATTATGTTGTGGAGACAAATGTAATCATTGCCTAGATTATGTTCAGAGTCAACATTTCTTTGAGTGAACGAAACACTACATTTTGCAGGACTGTGACACCAGAATCCAGGGTTCATGTCCAGGCAGTGGTTTGGTTTAGGCCAGGGGCAGGGAACCCCCAGCCTCTGGGCCATATAGCTGTGACACCAAATGAACACCAAAAAGCAATGACTTTTTTTCAGCAGTAAAACATTCATATAAAATAGACTAACACATTCTTCTGAGTGGTCTCTGAATGCATCATAGTGATGCTATAGTACTATAAGTGGATTGTGCATTACAAGACAGCCTATTTTGGCAGGAAACAAATGAAATATGTGGTCAGTAAACACACGTTCAGTATCAACATTTTGGCAATTAGTAACGTACATTAATTAACAGCATTCCTCATGTTAATATTAAAAGTAATTCAGTTGGCATTACGTTTTCCTCCAGGCATATTTGCTGTTGCTAATTATATTTACATTAACAGATTTTCTAGGAGACAGGGCTGCACGATATATTGCCATGTGACGAACAGCTAGAATCAACAATGATGGTCTGCACCCTGTAACGTTCAAGGGGTTGCTGTGTCTGAAAAAAGTCTGAACTGTCACTTCTGCTTGGCTCCCTATTGTGATGGGCCAAATGTCAAGAGGCAGAGCGAGAGAAAATCCCTTCCAGTATATACATCTCAAATGAGTGACAAAAATCAATGGGTGAGATGCTTATCAGCAGCATAAATAATTAATTGTGAGCCCATGGCAGGTGTATAATTGATCAAGGGGCGATAAGCTGTGGTGATAAATATTTAAAGGGTGGCTAAGAAAGAAAGTAGGAGCCCTCACTTGTCAACAGCCGAGCATTCTCAACAAGAGACTGGTCCTATCGAGTCTTCCCAATTGTGCAGTCATTTTCTCTGAGTGCATGTGTGCTGTGCTGATAGGTCTCCCAGAGATGATGGAGACAGATCCCATGCTGAAGATCAAAGGGTTGGACCGACCATGCACAGGCTAGCTAGCAGTGTATTGTTCATGTCTATGGATTAACTCTGGCATCCCAAGGGTCAGACCCTTAGAGCTGGGTGGACCATAGGGGAAAACCCTGCAGAAGGGCCCCCCCACCCCACCTGAAAGAAACAAAATATTTTATTTATGTGGTATTGTGAATTTTGTTTCTGCCTTCTTCTCTTTCTGCTTATCTTGACTATGCTTCCTCTCTGCTATCTCACTTACAATGTACATTATTGTGTATAACTGCTGTAAGGTTCACATGGCACAATAAACTCACTCTCTCTCTCTGTATGTCATAATGCTGCACTGTCTGGTTGATATTAACTGTATTTATTGTACAACTGTAATGTCACTTCAGACATGTTTAAGTAATTAGCTTGTTAGGAAATTAACCTCTCTAACTAGCTGCCCTAGATTACTGTACAGATAGAAGGAGCAAGAGGGGAGGTTCAACCACTGGTGGCCAACAAACTAAAGATTTTCAGGAGGTGTTAAGATGCTATTTAAAATCTGTATACGTCACTGCATGACTCTCACTGAATCATGTTTTGCAAGATAGCATTAGGCCACACTAATGCTGTAACACTAAAAGCTTAAAAATGTAACTGATAGCAAAAACGAGGACAACATTTCAATTTATTGATTAAAAATCCAGTAAAAAGAATAAGCTCTACTTGATTATTTCCAGCATATATAACAATACATATATATATATGTATATGATCAGATTTTGCTCAAGTTTCTGTTGTGAAGAAATAAAGGATTCACTTTAGACTGTCTCTTACTAATGGTGTGAAATATTCCAAAGTTCCAAGTTACATTATACCCCATCATCTCATTGACTTAATTTCAGCTAATTAGTGTTTGCTAAATGTGCCATCTCCACCAGATTTTTGTCCATTTCGAGGGACAAACTCATGATTGCAGGTTAATCTAAAAACAAACAAAACAGACAGAAATGCCGTCTGTCTGTTTTATCTGTTTTTTGATGAATCAGCTTCATCAAGCGTCAGCTTTAAAATAACTACCGGTGAAAACAGACGGCAGGCATTTCTTCGCATTAGGGTTTGCTTTTAAATAAGAACCTGTAATTGTGTGTTTCGCTGCTGTATCATTGGTCTCTGCCTCTGCTGTTTTTCAAACGCTTATCCCTGAGACAAAGCTGACGGCGTCATTTCCTGTAACTCATTACGTGAGCAACACAGGGGGCGCCATATGTTCTGATGCATGGCTATGCATGCCATGCATCAGAACATACAACCAGCTTATCAATGAGGACATTCATTGGCAACTATTTTTACAATGAATATTATCTTATTGTATTATGCTCAAGAGACCTAACCCAAGAGAGCTACAGGAACAGTCAGACCTGGAGGACAATTGGACACAATCTTAAGTCAACTCTCAAATCAGGTCCCAGGTTGGGTTTTACAGCAACTAAGAGGACCTTGAAGATCTCTAGTCTTGCAAGGTGTCCCACAGTATTATATTGCAGAGGCGGGCCACCTTGCCTTAAATACAGAGCGTCTCCACAGTCAACAGAGACTGTGTGAACATTAAGCCTCATTTGAAGCCAACTATATATCAAAAGCAGTAGTGTAACATTATGTACCTTTAAATAGCACCCAGCAGCTGGCTAGCTCCGAGCACACAAAGGTGGCCCACTGGGCAGTGAAGCCCAGGCCAGTATGTTATTGTGGCGATATTCACAGTAAAAGTGCTGCTATAGCTGACGTTACAAACACCTGCAGAGCTTTAAGGAGGACTGGAGCTAAAACTGCCCGCTTTAAACATAGAGTAGAGTGATTGCAGCAATGGACAAAATGAAAAAAATAATGTGTACTTTGAAAATTAAGAATGAACCTATTCAATCTGACAGCTAAAATAAAAGTATGAACCTGAAAATTAGCATAAAATGGCATCTTGAATACGCTTTTATCAAATAAAACACTTCAAGAAGAAAAGGCACAATTTCATACAGCAAGTGTCACTTACTGATGAGTTGGCTGGGCCCTCATTAATCAGCTATGACAAGAGACAAGATGCTTCATAATCTGGCTGGTTTACCACCTCTGCTAAACAATTTCTTGGGGGAAAACGTCTTGAAACAACCGTGGCATTAATGTGTAGATTGCTTAATACTGAAGCAGGTGTAACCATTTCACACTGCTTGCTAGTGCACTGTTTGCCTTTCAAATGTAGTGGAATAAAAGTATGGCATTTTAATGTAGAGGTAAAATACTAGTAATTTAAGGTGCATTAAGATCATCTACTTACTTAACAGCTGTGGCAGTGTGGTGGGATTTCTGCAGCATCTCCAGGCAGATCCATGTAGAGCTTTTTTACAGAGAGAAACTGAGTAATGTCTACAGAACACATAAACATTTGACAACAAAAAGACACAAAATCAATCACGCAGTAAGCACATAAATGATCTTTTCAGCACAGACCTGGCATGATGGCTCTCCTTTGTTTGTTTCCACTGCTCATAATTGTTGCCAATAAGATACATGACACGTCTCATTATAGATGATTAATTGCTATCAGGCAGTGAACTGTGGTGTGAATGTGAGAGTCAAATGAAGGAAGGGAAAATAGTCTTCATAGCGCCCTTGAGAGCCTATGTTTTATGTGGGTGTGCACAAATATTTATTTTATTGAATCAAATGTAACACCTTAATCCATCGCAAGTACTCATCAACTGAAAAAACGATGACTATTCATCAGTACACAGCGAATGAACACAATTTAATTCATAAGGTTGATTCTGAAATTTCCATCTGGATTAGTTCACAGTGAACTAAACAGGAAAAACAGCAACGTGTAATTCATCAACATGGAGATGAAATGAAATCATGAACGTCAGTGGATCAAAAGTTGAGCACTTAAAGACAATTGCGAACAACTTTAATGATTATTTTGTTAGTGTTGGACCTACTTTGGCAAACAAAATGATTATGGACAATCAAAATAAAGATCTCTTTAATGGTTTAATCAAACGGAATTTAAATTCTATGTTTCTTTGTGGGATTGAAGAAAGGGATATCATTGACGTAAATAAGTTCAAGAATAAAACATCAACTGATGTAAACCTTATTGATATGTGTACACTTAAAGAGATCATCCATAGCATTGTAAAACCTCTAACATATATATGCAACCTTTCCTTCCAAACAGGCATCTTCCCACACGACATGAAACTAGCCAAAGTAGTTCCCATCTTTAAAAATGGTGACAGACACAGTATGGACAATTACAGGCCTATAGCTCTACTGCCACAATTCTCAAAAATTTTAGAAAAGCTCTTTATAAAACAATTTGATAATTTAATTGAAAAATATAATATTTTAAATGAACAATATGGATTCAGAAAGAACAGAACAACTATATATGCAGTGATGCAGATGGTTGAAGAAATAGCTGATGCAATCGACAACAATCTTCATGCAGTAGGTATCTTCATAGACTTAAGTAAAGCTTTTAACTGACTAACTAACTAAATGAATATTATATGGAGGCATCACATGTATCTGATTCTACAAACTGCTACACACTTCAAAGCTGCAAGGAATTAGAAAGTCAATGGTATATTTGAAAAGTACACTGTTCATTTTAATGGGAGAAAACAGAAAATGCTTTAAAAATTTAAAAAGTAATTATGCAATATGAGATTATATAACCAGTTAGGTTGCAGGTCTTGTCAGTTATCATTTTGTAACTTTTTCCCAAAATGACAGACATTTCACTAAATCCTTCATATTTTCCTTGATTTGAGAACCAGTGTTTCACACGGCACCATGCTGACCTCTGATGGAACGAGCCAATCCCTCATCGTTACTGGATTTTCAAAGACACCACTCTCCCCTTCAGCTGGAGCAGTCATTGAATGAATCATCCTTCATGAATTAAACAAATATAAAATAAACACTCATAATTAGGCGGCTGAATAACCAGAGATTGAACCTGAACGTCTACTTATGTTTGTTTTTTAATTAGAATACATTAACAGTGTTCGGCTTTCTTTAGCATGAATCCTCTGCGGGGGACGGGAACGTCAAATAAAATAGCAAGGGGATTCTTTTTCACTGAGAGACAAACAAAACTGGAGAAAAAAAAACACAAGGCAACTCAGATGTTACACAAGCCGAGTTATCTTATTTGGTTCATGCGTTCTAAAAAAGACTATTGGCTGGCAATTATGTGCAAGATGAGAAAAAGCTGTTTTTCAAAACAAAATCTCCTTTGCACAGGCTTTGTTAGTGGATGCTGTGACTCCTGCATAGTCTTCATACGAGCAAGCCATCAACGAGTTTTTGAATATCATCAGAAAAGTCAAGGTCACCTAAATATATGAAACACAATACAGCTTTGAATTTTAAAAGTGTTTGACTTTTCCTGACACGTCTATTATAGGCTATAACTTATGAAGTCTGCATTATCTGGTGTGGTGAAAGTAAATCAGCAACCCCGGGTAAAATTCTGACAGTATATTCATGTTACATATAAATAGTTAAAAATACTTCAGGAATACATAGAAAAGACCATTGTCTAAGGAGAGGGGGACCTTGGGAATCAACTGCAGTATATCATTCTTTATGAAACTTATTCTTTATGAAACATTGCCTCAAATCAAACATAACGGCAAGCGATTAAAATTTAGATGAAATTCTACCCACCCTCACATGCTCTGATTAATCACTTCCATATATTAACAACTTTCAAAGAATGAGAATCTTTTAGATGTATATGATCCCTGCGCTGCTTTCAGACACCACTGGATTAATTTCATATTCTAATCTGCAGAGTTGAGCGTCAAGGCTAAGAATCTTTGACTGTCTCCGGCTCTCTGCCCACATTTGAATGACCCCCCACTGTGTGAGAGAGGATTAAACTGTAATATGAATCCTTTAGTCAATTCAACTCAATTATGCTGCCAACCTGGGCAAAAATTTTTATGTTGTAATATAATTGAGAGATCATAACTCAGCTGGAAGACGCAGATGGAGATTGTGAAGTACCTGACCTTACCCGATGCTATTGACAGAGCTCCCGGTTTAAGATTGAATTATGGCTTTGCCATTTGTGCCTTGGATTCCATTTTCTAGAGCCATGGGCCATATGTTAATGGATGATTTTAATTAAATATTTCCAAGTTTTAACTTTTTAAAGACTTTAAATGACTTGAGCTATGACGCTACAGGCAGAATCATATTTTTTACTGCTGTTGGTGGGATATCTGAACCACTGGTATCCTTCTGGGCAGGAGAATCAATATCTATCTAATGGGGGCACGTAATACGATAATATTGGGCAATTATCGGTGCAGTGGTCTGATTGGTATCATCGTCATCTCAGCTTTCAGCAGAAAAAAAAAAATCTGGCATCTCATTGAATATTTCAAGAGTGTGCCACAGAAATGCAGGAGAAAAACTCATTTGACTCATCACAAAAGGCAAAAGTATCTCACTCCCTCTGCCTCTGGATTTGATGCTGTAATTAAAATTTGAGAGCAAGGTTATTACACAAGTCACATATTAAAGTGGAACACCTGAACATTGTTATCATTCTCAGGCGGGTTAAACGCGTATTGGAATGAGCTCAGCTGATACTGGATTTGAGGCAGACACAGATATTTTTTTTTTTATTTAAGAATAATGAAAATGAAATGAAGTAAAACGGCCAATATTTGCTCCTGCTTTTCTAAACATAAATATATAAGCTGAACATTTTGCAGATATTTTACAGGTGACCCTAAAAATGAATATAAGATATAGTAATTTTGTAAACAGCAAACACCATTGTAATTTAAATAATTTGCAAAATACTTACGGATAAAAACAAAGAAGTATAGGATACTTCAGATGAATTTTGCTCAGTTGTCATGGAGATGATGAGCACGGCAGCTGTTATGAATTCATACATTTATTACTTCTCATCCATGCTGACCTCGAGGTTAAGCATCAGTTGTTGATATTTAAAATACTAGTTTGACAGAACAATCCTGTTATAGTCCACTGATACATCTGAAAGCTCAGGAAAATCTAACACGAGGATCTTGAGTTGGGATTGTTTTGTCAAACTGAAGTAAACTTGAAGGGTCTATATATGAAATTTTGAAGATTAATACAGCAGAAAACAACTTTTTTCAATGTAAAGATAGTGGAACGATGGTGTCCTGAGCAGAGAATGAATTCATACTCTCTGTGTGTGTTGTAATCCGAGCCTCTCTGGCCTTTGTTCTGGTAGTCACTCCAGCCACGCGTGCATGTTAGTGCATGTGAGTCCGTCCCTGTGAAACTACTGGCAAGATGGCAGGGTGCAGTTTATAGCATTCAGCTTGAATTCACACTCAATTTAAACGATCACACTTTAGCGACCTACAGCATATTTTACTTGATGTTTTCAGTAGCTAGCATTAGCAGGATAGCAAGCAAGCTATTAATTATGTTGAATGGCCTTCGGTCACTCAGCTGATAGAAGAAATAGCTCCTTACCAAACAAGATACATTACTAATGTACAGCAGGGAAAACTGTGTACTAGAGCCGGTCATTGTTGGAATAGCGGAAAGACAAGCCTAGATAGTTTTGGTGAGTTATATTTTGTTTCTGTTGAGCTTGAATGACGCGTGTTGTATGATTATCTGCAAGGTAAAATTGCTGTTTTTGTCAATGGAGTCCGGTAGCTTTAAGGAGAGCAATGTAACGGCTATTTCTGGTTAGGTGGGAGATGTGGCCCGGCGGCCATTTGTTTTGTTCTGAGATGTTTGGTCTCCAGTGAGGCATCTAGTGACAGTGAATGTTGCACATAGAACCTAGAAATTGAAAACGAATTTCAAGTCAAATATACATAAAATGCAGCCAGTAAAACATTTATTACTGCAGTATATCACCGCACTTGACTGATACAGATAGATCTACAATTACAACATTGGCTGATAATAAAATTGGCTCAAGGAGGCTAATAGCGATTTTGAATGCAATACATCAAACACAACGTGACCTTGTGGACCGTCAGCAGTATAGTGCACTGATAAAATAAATGCTTTCCAAGTGTACTGGAAAAGGAGCAGGTGGCCACCTAACTACATAAATGGCCACCTATTTGTGTGCTCTCGTAAACCTCTCTCTGGCCCTCATGGATGACATCCAAGCAGACAAAAATCACTCAGTGCCTCCGTATCCTGTTGGGTTGAGATGACTGATAACAATCTCCAATTTCCACAGGGCTTTTCAGATCTTTTCTTGGATTGGCCATGATTGGATAAGTGGTGGAGAATATGATCAACAGTCTCTCTTTACCAATAATGCCTTGCAGTGAAATAAAAGAATCACAGGTAGGACCTCTCCCCTGTGATAAACCTCGGCCATAAAAGGTTCTCTCAGCGGGTAATTAATCTTGCTGGGGTGCTTAAATTTCATGCTAGCGCTTAAGTTCAGAAGACAGAATTCACTGAGATTGCTGACCTCAGCAATTTCTGTACAGCAGAGGCTCTTTTGCTGTCTTTGTCAAATATGGCAGCCGAATCTGGTCCAAAAAAGAAAGGAAACTGACAAATGTTCAGAGAGGAAAATAGGGAATAAGTTATTTTGCTGACCCAAAGGCTTCTACTGTTTTCAACAGACGAGGAGAAAAGTTTCACGGTTTTCCTCTTATCGACAGTCATTGAACGTCATGCAGGGAATGAAGCTGTGCTGTGCTCCAGACATTTTTGCAGTTGCCTTTCATTCATTATTCACAGCGGTTATAAAAGTGTAAAATGACTGCTCGTTGCCAATAACAATCTCTTCACCAGTTTTCACACGCTCACACTTATTCTTTCACCTCTCTCTGACCTGGGTTCTCTAAAATAGCTTCAGTGCCACGCTGTGTTAGAAGTTCAAAATTTATATCACTGGGGGTGTCTGGTGCCACTTAAAAGTTCACACCTTCAATGTCATGGTACACTTCATCCAACTCCCAGCTAAGGGAAAAGCCAACAGGTCAAAACGTCCTTCTGTTTATCCAGCCGTTGTGCTACCACTGTGCAGCCCTCGACCGTGGGCGCACTGTTGAGCTACAGAGCAAAGCAAAGTCACTGAAGGGTTATTGTTGTGTCAACTTTGGTGAGTGCCTGCCTGATATTGTTGAGGAAACAATATCACTCTTTCAATGCAGTACATTTTACCATTCAATCATCCAATTAAGCATCTTAAAACATACTTACAGCTCAGTATACTGCATTTCTACTTTGATTTGATGCTATTCTTGGTGTAATGTGTTTGTTGTTCTTGTGCCTGTTACTGTTCTGGCTGTTTAATGTTTTTGTGCAAAAAGGATACAACTGAAGCTGTTATATAACTATTTTTATGAAATGTGTTGTGTAAAGATAACTTATTTCTTTACTTCTTCTGCCGTGCTGCAAACTTCTAACGCATTATTAACAGAGCTGTTCGTAACCTGTCGTGATATTATTAAGGATATTTCATTCAGTATTGATATACTGTACTGTGCTCAAAATAATCTGTAAAAAAAACTGATCGGCTGACATATACGCAATATGTTGGTAAGATAAGAAACAAGAAATTGTGATATTTTCAAAACATTGCATTATATTCTGTCCACCAGACAGCACTGACAAATTCATTTTTCCATTTGTTAAATGCTCCAACCTGTAGTGTTCAGATAAGGATCCCTATTCATGTTTGCATTTATTTATGGTTTGTCTTTCCATGCAAAAAAGGCAAAGTCGGCTAATACATCACCACTGGGCATCTATTGATATATATATCTAGAGATACTGATCTAGTGTGCTCAAACAGTGTCATTCCATGGCGAGATGCATTCAAATACTAAAATTAAGGAAAAGTAAGCACTGGTATAACCAAGTTGAGGTATTACAGTTTGTATCCAGAGAGAAAAGGTTGGGCTGTACACACTGTATCTGTCATTATCAGCCTCAATAACACATTAAAAGTCAGGCCGTTCTACTGTTCTGCAGACAAAAACCTTAATAGCCAGAAAACTTCAATAGTCCATTTAGTTAGTTTTAATTAATGCTTGTTTGGGATAATTTGTTTGGACAACACATATCTGCAGGACTAACAATATGGTGTTCAGGCATTTTTCAAAAGAGCAGTTGTGAACTTCAGACAGTTACAGTTAAGTTCAGAGAAGGGAAGGAGGAAAAACACAGGAAGAAAATAGTTGAAGATGCAGAGCTAAATGGTGGGGTTGCAGATAATGCACAGCCGACCCTTCATTCCAGGTAATACAACTCACAATTGGGCCGGCTTTCCACAGAACGGAATCCATCTATCTTGCGCCATCAATTATTCATTTTGCTCGGCCTCTTTCCAGCAAGTTACAAGACAAAAGCTTTCTCTTGGAATTGCGGCTGAAATAGGAGAAAAGCTCTTCCCCTCAGTCTGACAGCCTCCAACAAAACATGTGTAGAGGTCTTTTAGCAACAGACTCAATGTAGTCGGGACATGATTGGCTGAGATTTTACCTTAGCAGATTGAACAGCTATTAATAAAGTCAATAATGTGAAAAGCAAATAACAAAATATGCAAATTCACAAAGTGCATATAATAATAGCAAGTTCAGGACACCCTATATCTTTCCATCAGCAAGAGGAAGCCGAGAGCTTAAAATGTAAAGCCCATGCAAATTTCTCAGCACAGATCAGTAGGTATAGCCCACAGTGGGTGGAAAATGTGGCGGATATTATTCATGGGTGATAATGACTGCTCATGCTTATCATGGGAAGTCTGCAAAGTATGATTGACGTGGTGCCATACAGTAACGTACATCAACCGTAAATAATGAGGCACCACACTATAGAAGCGCTGAGTATCAGATATATACAATATGCTCATATTTGACGTGATTGTCCCCCGTTCTCAACTGTCGAGCGCCACTGGTCATTACGAGACATGACTGAGCCCCTCATCAGGCTGATCCTGTTGTCGCTGTAGACATAATTAACACAGTCTTGCTGGATAATCCTTAATTATTTGCCAGTGAACTAGATGATACTCGCTTATTGTTGTTATGGGAGAGCTGTTGAGGCCAATCAGAGGATCAAGAAATCGCTGATAATCAGACTGGGCAAGAAATAAAGTTAATTCCTAATTTAATTGGCATTTGAGACAGAAAGGAATTAATCCACATTATCTTATTTCTTACTGGGGAACTTTATGAAGGTTGTTCAAGGTCAGTATCTTCCAGGGACGTGCCATGCCTCCAACTGCTTTCATGGGCTTAACTGCCCTTTCAATTAAAATCCCCTCATTAAAGCTGACAGAAGATCTGGACTGTTAATACTGTAGTAGGTGAACCTAGCCATAATGGCTTCTGTTTACTGGATAATAAAGAAAAGGGCAAAGGTTGGAATGCAAAACAAGAACAGGTACTGTGTATCCATATAAATGCAGCCATTTACCAATAACAGATATATCATGTAGATAATAGATATAGCCAATATATTGCCAAATTACCAATACCCCAACCGCTCTCCACAACTGTCCAACAATGCAACCTTACTGCCACTAAAGAACATCAAAACCGGACAATTCTGTAAAGAGAAAGAGAGAAAGACATGTGGCGTTCTGTAGATACAGGCATTCTTGGTTTTTGTCCTTCATGGTCTCAACAACAAAGTATTTTGGTTTAGCTTCTAACTGAAGTGAAACCGACACTGAGCTGTGAGCAGTGCATGCATGGTTTGGTGACAAACAAAGAGGAACCTGTCAGGCTCCGACCACCGAGCTCAAATGAGTCGACGCTTCAGGGGACAAGTGAAGACGAGTCGAGTTCAGCAGGGTTCAGGCAGGCCCACGTCCTTTCTCTGACATCGACAACTCAGTATATGTTGTGGCCTGCTGGAAGCTGGCATAGCGGCGAAGCTAGGTGTGAACCGATTCCCCTGGTTGCAATAACAAATCATCACCTCTGCCCTGACATAAGGTTAGGGAAAGATGGTGGTGACCTTAATAAAAAGGCAAGTTTGAAGTGGTGGATTTTTGTTCTGCACATGCTCATCCACCAGCCTGACCTTCACAACTTCACCTTTCACCTCACTATATACAGTCAAGGAAGAACCAGAGTCGCAGTGGTGTCTTGGTGAGTCACTATACCTATCATTTCTATAAAGCAGAGATACTTGTACTTTATTTGAGTATTTCTACTTGCAGTTCAAAAATAATTCAGAGGGAAATATTGCACTTCATACTCCACCACATGCATTTGACATTTTACACTCTCAGGGGTCATTTTTCTAAATTTTAGAAGACTATTTTACTTTTGATACTTCACATATATTCACATATGTTTCTCCCTCTAACTCATTACTGCCATCAGTGCAATTGCTGTCATGTTGTTTTTTTCTTGCGCACCAAAGTTTTTAAAGTGCCTTGGTACAAAATTACAACATACAATGCAATATAGACATACTTCCTGGCAATACCTGAGCCGGATATTAACACCATCACCATCCCTTTTGTCATTTATTATCGTCAGTTCTTTAAAATCCCTATTTACCTCACTATCATTGTCTGTCTGCACACTGCCTTCTCTTTCCGGTTTCCAAGGAGGCCTACTAAGGCAAGGCTAGAATGAAAAGAGGTAGCAGAGCAAAATACTTTTCTATCTCAATGTGAGAATCCTAGCAACAAGGAGGTTTGCACTTCAGCCATCTTATGCTCCGGAGTCTCTCTGAGGATGGGAGGCTGTTAATTCTGCACTTACATTAGTTGAGGGACATTAATTCAGATGGATTTACATGCAGTAGCCATCACTAGAGGTTTATCCTTTATGTGACAATAAATCTACCCTCCCTACACATTGCTTATTGCCCTTGATGGGATATGAAAAACCTGAAAGATTGTTGTGTTGAATGTGTCTTGGATTTAAAAATGCATTAATCCGCTCTGGAATGAGAGGTCCTTTCTCCACAGCTTGACCTTCGGAATATATTGCAAGGCTCATACATGTACGCTCGCTCAGATACATGAAAGGTATATTTCAGGACTCATCAACACATCTCTTGGATCCAGGTTAGAAGATCGCACTTTCTGTAGACCCCCCACCCACTTCAATTAGTGACCTCCACAGGCTTCTCCGAGCTGAGAGCTGAGAGTCTCTTCAAATCCACACGATCAAAATACATGATTAATACTTGCTATCCATCCTAGCTAGCGCTAATCATCCAAAGATTCACAAAGCCATTAAAACCTCTCCAAGTGCTGTATGGAAAAGCTGCTTTAAGCTGCATTTTATGATACCTGGTACAACCATCTTTGCAGTACATATTAGCATGGAAGGGATGCTACGAGGCAAAGTGATTCATTAAGAACACAGCCAGCTACATCTAAGGTAATGGACCCTAAATCTTTAAGACACTTTTACAGCATCTTTGAAGCTATGTGAATATATCAAAAGAAAAGAAGAACTACAGAAAGAAGTCAGTTAAGTAGTGATATATGCAAATCTGACAGTTTAGATAGATCACTATTTTCTAAAAGTGGGCTTGCCTGGCTGCATTTGGCAAGGAAAATTAAAGAAGTACAAAGATGCTGTTCATTAGCGTTGAATTACAGCTCTGAAGGATCTGTGATTACAGTCCTCATTTTACACTGGGGGGCTCAAGCTCCATATCAGTTGGTGGAAGAACAGCATGGCCTTCAGAACACTTCAACTAATCACCCATCTGTGGCCATTGTCTACCAGAACCATATGTGACTGTGATGTCTGCTTATTATAATGAGGATGAAGATAAGTAGCATTTGATTACTTCCTCACAAACTGCGCAGTGTGAAGTGCAGTATGTGCCCAGGCAAACGCAGATCATTCTGTTCACAGATACAGAAATTACAGCCACTCTTAATCGGCAATATTCAGAAACTGAAATTAGGAATTTTGAATGCCAGGAATTCATTACTGCTATCTTTGTTCCATCGTGTATCTAGCATACTGACACAGAAAGAACAAGAAATCACTTTTCCACTATCTGGTTTTGCTCCAAAAGTGATTAGATCACTTGATACCGTCATTCCACGGCTTCTATTTTCTCCACCGTAGGACCGTCCCCAGGGGAATACACAACCATAATGGTTTTCGAGAAATATTATCGACCTGGCCTGATGCTGAAGGTGGGTAGTACTGTAATGATGCCCTTGCCTTGTGTGTAGATGAGGCACAACTTAAAACGTGAAAGTACTGCATTTGAAAATAGTTTGGTGCTGTGTTTTATAAAGATTTCAAAAATATCTGCTCAGAAGCACCCTGAAATACCTTTTTCCAAGAAGAGACAAATTCTTATGTCTCATGCGTACTCTCTGATGACACTGAACATATGTAATGGGACCAGCATCACACAATTTGTGTTTTTTTCTATTGAATACTGAGGCTGTGTTTGGAGGTCATGCATTGTTGTGAGTCAGAGGCATTTTTGTACCCTTAAACAGCGATGAAAATTAGGTTGTATGTGTCGAACATAATCAAGTTAAATAAAAAGTAGAAACGAGACTCTGAAAAAGCCAAAACTTAACTTGTATTTATCTTTTAAATACAAAGTATACATTTTCTACAAAGGACTTTTACTAAGACAGATGTCTTTGCTACTTTTTGCTACTATTTGCTACTTAAAATGAATTACACCAGCAGTTAATTTAAAGACTGTCTATTGCAGTGACAAACCCACATAGAATTATCACCCCACGCTGCAGCTTTACAAAGCCTTTTAGGCCCTTTTGGTGCATAGTTCTGGTTCAGCAGTTTCCAAATGCACTGCATGATTCAGTCTCAACAATCTTAACAACCATGCTTCCAGCAACAGAACCACATAGTTCGGGGACTAGCATGAAAAAAATACAGTAAAACAATCTGTATCTGCCTATGTCTAATTAATTTTGGACCATATGAAAACAAGAGGTTACAACTTTAAGACAGCAGGAAAAGTATTTATACCACTGTTTTTAACTGAACTGCAGTACTTTGGGGGCTGAATTACCAGTTGCAATTTTCCAGTTTTTACTGAGCTTGATTAATATTAGAGGGGTACTTGAAGAAATTACACTGTGATTTGTACTCCACTTAGTGTCATGCTACATGAAGAGGTCTCTGCACTGTAATAGGCTATCGAAATCTACAAAGCCAATTACATAAAACTGAATCAAGAAGTCACTGCTCTTACTAAATGTTAGACCACTCCTGCATTTATGATTTCTGGTCACACACACTAAATGTAATGTTAAAGGCATTTTCTCAAACATTTTGTATAGTGAAAGCATTATAAGACAGGCCTGTGGTACGCAATGGATGTGACTGAGAACTAAAAGGCTTTCCTTCATCACTGGAAGCCAAATTGATGACAGATCTGTGAAGACACAAACCTCCATTCTCTCTTCAATCTGATTAAATAAGAATGCTGCCATTGTCGCTGTCAAGCTTAGTGGATACCCATTAAGGATACCCATTAAGGCCTGTTTTCATTTCATTTAGAAGATGCTGTTATTGGGAGACTTAACAGATAGGGCACAAAGAGAGGTCTTATATGTCAGCAATTTCAAGGCGCACAAGACACTGAGTGCCACAGAAAAAAAGGGGAAAATGATATTTTCAAAATGCACTACTTATCTAGAATCACTCTGAGCACACATCTCCCTGAATTCCATTGTTCTTTTCAACTCAAATGGCCATTGACTTGTTTTTCCAGGGAACAATAAAATGTGGGTCTATTCAGCAGCCACAAAGGTGGAATGATGGCAGATCAGTCTTTGTTAAGGACCAGCACAGTGTGAAATTAAGTGTTGTTGCTGTATTCAACAGCATCTATTAGTGTTTGTGCCTGCTAACCTCTGTTAGCTTATCGGGGTATCATACACTTTCTCATTTTCCAACACATGCTTTAATAATATGAATATTCAAAAACTGAAATTACACACTGCAATTACTTAGTGCAACATACTACAAATGAGGACTGACCACATGAGCTATTATGTTAGTAAACTGCAACACAAAATGCCAGCTGTGATTCAAGTAGACCTTGTGAAAGAAGTGGTAAACATAACAGTGGAGGTTTCTTCAACATGTTCTCTTGAGGGAAACCCTTTAATGGTCCTAGATTAATAATATTTAATATTAGACTTGATCCTGTCTTCAAACCATTCTTCAGCCGATCACAGTCTATACTGCATGCTACTTACAACTCATAAATGATTATATCAAGACGCATTCACACTGTCATTTTTGAATGTACTGAAATTATCTCTCGGGAGTCACAGCGAGATATGTTTTTTCTGCCTTATGGCAATAATGAACACAGGAATAAGCAAAAACAAATAACAGTCAAAGTGTATTTCACTTCTGTGGGCTCTGAACTGTGATCAACGACCCAAAAAAAAAGGTGCAGAGATTCTTTTAAAATGAGCCGGCTCTGAGCGTCTTTTGGAAACTTCAGGCTCTCCTCATTATGTTGTAAATAATCACAGCGGCAGCTAAAGCGGCTGTCTGTGTCCATGCAAGCCTGGCGCGTCACAACCTTTTCATCTGGGGACTTCATATAGTCTCCTGCAATGATAAAGAGGGATAAAAAGATGCTTTGTGGGTGCATATTGAGGTCTCTTTGGCTCAGCTGGTGAATTTTAGCCTGCCATAAACATTATAAAAAAGCGGGGGCTTAACGTGAAAAGAAAAAGAAGGTGCACCATATGCTGCACTTTGATGGCAGAGTAGACCCAAAATTCTTCCCATCAACTATTGCCACTGTCACATCTTGCAGCACATAAAACGGCAAAAAAAGCAACACAAAAAACACTGAATTAACTGAAATTTGTGCTGTTTTTAACTGGAAATTAGGGACATTTGTAATATATCAAGACATGATTAGAGCGGGCATAAGCAGAATTATTAAAGCCTTGAAGCTAAAGCCAGAAACATATGTGCTGAATGGTGTTATTCACTTCTATAGAAAAGAAAAGAAGAAACTGTGGGAATCAATGAATAGTTCTCCTTTCAGTGGCTTTCTTGCTAGACTGCAGCTTTAGAGCAACGTTAGATTGAACTCACCTTGTTTCTTTGATTTCCTTGTTTCGAAGATTTTCTGAGTTTTCCTCGCACAGCTACACTAGGTGGTGAACAGTAAATGTGCTGACAAATGTGGAAATGTCACTAGTATACAGCTGAACAGAGGGGAGAATACTGGCCTATTGGACAGTCACCACTGGGGGACAGGAAAGCTCTGAAGTGATCTATGAGCAATCCTTTATCTTATAAAGTTGTTGTGGTTGTGCAACATCCACGGAAAAAGTGGCACCGTGGCTAGCCCTGGTTCAAATCTTTTAAAAAGTTCTGAAACTGAAAAAAGTTTTTGAGGTTTCTGAAAAAACATTAAGAAAGCTTGTTGGGTTTCTCAATAACTGCCAGGAATTCATTTTTTGGAAAAACTAATGCTCAGCTCTATGACTGAAATGTAATGGTCATGCATGAGGGGTACAAAATGGGATGGGTTGGCTCCTCGGTTGAGACCGGCAGATATAAACCAGCTTTGTTTTGGTTTTGCTGGTCCAGCTGCATAGAGATGCAGAGACTTGATTGTCAGTGGGGTCAAAAGTCATTTGATTTATGCAATACAAAAAACCACTGATGTGAACCGAAGCACTTTAAATGCTCCATATAGGTTACCTTCTGTTGCATAAAAGGATATTGCATTTCTTACTGAGTGGATCCTGAAAATGTTGAAAGTGGTGGGAGATGCCTCAGTCATTGCATTTGAAAAGCTTATATGTCAGGGGTCACAGCAGCATTCAATAGGCATTACATTTGCTGTTCAATAGGCATAGAAGCAGTGCAGAAATATAAGGTTTAATATAGTGGTATGCACACAAAAAACACGCTCAAGAGGAAGATGACAGGAAGATAGAGAACTGAGAAATCATACTGACTAAAAGTTTTGACAAAGAATTGCAGCTGCAAAGGAGAAATTTCCCTTGTTAAAATATGTAAAATGTCAAGTACAACCCCGATTCCAAAAAAGCTGGGACACTGTGTAAAACATAAAAAAAAAACCCTGAATGCAATCATTTGCAAGCAAATTGTGTTTACCGGCAAGCAGTTTCACAAAGTGTTCCCGAGCCTGTGTCGTAATATTCTTTATACAACCAGCTGTTTGACCCTCGCCCCATCCTTGCTTGTGAAGGACTGAGCCTTTTTGAGGGTGCCCCCTGTTTTTGAGCATTCCACATCCTTCCCAGTCTTTTGCGGCCCCTGTCCCAACTTTTTCTAAGCTATGAAATACATAAATCTTCCATAATGAGGCCATCTTGCACAGTCACACCTCCTGCAAAGCAATTTCCAAAGTTCCAGGGTCTTAAAACACAAAAAGAGGGAGAAAACCTTTGAGAAACCCTTACCTTTAAAAATTCTTTTGGGTCAGTGTTCATAGCAAACAATTTTCTGCTGGAGTATAAGTTTCAGACACCTCTGCTGTGAACCAGGTGCAAGTTTGTTTTTCCAATCCTGTCATAAAAAGCGTATTTGATGGCATCTTCTACCACTACTGCTTGACAAGGACCACAGTCACCTTCACCCCTCGGTGTGTGTGCGACTAGCCGGCAACAACAGGCGACACCAGCTGAGTCAGAAAAGGCACTTGAAAATAGACGCAAAACAATCAAGTGGCAGGTAAAGGCAAGATTGTTGCACCGCCCTACAAGTGAAGGATCAGAGTTGTGGTGAACCACGGAGATCCCTCACGTACAGTGAAAAAAAACCCTTGCTGAAATAGAAGCTTTACAAAGGAGTGTGTAGGAGAAAATCTGAGACCCTCTGGAGGCTTGAAGTGTGGCAATCCACAGAGAAATAATACTTAAAAATGAAAAAAAAAAACTACATATAAACAGCCCACATCTAGACACACATACAAATACATACATTGCTTCACATAAAACCCTTAATATTTTGTGAGGTGAAGATACATACAAACACACTCACTCTGCAGCTTTTGACAAGTGCCAGTCCCCATGAACACACATACTATATCAGTGCTTATCTGCGATGTTAGTGGATGATATGCTGTAGTTTTGGTGCAGTTGCATGTCTGACTAGGCCCATCCAAATGACAGGTTATAGTCACAATATCTGTGACAGCGATGTCTGTCATGACTGCGTCTCACTGTCTCACAGAAAGAGTTACAGACTTCTCCAAACAGATAGAAATACTAGATAAATACCAGATGGGTGTGATTCTGTCAGACAGTAAAAAGGTGCTATTCATTTTTCCAAGAGACACTCCGCTATGACCGGCCTTTCAAGCATTTATAACATTTTAATGGACTCTTCCACTTGAAGCAGAGGTGCAAAACTTCAGCAGCTGAACTGAAAAAACTAATTCTATTTTTTAAAAAATGTCAAAAAGGTACAATATTGTGTGCAAAAACAACTTTCAGAGAAAGTGTCTTGGCCACGGTCACTCTAACATGATGTGTGGGTGCATGACAGGGAACGGTAATGACTACAGGAAAAAGTTTTGTTGTTTGTGGCTTAACAATTCGCAGCAAAAGACAAGTAGGCAAACAGGCGTAGGCTCTCTCTCAGTCCAACAGCAGCTCAAGTGGACAGTCAGCGCTGTAACATGTGAGCGCTCAATGCAGCTGGATCTCTGAGTTACTTAATGAGTCCTGCTCACTGCAGCCAGGCTAAAAGACACAGGCACAAGACACAATGGGAAAATACTCCCAAAAAACCCACTGTGCTACTCTATGTATACTAAGTTTGACAGTTTAAAGAATGTTTTTAAAGAGTATAATACAGTGCCTATATTTACAAAAGTTAAAAAAAAAACAGAGTTACATGTCATGTCCTGTTGGCTCACAGTTGGTGTCTTTCAGTAAATAAAATACAAAGTTGTGCTGTCGTAGAAGATCTAGCGAAAAAGACATGTACTCCAATAATGTCATTCTTTCAAACTACTGGCTTTTATTTTTGTGATTTTTTCTTTCTTTCTTTCCAGCTGTCATTTATTTCAACTTTATTCACTCACAGCTGACACTTCAGTGGACGTCCACATCAGCACCGGCTGCTGCTGGAAGATTAACTTCAAAAGGTTCTATACATCTTTAAGGATCCCTTTTGTTTGTGAGGAGAGAGCAAAAACAAACTGCTCATCCCACTGTGCTGCCAGCAAGCGTCCGTCCACAGCATGCAGACCATGGCATGAATGCTTATCGGTCGTGGTGCAGTCTGGTCTCTACACAGCACCAACACTGTGTCTAGATGAAAGATGTGTTTTGATGAGAGCTGTATGAGAATTTAATGAAGCAAGAACGGGTGAGCCTGGAGCTATGGATGCCTACTGATGTGGGATGTTTTAAGGGGATTCCTCCTTCTTTGCCTTTATGAGTTGGATACTTCTTTATGGGATTCTGCAGCACAGTCCCCGTACATGTATTGCAAATGGTATGTAATGATTTATTTTCTAAAAGACTGCACTCTCGCAGCGATGCGACCCTGACTTGAACTGCTTCATAGCCATAATTTGACCTTAAATACTATGCCACAGCGAACAATATTCTAAAAATATCTTTGTCAGATAACACCATCGCACCTTGGAGAAATCCCCTGATTCATCTTCAGTTGAAAAGCGAGAAGGATTCAAAGGGATGCCTCAGGCAACACACATCTGAAGTAAGGGAAAATTAGCTTCTCCAGCTACCCTTTGATATTGGGACACCCCACTGTATAACTTACTTTCTTACTGTATTTATTAGTTGCATTATCAAATCCTTGATGGTCTCAGTTCAAAATGGAAAGAGCGAGAATCCTCCTCAGGGGTGAAGATGTGTGTTGAATGGAGTAATGTCTTTTTCTAATGTGCCTTCCATTCACTTCCTTTGCAGCCTTCTCAACATAATCGCTTAATGTTTCTATCTGTATACAGGCATCCTCTCCAGTGTTCCAGTAACAGGTCTCCAAGAGGTCAATTAACGGTAATGAGGCAATAATGCGGTTTGCTCCAAACCTAATTAGATTTCGTTTAGCCAATGGGCTCTCAGATGTCCCATGTAAGAGGCTAAACTATGCATATCATTTACTGTGTGTTTCGTTTCATTCCACTTCACTTGGACTGAGAGTGGTTCTCACAGAGGCAGCAGTAACATCCACCTATCAACGATACAATTGTTCTCCTTTTCAGTCGCCATCATCTTGTTCCACTTTCTGAGAACATTGATAAATCCCTTTACTCTATGCTCTCTTGTGTCCCTAACATCGAATTACATGCTGCCTCCTGATCTCTCCTTTGCAATCAGACATTAACAGTCAGATATCAAACATGAGAGAAATTGAAGATGTTGAAATCGTTTTCAATTTCATACAACAGTATTTCAATACAGCATTGTGACCTTATTTTGGCAGCTGCAGTGTTATTACTCAAGATTTGGTCGAGCTGGGGCAAGAGACAAAGTCAAGAGCCCTGTTCTGGTGGTCTGATTCAAATAAATGAAGAGGTGTGCAGAAAAGTGGTGCTTTAATGCAAATTCGATCAGATGAAATATTGCTCACTCAAATCTTAAGTGGCCTTTGAGGTCAATTGACTGGCTGCTGAGTCGAAACGTGGCTGGGGTGGTGTCCATATTTCACACGCCATTCCACCGCACGGAGCTTATAAGTTATCACACGCAGGGAGAATAGCTTAGCACCGACCCTGTGGCCCTCAGCGGCGGTGTAAAACAGACCACATCCGTCACGTAACAGCAGGAAGGAGGTCTTGGCAATTTGCACCAGAAAGCCTTTTAAGTTTTAGGGAATTATAGGGGACTTGCAGTTTCACAGTGATAATAACTAATAAAGAAAGCTGATTAATATAGATATTTAAGCAAATTCAATTTGAGCTTACTATCACATGTAGGAAATTAGATGTTTGGGGTTCCCAAAGTGCAAATTTTGCCCAAAGTCAATGCAGTAGCTGAACTATCTCCTTTTTTTGTTGATTAGTTGCCTCTTAACTTTCTCGGAGTGATTCCTTCCTAAAAGATGAAAGGAATTTCCATGTTAAGTGGTTTGCTTGCCTCAATTGTGTCTACGGAGGCAGAATATCTATATGCGCACATGTGAGAGCAAGGGGCTTTTTTGACAACTCAGATTTGATAAGGTTTTGTGACAGCTTCCATCTACTGGATTTCTCTCGCTCTTAATCTAATTCTTCTTATACTGTGTTTAATACGGGCCCAACAATTACATTATCCTGGCTGCATTAGGTGATAAAAATAGAATTCTTTAATCCATGTGCATTGTTTATTAAAATACATATGTATGCTTTCGTTTGTTTAGAATATCCTGGGAAAGCAAACAGATTGCTTGGTGCATCTGTGCATAATTTGATCCTTGTCATATCAAAACTTTGCAGATGAATGCCGCATCTTCTCAATGCTCTCCATGGTGACAG
The DNA here is from genome assembly GCF_017976325.1 of Chelmon rostratus. Taxonomy (NCBI): domain Eukaryota; kingdom Metazoa; phylum Chordata; class Actinopteri; order Chaetodontiformes; family Chaetodontidae; genus Chelmon; species Chelmon rostratus. The sequence continues at coordinate 19,747,053 of NC_055669.1, forward strand.
AAAATGAGGAATATCAATTCATTTTTTCTTTTTTTCCTATTAAGGTTTTCCATCTGCTGCTGCAAAGTCATAAAAGTATTAACATTCCTGCAAGTGACAAGTAAAAAATGTCTCTTAGTTTTGGCTGAGGTACAAAGAAGAGGAGGGGAGAGGAACTAAAAATGAGACGTCTGTAGCATTAAAAAGATCCACTGTGAAATGCACGGTCCATGTTTTGTCTTTTTTCTACCCAAGAAGCATACTGAGAGCTATCTTCTCTTTTACTTATTAGAGAAACATCGTTCCAGCAGCTACCACTTTTTCAAAAGTGGACTGTGGAGAACAGGTTTGGCCTTAATCTTAAACTTGGACTTCACGCCATTTCATCAGGATAAACTGATGCAAGTTGGTATCCCACTCTTCAGCATTTCCCAAGGGACACTGTGCTTTATTTATCTCCCACTTTTGATCTGATGAGGATAGCTGTAATCCCAACTGTGTCACCCATTGTCTATATAACTATTCCCGGGGCTATAACGAACAGTGCCAGCCTCCCAAATCCCACAGCAGATGTCAGGGGAAACAAATTATTCACTCATACTGGCAGGTTTATCTTTCTCCATTGTAGCCTGTCAAAAAGCCAATACTTCAGGGTTCCAGCGTGAGTTGTTGTCTTACTTCTCTCTAAGTCAGATTTGTAATGATAATGAATGGGCGTCAACTACAGGACAGAGTTGAAAAACAATTGCCTCAAGGAAGTGAGTCAGTCTCCCAAATGGACCTGCTATGTGTAGATACTCTTAATTTTAATTTCCAGCTTAATGTTTCTATATCATATCTGTATTTTCTCACTATGATATCTTGGAAACACTTTATATGAAGGTACACATATTCACCATTAACTAGTTTCTCATTGGCATGCATATTAGTAGCATATTGGCTTATAATCATTCATTATGAAGCACCTCTTTAGGCTTTTTCTGGTTGTTTAAGTCATTAAAGATTAGGTTATTAAGATCAAAAGTCACTATTATCAATTAACTGTAATTAGGAGGTTATAGAGGGAAAACTCTTATTTAAACCTAGTTGTTACAGTATATGGTGATGCAGAATAAGTCATTAATAAATCATTTATAATGACAAATAAAGAGGCAATATGCCTGCTAATAAGAAACTAGCTAATAGGTGCACCTTCATTTAAAGTGTTACTATCTTTCTTAAAGTTTAAATCACCTTCATGTCCAACTTAGAAGTAAGGGGTGTTTCTATGCAAACATAGTTTAACTTTTGACCTTTAAACTTTGGCCTGAGCACGCCCTTGCTGACAAAGCCATTACTCTCCAGGAAGAGCTACTGACACAAAGAGCATAATTCATACAGTGTGAGCCTGGAGCCAACTAATCAGTGTTCAGAGCGAGTCTAACTGCCTCATACACATCAGGCGTTTGCCAGAGAAACATTTCCCAGAGGAGAACAGCAGTACTCTGACTGTCAGTCACAGCCTTACAGTACTAGTGCAGGAACATAGTTATAAATCAGAAACAGAATAATCTGAGAGGCCGATGTATCACATTTATATGTTTGTCTATGTAAAAGTCCCCCTTTGGGAATACATTAGTTACAACAACAGAAACACGCCTGGGTACGACTTTATATTTCTTCCACTTGGATTTCAGGAAGTTGGTAATATATTCCATAGCATTCCTGGTGCTCCTCATTTGCATTTCGCATTTAATTAGAAGGAAGTCATCACTCAATATAGGCCGCTCTACTGATTCATAGTCATAACAAGCAACGTGTTAAGCATAAAACATGATTATTGTGGCTCGTCATGAATGTGCTCCTCCAGTTTATTCTACGCACCCAATTAACTTCAACACTTCAGGCATGAACATTCCGCAAATGGCACTTTTTTAATTTTAGGACTGACACGAATTTACTCAAAATACGTCTTTTCCTGGTGATGAGATTCGACAGGAGGCAGGGTTCTTTCTTTCTTTTGTTGTTGTTGTTGTTGTTGTTGTTGGGGGGGTTTAAAACGGCATAATCATGTTTGAATAAACTGAGAGATGGAGCAAATACAGACATGTATTTGATGATGCACATTAATGAATGTGCATCATCAGTTATGTAGCCATGATGCTGTGAAGTTTAAAAGAAGCTGACAAATTCACAGATGAATCTCTGATCACCTCTTATTCAAACAACAAAAAATCCATCTTAAAAACCAAATAGTTTTCTATCCACTATCCATTATATTATTACAAAGAACAAAGCTCCACTTATTTTCCATATTTGATATTAACCAAATCCCTCAAAATACTGTAGATAAAGGTCGTACGTAAGTGTCGTTATATGAACAAAGTTATAACTCAAACCTCATTTAATATCTGAAGCCCTGTGTGTGCTAATGAAATATTGGATTTCTATCAGAGGATATTTTGTGCTTCTAAGAGCAAACTGATGAGAAATTTAGAGAAGGAAATATCTCAATTAACTGTTAATCATTTTTGTCAAAAGTAATGCCTGCCAATTCTTTTGTGGCTTATTTGGAATTAATTAGTGGCAGCTCACACATATAAAAGTAAAGGAGGAGTTGCTCGAGAAATTATTATTTCTGCTACACTGACTAATGTTTGATTGTTCAGACTTTCAAATAATAAGCATCCACACAATCAAAAAACCCCATCAAATAGGTTCACTGTAAGTGGTCTACGGAATCTGGATCAGCACATGGATCATTGAAGTCAGTCTGATATCTGATAAGTGAATTACGTCAGTATCGCCATTAAATCAGATGAGGCCCAACTCTAGCCACAATCAGTAAACAAGGGGCTGTGAATCAAGATTTTGTTTTTGAGCGGTCATGTGATTCAATCATCCATTTGTGTCGATGTCAGGCAAAGTTCAGCTGTTATACAACAGTTATAAAAGTTATTTTTTTGCTTTGCACAGTAGAAGAGGGCAGCATTTGTTCTGTCTCACATCAGAACTAAAACAAATTCAAGAGTGCTTCTCTTGTTTAGAGATGCTCGCTGTCAAATGATGAGAAAATAAGATGATTGCATTGTGCGCTAGAATCATAACTGCAACCATAACCAGGACAGATGTGGAGCTAAAGCAAAAAAAATACCCTTAAGTGCCAGAGCTACATTAAAACTAGAGGAAAAACTTGCAAACTGTGTTTAGATTTTTCAGATAATGGTTATGGAGTCAGAACAGCCTCAGCAAATGGATAGTTCAAACTAAATTTCCCCATCATCATGTAGCCAGAGGTACAAAAGAAATATCCTGCTTAAGAAGAATTACTGATACTGTGCCGAATTTTTAGTACAGTGCGTGGTGCATAAAGTAAATAAAAATATATACACAATGTTTTCACAATGACCATAGCTCTGCATTGTAATAAAAAGAGTCCTAACATTCCTCTTAATTATTTACCTCAGTCACCCAAAGAAGCATCTGAGTCTGGCAGAACATAATGCAGCCTGAGCACAGAAAAACAAAGATAAAGTGGCCATCAGACAATATGGCACATAATTGGCAGGTGATGTACTATGCTCTGGAGACCGCAGTCAGACGAGGCATGAATCTTTCCTCCAACAACCTGTCAACAACTTCTCTACCTTAATAGTTATTTGCTCTAATGCACTGTTGATATTATGACACACGTAGTATGGACTCTGTTGAGTGTTCTGAATGCAAATCGAATTTCATGTCAGCATTCTCTCAATGATTTAAAAATAGTTCATCTTCATTATTCAGTAATGCGCTGATGTTCCCTTTGCTAAATTTACAAGTTTAGCACTCTAGTTGGACAACAATTGGCAAAAGCTTTCAGGCCAGTATTACTACAGATGAATGGGAACATTTCATGGTGCTGTTGCTTTATATTCCTTTTCACGTGCTTACACAGGGTTGACACATGCAATTCATTTCTGCAAAACACTAGAAACCATATTCACATCCAACGTTTATGGACAGCCTTCAAAAGAAAAATCTGCAATACATGTAATTTAAACTACCGGTTATTTGATGCACTGTAGGTCCAATACTTCAGAATAACTTAGAGTGGAGAACACAGCTGTTCCTGGGTATGTCACAATCCAAGTGCTTCTACTTTGAGGGAAGTTAAATTTCCCGCCATTGACATCCAATTATCCAAGTGACAAAAGGGAAAAAACTGTTAACCCTGTTTTTGTCTAATATATGTTGGAGGAAGAACATTTGTTGCAGATTATGTTAACTGACAAACTTTTTCCCCGGTTGAAGTGTTGATGCACTTTGAGGAAGTGCTGTAAAAAGTGCTCTTGCTGCTACTTTCTTATCACTTTTGCACTCTCCCTCCACTTACACATAAAACCCATATCTAAAATCACACCAGTTCTCAGTTCTCTCGGGCTGCTAAATTGGACTCTGGGAAATGTAGGAACTCGCAGACTGCAGTAAAAAGTAGAGAAAGCAGGTTGAGGTAGTGGGTCCACCAAAAACTGAGAAAAGCAAAACTTAGAAATCTTAATACATCTATAATAAATGACTGTCACAGTGTATTTAGATATATGAATACTACTTATGTATGGGCAAGACTCCAAGGATGAGTTATTTTTCCATTAAGTTTGTATTTGCATGTTAAACTAACCTGTTTGCTGCCGGCACAGAGGACACCAGAAATAAGTTTGAATATTGTGGGAAGCAGAACAGAAAATTGCATTCAGAGCAGCACATAAATCAGATCTTATTTAACAGTCATTTAGTCATAGCATAGTTATTTACTGTACATATTTGTTTATAAATGTTAAACCCACTCTTGGACTAAGGAGCCCTTTCGCTGTAACGATATATTTCTCCCAGTGCGTAAAACCGTTTTGGCCACTTCCTCATTACTTCTAATTAAGTTAGCTTGTACATCAGCGTATTTGTTCAGGCTATATGCATCCCATAGGCGTGTGTTAAATCAGACAATCTGCTTGGTTATTCATTTTCATACGAATGACCTCCCTTTCCGTGAGGAGAGCAGTCTAAATTGGAAAGCGCCTCATTTTGGCATCAGACTTCCATTCGACTGCGAAAGAAAAAGAGGGGAATTAATTTGCTTTGAGTGAATGGGTTTTGACAGGAGGCTATTTCACCAGTCAGTGTCACTGTTATCCCGGCTGTGCAATAATGCAATAAGGAAAACAATCAAACAGCAAGCTGCAAAACATCTGACCTCAGATTCTGTTTTGATATAGAATATAATTGCATCGTGCAGAGGACTTAGACTGGCCTCTGTGTTCTGCTGATTTCTTAAAATAAGTTAGGCTGAAGCACAGTGCCAGAAGAATTATTTTCATACTGTCTTTGTTCTGTGAGATCAGTCAGAATGTCTCCAACATGGAGAACAGCTCTCTTTGAAACACACGGATAAACCTTCATCTTCAGATTGTTTCCTACTTCTCTCTCGCCTCTGCTTCACTCTTCCACAGTAACCCAAGAATTTTCTAAAAGCTGAGGAAAAGAGTGCATGTCATCGAGTTTCTGCAGTGAGTTTTCATGTTGTTTTTGCACCTTTCAGGAACAATTCTTATTCCGGGAATTTAAAAAAACCTTGTGATTGCTGAAAATAAAGAGACATCTGTAGTATGGTTGGGGTTTCATAGCATTTTATCAAATCCAAACCCAGGATCAAATCTGAATCCTTGAGAATCCTGTCGAATCCTGTGATCACCTTTTGGACAAGAAGCCAGAAGTTTTTAGTAGAAGCAACTACATTAATCAACATTAACATTAATTAAGTGAGCCTATTTCATTTTCATAACCGGTGGCTACAGAGATAAGCAGCAGAAGATATGAAACCTTGATTGTTAACTGATATTGATTGTTCTGACACACTGAATAACAGTAACATACTGACTGTTACACCTGATTTTTCACAATCTATACTTGATGTAAATAACTGTGGCGTGATTAAAAACTATGAGGTTAATGAGCTTAAAATATTGATTTGATATGCACGAAAAGCTGAACTGGGACTTTAACATGACACGATGGCGATGAGAAGTCTGCTAACCTCACCTCCATGTGTTAACACTGGTCTTTGCTAATAAAATATCAACCAAGAGTTCTTTTGCTGAGAGATCCATTAGTGTTGGAGCTTAGCAAATCATACATACAACTTAATTAATCATTTGTTGTATGAGTGTCCCTGAGCCCATGTAGTAATCTCCTTTATACAATCATGTGTTCACAAAGTGGTGAACCTCACTCCATCCTTGATAAAACATTAAATATATTGTCTCCGTACATTTTTTTAATTGAGTATATGTCAAAAAGGATTAGCAAGTTATCATATTCTGTTTTATTTATGTTTTTCATTTATGTTCCAACCTTTTTGCAATCAAGGTTGTATAATGAGCAGCAATGAAAATATACATTATGACTAACAGCATAACTTGCTTAAGAATAAACTGCCAGCCTTCATGTGAAAGAGGAAAGCAATTTATTTTCCACTCTGTCTACTTGTCATAAGAAAAGTACTTTTAATGCAAAATAAATTTCCAAGGCTCAGAGACACTGCAGAAACATTAGGTCCAAAAGTGGATTATATTTAGTAGAGCGACAGTCTCTCTCTGTCCCTAGCATTTCCTCTCTTAATCCAATCATGTCCCAATTACTAAAACCCAAGATGAAGTCAGTGAAAGAAAGAAGAACTCTTTAAATATAAACTTAGCTTTCTGGCACCATTTGTGATAGATGAGCTTATGACCTTTATTTTTGTGTATTTCAACAGATCCCAAAAGAAGCAGAGGAGGCAAGCCGAGAAAATGAACTCAGTGCATGGTAAATATCATACATATCCTCTGTGTGTATATCATGTGTTTTTGACCTGAATGGCTGCATCTCCCAGAGGAGAAAGGAAGTCACCTAATGGAAATGTATTTTTCTACAGAAGAAAAAAACACAATAACCAGCTCATCATAAAATAGCAGAATAAACTCAATCCTATACAGTAACAATGTTTGAATAGCCAGATTGTTATGAACACCCCTGAGGGAAAACAAAGCTTTTTCATCAGGGATGCAGAGATTGTTTATTGGTTTACAATATTGTTGTCTTAACTGCAGCTCTAAACCATTAACTCCTAATCAATTTCATTTTTAGAAGGGGAAGTTATATTGTTTTTCAGAGGCAAAGATCTGTTTTATGGGACCATGAAAGACACCATTTGAATTGTTCTTAATGCTTTGGTCAGATGAAACGTTGCTTGACATAATAACTGGAAATTAATTTAGATTTGTTTTTAGTGGCTATTTCTGCTCCAAGCAAAATCATTTCTAGGTGTTAATTGTGTACATATTGTACAACTGTGAAACAGCCTCATCTAATGTCTCACTAATAGTGGTAGTAATACAATATGACAGACTTTCAATCTGTCTAGTTTACGAAAAGGCCTACAATATGTTTTACCTAGAGGGCATCACGACAGAGAAAACACTTCAAGTGGAAAGTGAGATGGATTATGTTCAGTGGTAGTTTTTTCCAGTCCAGAAAGTGTGATATCTTCATATGACACAGGGGTCAAGGGAAAGAGGCCGGGACGGGTGGGAGTTTGACATCTGGCACCAGAGTTTATGTGTGGTCAGGTTTCAGCCACTAAAACACATTGTTATGGTTCGGAAAAGACTGTGGTTTTGGTTAAATATTAAAACAAATGTTGTCTAGTGCTTCAACTTGGACTTTTTAAATATTTAACCAAACCCAAACCCATTCCCTAACCTAATCCTTTCAGTGCTTTTAGTTGTCTAAACTGTAAAGACACAGATATTGTAAGTAAAACAAACGGAATACATTGATAGTTCATGTTCTTTAGATACATTATGCATTATGTTTCTTACATAGTGTGCTTGCTGATCGAAATTAGTCATATGTGAGCATTATTTTTAGAAGAAAGGACTGTAGGAGGGCTTGAATAAACATGCCTTTCAAGTACATTATATCATATATTCACTGCATTTCATTGAAACCAGTTTTATTATTCATGAAAAAGATAAAGGATGGGAAAGTCATATTAGAAGCCTTGATGTGGACAGGAGGGCTAGAACAAATGAATATTTTCATTTCTGATTAACCTGCCAGTTATTTTCTTGATTAATCAATCAATCATTAAAGTCAGATAATTAACAAGGATGCCACGATTTCAGAGCCCAAGGTGACGTCTTGTTTTGTCCGCCCAACAGCTAAATATAAAAGCACATCCAGTTTAAATATCATATAAGACACAAGAAAAGCAAATCCTCACAACTGAAATGCAAACTGCTTGCACGTAAAATGTCTGAAACAATCAATAGTAGCCAATTCATTTTCTGCCATTCAACTAATCACCTAATTACTTCAGACTTTCAAGATGTAAAGCCTATGCTATGATACGTAAAATATATCTTACATAAGCTAATGTGCACTATAAGTGGGGTTCATTAATAGTGTACCGGAATAATATCTGTCCATATGCATTTTGGGACTATTTCTGTCTATTTATCTTTGCTGCAATGCCACCAAGGCAAATTCATACATAGTTATTGCAGGTGACAAACAGGGTTACACTGCTAACAGGGTTACACTGCTAATTATTCAGTGTGGGAGCCCAGTTCTTGAGGTTAATATATTTTGCCAAAACTTGTGAAGCGCTGTGTCCTTGTTGTACATCTGAGCCATTATTCCTCACAAATTAAGTTGTGAAAGACAGGAAGACTTTGGTTTATGTGCCTGAGGCCTCTTGTTGACCTGAATCACAAAATCATTCTGCTGCAGCAACAATGGTACACTGTGTCTGTGTGAGATGCTTAAAAAGGAGCCTTGGGTAGCAAGAAATGCAGGTCAGTAATTATGGTTTGCTCAGTTGAGCAACACTGTTAATCTGTATGTCACTGTTAATCTGCTGCTGTCTATATATGGATGTTGCTTCATCGCACCTGAAGGCACAACAATTACTCTTTTCCTTTACCTTTAAATTGGGTCATTAAGCACAACAGGATGAGCGTGAAATATTTCTACATCTTTGGCCTGGAAAGACATTTTACAAACAAGATTAGTTCTCACTTGAATGTCACGTGAATTTAAAATTTAAAACAGGCACTTCTGAAGAGATATCTGTGGCCGGTTTTGACAACGGCATCACTAATTAGACTAATTCTATGACTTCATTAGTGTGTGAAACAGTGCCTTTCCAAAGCGACACTGGTAATCAGATTTAGAGCTCACATCTCTGACAGTTCACCGTTCACTCACCTACCCTCATCCTGCCCCCTTTTGTCTTTGACATCACCTCTTTAAAGATTCATAAGCCAGGGCAATTTACATAAAAGTTAAAGCGTCTGATTAGTCGTATTACAACCCACTCTGACCGGCGGGAGCCCTGCAGGGACTGGAGGATTGGCCAAGGTTACAGCTCAGGCGTGTGCTCAACAGCACGCCATGGGACCCACCATGACACCAGGCACAGGAGAGATTACAAGCTTCTGTAAGGGGCAGAGCTAGTCTACAGGATTTTAGAGTCTCTTACCTTTATGCTTATTAGTTCTATGTGGACACTGTTTCCAAACACAACTACAACCCTGATTCCAAACAAGTTAGCATGCGGTTTAAAACAGAATTATTTTTTACATATTCCCAATTGAAAACTATATAAAGACAATAAATTTAATGTTTGACTACATCCACTTCATGGATTTATTATAAATGTCTGCTTATTCTGAATTTGAGGCAACAACACAAAGAAAGTTGTTGAATGCTCCAAAAGCACCTGTTTGGAACATTCCTCAGGTAAACAGGTTGATTGGTAACAGGTGATAGTATCATGATTGGGTATGAAAGGGACATCCTTGAAAGGCTCGTTCACATGCAAGGATGGAGCGAGGTTCACCACTTTGTGAACACATGATTATATAAATGATATTACTACATTCACTTCATAAAACTGTTGATGGTAAACACAGTTTTTGTGCAAATTACTTTTTTTGGAATTTGGGTTGTATCACTTATTATACAGAATTAATTCCACAATCGATTCGCACAAGGACTATTTGTATTTATGACACTCAGCTATTTTGCATGAATAATAAACTGTATGCATGCTCTCCACAATGCACACAGAGCTAATTTGTTCTTTTTGTTTTGTTTTGTTTTGTTTTTGTTAGTGCTCTGAAATGAGTGACCATGATGCAATGCTGGAACAATTTCATTGTTTTCGTGCACATAAAAAGGCATAAAAACATTGAAATTGAAACTATTCATTGCAATTCAATTGGGGTCATTAAGTCAAAATTTGCATTTAAATAGCAACATTAAAATGTTACAGAGTATTGCTGAATAATGTGCTCATTCATACCAGTGCATCATAATTAATGGGTGTTTCCAAGGAAACCTAAGAAACCTAATTGCTCACAGGGTGGTCTCATTATACCAGCAACACAGCATTTTGCACAAGCATGGTTGACCAGAGAACAGAAACTGAAGCAATTCATTAAAGGTGGCTGTTGGGACCACAATCAAGATCGAAAGTCACAGATCCTACAACAAATCTGTAATTTTCCAAATCCTCTTTAAGTTTTATAGCATTTCTTTTTCTCCATTCTCTGTGAATGTCTTGTCATGGCTTCTCACTGCGCAGGCTCATCTGTCACTTTGGAATAATTCTGCACTCTGAACGTGATGAGTGTGCTGATGAATTTTGCAGAGGACCCTTGAGCTAACTCCTGCCCAGGCAGCATCCCTGAGGCTTGGCAGAAATGCATCAGGACTTATAATAATTGCCTCTGCTTGTTTCTCCAGACATGCCAGCAGCAGTCCACACCATGTTCTACAGGGTTTAAGAGAAAGCCTCTGCAGGCCAATACAGACCCCTTTTATAAAAGACAAAGAAATATAGCCCTCTTTCACAGGTAAGGCCCTGGGGCGTTCCTGCATGCATGTCTTGATAAGGAAAACAGTCATGCTTGACTGAAGCTTACGGGTTTGAGAGATTTATCAGGGCAACACAAGGTCTTTTTCGTGGCTGATGCAATAAAACTCATACATAAAATAATACCAGATGTAAAAATACCAGAGAAAGCGAGATAAAACTTTTACTTCTAATACCTGCTTTGAAAGAAGAAGATAAAATATACCTCTAATATCACTTTTTCAAGCCAATGCACTTTAGCAAGGGCAACAGAGCACCAATTTGTCAGTCATCTCCTCCATTAGCTGCAGTAATGCAGGCTATTATAGGCAAGGGGGGCAAATTAGAAGGGATACCGTGCCTATGGGGGGACTAGGTGGCACCATTGCAGCAGCGGTGACATTTTGTTGTTTGTTTTGCAGGATAGAGCAAGAGGTGAGGAAGGTAGCCATATGGTGGGTATTTATCCGTCGATGGCTGCCAGAGTGATTGAATGTGAGCTGAAGGTGAAGCTGCAGACAGCTGAGAGGGAGAGCAGGGCCTGAGGCCTGGGGTCTGGTACCAGGCTGTTCATCATCTCCCTTAAAGGAAGGTCAACAGTCCAATGAATCTTGCTCACCACCAAACTTACAGCTTGTTCTCTGTCAGCTTTACTGCATTTTGCTGCAGTTCTCAGAGTTCAGATGGAACCTAATCCACTCTCTGTGTCCATGCATGAGATTCTTTAGAAGAGATTGGAAGATAATAAGATGCAGAAGTCTTTTAAATCTAATGGTCCAATATTCTAAGGCGTCATTAGAAATGGCTGCTGATGTCAGGAAAGCAGCAACAGAACAATACTGAGTATTTCGTGAGTAGGTGCTATCACAGGCACATGATGGAAAGGACAATAGCCAGAATCATATGGTGACACAGTGCACATGGAGACAATGAAGCAGTTCCATGAACACACACTACCCATTCATTGAGGGCTCTTGTGGGAAACCTGCTAATTCCATAGAGTCTGAAGTTTTCATCAAAAGTTCTTACTCAACCTTTTTAACCAATCTCCTTCAACTCATAAAACACATGGGAGGAACACATGCAAAAGGCAGGGAAGGCAGGGATTTGGCCTAGAATACTGTAGACTATGCAAAGTTATGACAAGAGCACTCATGTTTGAAGAAAAGTAATCCTCTTCCATGTGAAATCAGATCATTCTCTCTCTGTAAGAGACACTAGTCTTACAACTTGTTTAAAATATTGCAAAATACATTAGTCAATTCCCATTCTGACTGATTCATCTCATTGTTGAGAACACCAAAGGCAGATTAAGCATCCCATGGGGTCAGTGTATGAGGTGCACCCAGTGACGCAGAGCCAGCAGTTTCAGACCAGCAATACAGCTAGATCTAGACTGTGCAAGTGTGACAGATTAAATAAATAAAACTGAGTGTGTGCAACAACGTCAAAGGGAACCTGATCTACTCTATTTGAGAGAATTTTTGCTTTTCCTACATAAATCTACACAAGACTCTAGTTCAGTTAAGAATGGTAATCCACTGGGTTGGTTTGCCGTTAAGCAGCCAATAAACAAGAAGAAGGAGGAAGGAAAATAAAAAGAGAGAAAGACACAGCTGAGCAGACAACTTACTCCGAACCAGGTCTCGTTTCTCGTTTGTTAGCTTGAGATGTACAAGAAGAGACAGAAAGAAATGGTTCAGATCTTGTTGACACAAAGTGATATTGAAACATGGACATTAGCTGAGTGTACTTGTCCTGTGGATGGGAATATCCCAGGGAGCCAAAAGCTTGTCAAACACAAATGAACATGACAATTGTTGCCTGTCATCCCCACTCTGTCTCCTCTCTTTGCTTCCCCACTCACCACTTGTACACAACCTAATAAAAGTAGGAATGTCCTGAAAATATTATTCTAAAAACAGGACGCACTGATATGGAGAAGCATCACTTTCATTTCACTTCGGATGACACTATCACGGTTGCACAGAAGGCTTGTTTCATAGCAGGTGGTAAATACTGCAGCTCCCCTCCCAAGCAGCTCAGCCATCAACCCCTGAGGGTACAACAGGAAGACTCACACTTCATACGCACACATACACACCACTTTATCTGGCACACCTTGGTGTTTGCTCCTCCAAATTCCTGTGTGACTAAAGCTTAAGCACAAATAATGCAGAGATAAAATGCACGGTTACTGTTCAAGTAAATGTTAGAAGTGGCAAGACGGCGGTTCAAGTGACCTTGAAAGTGTTGTGGCGGCTGATGAGCCATTACCAGCAATTCAGACACACCCAACAGCGCCAGAAATGGCTGCCCTCTGGACATGCAATAAAGTCGACCAAAATTCCAGTCAGTGCTGTGAGCTAAAATGCTTTGTTGATTAGAGATGATGGGAGAAAAAAAAAAACACTCCAAGCTAGTTGCACACTCACAAGGGGACCAGGTATGTATATGCTAGCTCTGTACAATAATGGTGTGCAGGGGAGCATCTCCAAACAAACCACTCATCAAGGCTCGGAGTGGATCAACAGACAGGAGGAGATCAATTCTGGCTTCTAGCTAAGAAGTTCAGGTGGGCACATGAGCACCAACGCTTTCAAAATGAAGAGCAGGAAAAGGGTACCTGGACTGATAATCACACTAAATGTTGTAACACTGATAGCAGGGTCAATGTGTAGAGTTGACAGCATGAATCCATACATCCACCAGGTCTGAGCCAACTAAAAGTAACAGGATCTCAAAGCAGGGTTGCAGCTGTATACTGGTTTCACGGTATACCAGGATATGAAAATTAAGAGTTATTTGTGTTGCAGGAAAATGCTTCAAATTTATATTTCAAGTTCATATCTGCAGGACATAATATGTTTGTGAAATTATAGTACAGTGCTTGTTCAACCATTCCTTTAAATTTAATTGCAACAGTAATAACAATAATAATAACAAAAATTGTGTAATACTGTGAGAGCGTGATGTTTCCAGAGACAGTTATCATACTGTGAAAATCTCATACCATAGGAAACCTATCTGGAAGTCAAGCTGTGGTAGTCGTGAGTGTATTCTTGCAGACTTGAAGGGAAAAAAAGAACACAGGCTGCTGTATGTCTTTGTAGGTGTGCATTCAAGTGCTGGTGTGAAGCTCTGGACATCCCAAAAATTCAGTGTCAGCTACTCCAAGCTACTTTGTCATAAAAATCAAGCTGAAGCAACACAAGCAACTAAACATGATTGCCCTAAAAAGACTGAATTTGCTAGCTTTCAACACATTAAAACGACTTCTCTTCCCACAGCTGGCTGTCAAGCTTTGTACGCTGGAGGTTCCCACAGCACATGAACGCACAACAGCACAAGTGTCAGCTACGCACACTGAGCAGCCTGCAGCAAACTTTCTCAACCAAATCTGAGAAGGCATGCAAAAACACAGGTACTGTATGGTGCTTGAACATCATTATAAAAGATGCAAGAGTGAGGGAGAGGAAGCAGTGAATTCATCATTCTGTAGCTAAGAGTTTAACAGCACCGGGAGGAGGGAGCTAACAGAAGTACAGGGAGCAAAGGACAGCTAAGTGCTAAATAAATACACAGAAAAATGCGTTGTGTCTCCTGATATTTGTGCCTTATATTGCTACAGGAGTTGTTGTTTTTGGAATAAATGTGATGACCATAGTGGATATTTGGATTTTGTGATTGGCTTTGTCTGTGCGGCTTCTGGTGTGGCTAATTTTTGTCTCTTTTTGGGCACTCACATGGACATGTGTGTCCACACAAATTTAACATTTTGCAACAATTCCATGTGGCTGCACTAACACAACTAGATAATTAATCAAAGAGTCAAAATGACACAAAATAAATCAACAACAGTTTTGACAACTGGTTAATCGAGTTCTTTATCAACCACAAAAAAAGAAAACATAGCTCGGTCCAAGCTTGGAAATGTGATGATTTGCTGCTTTGCTGTTTTATATTTTTTGACTGTTAGTTGGACAAAGCAAGCAATTTGAAGATATCTCTGGCAGGCTCTGAGAAATTGTGAGTGCTTTTTCTAGAACAAAAAAAACACTAAATAAATCTGTTAATAATTGACAAATACAAGAGAGAATCTATAGATTCATCAATAATTAGAATAGTAGAGTTGCAGCCTCACATGCGGCAGACAGAAAGACTATGTCACATATCATGCACCATGTCACTTTGTACGTTATGTCCTAAGATTACAATGACTTTAACAGCAGAATACAAGGGACGTAAGATCAGTCCCCATATATCAATTCAAAACTGCACCTTTGGGACATCATAAAATGGGATGTTCACACCAAAAGTTGAGGTGTAGACCAGCATCAATTCAGCATCTTGAACTGAAGAATTCAAAATGTTTTGGTTGTAAAAGGATCCTTTTCTGTGCTGGTTAGGTGTCCTCAATAAAGAGGCTATGGAGTGTAAAATGTTTTGTGCTTTCTGCCTAAATACTAAGTTATGTTCAAGGGATCAGTGCTTTGTGCCGAAGAAAGGAAATTACTCTCTCCACTCTGTTGGAGGTATGCAAAGTCCCTGTCTCTCTTTCTCTCCCGCACACAGCGGCACTGGCAGGTTATTGATTCCCAACCTCCCACTGGGTTGCATAGTGAAAGTGACACCTAACTCACAGCAGAGATTGTGCAGAAATTGCTGCAAACGGTGAGGAAAAAGTGAGGGACAAGAAAGAGAGACATCAGCAAGCTCCTCTTCACTGCACAGACCCTCCTTCACTGATTATCAGTGAAACACACTAAATGATTTTTAAAGCACTTCGTGGACTGGAACCAATCTGATTTTATTATTTATTCAGCCCCAATTCCACCTCACATCTAATGACCAATCACTGCTCTTCATTCCACCCTCCCAGGTAAAGTCCAAGTCTGACCTAGCAGTATCCACTCTTTTTAGAGCCTGTCAAAAGACTCCCCTTTGTCTTAAGCTTTTTGAATATTATTGTGTCAAATTGTGACTTAATTATTCCTGGCGTTCCATGTAATCTATGTACATTAGAGCAAAACTGAACTGGCGGTGCTGAGATATAAGATGATGTTAATTGGCACAGAGAAACAGAAATGCATAATAATTGAGATAGTGTAGAAAAAGTGTCACCATTACATAAATTGTACTTGTATAATGCTAGAGCAGAGGTTAGAACAGAGGACAGAGTTTACATGCTACTAACATTTTAAGGGTTGCACCAGCTGAAATAGTTACAACTTGAATCTTACAGCTGGCCCTTAGTAGGTGTAAAGTCCTCTGTAAAACAGTGTTTGGCATGATGCCCGTTTTTGAAAGGTGGGATGCCTTGGAGGATGAGGAGGAGCCAATTATACCAGTTGTTTTGCATCAGCAATGCCTCCTCCGTGACAGTGCACAAAATACTCCTGCAACAATACACAAACTAGCATCAACACAGCATTGCATTATGTTACAGGGCTAGCAAAGCAGGTAACTTGGCTAAATTTGGCATGAGGCAAAAATGGTATAGTGTTGGTAAACAAATATGCAGGGCTAGATAATTTTTACCTAACAATTTCACCTGCCCAAAGCAGAGTATCCTATGTTGTAGATAACGGTTTCACCACTCTAGCTGGAGATTAAGGTTGTATAGTCATCACATAATCATACTGCTTTGTCCAAGTTTACATTCCTTTTTATTGCTGTTTGGTGATTAACATTGGCTATTTTTTTATCTGTTAGCCTCTTCACTTTTGTCTTTTGTCTTAGGAAAGTGTTCAAAGACAAGTGGGCAGGAGAGACAACAAGGTAATAAATACTGCCTTCAGAATAGTGCTTTTCACTGACTGGCCTGAGCACGTGAAAAAATCATTTTCTGCAACAATATAATGGCTACTTTGGACTTTACATCAGAGCAGTTAAAATGAACCTATAAACTCTGTGGGGCGACCAAACATGGACAGAGCTTTAGTTTCAGCATATCGTTTAATGTGGACTTTGCAGAGAGGTATAGCTGGTTCAATGGGCCATCTCTCTCTCATTTGGTTTAAGTGGCTGTGCTAACAGTATAGAGGGGACTAGATCACATAAGAAACAATATAACCCAAAAAAGACTAAGACCAGAAAAAGGTGGAATGAACTAGACAAAGACACAAGGTTCAAGTTATACTCCTGAGCTTTATCAACAACAAACCTACATCTACTGTGGCCTGAATACACTGTAACATGTGCTGTCCACAAATAAGGCAGTGGCTTCACGGTACATCACACATCATGATGTACATTTCAACTGACTATAAAAGAACACTGTACGAATACTCAGCGTTCCTGTGCGAGGAAAATGTCAGGTATAGAGCAGATACCTTACCATGCCATAAATTCTTTCACTTCAGTTGAATAAAGAGAGATGTTTTAGGGTGGCAGCATGCATAGTGAAAGTTGCAGTTGGAATGACATGCTTGACAGCTTGTACCGTATATTCACACAGGGCATGCACGCTTCCACATGTCTGCCTTTTTTTTTTTTCCATGCATGGATCTGTCGAGACCAGCATATCAAAACAATGATGAATGTTAGAGAACACTGCACAGTAGCTTTTACATGTAAGCTCAGCATTGTTTGCAAGGAGAGCAGACTTGCTTGAAAGCATGTAAATAGCAAAGCACTTACTGCATGTATAGAAAAAGACGGGTTGGTGCGGGCTGAAAAAAGGCAGCACAGAAGTAATTCAGCTATTACATCAGAGTGCTTACAAAAGCAGAGCCTTAAAATAAGCCAAGCATCCATTGGTTCAAGAGCAGGGCAGATTTATAGGGAGTATTTAAAGAGAATTATTTTAAAAATGAAATATTCAACTTTTAGGGGAGAAACATTTTGGTGTGAAGGTAAATGACATTGTGAGTTGCTGATGAAGCACAATCCTTCCCTAGCTTAAAGAATAGCAAATGTACTGATGGTAATTTCATCTAGGTTTATATCAAATAGTTTTCCCAAGCATTTTGTGTTCTGAAGTGACAGTACACAATTTCCTTCAGTTATACTCTATAGTTAGGCTGGGCCAGGCCTGAATAAGGACAGTGAGTGCCCAAAAAGAATCATCTCCCTCACTTAACTCTGTATGTGTGGGTAGATGTGATGATGAGTCCAAGTGCTCAGATTCCTGCCTGTCTGAAACATGGCCTCAGGGTGTATGTCTACAATTCTCCAACACACATAGGGCGGCTGTGGGAACACTGGTCACAGAGCACGGTGACAGTGTAGAGAAGTAGAGTTTATCACTGAAACCAGTCCACAAGTGGAATGAAACTGCAGGTGAGATATTGCCCCCTAGTGGCTTATTTGCCAAAAACAGCCACTAAGTTGAGTGAAGCTGAAAAGCAGTGATATTGGACAGCCTTAATAAATGAAGCACTAAAATGTAGATCATCTGCATTTGTCCGAATTACTGTTTATTTTTGTGGAACCATCAATGCAGACTAAATACCCAAGACAAACACCTTATTAATCATGCAAATTCAGAACTCGATTCCTTCCCGTAGGTAAATCAAGGTAAAATGGGGGGAACATGAAACATGCTTGTTCATCCAAAAAGACGAAAATTAAATATATAAAACCATACGCTGGAGGAGGATTTTCTCCTTCTGTGCCGGCAGAGAATGTGCAGCTGCTTAGGTACTGTGCCAACAACACGCCAAGGTTGACTCACTTCCAGAAGCTGCTGTGTAGAATCATCCAGAGGCTGGGAAGTCACTGGTGCTGGGGCTGACTGATGCACGGTGCTGATTTCATTATGAAATCCTAATAATGGTTAATAGATACCACTCTATGTTTTGTATCTTCAGGTTTATTCCACCCTGAAATTTCTGACTAGATTTAACAATCAAAACATCATGCTAAAAGACACAAAGCAATAGAAGTTAGGTGCAGGGGAGGAATGAAGCCAGCCCAATACAAACAATTTAATTCCAAGCGTTTTCATTAAAAAAAAAGGCAAGAAAATAAAGTAAACAAAACTAACAAGAGCAGAAAAATTAAATAAGGGAACTTATAATCAAAAATAGAAGAAAATTGACCGATGAGATTATCAATTTAGTCTTTCTAATAAGAATAATAAGAAGAACCTTTACAACAATAAATACCACATGACCATAAACACCTAAAATCTGATGTTAAATTATATAATTTAGGTAATGAAATTATACTTTTTACACCAGACTTTCCCAAACTACATGGAAACTACATGGACCTATTCTCTGATTTGTTTGTTTGTTATTAAGCAACTCAAAAGTGCATCTGGGTATTTGTCATTTTTCCTTTCTAAAGAGGCAATAACTGGGAAAATGGAAATTGTAAACGCTGACATGCTTGTCAGATCTAATTAGAGTGTGACAACAAAACAGCCCGGTATCGCACAGTCCTGTAAAGCCATCCATTTTGTCGCTAAGTTACATTTCTCATCATCTGAACGACAACAAAATTACAAGTGACAATGGTCGTGATCCCCTGGAAACTCTCAGATCAGCTGATAATTGGATGGTTCTTCATTCGCAAAGAACAAACGCCATAGTAACATCGCATCACACATAATTGCTTTGATTCATTAATGCTGGCTGGCTCTGCTGCCACTGTGTTGATTGGTTCACTCTGTCATGACAAGAACACTGCGATCACAAGAACATTTCCCATTCTATACTGAAACCAGCCACACGGTAATTGGAAACACAAGGTCCTTGTAGCACTGTTTGAGGTTTCATTGACAAACACAAAGCTCGGTCCAACGACTTCAGCAACACACTGCACGGCTCTAAGTTAATTCCACAGCATCCTTAAAAAAGTGTCTAAATTCTAAATGAAATAGTTCACAAAACCCTTTGATGGTAGAAATTTTGAGGCTTCTTCGGCATAGCGGACACAATTGAATAAAAATAGGTTCTTCAGAGTGCTTTAGCTCAATGGCTGTTTGTGTAATGTAGCATGAATAGTACAAATTGCTATAGAGGCCTGTCACTTATCCTCTCCACATTCAGCTGCTCTTTTGAGCAGTCAAGGTCCTTTTTAATGCATATTCTCTTAGTTAAGTCTTGAAGATGGAAAACAACCTCACTAACATGTCCCCTATTCAATCACCCAACAATTCACCTTGCATTTGTCTTCAAAATGATTGCTTTTTTTTGTCAAACATCAGCCACAGCAGAGCCAATTAACCTTTTTTACGAGCTCAAATACATGTTGGCTCAGGACAGGGAAGAAACATTTTTAGGTGAATCAAGAGGAGATGGCATGAAACATCACAGTTTTGTGAAAAATGAGAATGAATCATGCGTGAAGAATGTCATTCATCTGACAGAAACACATACAGTACGTAGAGAGACAAGATAGAGAGACTGAGTGGGAGGCAAAGAAAGTGATTTAGCTGTAACGCAGCAGCCAGGTGAGTGGTCACACTGTCATGTCTGGCATGCAGCAACAAGTGGAGATGGCGATAGATGGCTTCAATGCACAGTTCTTCATCAGTGACTCAACATCTTTTCTTGGAGGACCACAAATAGTCACATGAAAAGGAAAAATGTGTATATTTTGACTACTGTCAACAAATCCCACAAAAAATTTCAAGACCAGGAAAGAACTGATCCCACTAACAAGGATTTCTCGTGCAGCTGCTTTCAGGATCCTCTGTGCCCATAGACCTACACTGTTGTGCAAAAAGCCAAAGAGTAACAGGTACAATATTTATTATGCAAACCATCTTAGTTTAGTGTGTTAACATGCTAACGCTTGCTATCATTATTGATTGATATACATCTGAACTCTATACTGATCCACACTACTGGACTGGGTGACATGTTCGATCATCACGATGAATATAGGCACTGAAGTCAATCCCACATACACCATCCTGCTGATATGAATACTCACTACTGCAGCAAGTGTATTAATCCGCAGCTGAAAATAGTCCTTAACAAGCACACTATACACTATTCCCATGTTTTAGGAAGTTCCTGAGCCTTAAAAAATGAAAATAAAACAGATTTGTGGCCTGTTTTTAAAGATTTACAGCTTGGGGAACAGCTGACTGGAACGGACAGGCTAGGGAAGGTGGAAATCACAGACCACAACTAACGGATTGTCGGTTTTGGCCTTTTCATGGGATTTGTCAACTATGAGAAAAATATAGAGTAACGTCATCCTTATCACTTGACATATGCAATGTAAAAATGTTACCTATGATAATCTGCTGCTGCTCAGTAAGAACTGAATCACAGATAAAGACACATTTTAAATTCCTCCAGGACAGATGCTGAGGTTGCATGTTCTTCTTCAGCTATACCTTCAATTACACCCGTACAGACACTTTCATAATGTATATTTCTATCTGCCAGCACACCTGAGAGTCTGTTTTGAATGTTACTCTCTACAGAACAAGCATCAAAGAGTGATCTAACAGCACAGAGGTGCTGTGTATCAGAGAAAAACACGGAGCGTGCACAACATAACAGCCTTCCTATAGGATCAACTGGAATTACAATATGTGCTCACGGCTGGGTAAAACAGCATCCATCTCCAGTGGATACAAATCTGCTACGGTGAAAATACGCAGGGAGGGGGAAAACAATTTAATTTGTGTGGGCTGTGGATAACCTCTAATTCAGTGTTTCCTTCAATATCCAAAATGTAAAATGCAAATGAAAAAAGAGAGAATAATAAATGGAGCATGATAAGCAGGGGAAATTGCTGATAAAGAGAAAATTGTTACAGAGACTAATGTGCTTGGAAGCTGGCCAGTTATTTAGTACGTTGCCATCTCATCTCTTTAGACGACCATTTGCTATTTTGATTGATGCGTGAGAGCGTCGCCGGCCGGAGTTTACGCTGAACGTTGAAGGAAAGAGGAATGAAATCGGTGAAACAGGGCAGAAGCTGGACAAAAGCGTGATTCACAATTCCGAGCTTTTCCCGGAAACCCTGGCCTGATGGACTGCTGATGACTGGTGGATGTTGTGGCGGATGAGTGGAGGACAGAGAGAACCCGCTGAGAGGTCAATAGTTCTGCGCTGACCTGTGAAGAACTCCATTATACCTCGATCACATCTCTGACTCTCTCCTTTTTTCCAGCTGGTGCAGCCAGCCAATACTGAGCAGTAACAATATCATTGTTGCAAACTGGACTAGAGTCCTGATTCAATCACAACCCTGTACAGAAATATATCACACAGTCTCTCTTGCTTTCAGCAAAAGTTTGCAAGCACTTTGGCTGCAATATAGGTTGCAATTTGATGGCATTTCAGTCAATACTCCAGCCTCCTGTTCGATCTCAAAACCTGCGATCACTTCAAAAACACAATGCTTCAAAGAATGGAAGATCTGTTTGAAAGCACATCTACAATACTGTAAGGCTGATTAATATGATCTGTTACTAAACAAGCAAATGGATGCCCCCTCACTTTCGATGAAACAAAAAAGGAGAGAACAGAGCTGATTTAATTCCATTACATAACACCTTTGTTGCTGGAGCAATCTGTTATTGCTGAAGCTACGCTTTGTCACTGCCATTACAGCCAAACAATTACATGCCTGATTGTATTCACTTTGCCCTTACACACACCCACTGCAATTCTTCATGCTGTTACAACTGACTGATATGCTTTGCATATGATACAGCTGCTAACTTGCATATTCCACTTAGAAGCAAAAAGACTATAAAAACTTGCAGGAAAGGCATGATATTAAATGAGAAAATTAGAAGCACCTTGGGAGCCGTACACTGACAGTGCATGCCACATGGATCCATTGATTCCAGCTGTCAACCACTGCTACATGTCATACCCCTCTCTCTCCGTCTCTCTCTCTCTCTCCCATCTCCCTGCTTCTTCTAATGTTACTATCAAATCAGTCGGAAGTGTAACTTGTACCAACAGCTGCCAAATAAAGGACGGAAAGGCATAATGCAGCAATAAATCAAAATAATCAACAATAGTAAGCTGTACTTTGCTACAATATTTGAGTGACTATATTTGCTAACTTTCCACTACTGCACTATGGCTGATTGAAGTCTCTATGATCATATACAAAATGCTCTTCCTATATCGACATATATCACAATATAGTAAAAATCACATTTAACTGTGATTAACAGTTAACAAGCAATTCAACTTTTCTTTTAATCATGAATTTGGAAATCTATAACCTTTTGACACAATATGTTCACATATTCAATATCTTCATGAAAGTCTATTAAGAATAATAGCAAATTATTGCCCAACCAGAGCCACACCCATTCAACAGAGGCAGGTGGAAGTCCCCAGGTCACTACCACCAATGTTGTGGTTGTTTTAAGGCTTTGAGCCACACGACAGCAGAAGATGGACAGTCTGTCCTACAGCAGGTCCTGCTTATTTGGCAGAGTAATAACAGAGATTCCCTTTGGCAATAAGGGCATATAGAACACATGGCAATTTTTAATATCCCCAACAGCGCATACAAATCGCCAGTCACCACAATTATCTCTTTCTGAACCTTTATGAATAGGAAATTACAAACAGTAAACTGATCCAGAGATGTCTGTAGAGGTACATGGCTTGAGAGAACAGTGATTCATGGTGTTGTATTTGGTTGTGAGGAGATGAGCCCATGGTAATGAATGAGCCTTAAGGAGGGCTTGGCCCCCGTCATTAATCTTACAGAACTGGGCTACAGGAAAATGCAGAGTCACTCTATTAACACAAAAGAAGACATCTATTCTGTCACACTTTGTTGAACTCACCTAAGAAACATGCAGATTACTTCAAAGCAATTATAAGATTCCAGTATGCCATTATAGAGTCCTCTAGCAACAAATGAGAAAGCAAAACTAGCCCAAAAAACATGAAAGATGGATAACCAGTGGAGGACATATCTGACTTAATTATGATTCAGAGCATTTTCTCTTGTACCAGAGGAGTGAAGGAAAAAGTAATAAAATCTGGACTAGAGCACATGGTGCCACTGCTGAAAATGTTTGACTAGGCACTGAGCAGTTACAGCCGCCAAAGCAATGCTGCTTATGGTTTATGTCACAAGGCGATTGATACCACCATCATTACACACCTAAGCTTCTTTTGATGAAACAGCTATCTTGGAAAATGTGTCTTCTTCGTGACACACTCTGCTGGCTTTTTCAAGTCTCCCCATTCTGAGCATGATGAGAAAACACAGACACGACAATGACAACTATGAGACGGGAGCATCAGTCGCATTTTCCCCCTCATTCGTTTTCAATGAGTGAGGCGCGGAAACTTTGAAGACCTTCTGAGGGATTCTCGAGGTGCTGCAGAGGAGGTTTCAGTTTCCAGGAAAGTCTGAGTTTCTTACATAATTCCCAATCCACTCAGCCAGCTGCTATCAGTTTTTCAATTCAGTCATTTCATTTTTTCTGTCTGGCATACAATCCATTTTTTTACTCATCACGTTTTGATCTGACAAAATCTAGTATTAAATGCTGATGATGTTCTTAAGTTTAAAGTAAAAATTACTTCCTTGTGGCAATCACAGGCCGAAATATAGTCCCTATTTTATTCAATAGCAGCTCTGTGAAAGATGCCTTGAAGTAACTTTGAGTAAAGCGATCATTTTTGATGAAAACTCCTGTTTTCAGTTGTGTGATGTCTGCTAAGTGCCATTTATGATGTGCCTAATGTGCCATTTGCACAGGAACTATTACACTGTAACTCAAATTATCTTGCCCACCACATACGGAACATGACTCAAAATGGCACATATATCAGCATTCCACGGTCGCATACAGTATGCAGTCTATTTCAAACCACATTTTTGATATTGTACTACTGATGTTCATTTCTTTCTGCCATTTAACGTATCTACATTCTGCAACTCCCTATATAGCAGTTTTCATTGTTACTGGCAGAGCACGAGGAATTCACAGGAGACAATATATGCGCATACTCAAGGTGATGTGATAGACAGAAGCCGGTGACACATTTCATATAACGCAGAAGGAAAAAACAGCCAGTGTCAGGCGACACCTTGAATGTATTCTGTCCTGTTCTTTATTAAATCAGTGCGATGCAATGACTCCTCTCAGCCCCGTTTGTTTGGCTGTTCTGAAATGTAGAACTAGTGTAATTAAAATATACCTGACTGTAATACCACTAACTGCAGGTGTTGCCAAAAAAAACAAAAAAAAAAAAAAAAAAAAAAACAGAGCTGACACCACTATAGGCACTATATTTACTGTCCACACTTTGAATGTCTGGAGTCTGAGTGCAAAATTTCTGCACTCGAGTCCTCAAACATTTCCTCAACTGAATAAAAGAAGTACTTTGCTTCTGCTAACAATCCAAGATGGAAAAATAGAGTCATGTGTCACGACACCTGTCACTGATGTCACACAAAATGATAATAATAATTCGTAAGTGTCCACTGTGAAATCTTAATTCACTGTTGAGCATAGAGTGATTAACTCTTATGTTTGGAACTGCAAGTAATAAGATGAATAAAGAGCCCAGGGTTTCTCCTCTATTTGATTGCTTTTGATTCACTAGCATCTGTGATTCAAAGGGATATTTTATAAAGGGTTTCTTTCATGCATAACTTTCTAAAAAGCTTATACATACTTGCGGGGTTTGACTGGGCCCGGCTCCAGACAACTTTAGCTTCACATATGGACAGAAAAACCCTGGAACATATTTCAACTATACATTAAAAACAACACGCCACAGAATTACAGAGGCGATTGGAATAAAGGCTTGTTATGCGATAGATGGAATTCTATTTGTGGATGAAAATACCATATGTGTCTTATATTATACTGCTTGTTTACAAATGATGACCTCCTAGAATTGAAATTGTCATGTTCAACATGTCATCAATTACTTACTAATAGGAACTGAAAGCTGAAAACTTGTGAAAACACTGACATGCACTCAGCGTAGTTAGTGAATTTAATGTATTTAAATTGTAATAATGATTAGAAAAAATACGCTGGTATCTATATTTTTTCATTTGCCATATCTAATATGGCTGATAAAAATAAGGATTCTGCTGGGGTCAAGCCTGGATGTCTGGCTGGCCAAACTAACATTCATTCAGTGTTTGTCTGGATGATACAGCACGGCAGGAATTCTAAACATTCTGAAAGACGAGCATTAATGCTAGCAAACATGGTGTGTCTGATGCACTGAGACATCAACAATGTCAACATTTTGTTTTCTTCAATAAAACCCTTGATCATTTTTCTGTAATTACCGTTTTACCACACCGGATAATTGCTTGAGTTTAATTCATTTCTAAGTATTCCAGCTACAGTGCCGTCAGTTTTTATTTTTCCCCTCACTAGAGCTACAGTGCATCTGTCACCAGTTTTGTTTTAGTCCACTTAGTCTGCACCGGGGACTGACAGTGAATTAGGGTACAGAGAGACAAGCTCAGGGTGAAAATTGGTACAATTACATTCATCTTTTCAGAGGATGTCTCAGTGAAAGGTGCTTCCTGGGGAATTAATCGCCCCACCGTTTGAGCATCTTACCTGTTTAATAACCAATTTAATCACTTCCTCCCAAGGTTCAACACTCCTAAAAAGATACGAGCGGTTGATTTTTATTAACACACTGTGCTTCCATTAAAGGCCAATTAGAAGCCATGAATCAGTTTTGTGCTTCTTTTTGTGCGTCTGCTGTAATTCATTTGTTGTAAACAAATGAGATAGGGCTATTGAGAATAACTCAACATAGCTTTACACGGATTAGCAGTATTATTTATTACAATAACAGACACGTAAGAATAAGGTGCTTCTGCTTAAGTGTCATATGCTACATCTAAACTGTATCAACAAAATCTGTAATCTTACATTTCTTATTTCTTAAATTGCTGTATCTGCCTCACAAACTATTTATCCTCAAGTGACTTGAATGGCTTAACATTCAAACCAGGAACCACGTTTTAAAAAAAAGAGCCCTTCTCAAGGTCAATGGCACGCTTACAACAAGCCTAATTGAGAATTTGATCTAGTTGCTCTAGGGGGTGGACAAAGTGCTGCTGTGAATGTTAAAGATGAGCTATCAGGATTTGATCAGAAGTAATCAAAATGCTGAGCTACTTTTAGGTCACATCCATCTTTACCACCAAACTGTGCAGCAGACCTGCTTTTCTGTAGTATATGTGTTCTATAAAACTGCCAGACTTTCTTAAGCCCAGCAAACACAGAGGGCTCCTTGTGTATCAGCAGAGACAGATGTTAATCAAAAAATATATTTTTTGACATCTGAACAGTGGAGCAATAGTATAGAACACTATGTCTGATATCCTGCTCAGAACCATAGGGAATACTAGCATGCTGTGATCGATACTCTGACTGCAAATCAAACAGCGCAGAACTATTTACAACAAATTCATGCTCACGGACTTTGTTTTAAACTCCAATGCCGGCCCAGCAGCCACTTGTGACGGCTATTTTGCTTGTGTTTGTATGGTTGTGGCATTAACAGAGTTGTTTATTTATGTATTTATTAGAAGAAATGAATGTTTTATCACTACTCGTTTCCCAAATGCTCTCTCATAGACAGGGCCACCAGAAAAAAAAAAGAAGTTAAATAAATGGACATTGTCTCTGACTACGGGCATGAAATATCTGAAAAACTCCACAAACTTTAGTTATACCCCAGGGTCTCTGACCTAATTTCAGCTAGTTAGTGTTAAATCTGCCGTCTCCAGCAGATTTGTGTTTATTTTGATGGACAAACACACAACTATACATTGATTTAAAAAACATGTAATGGACAGAAATACCTTCTGTCTGTTTTACCTCCTTTTTGTGATGGCTTAAGCTTCATCAGTGGTGTTAGCTTTATGAAGCATTAGCTTGATAAGGCATTTCTGTGCATTCCATTTGTTTTTAAATTAGAACCTGTAATTATGCATTTCTCTGCTGTGTAGTTACTCTCTCCCTCTCCTTTTTTTGTAAATGCATACCCCAGAGATGTAGTAGATGGTGTCAGTTACTATAATTCATCATGTGAGCTGCACAAGGCATGGCAGTGCCTGGCTTACTGACCCCACCTTAGGAGAGGTTGCCACTCCGTATGCCATAACATACAGTACACCCAACTAATCAATGAGAAAATGAATTGCCAACTTTTTTATATTTGATTTTAATCAATTAGTTACAGTCCCTGTTGAATACTTTGAAATCTAGCTTACTCTTGCTGTTTTCTCCGACATTCACAACCTCAGCTTTAAGAGATCACCAAAATGATTACAATTCATCCTGAAAGGAGTATGAACATGTGTACTAAAATTAATAGCAATCCATCCATAATTTGCCAAAGCATTTTACTCAAAACCCTCTGGGAACCATGAATGTCTACACCAATTTCATGGCAGTCCAACCAATGGTTGTTCAGCCTAACCAAAAGTGGTGGACCAAAGAGAGGCCGACATTGCTTACCCTTGAGCTATGTCGCATTGCTTGGGTAAACATATGACACCACAGATAACCACCATTTTTGACCAAACTGGAATAACTGCGTCATGATTGTTTGCCTTGGCCAGCCAGTCAAGTTAAAGTTTACATCCATGTCTGTCCAGACTCATACAATATATGACTTTGAAGGATTTCAATTAAAGGTATTCAGTGCATGTCTTTGGTGAAATGGAAGTTATCGCTATATATGTATGATTCAGTGAATATTTTCAGTGAGAAACATGTTGTCTTCACTTATTTCCACAGAGGAGTACAGAGGACTGATACAGAGCTTCATCACAAGTTCAATATCAACATTTGTGGTGAACTACAATGCTTCAAATATTGATATTGTTGCATAGAAGCTACAAATTGCTTCACAGACATCTTCAACCCAGCAGCACTGAAGAACTGGACAACCACCACAGTTTGAAGTTGGGCACTGAAGATTGTTTTGGTGAATTGGTGTTACCAATTCACTAAATGTGAGATATGGTCACAATGTCCCCTTCTGTTCCTGAGTTACAGCATTGAAAAATGTCCAGAAAAGTGAACATTATGATGTCACAGTGAAGTTTACGTCTGGATATAAGAAGTCATCACCTCATCATTTTATCCTATGAGACATTTTTGTGGAATCCTGTCAGAATTAGCATATGAATTCTTGAGTTATGGCCAAAAATATACTTTGCAATGTCACACTGACTGCTGAACTGTGACCACCAAAATCTAATCAGTTCAAGTGAACACCCTCAAGGTGTTCCTGAAATCCTGCGTTCACAAGAATGGGACAGACGAATGGACATACCTATGGATGTAAGTACAGGCCGACAACCCAAAAACATGACGCCTCCAGCCACAGCTGTGACCAGCATGGAGGCATAATAAAGGCATGTAATGTATAGAGCTTGAAGGAAACTTACATTACAAGCAATCATAGTTTTAACTGCTTTTATAGTTGCACAATACAATGAAAAGGTAGGTGTGAAGCAAACTAAAGGCTTGTTTTGTTCTTCATAATGCTAAGTTACCGCAATGTTCTGGATATAACTTATAGGAACGTACTGGATTTATAAGAGCTGCATGAGAGCAACGATACTGCAGCATAAAGCTCTAGTGAAAGGCATCTTGTTTGCTGGGAAACAAACTTTTTTGCAGAGAATAATGCTACTCTGTTCTGATTAAAGGCAGACACCATTGAATATTTCATTGCAGCTTCAAAATGAACTTGTGTTGTGAGCGGCTTTGATGTAAACTTGCCGTTTCAACCAGTGGTGGCTTGTTTGACAGGCAGCAGTCACACACAGACGAAAACAGCCCAAAGTTGCGCAGGAGAAATGTGCCCCCCTTCTACAAGCTGGCAGAGTGGTAATGATTAGCTCTCTAGCAGGATTCTCCTAAGGCAAGTGATTACGACACGCTCTGCAAACTATGACACCTCTTACCTGGAGCCCAAACAAAGACAGCATCCCAAAATATTTCTAGAGCGCTGCTAAGAAGAGTCTCAGCTCAAATGCTGTTTTTGCCTTCTCCCTGCAAGAGTTTGTGTTTATTATTCAGGTTGAGGACTTGGGGGGGAAATTGGTTTTGCTAATTAAAATTACTTCCTGCGAAAACAAATGAACTGTAAATGCCAGCAAACAAGAGCTGCATACCTGCCTTTTTTTCTGCTAGGTTCTTGAGTTGGATGAGAGCTGTTGAGAATGAATCATTTTTCTCAGTGTTTCGCTCCGTTTTGCCCCTTACCCGGGTTGTGAGCAGCGCTAAGCCTCCATGAGAGGAATAACCTGAAATGGAGGAACACTTCAATGTCGCCCTTTCCCCCTCTCCTCCACGAGTGATTATACAATTGATTTTTTTTTTTTTTTCCACCAGAGGTTCCTGCTACAGGAGCAGTAATAACAATTTATCTTGGCTCCTTGTTCCATTACAGCAGAGCTGCAGTGAAAACAGAGGAAAAGTGCAGTGTTATATGATTTATGGAGGCCATTTGACCTGTGCTTATTAGAGGGATCTACCGAACGTGATGTCGACTTCGGAAATAGACTATGAGCTTTGCTCTGTGATGGGAGTGCGAACATGGCTTTCAGGGAAGATGGAATGGGTGTCCCAGCTGATTGAAAAACAAACATGACCCAGTCTGAACAGTGATGTTTAAACATATACATCAGCTCTGCTGCCACATTTCGACACTCTACTTGTTACCGTATGATTTCAGTCTCATTTAGAGGTCATAAAGAAGAAAACCTCAGCCTTAATCCCTCTGTGATTCCCAAAAGTGCTTAAGAATACTGGTTTGACAGCAGCACCAGTGAATCACACATTATCGCCCCAGGTGTCCGGTATAATTTGGCATGGATAGAGATAAGTAGGTGAGATGCTTATCATCCTGCATCCTTACTTTGGTTCTAGTTTTTGTTAGAGTGATGCCTTGAGGAAACCACTGTGGCTCTAAGGGACCCCTCGTTGTTCCTCATTGACTGGCGTTTATGGAGCCGTTTAAGCATGGCGGCTAGCTCCCTGCCTCCCTCCACCGAATTCAGGTCTCTCTCCTGTGGCTAGTGATAATATTTAACTACTGACCTTATCTCCTCTCCCCCACATCTCCTCTCTGCCAGCAAATGGAGAGCATGTTAATGTCTGACACAGCTCTACATGTAGCATGCTAATCCATCTGTGGCCTGGCTGATTAAAGATGAATATCAGTGGGATGGTAAACACAGGCATGCCCCAAGCAGCTTCACCGATGACTACATCTGCACAGGTCCATGTAAACGGTTACACTCCAACCGGCATATAATATTACAGATCTTAGGGCTAGATGAATAAATCAAGGGTGCCCACTTAAGAGCAAGCAAACAAGCTGCAAACTTTTATTATGAAGTACAGAAACCACAGAACTCTCATGTCTCCCTCAGTCCCATCCTCCCACATCTGCCACAAATTAGCAAAGTTTACTATGATTAAGGTATCACATAATTTGCTTTTCAAAATGTAATTTCACACCCAGCTTAAATATTGATAAAGAATAAATAAAAGAGGTCATAAAAGGCAAGATAGACAGAATCACAAATGCTAGGGCTGAATTTATTGTGGTAAATAGCTCAACCTGATGTTTGAGGAATGAGATGTCTAATGGGACAGCACAATATAGGAGCATTGCAAAGTGTCAGTTAAATTAAATAAACCCTCAAATGCATATCAGTTATGTGACAGTCAATTTAAAAGAAAACAAGCCATAAATCATTCTCTTATTCACTTTAATCCAACGGGGACATGTACTATGAATATAAAATCTGAGCAATAAACCATTACAGCAAGCTGGTAAATAAAGCGAAGAGAACTACTTATACTTAAATATTATGATCGTATATGTAAAAAATGTTGTACAAATGATTTGTATATATGTTATACATAATTGCGGCAGAAGGTTACAGGGCCCAATTAAAGGGGTAAAGGTTTTTATTACACAACAACAGCCAAAGGCAGAATAAAAATCTACTTTTATCACATTACATTATTATCTAATGTTACTGTGGACTCAAATCTCCTTGCTGTCAAAGGGTCTGCACTTGCACACTCTACGGAAAGGTTTACACAGAAATAAGTGTCTCTTGTTTTTTGCTTGTTTTGTGAATGAACATGATCTATGAATTTGGCCCCGTCAATATTAAAATGTCCTTTTATAATTGAACTTTACCTGTAAAATATGGATTGTCTGGTGTATTTCATGCAGAATTATTTGACCTTTCTCTTGTATTTACTTTTAAGAAAAAAATAAAGACCCATAGTAGAGGCAAGTTACGAATAACTTCCAAATTCCAAAATCAAAATTGCATGAATTTCATATGCAAATAAGGCAAAATGATTGGAGCTATGAATTAATTTTAGTTAACCCAGAGCACATATTGGGGAGTCAATACGCAGTTTTATTAGGGAGCACAGATTTCAATCTCGTCAGTTCATGCTCCCATGGACAAACACTGACATCATTAAATTGCTGAAGATGAAAGCACTCTTTTTTAAAAGATATTGGAGAAAACTTTGCTTGCATCAAAAATAAGTGTGTGGCAGCACTGTGAAGGGCCCAAGTATCATATTACTGGAAGCAAATACTTCACTCTGCTGCAAACCCAAGAGCCCATGGTGTTTCAGTAAGTAAAGCCGAGAAAACAGCATGCCTTTTAAACGATTTTTTCATTTCCTCATTAAAGATTTAACTAATACCTTCAATACTAGTCCTAATTTTTCTTGTTCTGATACTTCACTTCATTTGTTGAGTTTACGAAAAACGAGGCGATAACTAATGTGAATTCACTTAGTAATTTCCATTCTGCAGATATTTATGATGTTTGTCTACATCTCATCCCATAGTTCTGGCCAATCAGAGCCTCATTATAGCACAGAATTTTATTGCTCACCCCGAATTTCTGTGTAATTTGTCTGTATACCTTTAAAATCTGTTTATTTTTGCTGAACTCTGTACTGTTATTGGCAAATTATTCTTACACTAGGTATGTCTTAGTCCAGGCACGTTCAAACTATTCCACAAAGGGCTGTGTGGCTGCAGGTTTTCATTCCAACCAAGGAGGAGCACACCAGGCCAACCAATCAAGTGATCACTTGGTTATCAGTTGAAGACTGAGATCAGCTGATTAAATGTGCTCGTCCTTAGTAGGAAAAAAACCTGCAGCCGCACACCCCATTGTGGAATAGTTTGAACGTGCCTGTCTTAGTCCATACATAAAACTAAAAACATTTCTTGATAAACTTGCTAACTCATCTGGTGGAAAGCAGTTTTTAAACTCAGTCAGGCCTACAGGTAGGTGGTTTTTCAATTCTCTGTTTTTTCCTGCTAGAAATAAAAAATAAAATGAAAATGAAACTCGATACAGTATTCCCACTTTGAGGAGATAAATGTTTGCACAAATGTAAATAGATTAAAACACAGTAACCCATACTTTCATGATAATTGTTTTTTTGGAAATGGTATATCTTTGTCTAGCAAAACTATATTTGTTTTCAGAGCACCCAAAGAGTCCTTTACATGCTGTTACAAATGTCTTCTTTAGCAGACAAAGATAGACAACGTGCCT
Organism: Chelmon rostratus; assembly: GCF_017976325.1. NCBI lineage: Eukaryota > Metazoa > Chordata > Actinopteri > Chaetodontiformes > Chaetodontidae > Chelmon > Chelmon rostratus. Next base: position 19,780,468 of record NC_055669.1, read on the forward strand.
CCTTCAGCTGATCGATAGTGGACCACCTGAGAGTTGTGCCTTTTCTCTGTGGGCAGAGTTGTCACCATTAGCTGGATGAGGAGCACAAAGTTGGAAAAAGAATGAGAATGCTGGTTGACAAGCTGCACGAAATACCTTTGAAAACAAAAGAAGAGGGTGAAAACTGAACAATTCTGTGAAAGCGATGGTTTACTTTATAAATATCATCAGAAGCAATCATTATCTCTGTGGTGCCAGGAGGGAGAGCACAGTGCTCTGCTGGCATCATATCAGGTGTAGTTCTCTTCTCAGACAAGCCATGGGGTGGCTAGACAGGAAAGCCACAGTCTTACTCAGCTAGACTACTAATGAATCTGGGGAGTTGTTTGCCATATGACTAGTTTTGGCTCATGCCATCATCTTTTCCAACCAAACATAATACTTTGCACTGCAGAAACGAGTACACTTTGTCCAGCATGCAACCTTGCAGAGGAAGCACAAAAATCAGCAATGAAACCTGAGAAGCAAACCTTTCATGCAGCTAATAAGGTTAATACTATACAGTATATTAAACACTGTTTACTGTTATTACTATTAAACCTCTATTTAACCAGGTTTGTCCTATTGAGGTCACAAAATGTCCTTTTCAAGGGAGCCCTGGCCAAGACAGCAGCATTCCAGTGTACAGATATGAAATATAAGCAAGCAAGATACACCACGGGCAAGATTCAGGCTAAACAAAGAGTGCGTAAACAGTATAAGACATTTGCAGTCTTCATTGACTATTCAAATACTTTGTCAAGGGTAATCTACTCATCTTACATTCAAGACTGAACTGAAGTTACCGACATCTCCATAGCAAGCACAGATGCTGCAATTTGGGAGTTCTTCCAAGGCAACGTGAAAAAGATTCTTTGTCCCCAATTACTAGCGCTGATTTTAAAAAAGCAGACATCAAGATACAGAATTTTTTTTCAGTGTTATCAAAAATCTGTGAATTTAACTGCATTAAATAGAAGAAATGTGTGAAATCTCTGTAGCTTGACCTTTTTTTTGTTGTTTTGCTACAAACTTAGATACAGGGTGCATATTTGCATCCTCTCCTCATTCAACATACAGTCAACATAATTTATGTTCTTTGCTCATCATGAGAGAACCCTTCCTACTGTGAACTACATCTTGTGGCAGGCAACAATAACGTTTGAGTGTGTGGGGATCTAAAATCCACTTGAAATAAATAAATCTGGGTACTACTCAGTGAAATTTCATCAAACTTTTGGCTTTTTTGTGCCTTTTTTCCATGTTGAATTGTTAAACTCCTCCACTATGTCAAAGTTGTAGACTGATTATGATTTCTCAGAAACAAATCTGAAATAAGTAAAACTGGTGTCCATAACATAAACCTATTGGCTTCTTACATGATCCAGGAGAGTCCAATGTGGATGTTCAGTAACACTGAGGAGAGGTCTAATGAAGAAACTGAAAGGGGAACACATTTCATGAACTGAACAAAGCCGTCCCAGTTTTTCCCGTCAAAAATTGTAATTTTTCCATTTCTGTCGATAGTGACATATCAGCGAGGTGAGAGGGATGTGTTGTGTTCAGATTTATTTGTGTGTCACGGACACGGCGCATTAATCAACATGAGAACATAAATGTGCCAGGGTCAGCTAATATTCGTTCATTTTCATCATCACTTTCCTTCCAGAATTTTTAAATGGCCCTAACAGCAAAGATGGAAAGTCTCACATCCTAATTGCAGTAAACTAAGCAGATAGGAATACAGTGTTAGACTCAAAGGAAAAGTCCAGTAAGTTATCTACAGCAAGGAAGATTCACTTTTTAATTAAATGGGTAGTTTAACTTACTCAAGTTCTACTTCTTTACAAACCAAGGGTTTTTTTCTCCTGCATGTGTTCCATGCTAACCCAGGGCCAACTCTACTTCACTACTTGTGGCAGCGATGGCTCCCACTACATTACTGTTTTCCAAAGTGAGTGATTTTCTGGTTTTGGATGCCAGTACTGGTAATTTGGTACAGAATCTGTGTGGGCGGTAACTTAAAAATGTTCATTATATCACTTCAATTCCAACAGCTACACAGACAGTTGTTAGCTGTCGCTTAGTCCCATCTGTGATTTCAATCTGTGCTGTGTGCATTACTCCATACTGAGATTAATCACAGGGTAAGGTACTCATTGCTGTGTGTTTTGACTGTGTGCTCAGTTTCCATCACCACAACTGGATCCATGAAAAAGAGACAGCTAAAGGTGGCTTGACACACATCACCCATTGTTTATGTGCAGTGATCACAGCTTGTGTCGGCAAGATAGTTAGACAAGCTTGCTAGGTTCAGCTTTCCAAATGAAATACTAACTTAGCGGCATGATGGATCCCCCTCAATATTGAATATAACTGGACAGAAAACTTAAATCACTAACAGATGACAGCCAACGCTACATGAAAAAGGGTGGAAAAACATCTTAAGTGTCAATGCTCATGAGGGGGTCATTCCTACATTTACAGGGTCCTGGTTAAGGTTTTGACCCAAACACAATAGGTGGGTTAATGTGTGTGAAGAGAGTATTGAACTGAAGAACACAGGACCCTCGGAACATAGTTTTACTCCTTTTATGGGCTATACAGGGCTCTGACTTTCTCCAGTCAGTAGCTCCCCAGAGTTTACAGCATGTCTCCTAGCAGCACTGACTCTAAGATGTCCGTCGGCTGTTGCCATGGGAAACACTCTCCCAAAGATGCTGTTCCCACTAATATGTTCGAAAAGTTTTATCCTCTTTTAAAATGTAAAAATATTTACAATAGCTGCAGTGACATTTTAGTTTCTGTTTAACCACTCAAAAAGTGAGGATAATTCAAACTTCAGTTTCACTTCAAAATAATCTTTTGAAAATAAATAACATGTTTCTTGATGAGAGTGGCTTTGTGGCTGCCCATCTCTCCACTTTCAGCTTGTGCTCTACATTAATCTAAAAGCAGCCACCCTCCAGATACCAGCTGGCATCTGCAACATGCCCTTCTGTTGGTGTTGGCAACCAAACCAGCAGGCTTTTGCTGTTAATTAGCCTCTCCACCACAAGGCCAATGAGCAGCATCCATGGCACAACACTTATGCACACAACAGTGCAACAGATCACACTGGTCCATTTTCTTTTTATATTTCAGCCCCCGTCCCCCCCAACACACATGTCAAAATCACCAGATGCCAATATCTTCAGCCTCAGTTTGGGAGCAGCACATTAGCATAAATCGGGATTATTATGCATGACTGTCACTTCAAAGATAATCAAACAAATTAGAAAATTCTTCAAGTGTTCACGACTGTTGGAATGAGTCAGAGATAATCCACTTTGCTTTGATTTATTTATTTTTTTGTTTTTCGCCAGTCACGAACATTTCACTTGCTTATGTAACTTAGAGTGGAGTACTGATACAGGGCAGCAGCTGCAAGATGCACAAGGACAGGAAAAAAAAATAATGAGGAGGGAGAAACAGGGGACAAAGGCAAAAGGGAAACACAAACAAAAGTCTAGACTAAGGTAATGGATACGGTCAAAAGCCAATAATCAATACACTTCCATTGCCAAGTGATCATTATATGCCCCTCCAGATAGACCTCAGATACACAGATGGTTTCTTCAGACTACCTGAAGATGGAGAATTGCGCAGTTTCAGACATCTTGTCCTCAATACATTTGTTATTTGATCAATAGGCACATTTTGCCAAATTGAAGGTTAATTTTGTGCTGTCAGTGTTTCAGCATTTCATGAAAATTAAACCGAAACAAAATGCCAAATGTTGACTTTTTCCATCCACTTTAAACTTTTGTGGGGAGCTGTTGGTCAAAATAAGCAATCTGAGGATGTCACCTCACCATATCTTGGAAATTGTGATTTTTTTCCTTCGTTTTCACACATTTCATAGACTAATCAACCAGTGAATCTGAAAAATAATCGATAAAGAAAAAAATCATTAGTATAACCAAACACAAGTAATCATTACAGGCAGTGGTAGCCTTGGGATCAGACAGATTATGAGAGGTGGGTTTCCGTTATGTTCCAAGCAGGGAATAACTGGGCAGGATGAGTTATTGCTGATTCCTTCAATCAATAGCACTTCACTGTTTGCCCTAATGCCCCAATAAAGCTGCTCATTCTACTGTACCACACAGAACTGCTGGGATTTCTACACCTAAACCCTCTGTAACAACATACCCCGGGCCATCTCTGCAGTCAAATTCCTTGATTAATGTTTACTTTACTGTATGAAAATGAAGAACTAAAACTTCCATCCCCCAACACTGTAAACTAATGGCATCATATCTGACAGCCCTGGGCCTCATCAAGCAGCCATAAAGTTTAATAAAGCACAATGAAATGTGATTTTCACATGGTGCCATTCATTTCCATAAGCCCTGCCTTTATAACCCTCCCGTGTCGCCTCAGCCTCTCAGTGGGGTTGTAGAAAGTGGGGCTTGCGCAGGAGCGGAACACTTTCACAGCTCCATTTTCATTTAGTATCATTAGAAATTCAATTCCCAGCAAATGAGTTTTTAGAATTTCACAGCAGTCCCTTAAGATGTTCTTGCATGACCCACTTTTGTCTCAAGCAGCACAGGCTTCTCTTCACTGCTACAGTTCACAATGTACATGCATAATTCTAAACTGCTCCGTTTGAGTCCCAGTGTTCTTGTTTGAAGTGTGGGTTTTTCTGGCCTCTTTGCTGACTACTGGGGTCACCGCAGGGGAAACTGGTCATTAAAGGTCCCATGGTGATTGAGGACTAGCGTAGCAGTGGCTATTTTCATCCTGTACAGTAGATAATGGTGTCTGCAAACTATGACTGTGTCAAATATGCCTTCATGACTAGACATAGAAAGTGAACATTAACAATGACAGTGCTACCAAGGGAGACATTTCATTTTTTACATTTTTATCCTGGAGTCTTAGTTATACCTACTGAAAAAACTCTAATCCTGTGAACACGGAGGTGGATTCATCCAGATCACAGGGTGATTTTCATCGGTGTATCAGAATGATATGAATTCCTCTGATTGTTCAGTTGATTGCTGACTTCAGGTGCAAACACATAGTACATCAACAGCTAAGCATGCTGAGATTATGTACTGTGATCTGCCCCATCTGTTAAAAGGACGATGACGAAAACAGGGGATCTGTCTCGGCTCCCCTTCGGAGTTAAGTAGGAAGTGGGTACAGCTGACACTTGTAACTTAAAGCATGAAATGAGCACACTCACTTTTCTGTCTGTGCAAACAAGGCTTAATAAAGGTGATGGGCTATAAATCTGGTGCTCCACCTTTTTCAATTTCCTGCTTCACTGAGCATGGAAACAGGGGACCACCTATCCCCAGGAAATACCCCAACAAAGTGACATCACATGTGACACATATGAAATGTGTAGCAATAGTGATTTCACATTAGGGGATTTGGGACACTGACCAAATGCAAATTAAATCATGTTGAGAACGCAGGTATGAGCCCTCAGCTAAAAAGAAAGTTGACTAGTGGGACCCCAGAGGAAAGATCGGACTCCAGGACATTGAATGACCGATGAGTCCAACAGAAATCATTCTATTCAGGTCAATGACACTGTTACCCTTTGAAAGTCTAGGCCTAATGGAGATAATGAATGCTTTACCATCGAGTTTATGAAGCGTACATCCTTGAAGTGAAGTCCACTACCCCCAAGTTGATCTTAAACATCATCAGTTGTGAGCCTGCTGGCTCTGACAGGTGGTCCTGTGTCGGGGAGCAGGTGACCCTCCCCCTCTTTTCCCTCGATGCTGTCAGTCACAGTGACAAAGGTGACATTAGGAGCAGATCCTGCCATGATGGAAAGGGCATCTGCACAGCTTGTACAGCTTTTAATAGCCTCTACCGAGATAGGCAGATAGAGACACGCAAATTTACCCACTTTTGAGTGAGTACACAAACGATGAGATACGGGAAGCCTCTCTAGTCTGAACGCACACACTACACAAGTACAAGGTGCCCTCCTGAGAAAAGAGGACAAATAGTTTGTACATGTTGAGAAGAAGCGATAAGTCTGAAGCATCCTTAAATCATTTTTTGTAATTTCAGTTTATTACAACTTATTTTGGTCTATTCTAATCACCTTTGCATTGCAAGGTCTCCACGTGTCCAAAACTGTTAAAATTATACCCAAGTTGTAATGAACCAAAATAATCTTTTCAGATATTAGGAGTATGTGCCACTTATTCCATAGCTGTGAGTCCACAGAGAAACAGAAATTGTGCACTCCAGTAAAGATGGATTGTGAACATGCTGAATCTTTCACAACCTTGCTCTGAAAATAACTGTGTGCTTTGAGGAAATGTGAAATGGCTGATGTGTTGGAAAGCTCAAGAAGAGATACTGTGCAAGTCTCCACCACAGAACAAAATGGTCTCCCCAGAGTAACGCAAAAGACAACAGCAATCGCTTCTTCCTCTTGTTCTTCCTGTCGTCATACTTCAGATCTGCCAACGCTGAAAACATGCTGCGGGCTGTAATGGATGTCTTTTCATCATCACCGCCATGCTAATTGAAACAGAATCTGTCGGTAAATAGGTCCATTAGGTCAGGCTAGGCTTTTAACTCCAGTTAATGTACAGAGCTATTTGTCTGAGCGTATGCTACAGTCGAAGCATAGTCACTGACACAAGGGAGAAGCGAGGTTGCTTCCATCATGGACAGTGAACACTCTCCTTGAAAACAATGCTGAAAGTTTCCATGTTTGTTCTAAATACGTTGCCAGATAAAAACTAAGAACATGTAATATTTGGGAAAAGTTCCAGTGTGTTTTCACTCGAACTACAGCAGAGGTCAGAAATTACAGATTTTTTGAGTGACGCTGAAATGAGAAAACAGTTTTCAGACCTATTCCAATAGCTCACACTAGTGAAATGTGATAATGGGAAGCAAAGATTGTAGCCCTGGAGAGTATTTTTCCCTATCATATCGCAAAGCATCACAATTAATAAATAATAGATGTCATGTATAAAAGATTATTTGTGCATTATTCACTACTAATAATCTTTCATTCCAGAGGTTTGATGTTTGTCGAGCGCAAATGACAAATTCAGCTGATAAATTTCTATGAATTTTTCATAAGAGCTGAGCTGCGTCAATTATTCATGTTTATTGTAATGACATCTTGACACGAAAGCCCGGACAGAGTGTGTGGAGTTCTTCCAGGTTCTGTGAAGTTAAACCACAGATATTTTTAAAAAATCTCTGCAGCAACAGTTGTACAACAAAATCAATATTAGCAGAGAAAAAAAAAAACAGATCTGCCATAACCCCGAAGAGGAGACAGAATATTCACTGAAACAATTCTTAGTAGATGAATTTATACCCGTGGGACTGTGCTCTATTTATCATTTGTTAAAGGATGAGGTTAGTGATATTCTGCTTTCCTCATTATCAACCTGTGTGGGTGCACATCAGTGAACTATTATGTTGGGTCACATATTCTTTTATTACTGTGAAACACAGATACTGTAGTACATTGAATGTGTATTAATTTGTGGCTGAAAACAGTCCCAAAAAATGCACCATCTACTTCTGTTGGTCAAGTCAAGTTGCAAATCACAATTCAAATTTTTAGTGGCTTTTCTGTCCTTCGACCCTCAATTCGGATAAGTACACCCCTCCCCCACCCTCCCCAGGGAGAAACTGAGCCACACGACCTCCTCTCAACCACACAAACACAGAACAGACAGCACAGCATTCACAGGAGAGACAGACAAACACACAGAGGGAGAGAAAGCCATGATAGCATGCAAACTAGGGACAAAGAAGGGAAGAGAAGAGGATGAATCCCCTGAGCAAAGATGATCCCGATCCAAACGTTTGGATGAGGCGCCAACAGCCAGAAGAGACAGAGAGAGGTTCCTGGACATCCAGCAGAGAGGAGTCTTAGTGAAAAGAGAGGAGAAGGAGGAGAAAACTAGAGAGAGAGGAAGAGAAAGATAAATGTAACGAGTCACGTTTGCTAAAAACTACAGTTCTCTTCTGTTTTAAGAAATTAGTGAGCCTTTATTAAAAATTAAACTATAAATTTGTGACCTGTTTTTAAAGAATTTCATGCTCGGTAGAAACAAATGGGCTCAGAGCTGAGTGCCACAGATAGTCGGAAAATACTGAGAGACAAACTAAGGCATTGTTGGTTCTGGTCTTTCCATTGGATTTGTAGACAGTTCAAAAACAGAGAATAATGCCAGACTTATGCTTCAAGGACCTGCACACACCAACTCCTAAACCCAAACGATCAGGACCACATCCTCTGGGAATTTATGTAAAATCATACACTAAAAAAGGCAGATGCTGTCAAAAGAAGGGGGCTATGAAAAATAAATAAGCTTCATGACACCCTTATTTTCATTTTTTTGTCACCAATACATGTAGTCTCTGGTCCAATTCCTCCCTGTGTCTCAGAGAACAACTGAGCCACAAAGGACCAGCTGAGAAAACACTGGTAAACCAAGGACATCCGCACAAGCTGCCCTATTGGGAGGTTGATGAAATGGTTATGCGATATAGAGAAACATCATCCACACATGAGGTAAAACACATTTCCATATTCCATTCCAGGAGAAAAAACATATTTGAATGAGGAAGGGACACGTGGCACATAAGAGCAGGGAATGGAATAATCTGAGCTCGGTGACCAAACAACCTTTCGAAAATAATAAGGTGAGTTGTAGGTAGGCAGGGAGGAAGATTTGCAAGATTTTATCACATGAGGGCAAAGGCATATTAATCATAGTCCGGGCACATGTGAGCACAACAGCAAGGAAAGAACGTGGGAAAGGTTAATGTGTGGAAACGGGTGTAATAATGTGCAGCGCTGGAATACTAAAATGGTACGTTCAATATGCAGCAAAGCAATCACCGCACGTCATCACCTGCCATTGTACATTTAAGAAATGCTACGCATATACTGCTGGCAAAGAAATATGATGGAAAAAATACACACCATCTGCCAAAGATCATGAATTTAACAATCAAAACTGAATTGTTTGTGTGTGGGAAGCTCAGCTGGCTAAGGCTGTCAGTTTGAATCTGACTGAGTCTTTCCCCTTTCCCTCATACTTCCCGCATCTCTGTATAGACAAATAATCTCAAACGTCATCTTAATCATCAACTTTAGGAAAATAATACTTCACAAAACTCTTCGGACATAGAGACAAGACAATGTGTTAACTAATTGCAGTTCCATTTCTGACTCATTTATGACCTTGATAATGACAATAAAGAGACACTGTGGAAGGAACAAAAGCAAAGCTGGCACAAAATAAATCCAAACTTGAGTGATTCAGCTCAGCTTCTTTTTGACAGTCCAGCAGGCTACAAGCTTTACATCTCTGTTTCAAATGCAAAATCAAAGACACTGTGTACTCATCAGCAGGCTACAGAGCCAGCGATCTCCCTCATTGTCTCGCGGCATGGATGTCTTGGCAGCTGGCCCTGGTACTCATGGTGTCATTGCTTCCCGCTAATGAATGCAGACAAGAATTCAAAGACCATATTGAAAAGTAGCGACATAACTCAAGCGTTCACTTCTAAAGATGTGCAACTTTGCTGACACAGACGGCACCAAAGAAACTGAAAACACTGAGGTAAGCAGGAAGAGAGATCACATGGAAAAAGTATGTTTTCATCAGGGAAACCATATCAATGTCTGATATCATAAACTAACCAATTTATGCTTTTCACAGCGTTTCATTTAAATAGCACCTACTATGTCAACATATTGTGATCAAGCGTGTTTAACACAGATGTTGAAAATGTGATTCTGTTTGATTGGTGGGCTTTCAAGTCACCGGCTTTCATTTTGTATGAAAAAATAAAAATTCATCCGATTCTATGCCGTTTCAGACAGCTCATAAGTGGAATCATAAGAGGACTGGACCTTGGCTGTCGCAGCTCCCACAACAGCCGCATAAATCCTTCAAATCAAGCACGTTTGCAGCATTTCAACTGACACGCGAGTTCAAATGTAACCACTTAGCAGCCCTGAATTGTCTGAATCGGGGGAGCTTGTGCAGTCTGTCAGTCAGGGTTCAGAACCGTTCCACATGAAAGAGCTTATTCTTCAAATTCATTCAAGAAACACCCTATTATCTAAACTGCCCTGTTTTCAAAAACATTATTCTTACTCAGACATCGTACATTTGCAAGCAAATTCCTGAAAAGCAAATAATTTTAGACACTTGCTGAGCTCACCATCAATGCAACTCTGAGCCTCACAACATCAGCATAGAAATTTCCCTTTTCTGTGGTGAAAAGGTGTTGCTATAAGCATGTCGCTGCATCAGAACAATAATCCTAGCCTTCCAACACAGTATTGTGCAACATCAATCAGGACTGTGGGTACTAATGGAGCTTCAGTGGCCATCAGAGAAGGGCAGCCTACTGATAGATGAGGGAACACAGCACAAACAACCCCATCCACACACAGAAATGCACAAACACACTCCCATCAGTCTGCGTGCAAGTAATGATAATGTCTTATGAGAGGCACTGACGATCCACCCACAACACTGAGATTCACGGATATGGACAACATAGGAGTAATAAAATTTGAGAAAGAATAAGCAATATCTTCTTACTGTTTTATTACACTGAAAACATTACTGGCAATCTTTGGAAGGGAGACTATTTAATTAGACCTCTATTAATCACAGTAATTGGTCATTCTGCATCCCAGGAGTGTAACTGGCCAATAGCTGTTAACCTTCTGTCTCTATCGTTGTTGTTTTCCCCCTAACTATTAATATACTGGTGGGCATCATTTCCAAGTGACTCCTGGGAAGAATTTTCATTGGTTCTCAATAAGGGGTTGATTATCTCTAACTGTTTATTCATGCAAGGTGGATTATTCCTCAGGAGTACTTTGAACTGGTATCTCATACAAACACACACGTTTTGTTTAGCTGTGAATGCAGGGAAGTTTCTCATGGATTACACTTTGCTTGCTGAACAGAACCAAATCTGATATTAAAGAGAAATGTCACAGAATAATTAGGTTGCACTGTGTTTTTACCACCTTGTTTTGTCAGATTACTGAAACATTATGTAAACTGTTCAAATGGAACACCACCACTGTGGCCTTTGTCAAGTACTATGCCTGGTGAAATTGGTTTTCATACTGCGCTGTAATGCAAGACTTCACATTATTTGCAACTAAATATAGTGGGACTGTGAATGCTTCGTGGGTATTCTGCATGTGCCCAGTCTGTACATACAGTTGGTCCCACCCACAGATTGGGAAATGACCAGTGCACTAGGCCATCTGTCAGGAAGCAAAGAGCAGAATCAGACCCAAAAGGCCACCAAGGCCAAAAGGGTCAGCAGCAGGGAGGAAAAACTGTGGTCAGAGATGGGTCCTAATGGTATTCATAAGAACACAATTCAATGAAAGACTGTGTTGTTGGCCATGTTTTTTTTTTTTTTTTGTGCTTTTAGGTTGAGCTCCGTTGAGGCAAGAGTCTCATCACTTCTGTTCACATGGCAATGAGGTATTAAATCTTAGAACTTGAGTTACAGGCTTTCCGTACACTGCATACTGTGGATACAGACATTTAGAACATATTGTTAAACAGAAAACACACCTTAGTCATGGGACTACTGAGTGGTGCCCTAAAGGTATGAGTGTATTTTGGATATGTTCAACATGTCCTCCAAACTAAAGGACAGAATATGTTGTCTATAATTGCTCACCAGATATAAGGGTTTTCTGATCTGATGACCCTACTGGCACCGACAACTGTTAAGCTGGACAAATGTTGCTGTGTAAATCCAACTCCTACTGTACAAATAAATGGTCTGCGATGTACAGTCAAAGGTCATGATTTATATGCTCACACTGAACGGTCAGATTGTTAAGTTCACACTGTACATGTAAAATAGAGAATAAAACAGCCCATCTGGCTCTCTGGACTGTTCTGGCTATTGGCAAAGTCCTGAGGCAGGTAAAAGTTTGTTTGCCAGCAGATGCCTGTGACACGCACACAAACTGAAATGTGGAATGTCCACACGAAATGTCCAAAATGTATTAGAGGAAAGAAATAAAAACTTGAATTATAAAAAACCTAAATGTATTAGAGAAACAGTTTTTGGGTTATGGTTGGGGAACAATCGTGGCCATGGTTGAAAGAAATCAAGGTTGGCAGGAAACGACAACAAACTGCAATGTTTTGTTGACCCATCCAACCACCACAAGCTTCTCCCACTAGGGATTTTGGGGCTTCATAAAAACGTCACATCATTTCCTCCTTTGCTTCTGAAAGGTGATATTCATAATTCGTACTGTTGTGAGAGGACTTGTACATAAACATGTTGTTTTGAGCATTTACCGAAACAACCAACACTGTCATTTTTCTTGGGAGGACACTCTCAATTTAGTTAAACTAAGACTTGAACCTCAAAAGAGTAAAAAATGCTACACAATGACATAATATTCTCAATATTTTCAAGTCACTGCCCTCATATTTTTCATCAAGTAGCTGAGCTGCTTGTGTCACTGATTCTTGTCCCCATCCACCTCATAACTCCATTCTTTTAATTACTTGTGAATATTCATGCAAGATCATAGCAAGAGCAGTTTTCTGATATAGCTGATGCATTATGAGTCAGATGTTTAGTACCCAGTGAGTAAAGGGTACTAAAACAGCTTAATCAAGTGCTCTTGCTAAGGGCCATAATTGTACTCTGTTTATGTGCCAGGGTGTTCTTCTCTTCCCCCCTTTGAGTTCCTGTTATCTGGAGTATTTACACTGCAGCATCGCTACGTGAGTGATTAATTAAAATGCTGTCGCTTTTTGCCCAAAACAACACAGCCATCATGACGGCTCAGTTAGAACTGATTTACAGAGCTCTGCTTTAGATGTTATACTTTTACACGATTTCTTAATGAAAAAAGCTGTGATATACTGTATCATTATTATATGAAAACACTTCACTTTTCACTGATGAAAGTACATCTCAAACTGTGCCTTTCGACTCAAAGGCCTATAAAAGAACCATCCAATTGGAGGCTGGACTTGCCATCCACAGCTGCTCACAATCCACTCTGTGCTGTCCTACAGCCATATAACAGTCTTTGATGTTGGGGATGATTGTCACCAAAAGACTCATTTTGAGGAAATGGAAATCACACTCTACCCCTTCGTTCCAGCGATGGATGGCTGACATGATTTCTGTCATACAGCTGAAAAGACTCTTGAAAACACTTCCTATTAAAAAATTCTCAGTAATCTGAGACCCATTTCTTGCCTACCTAGACGAGACCAAGCGAGGATGAGATACTCACCCAGCCAATTTCTTGTGCCTCCTGTTTAAGATCAAATGCATAACACTCCTGAGCACTCTGTACATATGACAGCCTTTTACTATGATTTTATTTCACTTTTGGATCTATTTTTATCTCATTTAATTTATTTTTCTTGCAAGTGAGGACTGCAATTGTTACTTTGTCTCATTGTCTTAAGAAAAGCCTTGACATAAAATATTGAAAGAACTATGCCTTTATTTGCACAACTAGCAAACCTGAACTAATACTGAATGCACTGAACAGTTACATCAGCAAATACTAGAAACTTGTCTCGTGTCTGTATGTTAAAAAGGCTTGTCAATCAATTTGAGACGTATATCAGGTTCTAACGTTGGCCGCTGTTGTGTTAACAGCAGTTTGTGCCGATAAGATAGCTAATGTTTCGATAGATTACAGACAGCCTAGTTGCAGAGTTGAACGTGTCACTCCCCATGAACCTACACCACACTCAAAAAAGCAGAGACTGTGGGAGTCACAATAATGAACTTCACCAAAAAATGCATTAGATATTGTGCCCAAAGTACATCTATTGGAAAGTGTGTGGAATGTCTTGTACCCACTGCACAAACCTGTTACTCTGAGTTTAATTACACTACTTCTCCAATCACTATAAAGCATGTGAAGAAAATATTTCTGACTACCTACCCTCCCCAAAGACATGTGTAGATTCCCATGAAGCCAATATTACTGCTGTGTGCAAGAGTCATGTTTAAAGCAATCATACAATTTTATCCTCTACTAGAGACTTGGTTTGAAGTAAGCAAATAGGAAACGAGGCAAAAGAACGGCCTCAACCTTTAGAAGACTATCGTTCCATTTCATGCGCAACATCATGTCAGTGCTGTGTGAAAAACACAGGCTCATTATTTCCGTCAACAAGACCACTGTTTGTCTGTACGCCCAACACAGCAGAACTATTACCCTGAGCATATTATAATCACGCAAATTCATAGCTGAACCTCCCTGGAAGGTTATGTGCCAATAATGTACAGTGTGACCAACAGCACATGAAGTTTATGATTGGAAATGAGGGTAGCAGAACCATAAACCAAAGAACAGGCACACAGCAGTTTACATGCAATTATGATGGGAGGAATAGTCAAGCAATAACCCATCGTCTGTGTTACAAAGGCTATGTTGAACTTCCCATGAAGCCACCATTACTGGGAAATAATTACGTGAAGAGGCTGCATGCAAGGCAGCAATCATGTTTACATCCCTACAGCAACACAAGCTTAGCCTCTATTAGAGACCCAGGTGCACAATGAGGCAACAGGAGTTCCCCCCTAAGGATGGCAACAACTTCTGCAACCTGTCCAAGTTATTCTTCACCACCTGAGTAGGAGGCTACTCATACAACAACATGAAACCTCATACACCTAACTAACAGAAACCAAAAACAAGATGAAACACAAAGGACATATGAATAACACATTTCATGACACTGCAAACAAGCAGGATAGCAAGGATAGCAAAAAAAAAAACCAAACAAACAAATAAGACAGCTAACATTAGTAGCGGGAAATAAAGGAGGTTTGGGTCAAGGTGTACATATTAGCAAAAGCATCTAGCGCTTACCTTAGCTTTGCATTTGTTTGGAAAGCTCGACGTCGAGGTCCCACAGCCAAGACAGGAAACCCCACTTGAAGCACCCCACTTGTAGGCGACACAATTATTTCTTCACATAGGCGCCCTGAAGTGAAATTAACGGACCTTTAGCAACTAACTAGCATAATTAGCTTACTTACGAAATGCTAGCTACAGGATGAGCAGTAAGCTCAACGTAAACAACGTAGCAAACGAGTAGCTAGTGTTCTGACCGTTTGAACCTGCAATTACTGATTTTTTTAAACTAATATTTGTTTATTCATTAATCTATTAACTTATTTTTTTCAGGTTGTAAACACAACATTAACGTATGACCACCTTTTAAGTTGATACGATGAACTTTTTAGGTAACGGTTGTCTCTTTACACATCCGCATTCGTCTGGATTCGTGTTCGGGTCTACCTGTAGTCCAGTATTCACTCACCTTTACGCCCTATTTTGGCGTCTACCCTCTACTCCTCGGTGAAAAACCTGACTTCTCTGTTTCTAAATATTCAATGTTGACCAACTTGTTGCTAACTGTGTGTGCCGTTTGGTGCTGATAGTTAGCGCACTGTGGGCTTTTAGAGCGTTTCTTCTGAGAAGAGCTGGAAGCAGCTGCAACAGAAAACGGCGCTATTGAGGGTGAACCAAAACGGTGAAGTTTCGGCCGGGACAGCTCAACAATTAACTATCTCTAAAACTAAAACAGAAGAGGAAAGTTATAGTATTATTGTCAACATACTCACCATCATCACTCATCTTGACTTATGATCTTCTTCCTCACTGTCCAGACCACCCTCAGTTGTAAATCAAATCACGCGTTTTAGATGTACTGTGCATTAATTTTAATCTTATTTTGTCCATTTGTTGTATGCATTATGTTCATTCAAATTCATTCTTCAAAAGTATGTTTTTTTTCCAGATTTGCAGTATTGTAATGATTTAAATCAAACACAAATCTTTGAGAGAATTTAGCTTTGCTGCAGATTTGACAGCCAATTAGTGTTACCAGTGTATGTTTTATAAGCAAGATTATTTCAGACAGTGCAGAGTTTTTAGAAACAAACAGCTAAATCTTGTATTTTAGCCTCAGAGCAGTGTCTTATAGGTGTCCCATTACATGCATTTTATACTGTGTCTGTGATGCTTTTTGTTTGTCGTCACTCTATATGCAATTAAATTTGTATGAATAACAAAAGCAACCAGGAACATAACAAATGTCCTCTCATCTAATGCTGCAGAGTGAAGGTATTAGAAGCAGCAGTTGCCAAGGGAAGTCAATTATTTCTCCTTTATGTTCCTTAACCTGAATACCGGTTTTCATTGCCCTCATAGAGGGAGGCTTAGCTCATTATGGTCCATAATCCAATCTGTGAGCTCGCGGAATCGGAGGTGCAATGACATATCAATATTGTCCTTGGTACAGAGAGAAGGTGGAAATGAAACCAAGTGCTAACAAAACCGCTGCGAGGGAGAAAAAAACAGCATTTCTGCCTGTAAGTGAGCACCAGCTGGGAATACAAGGTACAAGGTTGTAGCAATGTTTCCTCTGTACCCATTCAGTTTGGCTGGTCCTCGCCTGCATAAAGTTGCTACCACCGCTATTTAAATGTGTCTATTGAATATTCTAAATGTCATTAAGTAAAGCACTGTTATTTGAAAAATTAGCTTTTAGTGCAGCCTGCACTCAAAAGACCAGAAACAGGAGTCAAAATCCAACCAGCTGCAATACAAAAAAACAGGAAGAAACACTGTCTTGCAGTGCACAGCTAAACAACATGCAGCATAAGTTGATTGAGGGTTATCCTTAGGCTCTTTCTGCAGAAATACACCATGCATTAAGAACATTAAAAGACAAATCATGCTAACTAAGACACCGTATAACACTAGCTACACTTGGAAATGGCATGGAGATATCCCACCTAGCTGCAAGCTGTGACGGAAACATTAACTTTTTATTGTGCTATGACATATATGCTTATATTCACTTCATTTCTCCCTGACTGTCAGGAGCTTTACAGAGCATTCATCAGGGTGAGCAGCTACCAACAGTCCCTGTATACCCGTAACAGAACATAACAATATCTGTCTTGATGTGAAAAAAGATGTTTTGTAAACAGATTACATTTTATTAAATATTTTATCAAGGTTTGCATCATTGGCCTTCTTGCTGTCTGGATCAAAAGATGCCATATGCAATAGCTGTCAAGTGGCCCCACCCATTACAGCACAGCTAAATGCCATCCGCTTATGATTTAAGGTGTTTATAACAGATGCTTGTTCCTTGCTGAATGTAACCAATGAGATGCTCAATTTATGTATTTTTGGACCAAAATTATTTAATTAAGCTCCAAGAGCTATGGTCAAAAGGCTGCCATTTGTTATACTGAAATTCCCCTTTTTTCTGCCGGAATTTTCCAATGCATTCAACCTTATTTGTTTTTTGAGTATTTACTCACTAATAGGTGATTTAATTGCTCTAAACAAACGATATCTTTCTGAAACACATTTCAGCACTGCCCAGTACCCACATCCTTGAACAATGACAAGCTTTCAGAGAGGACGGAATTAACATTCAAAGGCAAGGCGGTTCATTTTAGTTCCAGGAACCGCTGTGTGAAAAACACTTGACTGATTTTAATCACATTCTTATTTATTTCAGCTTGGTGCTGGGCATGACTTTTTAAAAGCTCATGGTGATTTTCACTCTGTTTTCATAGTGCAACAGCACCATCTAGCAGGTCTCTTTAAGGTACTAGCTTTGCTCACTGAAGCCATTATATATGCACTAAAAGCCTTGCCTTCACAGCACTGCTGGAATAGCAAACATTTATTTGCAGAATAGGTTTTTACTAAGAGCACTTTATCACCCTGTCTGTTATACACTCCACTAAGTCAGGATTATTGTTGTCTACATGTGTCTGCAATGTTCAGCTGTAAGGCTGCCAAACCAGGAGGAATGAGTCATGGGATATGATTGGCATTCAGCAAATACAGCAAAATCTCTGTCTAAGAGTCATTGCAGCATTCTTCTCATAAACACAACCAACAGTGTAAACAAAATTTGCATTAAAATAGTGTGCATCTTTGAGAGAGATGACCTTGCTTACGAGTCATAATGCAGTGATTTCTATTGTGACTTCTGCTGTGTATATATATATATGTATGTGTGTATATATATACACATATATGAGCACAATTCTGTAAGACCTTATACTGAAACTCTTTTGCTGAAGCACATTTATTGGACAGCTGCAATGAAGTGCTTTACAGAAAAGGGTTTTGTGTGCAACACGAGTGAAAATGATGATGACGATGATGATGAAAGCTAAAAATTTGATATGTACAGCATTACAGTTCCTCTGGGTTTTAAGCCTTTGATCGTGTAGGATTTTTCATTTTCACCCAGTCAAATAAAAGGTGGAGGGTTGAGCCTCAGTGGAAACAGAAAAATCACAAACACTTTTTCGTGAGTCAAATTTAAATACAGGATGACAACTTCTAATGGAATATTAGAGTGGTGTTTTTACTTTTACTCAAAGGGACAGTGGGATATACATTATTTGAGAGTGACATATTGAGGCAACTAAGATTTGTTTCGGTCAAGCTACAAAATCAAGAATGAACTTTTATGCTCAATAACATACTGTACTGTACTGAGTAAGTGTCAGTGACTGTGCTACAATTTCAATAGTAGCTATTACAATAGCAACAAAGCATTTGTTGCTACAATCCAAATAAGTGAGATACTCCACACACATCTGACACACCCATGCATTTCTTCATTGACATAAATTCCCATTCATAGTTGAGATATTGTTGTCTTTGTGTCGTACTTAGATTGCTTTTAATGCAAGAAAAGCAACGTCTATGCAGTGCCTCTTACTCCATGACATCAATAGTTCTGGGATGTTCTCTCCCATATTGCACTAAAGGAGCCATTTATATCGGTGACAAACGTGATCATCCTCCTCTCTTTCTTCCTGTCTCTTCTATCAACTCCCCCTGCAGCTGGTGTTTAGTGTGCGTGCCTGCGTGTGTGTGTGAGAGAGAGAGCATTAAAAATGTATAGCATCTCTCCAAACAGTGTCCTGACAAGCCACTCATGCTCATTGGATATCAGTCATTAAAATTTAGCGAAGAGGGCAAAGCGTGGCCCAGGTAGGTGTCAGGTTCCTCATTCAGGCTGTGGATGAATTTTTCAAAGTCCTATTACCTCCACAGGCACCGCCGTTGATGTCTCAAGGCTGTACGCTCTGACACTGCCGTTGTCTGTCTCTGCTGGTATTGTAGCTGAGGCGTGACAAAAGCCGAATCAACAATAACAACATGAGTCTCAGGGTGGCTATGCTGTTTCATTTACTACTGCTTGTTGACAAGGCTGATTCTAAAAAAGGTGAGTCGCTATTTGTTATCTTGATGGAGCAAAGCTTAAATTTGATGGCGGCGCTTTATCTTTGCCGGTACTGTATATACAGAGAAAGTTGGACCTCAATTGTTCAATGTCAGCTTGTAATACACTTTTCAGAGGTTGTTCCAGGTTGCTTGGAAATCGTCAAATAAGTAAGCAAGGAAAGAGCAACAACCTTTACTCTGTATCTCTTCTCTTTGAGCTGATATTAAACTTCTGCAATCATAAGGTGTCAAATGTGGAGGAATCCTCTCCGCTCCATCTGGCAATATCTCCAGTCCAAACTTCCCAGGCCTGTATCCCTACAACATTGACTGTGCCTGGCTAATTGTGGTGGCGGAGGGTTCCTCCGTCCTCCTCACCTTTCACCACTTTGAGCTGGAGTACCATGCCAGCTGTGCTTACGACTACATTAAGATCTACAACGGCATATCTGAGGATGAGGGGAACCTCCTTGGGGTATTTTGTGGTGACATCTCCCCGCCACAGTTCACCTCTTCTTGGAATGTCATGTCCATCATCTTCCATTCAGACCGCCATGTTGCCCACAGGGGCTTCAGTGTTGGCTACAGAAAAGGTAACTTGTTATATTTGATGCGATGTGACAGGGATCAGTTGGCCAACTGCTCAAAACAAAGTTGTTTTTTTTCTGACAATGCCATAACTCATGGCTTTTAGCTAAAACAAGTTCTTAATATCTCATCAAAACAATATATAGAAACAGAGTCCACAGTCATGCTAGTGGCTCTGTGAGGAAAATGCTCACATCAGCTTGCTATCATGCTCACAATGATAATGCTAGCATGTTTATGTTTAGTTGCTATAACATTTGGTTGTTGTTTTCCAGATTGCCCAATAAAACAAGCTAAATTTACTACTTCACAACCCTCTCCAGAGGTTGTTGCATCCATTAAATGTCATCTGTGATGCTACTCCTTTTCAAAAAGAAAAATGTCAGGCGCATTTGCCCTCTATTCTTCTCCAGACATGTGTGGTGGAGTCCTAACTGGCCTATCAGGTGTAATCTCCAGTCCAGGCTACCCTCAGGAGTACAGCAACAATGCTGACTGCTCCTGGGCCATCCATGTGTCCAACACCAGCGTGGTCACCTTGGTCTTCTTGGACTTCCAGCTGGAAAACAATGAGGGATGTAACTTTGACTTTGTCGCCCTGTTTGACGGCCCGACAGTCACCCACCGCCACCTGGGGAAATACTGCGGGGCAGATAAACCCCCACACAAAGTCACCACCTCCAACCAGCTTCTGGTAGTCTTCAAGTCTGACTTCAACATTGGTGGACGTGGGTTCAAGGCCTACTATTACTCAGGTAGGAAAGTTTGGTGGGATTACCTGCTTTTCAGGTGTAACTGCAAGTTTTAGAAATGAATAAAGGACTTTGTTCATTCCTCATCAATGTCAAATGCAATTGCTTTTGGGGTTATAAAGTGACCTTTATTTGCAGAAAGCCTATTCATTTCTCTATTCAGATCTGAAAAGCTATAATGAAATCCAAGTCGCAGTCCAGAGTGAAGACCTGCAGATCTACTGAGGGCTATAAAATCGCTCTGGGTTGGATTTAAACAATAGGAAACAATGGTATCCAGGGTTAGGCTGACGTTAGTGGTGAGAAGAAAAGAAGCATGTTACATCATGCTGAAAATTTGAGTCGAGGCACATGAAAGGCCTCGATAAGAACATGGCACAAAAGATCCTGTCAACTGATGGAATGAAAACTGAACACCTCTGCTCCAACATAAAACACCACCTCTGTGTCAAACAGAGCTCGTCACCCCTCTTACGCCTACCACAAACGAGGAAAAAAAGCCCACAAAGAGAAAGTCCTTGAGTGGTCTAGCCCAGACTTGAATCCAATCGAAGCACTGCAGAATAACTTCACAGTCTGACTCCTTTTGACCTCAACATGCACAAACTGAATGGCAAGAAGATGAAATCCTAAAATACAGTTGCAGAAGGTGATGCCACTCTTATGCTTGTATTTGACGCTACAGTAAGCACTAAGCAGATGGTTATCTTAGCTTAGCATAAAGACTTGAAACAAGGGGAAACAGCTAGCCTGGCTCTGTCCACAGGTAATGAAACCCACCAACAGCACCTCTGGAGATCACTAACTACCTAGGTTGTATCTTTTCTGTTTAATTTGACATTTCTTGGCCTTGCGCAGTGACCAGGCTAGCTGCCCCCCACCCCACATTTACAATCTCTATGCTAAGCTACGCTAACTGGCTGCTGATAAGAGGGATAAGAAAAGACATTTTATTGTCATACAGTGCAGTACAGCACAGTCCCTGATGCAAAACGAAAAGAATAAATGATGCAAGATTCAGTGGGGGTGAAGCTAACATTCAGACTACACATAAGGTGCAAACTACATAAACAAGATATAAAACCAGGTACAGAAATGTAGTGTAATATGCAGGACAACAATTAAATAATTTTCGAATTTTCTATTTTAAAAATGGAAAAATCTAAACACTATATTGTAGGTATAAACACTGTAAGTATTGTCGGTAAGTGTAACGTGCAGGGGGGCAGTAGCAGCAGTGAGAACACTCTCAGGGTCCCTGAGGATATGAGTCTTGGGATTGGGATTTGGTCTGAGTAGCCAAGCTGGGGGTGGAGTGCAGCCTTGCATGAATTTATAAGCCAGGTCCAGTGTGCTCATCCAACACTGCAGGCTGTAGCTTCATGCTTATCATACACAAACGGCAGCAGTATCGATCTCCTCATCTAACTCTTAGCAAGAAAGTGAATATGTATTTTTCTCCAATTGTGGAACTGGGAACTGTGGAATCAAATCGTGGATGCAGCATTGTACAACGCCAACACCGAACTGAATACAATGTCCTAACTAATATAAATAAAGCTGACTAACTTTTGTGATCAACTGTACTCAAACAGGTGAATGCCAGCAGGTCCTGTCAGCTGTAAATGGCAACTTTAGCAGCCCCCATTTTCCAAACATCTACCCAAATAACATCAACTGCCACTGGAGCATCACTCTAGCAGCTGGATACCGCATCAAACTCTTCTTCCCCATCATGGACTTGGAAGACCGCAACAGTTTGTCAGGCGAGTGTGACTACGACTCTGTCGCAGTTTACGACGGGGACAGTCAGACGGACACGCTGCTGGGACGCTGGTGTGGCAGGGAGCAAACTTCCTCCCTCATCTCAAAGGGCAACAAGATGCTGGTGGTACTCAGCACAGACAGAAACGAAGCTCACAGAGGGTTCACTGCTTCTTATCTTGGAGGTGAAAGTTCATTTAATTCATTCTGAGTGAAAATTTTCAGTTATAATTTCTACAAGTGTTAATTATACTTATTCTGTGGGAGCTGTAGATTTAAGTCATGAACTCGCTACCGCCTACAATGCTCACAGTTTAAATCCCAGCTAAATATTTCAGACTCTACATGCCTGAAAACAACTCTTTCCTATGTCATCATTATATATTCTGCTTTTCAACAAGTGTTAACTGTGTCTTTTCTCTCCCCAAGTGGTACCTGTAAATGTGAGCTGCACAAGATCAGAATTCACCATTTTGATACCCCAGCAGTCTTTACCTCAACTGGACCGTGAGAGCATCTACCTGGGAAACCCAACCTGTGCAGCCCAGTTGACGGCCACCTCATACAAGATACTTGCTCAGTTTGTTAACTGTGGCACTGCTGGCCAGGTGACCAGCCGCACGCAGACTCACATCACTTACTGGCGCACCATGTTAGGCAATGATGTGCCACACTTCTGCTGTTAAAGACATGTATTTGTGACTTGCTTTTATAAATACTGTAACTCCTGCTCCCTTACAGAAACATCGGAACATCACCGTGCTGGTAAACAAACTCTACATTGATTTCTCTGATGGGAAGCAGCAGAATGTGCAGGAATACAAGGTGCAGTGTGATGCCCTGCGGAAGATTGCATCAGTCTCCATCATTTCAGCAGAGGAGCGTCGTCTCGAGGAGCAGGCCCAGCAAACTGACAATGACAGTGGCGGCATCGCAGGGGATCCAGAACATGAGCCTCATGACCTTAGCGACATTGTCTTCATTAGCATCTGTGTTCTGGCTGTTATTCTCATGGTCATAGCTATTGTTTGGCTGGTGCTGCTTTAGTATATACAATATATATGGTCTTATCCAACAAAGAAAAGACTCTGATGCTGAAGTTGTCATATTTTCAATCATATTTTGTATAAAAATGTTCATCCACAGTATAAAAACAGAGCCACTATCAACAAAAAAAAACTTCATGATTCCAGTACGAAGAAACAGCATAATCATCACCACCAACTTTAAATTCCACATTCTGACTGTGATGTACATGCATTTATAAAACAGTGTTTTAGGCTGCTGATGTGCCACAATGTGTAAAAGTATTTTATATCTCCTTTACAGAAAATCAATAAAGTAATTTAAAAAAAAAAAAAGTTAAAATATAAAATGTGCGTGCATTCAAAAAATCTTGACAAATTTCAAGTAATACACCCAGAAGTCTTCAATATCAAGGTGAAGGTTCAACCTAGTTGATTACCGGTTATTTCTTGTACTTAGAAACCAGCTGGTTGACTGACATTGTGCTGTCCTTCACTTGAGTTTTGATCTCAGGGTTGTGTTTGAAGGCGAACACCAGTGCTCTAACAGTCCGCCTGTATGAGCTGCTGACTAACCGGGAGCTCTGGTGAAACACCTCCCTCTCAATGTTGTCAATGAGACCAGAATCCTCCTGTAGGTCACATGAGAAAGTAAAAAGAACAAACATATGCAAACTGATGTCAATGAACTTGCAGCCAACATATTGTATTTTTCTGAAATAAGTAACACATTAAGAAAAGCCAGTTTTTTCTAAATATTGTTAGATGTGGATTGTATATCAGTTCAAATAAACATTAAAAAAGTGCTGCATGTGTCATATATGCTGAACTTTAAGTGGAATGAATTGATTTGGTAAATACCTTCAAACATTTACAACAGACTGCATGCTTTCTAATAAGAAAGGAAAAACTAAACTGCAAGAGGTTACAATTCATGTGAGTTTGATTTGCCGTATAAAACCAAAAATGAAAACGTGACAGTTGACCACATTCTGCAGCTTCTCCACCAATTAACCTTCCCACAATATCGCAACCAAGGTTAATGTTACTGTGAAGTAAAATGGAAATTAGTGGTGGAATAAACAGAACGAGTCAAACACAAAGGCTTTTGCTGTTACACTGGACTTCACAGAGACGCTCTTTCTCACCTTGACCTCCAAGGCTTCAGACATTAGTCTTTTCGCGTTGCTCCTGAGTCCTTCAGACTGTTTGTCCGCGCGCACTTCAATAGATGGCTTATTGGAATTCTCCTCGATGAATGTCCTCCAGTCGGTGTAAACCTTTGCTGCCATTGAACTCACCTCAGGGTCCAGATGCTTTCTCATTTTGTTGACAGTGTGACCTTAGAGGAGAGAGGATTTCATAGTGTGTTGAGCTAATTAGCGGAATGCAAAGCTCATAAAGGGCCTTGTGTGTATGAGGTAAGCACAGTTTGCTCATTTGAGATATAATAGACAACTCTTGGACCCATGCAGCATTAAACCTATGAACTGTACATTTTTAGTAATTTATGCTGACTTGGTTGTTCTACAGTCTGTGCTACATCCTGAGCAGAAAGATAGTGACAATACATGTTTATGCTTTAAACATCAAGAGAATATTGTGTCAGTGGTCCATACAGGGAGGCATCAGCATGGCAATGAGAAAATTGTAAACAACATCTTAACTTGACGTTTTTCTCGGCTACCTATTTTTGTGGACTTCAGCACCTCCCTGGATGGGATCTTCTTGCTCAGGTCTGTCAGGGCACTCAGCAGGTTGTCCTTGCTCTGCTGTGGAAGCTCCAAGATGGACTTGTAGCGCTTTATATCCTCAATCACAACCACTCTCTGTAAGAAACACAAGGGCATTGAGTGACTAAGGAAACCTGTCATAACACTGACTTGTTGACCTAATCGTCCACATTTAGACCTGAGAGCTCACCCGTAAAGATTCAATTGTAACTTGTTTGTAAACCTTCTGGTTGCTCTTCGATGTTTTAGGTGTTTCCCCTTTGGGAAGCCGCACTACAAACTTGTCCATCTTCAAATACACAGTTGCAAGCTACCTCGTAGACTGGTTATTTTATTTTTATTTTTTTTTTGACAAACTAGTGATGAAACCACTAGGTTCAGGTCAGAAAGAGGGTCCAGAGAGAACAATGCTAATTGTTATTAGCAGTTAGCTATGCTACCTGGTTACCTAGCTATATAACTCCGATGTCCGTTTGAAATCCATTACACTAAGCACATTGTTGGCTTTGTTCAAGTCATTTCTCTGTACTACACTAACGAACAGTTACCCTGATTACTTTAAATGACACAAATCTGTTTCGGAAAGCTGACTATAGCTGAGTGGCTATGATAAATTGTAGCCACTCATGTTGTGTTTATGTACTGTCGGAAATAACATGCGCCATAGACCCAACCTAACATGGTGGAAAAGTAGAAAATTGAAAGCCTTGAAAGAACATACAGTTAAAGAACTAGTCAGTCTTCTGAATGATACAGCAAAATGAATAAATAATAAGAATTTACAAAATGCTGAACAAGACGAATATTGTCCACTCAGATGGATAAGATAATATTCTGCTTCATTTGATTATGTAGTCAAACAGTATACACATAAGATACTTGTCCAGTTATACACAGAACCAGAATTACAAGCACAGCAAATACCAAACCATAAATACCGTGTAACAGAAATGCAAATGTATGCAAAACATTTAAGTGTTGCACAGGATACCAAATGGGCCCTAAAAGTCAACTTAACTTATTTCCTTTGGGCTCTGGCCCATTTAAAGTCATGATAACAAGAAAGGTTTAGTTCCAACAAAAAAAGTCATTGTCACATTATTGTTTAATTATCTAGACAATTTGAACACACAGTTCGTGTATGATGACACAGCCTTTCAGAAGCACCCAGAATTTACGAGGAACACTTAAACATAGCAAAACATTCAAGAACAGTCTCGCGTGGGGCGGACTCCCCGCGAGATCATAACCCGATTTAGGAGGAAGAAGAAGAGCGTGTTGTTTGTTTAGGTTTTCGCAGGTGAAATGGGGATGCAATCCTCCTTTGTCTGTATTTTTGGACTGTTCGTCCTGCTTTCGAGCACATCAGCATCTTCAGATGTGTTCGATAGCGTTTTGGGAAACACAGCATCCTGTCACAAGTCATGTGAAATGACATACAGTTTGCACACGTATCCACGGGTGAGTTCTCCTCTCGATGGGGAAAGTATTAACGATTGCTAGCGTTAGCTGTCGTCTGTTAAGTTAGCGAAGCAAAACAAGGCCTGTAACGTTATCGTGTTGCTTCACGTCGCTTTCTGTTCAGTTACGTGTTGTTTGCGAATGACTTGAAAGTTGAAAGTGCGTCATTTTTCACGGATGTCGTTGTTTGTCGAGGCATTCAACTGGTCCTCCGGTTTGTTTTCTAGGAGGAGGAACTGTATGCCTGTCAGAGAGGTTGCCGTCTGTTCTCCATTTGTCAGTTTGTTCGTGACAGCGACGATCTGAATCAGACCAAAAGCGAATGTGAATCAAGTAAGTCACGCACTGAGCCTTTCTCCCGTTTACACCTCTTCTGTGCGGTATCCAGGCCTGTATGATACCGTTTGTTATCCCTGTGATCCAGAGCTGCAATGATTAATGGATTAGCTGTCAACTATTAAATCCATCACCAGCTATTTAGATAATCAATTAGTCTGATTGGCTAATTTAGTGAGGAAGAAAAAGTGAAAATGCTCTGATTTCATCTTCCTTAATGTGAGTATTTTCTGGTTTATGCAGTCGACTGTGACAGTAAACTGAATATCTTAAACTGAATATCTTTGATAAACACATCTTCTGACATTTTATAGACCAAACAACTAGCCTAATTAATAAAAGAATAATTGCAAGATTTATCAACAATGAAGATAATAATTAGTTGCAGCCTTAGAGTAATCACCTTCAATGAAGCTGAAGTAATGCTTGTTCATGGATCTGTTTCCACTCCCAATTCTGTGAGAACTGGACTTCCTCTTAACACCCCTTTGTCCAGTGTCTGTAATCCTATTTTACCATATGCTACCTCTCACCACTTCAAACTTCTGCAGCCTGTCGCGAAGCCTACACCCAGTCTGATGAGCAGTATGCCTGCAACCTGGGCTGTCAGAATCAGCTTCCATTTGCAGAGCAGCGGCATGAGCAGGTACAAGTATGTAACAATCCCTCTCTGGTCTGTATGAATATAGATATATCTCAGGAAAGAACAGTGTTTTCAGTATTGCTTGTTTTTCTTTTTTCCAGTTGGAGGCCATGATGCCTAGGATACACCTGCTGTACCCCCTGACTCTGGTCAGAGGGCTTTGGGAGGATGTCATGAGTCAGGCCCACAGCTTCATCACTTCCACATGGACATTCTACCTCCAGGCTGATGATGGCAAAATTGTCATCTTTCAGGTGTGATGATTTGACATTCTGCATGCAAATAACGCAGTTCATCCGGTTACTGTGCCAATGTAAAGGAGAACACTGTTAAAAACCCCACTTCTGCCTTCTGTTTCGCAGACTGAACCACAAGTCCAGTTTTTCTCCCAGTTTGAAGTGGAAAAAGATGTTAAAGAAGAGGAGCCACAGAAGAGCTGTAAGCCTCCACTCAGTTTTCTTAAAATCCACTTAAGTTGGTGATATTATTTTTTTCATTCTTCACCTGATTTGGTGTATTCATTTGTTCCATAGACCTGTATTGTTGTCCCAAATAATACATTAATGAGCCATAAATACTCACTTGCACACTAATGAATTAAACCTCAGCTGAAAATAGGCCACAAGAAATTTTTAAAATGAAAGTGTGTATTTGTGACCAGTTTTACTGGTTTACATCCTCATAGGGAGCAAACAGCCTTGGGGCTAAGGGCAGGGTTATACAAGAAAAGAAGTAGTTCAGACATCAGAAGTGTATCTAGTCGTAGAGCAAGTGGCCTCGCTCTAAGAAGTCAAAAGCTGGTCGTCATAGAGACATATCATTTAAATATGGGGACAGTGGTGCACATTTTCAGTCAGTCTCTCCTGGACGACATTCATCGTGTAACTTTTATTTCTAATTTCCAGTCCCTGGGTTGAGCAGCCCACTTTACAAAGAATACCATCGCGCTTTAATCCAGGAGAGGGACAGGGATATGACCGGGGACCGCAGCTACGATGATGAGTACAACCTCTTCAGCTGCCTTTCAAGGTTGGTTAGCATGCACTTATCCATGTTGTCAAGGAAATCTGTTTAGCTTGCTTCGTGGAGCATGTCATTAACAGCACCATGGATCAAATTCCCACACAAGCTTTATATTTGTACTTTTTTCCTCAGGAACCCCTGGTTACCAGGGTGGATCCTAACCACAACTCTGATCCTGTCTGTGCTGGTCCTGATCTGGATCTGTTGTGCCACTGTGGCAACTGCTGTGGACCAGTATGTACCTGCTGAGGTCAGTTCTATGATGTCCTTTTTTAGACATTTCTGACACTTTAGTTGACATACAAACTCATTCGAGGTGTGTAAGTGTTTGCTACGTGTAATTTTAGAGTGATATAGTTTAGTTTTTGTACTTTTTATGGTTTTTTTGCTTGTTTTTATGGGTAATTGCTTAGAATGTACATGACCCAAGGAATCCCCTTTTCACTGAGAGTAAGATGAGAAGATGATGGTAGTAATATTTAAAGTTGTGATTATCATCACCTTTGAGTTCTATTTATGACAAAAATGTGAAAAGCCAAAACAATATTTCAGTAGTTCACCCTTTTTCCCCCAGAAATTGAGCATCTATGGTGACAAGGAGTACATGAAGGAACACAAACTGACCCCTTACCCAGCATCCTCCCTGCTGATCATCACCTCCAAAGGGTCAGAGGAAGAGGCCGGGCCACTCCCTTCAAAAGTCAACCTGGGCCAGTCTGACATTTAGAAGCCAAAGCAGTAGCAGAGAAGGGATTATCCTCCTTTATACATCTTTAGTTGATTTTTATCCCCTGGCACAAGACCTGTGCCTCTTGTGGTCTAAACAGGAGTAACTGCTACTTGCAGAACACTTTGTATTCCTGATATAATGTCTCGTCTCCCTTTTGACGCTTTTAAATTGAGGTGAGGAAAAGGTTTATTTTCTGTATATTTGTATGAATGAGGCATTATAGTGTAGTGATCAAAGTAAAGTAGGCTTTGGGTTTTTTCTTAAGCTTTTGATGTGTGCATTAGCTGTCTGTTGGTTTGCTTATTTTATTGAGTGATGTTTAAATGAAATACTTGCGACTTGAAGTCATGCAGGTTTCACCCAAAACCCTGAACTTTTTGAAAACTAGATTGTGCTAACATTGCAGACTCTCACTGTCTGTTCTTACGTTTCTACTGCAGTGATTTCCAGATGTTGAGTTTTCCAATAAAAATCTATGATTATAATTAATAGTGCTGGTACGTACAATAGGTCTTTCCTGCTTCACTGTTGTCTGTTCTCGTAATGATGGGTCAAAATTAAATACAATGGAGTGAAGTTCTTTACATGGGTGTGACTTTTTTTTTTAATTATTGCATAATTCTAAACCCAAGAAAAGATAAGGAGTAGAGAAACAAGTGGCATAATCTTCAAGGGGACACGTTCCGAAAGAAATCCTTACCTTCAGTCTTACAAATGCAATCACTTGCATGTTTTAAAAACAACTGTACACTGTTATGTTTAAGTCAAACTCGTATGGTACTGTATTCCGTGTTCAGGTGTCAGTACTGTGAAGGTTTTTGCAGCTCCAGCATCATGTTGCAGTGGGTGTAGTGCTTCTGTTTGCTGGAAATGTAAAGCTCTGCTGACCATTTAAAAATATACACTGTGTTTTCCCCTCCACTCAGCAGTCAGTTGTTCAGGCAAGACTGCAGAGAAAAAGCACCGGTTTCCTGTGTGATGACAGAGTGGCTGTTTTATCACTCTAATCTCTGTAATGGGGTGGTGAGCTCAGGACTCAGTAATGCATTATTGCACCATCAACACAGCTTGTTTACCACTTGTGTTGGAACTGAAGGGCCGAATCTTGAATCTAAAATTCCTCAGCCACCTTATGGTATATTATATTAGCATATTGTGCTCCTTTTTTCACTTTTCAGCCATGTTAACCCAGCTGGCTTCTTATTGTTTGGGTGTAAATATCCTCACAACAGGCTTTTCCTCAGCCTGCTGAAGGGCACCAAATGAGCTGCAAGGCCCCCTATTAACCCCTTTTTGTCTCAGTTTTTGTGCTCTGTGTACCACTTTCCTGTGTTGGAATACAACCTAGGCTCCAGGTTTGCTCTGGCAATTTGCTTTAAAGGGGAACTGTGGTCATTTTACACATCAAAGTCTGTTTACAGCTCTTAGGGAGTACCATTGTGTTTGAGAAAAAGTTGCATAAAGCCTTTTTGTGGCTTCAGACAGAGCTGTGCAAAGACTGATAAACTGCATCAAGTGATGTCTCTTGCATTTTTGGGGCTTTAGACTACAAATCTGAAAATGAAAACTTTTTTTGGAAGGTTTTGCATGAGAAACAAGTGATCTTACCAGACGTCTGTAGCCTGCTTGTCATCTCTGCTCGAGGCTACTGGGCTGAGGCTACATAAGCTACTACAAGCACAACACACCCAAAATCTCAGACCTCAGAGGCAGTCAGCTTGCATTGTGGGTAATGTAGGCAACAGGTTTTGATAAGGAAGAATGTGCGGAAGAGAAGGTAGCTCTAGTTCTGCTGCATCAATTTTCAGACTTTTCTGTGACCTGTCCATCGTGTGTGACGATGTTATAGGAGCGCAGTGCTAAATCGGTGCAGTGAGTCCATCAATGGAGCTGCTACAGTTCATCTTCCTCCTGCATAGATCCCTCTGTCACCTGCATAAAGGCTTGGAGCACATTGAGAATCGTATTTTTTTATTTCCCCAGTGCCTCCAATACCAGCAATACCAGCTGTCAGCACACCACACACAGCAAAACTGAAAAAATTACTTCTGCAGTATGAGTGCATACAAAACCAAGCAATTTAATATTCCCTATTTGCAGTAATGTGTAACTCAACCATCGCCTTGTTTTATTTATTTTGTTGTTTAGTCATGTATCATATCTTTTTTTCCTTACTGATGCTTCTTAATATTACACTCTCCCCTTTGCTGCTCTAACACTGCATCTTTCTCTGCTGTGGGATTAATAAAAGATTACATTATTTCACCCGCTAAATGTCAGCAATATAGAAACATGCCACAGAGGAACAGAAAAGCGTGCACAGGGACCCTCAAAACAGGGCCTTGAGATTAGGTAATGTCCTTATCATGTCCGCTGACATTGTGCATCAGTGCTGCCTATTCCCAAACAGATTGTCAATTAAACTGGCAAAAGACCAGTTCACACACTGTATGCATGGAGCTTTGGGGCCTCAGGGCAGTTGTTCACATTGCCCAGTTAGTATTGACATAATTGGTCTCGCAACAGTGCCACATTTGTTCTGATGAGCACAATTCAAAAAGCAAAATGACAATCAAGGAAGCGGACACAAGCAAAACTTATTCATTTATTTATAAAAATACAAACAATGCTATCTATATCCAACAAAGAGTTTACAGTTCGCAAGTGTGAGTCATCTTGGTAAATATTGTTCTTTATTTGAGCGTGAATGTTTACTGATAACCAACACGCTCATGCTCTGTGGCATGCACGGACGCATACCTCAGTAGCTGTTCAACAACTCGACGTCCTCAGCAGTAAAGGCAGAGGAGGACAAACGCTTTGCTGGAGGGCTCTGATGTGAGCTGTCGCACCTTTCTGACTGACGTTGCCTTTTTTTGAAATTGTGCCATGAAGGCTTCGCTTGATGATTTGTTGTGGAAGCAGTCTGTTTCTCCGGTACGTGACCAGTTGCTGCAGGTCTGCAGAAATGCAGTCTCTCTCTCTTGGCCTCTTCCTCATTCTCACATACCAGTGGTGATGCATTCAGTACGTCTCTGACAAACTTCTGCCTGCCAACTAGAGAATAAAAACACTTTCAAGACTGTTTGAGATCATGTGTGACTGTGTCTGACTTCCAAAAAGTAGCCTATTACAATGTGAATGAAATGTAAAATAAACTCACAAAAGCGAAGCGCTGATGTCCTGGATTCATCAATTTTCTTCTGTTTTGACATTTGTGAGCCATTTGTTTCCCACTGGTTTACAACCTGACAATGAAGATCTTTATGAGATGTCAAATAGCACTACATCTGCAACATTTAGCCTGCAATTAAAGAAACAGATGTATACTTTTTATCTGAGTCTGAAAATGTTTACCTGCTCTGCCCAACCTTCTGTTTTACATCTCGTGTGATCAAAGGTCTCCAGTGGTTTCTCAGAATAAGTGAGCCCCAGCAGGTCCTGCATGATTGTCTTCAGTCTTGTACCAAGCTGGAGGTGTAATTTACATTCAGATGTCAGCATCAGAACAAGCTACAGCCAAGTGTCACACACAAAAATTACTGTCGTACCTTCAAACCGGTCCCAGATGCATCAAGTTTTTCAAGTTTGGGGAGGCATGTGAGGTATCTGAGAGCCCTCTCTGAGATAGGGTTATCTGTATGAGAAACACAAGAAGTTATCGACATCTTAATGATCGATGTCAATTTTAAAATTCTTTAAATTTGGAGGTGATGGTATTTGCACTGTTAATAGAATCTGGAAGCAGATAATATTTTGGCTACTAACAGGAAACATCAAGGAACTGAAGACAGTCCAGTCCCTTCCTCATGATGCGGACAGGTGCAGTCAGTCTTTGTAGGCCGGCATCTGACAGACAGTTACCACCAATGAAAAGCTGAATCAGGCTGCTGAAGAAGCAAGACCAAAGTGTTAGTGACATCTTTTCTTAAATTCTCCACATGACGAGAAATCAAGGTATTACCTTGCCAATGAGCTGGATGTTAGATGCAGGAATATCTCGTGATCATCACCCAGTCTGCAGCCAAACAGATCCAGAGACTTCAAACTATGAAATGTTTTTATTTCATCCATCCTCTCATGCAAGAGTGGAAATCTGCAGACATGAAAGGGACAAGAGATGTTAGAGTAAAGAAAAGTGGGAGGCTGGAGTTGTGCTGCCACTATAACTTACCTATTTCTCAGACAGAGGGATCCAAGCACCATCTCCCCATAGGCATCACTGAATAACCGCAGGGCTTTTGGAGAAATGTCTGCGTTCAAAAATGCACGATTCTCCTCTGCTGCTGCAAAAAGCCTGTCACCTATTTGCTCGGGGAAGCCCACCAGAGAGTCTACATGGTGAATGTTGTCAGCTACGAATAGCAGCGTGATGTCAAAGAGAGATTTTGTGGTGTATCTCAGACTTCCCTCTGCATTGTAGGTGAATATGAAGTGCTCTTTTCTCAGCACTAAAGGGTTTGTCCTTCTGCATGATGACACTGGCTTTGGCTGGGCTAAGACTATGCCGCTAACACGCCGAAGGTTGCCTCTTTCACGGACATAAATGGTGCTATTCTCCATACTCGGGTCACTCTTTTGTTTTACCTGTGAGGACAGAACTCCTAACCCGGGGGTTTAGTCAGCTAGCCGGCTAATGACGTGAAGCATTGCAATAACTCAGTTAGCTAATCTATGGTCGTTGATTTGAGCTAAAACCAAGACTAAAAGATTCCAAAGTCTTTCATATGACTCTTTTATCATCTGTTATCGTTTCTCATCTTATTCCGGCAAGTTATCTACTATTTGCGCATAATTAACAAGTATTTATCTTACAGTTCCTGGTTGTAGCTGACAGCACAAGTTATCGCAGCTATACTCTTTGCTTGCTAACTACAAAATAAAAGTCAATTAACTAATAAAAACTCCTTTCAAGAGCCCAACAGTAAAATAATTAGCAAGGGTTTCATCCTAAAAAAACGTCTGAAAACATGATATGTATTCCACCATGACACGGTCAATAATAATGTTGAATTAAGAAAATAAATTCGAACCCTTACTTTGAAACTGTTTAGTAACCGGAAGAAGTATTGTTTACATGGGCGGTATTTCCGGTTCCACGCGACGTAAACATAGCTGAGAGAAGAGAAATGATTTTTATCAGTTTTGGAAGATAATTTGGTAAGCAGTTTAAAAGAAAAGACTGAGTTTTTAAATACACAGGAGACTCTTGCTACTTTTTTGCGAGTCTAATGTTACGTTAGGCATTTTTATATAAGTTGTCGATGAGCTGTCAAGTGAGGACTTGATAGCTATCTTAAGCTAACTTACAACGTTTCTTTTTGCAGTAAATTATAGCTCATAGTTTACAACGTTTTAAACTAACATATGGAGAATGAATAATTAGGTTTGGAAGCTAAAAGAAGCTACGTTTCTTTCCTTCACAGCTTTCTAAGATCAAGGTGTTGCCTTAGTGCAACATTAAACTTGCCGACAACTTCCTGAGAGACTAACGTCGTCACTGAGAGTGAATCCGTGTAAATGGCGTCGACAAATGATCCATTTCAGTTTCAAGGTGAATGTCCTCTTCTATGATGTGTTTAATTAGGAGATGAAGTTGCTTAATTGATGCTTCTGTGTACTGTTCTCTATCTCAGTCTCTATGGCATCACTAATCTGTAAACAAACGTCTCTCAGACCTCTTCCTCTGCTGCATTATGATGCACTGCTAGCAACATGCATAACTCCACTCTTAAATTTTACTTAATTTTTTATTTTAACACTTTCCCTTACTCTTTTCCACGAAAATAGAATTTGAAGAAGCTGGCAATCTGTTAGAAGCAAACAGAGATGCAGTCACCATTAGCATTGAAGATGAAGATACCAAACGTGAGAATCAGAGGAAAGCTGCTGGTTTCATTCCTGATGATGATGACAAGGACCCACTTGCCGATGATGACAAGACAGAGGTCTGAACAAGACTAATACTGACTAAGAATGTGTCCTTTTTTTATGAACTATTAAATGTTGTTACATTAAATAATAATGTAATTAATTTTGTTTTTCTCCCTTGTTTTGTATTCTTGACGTTGTAGCTTCTCTCCGGGCAAAAGAAAAGTGTCCCTTTCTGGACGTTTGAGTACTACCAAAGATTTTTTGACATCGAGACCCATCATGTAATAAATTTACAACTTATTTGAATGACTTAACCACTGCAGCAGTTTATCTTGTAATGTGGAAGGCTTCAGAACAAAATCTATCAATAGCTTTATATATGTTATTAACATTTCTTTCAGGTGAAGGAAAGGATCCTTGGATCAATGGTGCCGTGGCCTGGAAAGAACTTCATTAATGTCTATCTTCGAAGAAATCCTGATCTTTACGGTTTGCACAGTTTAACATTCATGATTATAGGTAATCTGACAGTTTTTGGTTTGGTAAGCAAGAGAAAACTGTGTTCCTGCTCTGTACTATAGCTGAAAGTTGGTAATATTTTAAATTGTAAAAACTTCTAATGTTTGATATTTGTCCTTTCAGGACCATTCTGGATTTGTACCACTCTCGTGTTTGCCATTGCCATCAGTGGAAACCTGTCCAACTTTCTGGTGCACTTAGGCAAACCACACTATAAGTATACCCCAGAGTTTCGAAAAGGTCAGTGCTGTTATTCTTCGGTACTCATGGCTCACTTGTTCTGGATGAATGTGAGAGAAAACTGGACATTTTTCTTAAAAACTCTGTTATTTCTGAATTTGCTGTATTTTCCAGTGACCATAGCTGCAACAGCGATCTTCAGCTATGCCTGGCTGGTGCCTCTTGCCCTCTGGGGTTTCCTGCTGTGGAGAAACAACAAGATCATGAACTTAGTGTCATACTCCTTCATGGAGATCGTCTGTGTGTATGGCTATTCCCTTTCAATTTACATTCCAGCAGTGGTAAGACTTGAAATTTTTCTATATTTTATAATATTCATTGTTGTTACACTGGTGTTAAATATATACAACGTGTATGCAGCCTATATATATATATAGTAGTTTGGTGCTAGTAGGTTTTAGCAAACTACTAGCTGTGGATCAATACACATTTGGTGTGCTAATTAATATTTATGGAGGCAGAATAATGTATGTGGAATCGTCTCCAAGTAAACTTTAGTGCCCATGTTCATGATAATGGAGGAAGATGTTCCCGAGTGCAACAGTGTGTAAGTGATGTATAAGAAATATTGGTCTACTGCTTCGAATTCTTAGTAAGATGAATTCATTGTTGGATTTTCTGTCTTTTCATAAGATTTGTTGACAGAAAAGAAAAATCTAGAATATCACCAGCCTTTTTCACACCATTTTGATAACAGTCATCTGTACGAGATATAATATTATTTCCCCCTCTATCATGAATACATTTAGGGCATTGATTGTGTCTTGTAATAGTTCTCCTAAAACGAGGCATCTGTTATATACTAACACACTGTTGTTTTCTACATAAGGTCCTGTGGATTCTCCCGTATGAATGGCTGAGGTGGTGCTCCATCGTGGTGGCCCTGTGCCTCTCTGGCTCAGTTCTGGCGTTGACCTTCTGGCCTGCAGTCCGCGATGATCACCCCAAAGTTATCATAACAGTCATGTCAGCCGTTGTTTTGCTCAACGTTCTGCTCGCCGTTGGTTGTAAGGTAATTGTGCTGGCTGTAGTAAAGACGCTGCTTTTACACTAACTTTACAGTTTGGATTAATTACAAATTTAAGAGATATGGAAAATAAATCTGCTTGGCGACATAAGATACAGCATTCATTGTCCTGCTTTGGCAAACTACATCTTCACTAATCCAGTTGATTCAAGCCGCCTGTCCATCTCAGTGTAGATAACAACAATGATTGACTGACTCCCATTTGTCCCCAATGATCTCAGAAGCAAGGCCAAGCCGTAACTTGTCTATGTCAGCCACAGACAGGACATGGACATTTCTGCGTGTCTCTCCCAGTGTCTTCTGGGAAATGACTGTACCAGATAGTGTCAAGTTTCCTCCCCCTGGGTAGACTCCTCATTGGAAACTTTGACCGCATTTGCTAACTGGTGTGAGAACGGGCTGTTAGTTTACTTCTTAATGTGAATACGGTCAGGTCCACAGAGGTGTCGTATGTCTGGTCACATTCATGTAATTAGTCTACAAACTAAGCCCGCGTCTGAAGGCTGACCAAGATGAATGGGTTGCAGGAATACTGTATTCTCTCCTGTAATGCTGAACATTTGTTCCACACTTACTCCCAGACACACTGGCTTTGGTTCATGATTGATTAGTAGTTTCTCTTCATACTGTACTTGCCTCTTTGGTTGTTTTACACTATTTTCTTTATTTGTTTGGTTTTTCAGGCCTATTTCTTTAGCAAACCAGAACCAGCACTACCAGTTGAAAATTTAGCTACAACAAAGGGGATCAAGGTGCCGTCTTCGACATGAAAGCCTGTCATTGTCTGAAGGTAAACACACACAGAGGCATTTGATGCCATGATCCCATTGTACAAATCCACTAAAAGCCTGATACATGTTAGACGTATACCCCACTTTGTACTTTCTCGTGGCTGTTGTTAGATTTCCATTCATTCAATAGTGATGACCTCCCACTTCAGTAGCAGCTCTACTGTGACGTCCTATTTTAGTGGCTTTGACTCAAGCGTGTGTGTTTTTTGACCTACTAGAGCTGAACATCTGACACCGGACTTCCTTTACATGATTTCTCCTTCCCAAAGCAAGTGTTATTCTTTTTTTTAAATTGCAGGTTCTCCTGTTTCCTTATTAGAGAGAATCGGGTTGCTGTGGTGATGAAGTCACGGGTCGTCTGGATTTCACCTGCACTCGGACGTTCTGGCTCAAGACCTTAGAACTCAGTGTGTATGTTTGTTTCAACTGAGTGACCTCTGAAAACGAACACTGGTACCAAGTACTTTATTTCTAATGGCATGGGTTCTAAACTTAAAGATAAATGGGGTCTGATGTTACTCAGCACATAAGATGTCTTTTAGTATGGTAGTTTTCTGCTTTATAGTTCCTCTGTTAAAATGTTTAGATAACCAGTTTATGCAGTAATGTTGGTGGCATCAAAGTGTTTTGTATATGCATTTTTTCTATTCCGTTAATGGCAACTGGCTGTGATACTTCATGTGAAGGATTTCCTGTAAACCAGGTGTGGGTAAGATATTAAAGGGTTGGACGTATTATGTACAAATAGAGTTATTGTATTTTCCACCAACTGATATAACCATTAAGTGCCCTCAACTAATGCCAAAGACCCAGTCTAAATGTCCAAGGGATTTGTAGCCTGTATAACTATTTTTTTAATCAATTTGTTTTTATTGTGACAAACTACATTTGATATAATGTATAAAATGTAATATGTCCATTCCCAATGAATTTTTCATAGGAAAAAAATAATAATAAAAATGATCAATGTATAGTCAACCTGGAACCTATTTTCAAGCGCAAATTAAACTCTATGAGCAGATTTTTCTCATACTGTCTTTTTGCACATTAAAGAAATATTTCGACATTCTAGGAGATGCACTTATTTGCTTTCTTGCTATGATTTATATCAGTAAATTGATGCCACTCTTAGGGGCCGCTAGCCTGGCTCTGCTCAAAGGCAACAGAATCAACCTACCAGTGCCTTTTAAACTCACTAATTAAAACGCTGCATCTTGTTAGTTCAATGTTTTTGCCATATAAGCAGCCAAGATCATACAGATTGAACAAATGCATGCAGATGCATTGTGTTAATTAGTGAACTTTAGAGGTGCTGGTAGGAAGATTTTATTACCTTTTCACAGAGCCAGGCTAGCTGTTTCCAGTGCAATTCCTGATAAAGTACCTACCCTACTGTCAGATGTAGCATTGTACCTGCAGTAGTACTGATCTTCTATTCTAAGTCTCAGGAGGAAAGCAAGTAAGGCTCCTTCTCAAAATGTCAAACAATTCCTTTCAATAACATCAAAGTTTGTGAAATCTAAGACATGGAAAAGCTCGTCTAAACAACTAAAATTCAAATCAATTTTAAAACTAAAATATTCACTCACTAAATCTGGTCACTGCAGAATAATAAGCTTCTGGATTCAGTGTTTGTCATCTGTAAAAACTGTGTCCTTGTAAACACGTGCAGTGACTACATTATAGAAATGCTTATAATGTCAGTGAACCATTTTGGTACACCTTTGTCTTTCAGTGACTGTAAAGTTTTTAGGTAGGACAACCTCAAATCACCTCAGACTCCACACGTGCCCGCAACGTGACTCTTTTCAACCGGCTCCCGATAGCATTAAAGGCTGCCAGTACATTTCAACAGTTGGACATTTTAAATATTTAAGGGATTGTAACTAATAGGTTTAACTTCAACATTTGAAAGAGAGCGTCTAACTTTGAAAGTGAGCATTTGGCTGCTGCTGCTGTTTTTCCAACTCATCCATCTAAACTGTCGTGTGGTCGAGCAAACTGATAGAATCTACCGTGTCACGGTTTGGATGCACAGATCACCTGCAGTGGAAAATGTTGCTCGTGTATGTAAAGCCTTTTTCTCCAGGCACACAGCGTGTGGTCAGCACCTCACTCACAGATGGCCTCTGTTAAGTCACTGTTTAATATTTCCATTGATTAACACGGGCAAAGTTTTTAGATTAATTAACAAAATAGGAAAAAAAAATTGTGTCACTTGAAACGGTGTCAAAGGGATGGTGGCGCCCTAATTAATGGTCATTCTAGCCCCAGCTTTGAGTTACACAGGAGCTGCCTGTCAAACAGATAACCCTGTTAGAAGAATGTCACCTGCCTCAGTCCAAGGCATGCTCGTGACTGCTCGTGCTTGTGAAGAGGATTTACCAACACAACGCTCATGGACTATTTAAATAGCTTGTAAGTAATAACTTTTTAAAAAG
This sequence comes from Chelmon rostratus, assembly GCF_017976325.1. Lineage (NCBI taxonomy): Eukaryota > Metazoa > Chordata > Actinopteri > Chaetodontiformes > Chaetodontidae > Chelmon > Chelmon rostratus. The sequence goes on from NC_055669.1 coordinate 19,820,757, forward strand.
AAAATGCCTTTTTTAATGTTAATTTTATTGTAAAGTGATTTGGAAACCATACCATAGGATGGCCACCTCAAATGGGAAAGGTGAAAAAGTGTCCAAATTTGAGACATTGAAACTCCTGGAGAAATGCAGAAAGGAAAGAGACGATGCCATGCACAGGGAAAGTGTTCTCAGAGAGAAACTCAGACAGTACGAGTCAAGGATGCGTTCAACCGAGGCTCTGAAACAGAAGCTGAAGAGCTTGACTATGGACAACAAGGAGCTGAGAAAACAAGTGAAGGCTCTTCGTTCTGAGATTGGACTTGAGTGCAGCCCGAAGTTCAGCGGAAAGACCACGAAGGACATAATCAATGACTTGCATGAAAAGGAGCGCGAGTGCAGTTCCCTGGTGGAGAAGGCTGGGAAACTGAGTCTGACCATTGATGATCTGACATCAGAGCTGGCAAATACAGTCACGTCCAAAACACTTCTGGAGGATCAAGTGCAGTCATTGCAGCAAAATCTGAAGGATATGACAAACAATCAGCGACGTCTGCTGAAGTTGTGGGAAGACAAGAAGACCCAGAGGGAACAGCTCGCCCTCCCTGCAATTGCCCAGAAACCTGGACAGAAACCAGTTGTCCATAAAGCAGTTCAAACTGAGATGTCCATCAGTTTATCCCAAAAGCTCCCAGTCAATGCCTTTGAGACGAAGCCATTCTCTCGGGATCATGAGAAAAAGACTGTTTTGGATAAACACAGTTTTCCAGCTTATGGAAATGGCTATCATCATGAAAAGAAAGGTTTCTTGCATGATGAAACCAAAGGAATTCAGAACTGACTTGACTCACTGACTGACAGCCACTAACACTGCACTGAGACAGCAAAATAGATATATTGTAAATGGACTGATGTTTAATATATCTGTGAAAAAACAAATGAGTAAAAGAACATGCAATTTAACAATGAAAAGCCAATGTATGGCTTGTCTTGGTGCCTTATGTCAATACGATGACAGTGCAGTTCTTTTAGTGTTTGTATCATTCAAATGTAGCCTAACTTTATACATCTGTTGAAGTCAATTTTTATCCGAACCAACTTTCAAAAGCTATTGTTTGTCATCTTATTGCGATTAACCTCTGGCTAGACTGTCCGAATTTATACATATTTTTATGTTGATCGAGCTCATTAAACAAAATTTGTGTGGCTGTGATCCTGGCAGCAGGCAGGAATATGGGCAGCTTTTCGGGGTCCTTCAGAGGTCCTTTGAATGCATGTGGCGCGATATGGGAAACTAAGTGGAAAAATAATTTGACAACAGGCGAGCCGAAGAGATTATTCTTGCCGTGTGGATCTCCATCTACCCAAACAACATGTTTTCTGCAGAGCAAAGTTGTTGGTTTGTCCGCAAGGTGAGTCTTTAAACTTAATTTTTCTTTCATTAAAGAGAAAATGTATCGCTTGTGCTCGGATGCTAACTTCAAGTAAGTTAGCCCGTCTGTTTATGCTAGCTTGAGTGAGCTTAACGTTAGCTAAGATTTGTTTCAACTTTTATTAAGAGGCACTTACAGAACAAGAAAGCACAATTAATAAAAATATAGGGATATATAAAAATGAAAAATATGCGGAGCAAGTGAAAAATAAATGAGAGCAAGACGGAGAGTAAAGTAGCTAGCTATGTTTTTAAATTACCAGCGATAACGTTATATACAAAAGATCATTAAAATAAATCATATCGACAGTTCAGTAGTTCACTTGCATACGTAAATGTCATCTAACGTGCACACAGCACAATGATCAAATTCATAAGATGCAGCAAGGAAATAAGCACTAATTTCTGAAAAATACTGTGTCAAAATGTTTAAGTGCAGTGAAGGACAACTAGCTCTGTATGTCACAAATTTAAAGAATAGATGCGCCGTAACGTTTGTTTCTGCTGTAGAGGAACAGAAAATACAAAGATCAGAGGCAGCAAACAACCGTTATTTACACTCTGAATTAATCTGCCGATTATTTAATTCATAAGAAAGATAACCTGTAGCCTGTGTTTAGCCTATAATATGTTAGAAAACATTAAAAAATACTGACTATTTAAATTTCAAACGTAATTCTGAATGTAAAAAGCAGTCACATATTACATGAAGTATTTTAGCTCAAAATATTTTTTCTTTTCATTGATACATTTAAATCATAGCAAGTAGTGGGGAAATTACTAACTTTGACAGCTAAGATGAAACCTTTTTTTCATAGTCTTATAGCTGCTTCTGTCAGGGCAGTTACTCTGTGTATTAGTTATGTATGTGATAATGACTGACTGCTCTGTTCAGGTGATTTGGTGGAGAGCTGTGGCCAGTATTGCTTGGGCTGTGCTGTTGTTGCCACCCATCACAGCAGTTTTTGTAATCCTCAGCAGGTTCAGCCTTCTCCACCCCATCCAGACGATATCAGGTCAGTCACCACGTTAGTTAGGAGATTCGACGCATTGTCTGAGGTTGTGCGATGCTTACTGTTAACTGCTTTTTTACATGCAGAATGCCTGTCCCACTTAACAAGTGCAAGTGCTATCTTCTCTTTAATCCTGCTGTGTGGAGTGATCCTCATGGTTGGGTTCCTGAACCTGGAGTATTATACAGGTGAGTGGCAGGATGCTGGCTGGTCCTCCATGTACTGGTTTAGTGGGATTTCTGTTTAGCAGAACAAAGACATTGCATCAGCTCATCAATTCAGGGTTAATGTACACAAGACACGTCAAAGTCAGATCTCAAGTGAATTAATCAGAAGTGACACCTAAAGGAAATTAAGTGCCTGCATATGGTACAATTTACATAGAACTAAATCATTTGATCTATTGTTCCATTTTAATCTGCTTATTCATTTACAGACCAATCAACACATTGTTTAAAATAATTACAGATTTTTTTTTAGAAATTTAGAAATAACCCAATTAATGTTTAAAAATACCTCACTTTTTCATCCATCAATAAAAGTAAAAAGTGTGCAGTTATAATGATATGAAACAGAAAACAAGGATTCTTTATATTTCTAAGTACAATGACCTAAATTGATGTAACTGTAGTTCTTTTGGCACTACCTTACACAAAGTATAATCTTACCCACATCAATCAGTATGACATGTACATTGCTGAAGTTGCACTCCCTGTCACTGCTGAGCCTAATCAATATACCTGTGCAGTACTATGCAGTGTTGGGAGCAGGGTGTAGTTAGGAAAATGTGAGAAATTTACTGCAGCAGCTGGCACATGTTAGTCTTTGGTTGTAACTCTTGATTGTTTTGTTTCTCTTCAGTAATTCCAACTATTGCATGCTCAAAAATTGCCCTGTTGGGACAGCTGCTGCACCCTCGTCAGTTTGTCAACTCCCTGGTCCACTGTATCATGGGAGTAATCGTGGCTTGGTGTTGTGCCATCACCATTGGGGGCAGATATGAGACACTCGGCTACCCCTGCCCACAGAGTGATGGGTAAGCCGCTATCACTATTGTGTTGGGCTTTACATGCTTCATCCATTGTCTAATTAGCTTAGTTTGTTTTCAACAGTGATAGTTCCCCTCAGATGTGTCTGAATGAGTATCACCTTATCCATCTGCTGGCTGGAGGCTTTGTTGGATTCTCTCACAGTCTGCTGGGTGTGATCCACAACATGAACTATGTCTCTTTCCACACTGTTCAGGTATGTGATGATGCAAAGACTGAATATTTTTAAGATATATTTTCTCATGGATGGCTTAGTCTTGAATGTAAAGAATGCATTTTGTAGTCATCCATTTAAATTTACAGCTTTGTTTAAATCTGGTTTACACTTCTGCCAACCAGCATGCAAGTTTCTCAAGCCCCAATATCTCCAACTATACAGGTTGACCCTAATGGTAGAAACACAAAATAACTGCCACTGTCCTTTTAAATAGCATTTTATGAGTAGCGCTGATGTCCACTCATTGTTATTCTTCCACAGCAATACAAATACCTTCGATTTAAGGGATCTCTACCTTTAGTGGTGAAGTGCAGCGCCACTCAAGCACTTTACTCTGTCCGGAACTACATCGTTGTGTTTTTCTTTTTGGGTAAGTGATCTCCTTTTATAAATGAAACTTCAGTAACACAGAGTTCCTGTACCTGCTTGAGGCGTTTTCTTTTTCAAATAGTCACTTTTTATAGACATGCTTTTAGTTATTGTTCAGTTATTTTATTGGAGTTCTCTTTTTATTTTGCTCTTGTAATTTTCCACACAAAGTTATCAGAAGCGATGGACAAAATATTTCACTTTTATGTTAACAGGATACATTCCAAAAGCTTGGATTTGTAAAACACTTAATCTTGACTTGAACAGGTCAGTATGGATTCTGTATTTATATATGATTAAACAAACATTCTCATTTTGCCACACCGTGCTGCTTCCTGGCCTGATTTAAAGCGCTGCATTAATATTTGTGTTTGATCTCCACCTCCAGCTCTGTCCACCCTCTTGACAGCATAGCTGGACTGCTGGACCTCTCCCTACTCTACCACCTGTGGATCAGTGCCAGCTTCCTCCTCTTCACATGGCACATCACACTGCTGCTCTTTAGGATCTTTGTCACTGAGGTATGAGTGTAAGGAAAAGACAAAAAATGTATACAGTCTCCAATGCTGTTTTGCTTAGCTTCTTCTATATTCTGCTGTTCTTCATGATCAGCATTTTTTAAACCTAACTTCAGTACATCCACAGGCTTAGTATTACCTCTTAACCAAAGATCAGAGTGCCAGCTGACCATGGTGACCACCATAAAATTGCATGGACTAGGCCCAGTTCTGATTATAAAATGTGTGTGATGTTTTGTGGCTGTAATTTACTTACAAGTCGAGTGTGGTGTTGTAAAGACTACCTCTGTTTTAATTATTTAGAGACACTAGGGGGCAATGTTGTCATTGCTTTGAATGTTCAAGAACATCGGCCATATCCGGATTATATTATTCATGGTGAACATCCCAGAATTAATCTCAGGTGATCAGTTAAATTTACTCTTGAGGGTCTTGACTTGAGGGTAATATGTAATGTATGTGCTGTTACCTGCAGGTGTACAGTTTTCCTGTGCAGTCATCTTTTACTGAGGATTCCCACCAGTGTCTTCCCAGAGTTCTGACTGATAAGCAGCCAATGATATTGAAGGTGGATAAAACACATAATTAGATCCTTTCAAGTTCAAGTTTCCTGACATTTTTGTGTGCTTACTGATGATCAAATTTAGGTGTTGTAACTTGTTATTTCCCTAATTTTAGTTCCTAGCTCTGCAGGACTTGGCTCTGTTGTCTCAACACTCCCCATCACGGCGCTGTGAGGTCTTCAGTCTGAGTCAGCCAGGTCTGTTATGTTGAAAAGACGTCTTTGCTTTTAACTGTTTTTGATTTTTCTTGTGTCAAATACATTTTTAAATATTCCAATCATGTTTCAAAGCAGATGGCAAAACAAAATGTGTTTATTTTTTCATTCTTGTCTTTTCCCAGGCGGCCATCCTCATAACTGGAATGCCATCTCTAAGGAGTGTCTGTCTCTGCTGGCTGATCTGACTCAGAGACTCGTAGCCTATCATGACACTGTAGCAACCAACGGCAGGGCCAAATCACTGTCTACTGGGAGTGACAAGAAGACTTCATCTGAGACATCAGGTATGTTACTATCAAACATAAATAACCTCAATTGTTTCTGACCAGTCCCCTTTATCCTATTTGTCCCACTTTTTTGTCTTAAAGTACCCTCGAGTACAGAAGATTTGATGAGCCCGAGGCCCACTTTACTGATGAAAACTCCAGTCTCGGTCTTTGCACGCTCAGTTGTTGGCAGCCCACAGAGCCCTCTGACAGCAGCGTTCACTCCTGACCTGGACAGCCCGTTTGCTTCTCCCGCCCTGCGGCGTCTCACTGCTCCTGTGGAACAATGCTCGCCGTGGTTCGGCACAGTGCAGAGCCCACACGTCATGAGAAGAGTCCCAAAACTCTGGTCCACCTCCACAGGTGAGAGGAGGACGCTATAGGTCCAATTTTAGACAAATAGAGTTGCCAAGCATTAATAGCAGCTACTGCTTGTATAGTCTTAGTGCCTCAAGAGCATTTATAATAAAAATTGTTAAATACTGTATGTAATAGTGAACATGGCACCCCTGTTAAATGATTTGTTTGATCTGTTCCCGTGCAGATACACAGATCAATGGCAGTCCTCAATCATCCAGTTCCCTCACCTCAGTTCCCACTCCCAAGCAGGAATCATCCAAACCAAGTCTCCTGGCTCAGTTCCTGCAGAACAGAAAAGAACAGGTACTTCAGTCTTGTTGTTACAGAGTTGACAAAAGGCTTTTCATACTTAACATTTATTAACCTCAAGCTAACAGTAGTAATAATGCAGCGGCTCGGTCTGTCCTGTCTGGTTTTTGTGATTTTCCAAAATCAACAACCTGATAATCAACTCTGCTTCATGCAGTGATTGGCCAGGATGTGCACAGGTGTGAAAGAGGACATTGCTCCGTTTGCTCTGCACATTCTTTTTTTTTCACCTTCCTCACAGCTCAGTCGCACCAATCACTTCTGTGCCGGCGAGATGAGACAGGAGGAGAGCCAACAAAATTAGCGTCAAATATGTAATAATAGCTTAGAACACTGTCTTTTCTGTTGCCTGGATACTGATCTCATAACCTCTGCTTTATAAAATACATCATTGTTCTGATTTGAAGTTGTTGTATTGGTCTAAGCCAGTTGTTAAGTGTGAAAAGCCAATATTTCTTCATTTGTGTTGCATATTTCTCGAACGCAAAGCAACTTTACACTTAATTGTCCCATTCAGGTTAAAAATTTCTTGGCAAAGCGGGTGCTGATAATGTATTTGTTCAACAAGGTAAGGATGTGTGGCATGTGCATGCTGTCTTCTGTAGGATTCTGAACACTGAAGTTCTCTCGTCTAACACAGTAGATTTTCACTTGGTTTCACCAAATCTTGCAACCTCACCCTGCAGGCATCACTAATTTAACACTGCTGGTTTTGGCCTTGGTCGTGCAGACATTACTAATGTAGCTGTTTTCCGTCTATCCAGCTGTAACAATGAGACTCACTAATTACTTTAAAAGCTTGTGTGAAGGAGCTGTGTGAGCAAACGTGTCTTGCAAGTCACATAACTATTAAAACCATTGTTTTGTTCAAATCAAATGTTGAGAAATCATGTCCTTGTGATCCTATTAGAAGTGTGAGGTTCTGCTAAGTTTATCACAGCCAAATACTGTGCATGTATTGCGGTATTTCCTCTTTCTAGAAACTAGTTTGCTTAGTCCAATTTGCTTCCTGAGGTTTACGTATCTTCCTTTGAGTCATGCATGCATGTTGTAGTGTAGCCTCACTAAGTGTGTCTAACTTCCTGATTCATCAGTAAATGTGCCTCTGTCTGTTCAGTGCAGTATTAGTTACATCATCTCTTACAGCTTCCAGAAGCCTCCAGTCAAGCTCTGTTCGCAGACAGCCAGGCTCACATCTGGGCTTTAGAAGGTAGGAAGAGATGGTGGACTTGATGTTCATTTGATAAGGAAGCGACATGTTGATACAACGTTGACATCACTGTATCCTCTAATGTCCCCCTGCAGGGCTGTCTTACCTTGTTCAAGCCTCCTTCTCAGAAGACCAGTTTGGGGTTGTACAGACTACATTACCCAGCATTCTCAGTTGCATACTGGTCTTACAAGAGGTAAGCCATCATGATTTACTGCAGCTACCCTGAGGGCTCATGTTGGTGCAGCAAAATTTAATAAAAAAAAAAACCTATAAGCCCAGCCCGCTGTAGTGCAGCGTGTGAATTGGCTTTGCATACCACTCTGTGGTCAAGTACAAACCTTGCACTGGATGTTGTGGCTTAAAGGCAAACGGCAAACGTTGAGTAGTTAAAAGGGCCAGTTCATCTAAATCTTCTTTATCTAAATGGTAATAATCTGTATATGGTGAGTAGCTGTGGAGAAAGTCAGTTGTAGTAGAGTTTATCAAATGAAATCTCTTCTATTGATCAGCACAAATTAAATATTACTGTTTGCTGACATTCAAATTCAGCAGCATTCAGTTGTTGTTGAAATTTAACTCAGATATTCACTGTAGATGCAAATTAGCAAATGGAATATGAATTGAAGTGTTTTGCATTAAGACTAGCTTTAGTTTTTACCAGAAGAAGACAGAGACATCAGGGAAATGGTACAGATATTGTACATAGTGATGCAGACACAACTGACAGGACATCATTACATACATTGCAGTGTGGATGTATGTCTTCAGATTCTTTTTTTTTTTTTACCAGTGTGATTTTCTTTTCATACATTTTGTGCATTGGGCATTGTCAGAGGGAGCCGAAGATCAAGACTTTCACTGCCAGCAACTGCTTCACTGTAATTCTTGTGCATATGACGAGGAACTTAAACAACAAAGTGGCTGTGGTTGCTTTGCATTGAGCGCCCCCTGACAGCAGTCGTGTCCTGTCCTCCTTGTCTTCAGGCAGTAGATCGACACTTCAAGCTGCCTCATGCCTCCAGTAAGCCTGTCAGGTCGACCGGCAGCATGGGAGACTCCACTCACAAAACACTGCGCTTCGCTCTCAGGGCCACCCTCAAGACTGCCATCTACAGGATAACGACTACATTTGGAGATCACTTGAAGTAAGGCCTGTCATTTAAATTGACATTCTTCAAATGCTAAAAATATGATATTAATTCTTGATATATACTTTTTTTTATCCTCAGTGCTATTCAGATGTCTGCAGAGCACAGGAAAAGATTGCAACAGTTTCTGGAATACAAGGAATAACACACTTGACAGTTTTGCCTTCAGATTCTTATCAGTATGGTTTGTGTGTGTGTGTGTCTCTACATACATTAGCATAACTGAGGCAACAAGTGAAAGTCCATGATAGTGCCTCTTTTAATATTTATGTCTGCACTGTGTCATGGCGGATTGTATTTGATAGGCTAGATCACATCTCCTACATGCACGAGGTGGGGGCAGGAAGCCCGGCCGATGAACTGAGACAGGTTGGAAGATTTTTACCGCCTGTGTCTGGGAGATTCAAAGTAGCTTACTGTTTAAATAAGCGCCTAATTTCAAAAGATTTGTTTCACTTGCATTACAAGAAAACCATATCAAGTAATTGTATTTGACTCGTTAATTGTGATGAGTTGTAAAGGGCTGTTCATGCTGCATTTGTACTAAATCTTCTGGTTTCATATTTCATCTGCTGGCCTCTTGAATTGCATCCATGTGACTTTAAAACATTTAGCATCAGGTCTGATGATTGAGAGGTGTCATGATGTGTGTCTGGTTTTGTTCTTGACACCAGCCTTGGAGAACTAGTTTACAGCCGTGCACATCTTTCAGGTTCTGTAACTATAATATACACAATCAGATTTACAGATCAGACACTTGTTTGTATGTTAACTATTTGGTCAGACAGATGATGGATATATGGTGTGGCTGGTAAAAAGTGGGTAAATATGTTTTCACTGCTGACATGTATGGAGTTTAAACTCCCGGTCCAAGACCTGTTGAATAAAAACATTATGAAAAGATGATTTGTCAGGTTTGTCATTTTTCTTAAACATCTTAAACAAGCAGAGTACATAAATGTGCTGGAGTTGGGATTGATGTGATTCAACAGTTTTTCCATGATCATGCTGGTTGATAATCAACAAACCCCCCCAAATGAACTGAACTACAGGTGTGAAAGCGCCCTAAGTCTTTGTCTTGTAAGTCACCCAACTTCATAAAAGTGCAATAAGAAATCCCTTTGAAAATGAACATCTATCACTTGCATTAGTCTTAGGTCATCACTATGTAGGAGTTATCAGAAACCTGTACTGCTCAAACAAAACGGGTGACAAAAGTCCACACAGATACTTCTTAGGTCAATCAATAAATTAACTAACAGAGTAGATAACAACACAACACAGAATGAGACCATAAAATGACAACATCAAGAGCACTGTTTCTGTTTATTGCACGAATCGTACATATTTCCAACTGACCTGGTAGAACGCAACATTAGGCAGTGGTGGAAAAGAAATTGTTCATCAAAAGCCTCATTATGTATACAAGATGGCAAAAATAGCCAGTGGGAAAATCTGGATATAACTGTTTCAAATGATGGATTTAGATCTAGAAAGGAAATACTGTTTTTTTTTTCCTGAACAAGAAAGACAAACAAAACTTTGATACTTGAAATGACGGCAGTTCTGTTCACAACAGACCGATGTCATTCATCAAAGGAAAAACAGCAAAAATGGTGCCTCAAGTCATTTTTTTTCTCTGGATTTTAAAAGTACTTTGTCCTCATATAGAATATAAACCTCTGCATCAATACCAATCAAATGTTTTAACATCTTTTTTTTTGAAGTCAAATAGCATTTGCTAAAGTTGATTTTTTTTTTTTTTACAGTTTTAATATATATTTATATATGTACATATAAATTCAACTAACTAGAGTTCTCATAGAAAATGAGAAAAGCTGGACTTTATCGCTCTCACACAACAAATGACTGGCAAGCATATTGACCCTACCGCTCCCTCTGTCCTCCTCTTTGAGCCAATGTTAATACAGCACAGACAGAAAATTCCTCGCAAGTGGTGATCTGGCTGCAAACATGCGACCTGGTTCAAATGAACTGAAACATGTTGCTCAGCAAATGATTTGAGACTGTTCGCATCACGGAAGGATTTGAAGGAACCACGTGGACAAGTGGAGTCCTTTATTAGTCCAATCTCGATTGGCACACAGGCAGTCTTTCAATTATAGTTTGATCCAGGTCGGGTCTGGCTCTTTAAAACTACAGTTCCCCAACAGAGCCCAACATCAGTCCTTATATCCTATGCACATGCTGAACACCACCTACTTCTGTGTTTTCATGTTCAACAAGAGAGGTGAAGTGAAGAGTTCCTGTCAAAGATGGGCGTCAGGGTGAAGAGTGAGGGAGGAAGAGGAGGGAAGGCCAGTGGAAGCAAAAGAAGCCTCTTCCTTTGTCAAAAAAACGCTTAAGTGCAAAATACCCCCGCACTCAAAAAATTGGAGAAACTAAACTTCACTGTGGGTTTTCCGAGGAGATAACAAGACGAGACAAAAGCTCTTCCCCCACAATCACACACACTCAGTGCACGTTTTGTCTTCGTCTCAAACTAAAGCATCCCTGATTCAAAGTGCACTCAGTAGTGAGGGGGAGGGCGATGGAAAGATGAGGGGAGGGAGTAGCTGAGGGCAGCAAGTAGGGTGATGCAGCATGTAGGGATTTTAGTAGTCCTCAGAGAGAAACCGTGTGTGTGTGTGTGGGGGGGGGGGGGTAACTAGCTTCACAAGCTCAGGCCAGAAATCAGTATGAGACTGGGGCGATACACTGGGGGGCACTATGGTTTCCCCTCCACATGTTCAAATTTTGAGGGAAATCACATTTAGGGGACAGTTTGAGGGTACCGTTCTAAGCCACACCTCTTTCATCAGCACAGAGAGCCCGAGAGCAAGAAGTGTGTTCCTACGAGAGAGGGGGGAGTTGTGTGCTGGTGATGAATAGCTTCCTACAGGGCGCCTAAAGAGGAGATGCTTGTTGCCATACATGCACACCACATTGTTCTGGGGCCGGGCAGAGCATATAGATAATGTATGGACAAGCAGGGGCCTCCAAGTGGTTTATAGGGATGTAAGCACTCACTAAACCTCTTTGTACAATTCTCAAAAATCAGGATTCTGGAAGTGTGTATGCAGTCTGTAGTCGCCATTCACATACTCACAACTGCTGGGAAACCAGGCGTTAAGCATCTGTGTCACTCTGCTTCAAAACTATGTTAAAGTAAATGTGTGTGTTTATCTGTTTGAGTTTGTATGTGTGTAAAAAAAACAAAACAAAACAAAAACCAAAGTCTGTGGCTCGTCAGTGTTTGAGTGTGCCAGTGTGTCAATAGTGCTTGCCTATGTGCATCAATTCAAGGGCAATAAAGTGTGTATGTATGTATGTGTATGTGTGTTTGTGTGTGTGTGTCTAAGTGTGTGTGTGGCTCAGGAGGACATGCACTGAACGTGGTCTGGACCTCCTTCCTCTTCATCAGAGGAATCTGGAGAGCTCCAGGACTCATCTGTGTCTGGCTCTGCACCCTCACGGCGGGCCTGCATCGAGACACAGAAGAAGAGGGCGGACACACGTAAGAATGAGGCGATTTTGGGCTGAAATGGTTGTAAACATTTTGCCAGCCTGGCTCTTAATGCTAGAAACTGTACTGTATGTTTTCAGTGCAAAATTACCAGAAATCTAGACTGCTGACTGCTGACTCTTAAAAATTTCCTTCTAAGACACCCTGCCTCCAGATGACCAGAGCGATGACAGATGTTCATGTTGCCAAACAAAGTCTACATTTAGCTTTTTCCACCAAAGTGTAATGTGTGTATCCTTGAGGCAGCAAATCCTACACTTAATAAGCAGGAATGTGCTAATATTTTACATTTTTGCTTGAAAAATAGCTGAAATGTTTAATCAACTATCAAATAATCGCCAATAATTTTTCTTTTGATCGACTAATCTCTCTCTACCTCAAACCCGACAGCTATCATCTGCTTACAATTTAGCCTCCGGGGGCAACAGCTAGTGTTTCAGGGCTTTCCGGTGTAGCTAGCAGATATTCCGTGTGCTGGTCATTGCAGACAGTCCAATCAGCAGCTTGACTTGGAAATACTGCTTGGACTACAAACGGAAACCCCTGTCTGCAGATTCTACATAAAAATCTGTTTATAGAGATGATCTATAACCACTAAAAGCTTCCTTCAATCCAAGTGCAATATCGACTGTATCCTACATACTATTTAAGGGGCACTCTTAATACAGCAGTGTATCATTACTTGCTGCAAAACTGAGGGACCAAGAACAAACAATTTAAAAAACGGTTAAATTCCAATCAGCAGAGGCTGAAAGATTCCTAACCTTTACTCACTAGCGTGGGCCAAGCTCGAAAAACACTGGAGCCTACATTTCCCATAATGCAACCAGTGGGATGTTTTTGCTCAGCCCTGCCTGCCTGGTAAATTCCCACATTTTTTCAACACCACACCCCACAACAGAGTCAGTGTTTCGTGTGTTTGTTGCAGCGTCTGCGGGCTCACCCTCGGTGGTCGTCTGTTCCTCATGTGTCTCATCAGGAACCACAGGAGCTGGGTGTCGTACTGGTCACCGTGGCGCACGCTGTCCTCATCGCGCTCCCGCTTGTTTTTCTTCATCACCTTGAAAAAACGCAACAAATGGTTTCTTTTACAGGTGTGAAAGAGGGCGGCGAGAGCATGCAAACATATTCCCGACACAAATGTACAATTAAAATGCACAGTTCACCTTCACTCATAATAATGTCAAATAAGCGTTTTGGACAAATCAGCTGAACTGGGTTTGCTTAATACCTGTCTGAACCACCTGTTGTGATAAAACACTACCTCGACCAACAGAAAAGAGAGTAGACTGGAATACCTCTTTTAGGCCCTTTAGTCCTGTGGGGCTTTCAGCTGTGGGGGCCCACAGTTTGATATCGTGGTCTAGCCCACTGGTGGCCATACCTGGCAGATGTGGATGCGGCTCCAAACAGTTCACCTGTGGTAGTCGAGGGTAGAGAAAAAGACCGAGATGATAATATGAAGAGATTTCACAGAGAATATTCTTGGGGTGGATGTCAGCAAAACGCAAACTGTACTTTTAAAGAAAATACACAACAGACGGTTTAGTAAAAGTATGTAGACCAGGTGTATTTTTATCACAGTAAAACATTAGATATAGTCTTTTTTGCCACACATGAAAGCAATTACTGGGTAATCACCAGTAAGACAGTGAGATGAGTGAGTCAGAAGAAAGCACCACCAACCATCACTGTGTTTGTGCAGGATTTCCTCAGTCAACTCTGAACTCGGCATATGACTCACCACTCCTCCTCTGTCTCCCTCCATAAACTGGACGATGCGAGCGGAGTACTTGTCCCACAGGTAGATGTGTCCGCAGTCACTGCCGCTGACCACAAACTCACTGCAGGGCCCATAGAAGTTCACCCCCTTCACTGTGAGAAAAAGGTGAAGACAACAGAGGATGAAACAGTGTGCGCTAACAGGAAACTCCTGCAGTACATGTTCAGGAAATATTCGTCGGCCGAATCACAACAGTAAGAATAATCAGTCATCTGCCAAATGCTTTTGAAGTTGAGCTACAGCTGATAAGTCTGATTTCTAAAACTGTGTGTAGATCCAAAGGGCGCCATTTTATTACTGCAACAAATGACTGCTGTAATTGGGAAGTGAGCTGAACACCTGTAGCATTATTGCGATGACCCTTGTATCTCCTGCGATAGTCAGCCCCATCGCTGTGGTTGGAGTCAAACAGGTAGATGTCCTCGTCATTGTAACTGGCCAGGAGCTCTGCACACACAAAAAAAGGGTCAAACAGGCTTTCGTTTCATTCCCTTTAACGGCGGAGAGGCTGAGATGAAGACGATCTGGACGTTTTTTAATTCACGCGATGATTCCGACAAACAGATGCTCACTGAACCTGACCTCACCGCTGCAAAGATGAGAGCACGCCAATGCTTTATATTCAGTGAGACTCACTCCGTTTGAGCGTCACTGAGATTGCACTGCGGTTGCATCAGAGCGGCGAAGAAGGGCAGAAGTTTTAAGACAATGAATCAAGCACCACCAAGTGTAGGGCTCATTACTTTCAATATATCTACAACGTGTCCAGAGCAGCATGAGAAATTAGGTGAGGTTAACTTGAAACAGGATTATGGAGATTGTAAGAAAATTAAATCATGTCATAGGGATATTAAATTATTTCCTTATGTCCTGCATGCAAGTAATTCAGTCTGCTGTGCTTATGATGTGAACGAGAATGGCGTTTTAGTACTTTAAACGCTGCATTTAAGAACAAAATAAATGTTGGTGGAAGTTTTCTTTACCTGTGCCGTCGTGACTATACACAAGGCAGGTTATGTTGGTTTTGGACTCGCTGGATACCAGATGCGAAGGGCAAAACTTTTTCAGCACACCATTGTTATCATTCTCATTGATCTTCCTCTGGTCATAGATCCTACAGCGGGTGAAGCGGAGGGAAAAGAAAAGTGAACAACAATAGCGAATACTGTTTTGCTATTGCATTATCAGAGAAATAAATCAGCACTCGAACTACAACCTGGTTCCTACCTCACGTACTGATCTCTCCCGCCCACAGCAAAGTGTTGTGTCTTTGCTGGGTTGACGAAGATGGTGTACAGCCCTACTTTTTTATCGCCCTCCTTTACAACCACCAGTTTACTGCCGCACAAGTGTAAGGAGACAAGAAGGAAAACAGATGTTAGCTCCGGCAAGGAGAAAAGTCACGACAACATACGGCAAACACCTGAAAATCGGCAGAGAGGAGTGTTTAAAAGTGGACGTTAACCAGCGCTGGCTGAAAGAGAGCACGCTTGCGCAACAAACTCTGGCCTAAAAAGGACAGAGTTGTATCAAAACCTCTAAATGTCTCAACAGGAATCAAACATTATGAGTTCTGTGTTGTAGTTTATGGTATCTTGCCCTCCTGTTGCACAAGCCACTCAGTTAAGAAACCCAATTCCTGAGGCGACTATGTTTACACTTGGTAAACTTTAATGACAATACCACTCACTTGGCGGGACGGTCTAGACGCAGGTCAATACCAAACACCACGGCGTCCTCTCCAGCGGACAGGAAGGAGCAGGGGGAATCAGGCTCGAGGGCCAGCTGGAACAAAAAACAGGGTCTTAAGTGCATCTGCCACAGCTGTAATGTCTGGCGCATTTCTGGCTCACACGTTCAGCACAAACGCTCACCTTGTGCGCTGCCCCTTTGTGCTGTGCTACCCGCTTGGTGTTCTTGCAGCACTGCGTGGCAGAGAGCTCCGCCACTCGGATCTGACCATCTCGGGCACACATGGCCAAGGTGGAGTCTCCACTGTGAGGCAGGAACTTTGCCTGCGCACATTAAGGGCAGGGAGAAGATCTTACAAATAACCAACATTCCTCAATGTCACAGTTTTCTTAGATTGGTTAAATTCGTCCAACCATCTATCAGCTCTAGTCCTTAATCCATCTACTATTTGATTTTTTGTTTTTCGCCTTACCTGAAAGACATTGCTCTTGTGGCCGCTGTCAAACTCCAGCTCGGCGCGGCGGATAGCCCAGTCCCAGATCACCACCCTCAGGTCATCGCTGCCCGAAGCCAGGCGTGTGCCCGAGGGGTTGAAGTGCAACGTGTTGACGCAGCCCGTGTGCCTCTCCAGTCGGCCCTGGAGCTCCAGCCTCTGCACGAGGCCGCGGGCCCCACACACGCGCCTCACAAACTGGTGCGAGTCCCTGCCGATCTCCCTGGAGCGCAGCGAGGGCACGGCCCGCCATACAGGGCCGCGCAGGTCGCGGAGCTCTGCTCCCAGCCACGCCTCCATGGCCTCATCGTCGTCCTCATCATCTTTCTGTTCTTCTTCTTCGTCCTCATCGTCATCGTCATCTGAGCTGGTGGAGTGATTGGTGCCGCCGGGTCTATTCCTCTTCCTAGCCGCCCTTTTCCCTCCATCTTTATCTTTCCCTCTCTCCCGTCTGCCTCCCTCACTCTCTCTTTCGCCATCCTCCGTCAGGGAGTAAAGGCCGCTGCCATCCATGCTGTCTGTGTCTTCTTCCTCCTCTTCCTCTTTGTTTGCCCCGGTCTCTCCTTCCACATCTGGCATAGGCTTGTCTCCAGACGCCTCTCCGGTTTCTTTGGGAGCTACAGAAATAGTGAAAGCCAGAGCCATGGGGAATAAGGTTAAGACACTGCAATCTCACTGGGAGACTCACTGAAAGGTGTATGTAAATTCTGCTGTGAACTGCATCAATGTTAAGTGCCATCCGGCTGCAAAAAAATCCAGAGAATTAGACTCCAGAAATGTTGGGAATAGCAGAGCGTCCCAGTAGTAAAGAAATATACATTCAACATCATTAAAACCAGATTTAAGATGAGTTTCTACCAATAATGTCTGCAGCATTAGCGTTTAGGACTACAAGAATGAGGTTACCATCTTCAGAGGAAGACTGTGTTTGTCCCTCTCTGCTTCCAGACGCATCTTCCTCCTTGTGTTGATCTTCTCCTGGCTCTTTTTCGTCCAAGCCACCTGACAGAAACAAACAGGTGATTAACTGTCAGCGCCGAGGAGCACGGCAGCTCCAACGGTTCAGTTCCAGTATAAACTGTCGGTTACTTCCCAGCACTGATCCTTTACCGTTAAGCACGGTGGATTTGCCGTTAGCCTCAGCCATTCTGTCTCCTTTGTCCTGCGTCGACCCGAGGGAGAACCTGAACGTCACACACAAACACAAAAAAACAACAATTACATTGTTTATTAACCAAACTGACAAGCGCTCAAATGAACAACAGGCAACCTGCTCGCAGGAGTCAGACGGCATCGCTGCTCGCACCCGCTGAACTGTTGTCAACTACCGACGCCGCACCGTGAGCCGCGGGACACAAGTTACCTGTTAGCTTCCAAACCCACAGCCAGGCTAGTTTTACTATCGATGTACCGCTGCACATAACGACATAAACAAACTACCTGGACTGCTAGCTGTCTCCAGGCCTGACTAATGCTCGATTTTGCTTTGTAGTGTTTTAGTGTATTGTCCCTTTGCAGCGCTCGACTGACTGACGCCGTTTTTAACGCGAGCTAATGCTAACCAGGCTGCCGGACATTTCGAAACTGAAATACTGCTGTCAGTGCTGCTTAAAAAGCAAACAGCTTGTCAAAACACGAGCAAGCAGCTAGCGTTGTAGTAGCTAACTAGCATAGCTAGCGTTACCTCTATTTGAAGGCCCGACGAGGCGTACTTCTTAGTTTAGTCCTAATCTTTATTGCAGATTTATTTTCTCCACCTCACCGCTCAGCAGTTGAGCTAAGTGCCTCGACTAGGGATTCTCTGGCGGTGAACACACGACATCAGGTATGCGTGCATAAAGCTTTTTGCAGAAGACAGACTTAATGCAAACTAGCTGCGTTCACACAAGGTTGACTGCTCTGTTTATGTTTTGACGGTTCAGCTTCTTTTTTTTATTTGGTTCCATTTCCGGTGTCGTGCTCGCTTCGGCTTTTTTTCCTCCGGAAGTTTACACAGGATAAACGACAGGCCAAATAACAATAAAAACAATTTATTAATAAATAAAGCAACAACAATAATAAATATTCTGAAATTTATCACCTAATTGTTGATTTACACGCATCTAGTGCGCGGGTTATGGTGTGGCTTATTTTAAACTATTCAACAAATTACATCACATTAATCCAATTTTTAGTGCCATTTTATTTTATTTATTTGTTTTTCTTTAACTCTTAGTGGCTTATTTTTTTACGTATTGATCCGATCCCGGGGCTAAACCTGAGCATGTAGGAAACCATAAATGAAAGTTGACTTCTTTTGTAAGCGAAGTATAACGTAACGTACTTATCTTAATGTGCGCAAGTAACGTACTTACTTAAACCATGATCTCTTCCAAAATCTAACAAGTAGTTCTGGTGCCGAAACCTAACCAAAGCGCGACCGTTTCACAACGTTAACTGCGTTTATTATTTTTCTCAGTGGGCTTTATTTTGGAAGTGTAACCGGACGTTGCAAACCGGATGTTGTATATTTAGCATTGCTAACTTGACCGCGGAGCACTGTGCGTCGGCGTTCCCAGCGCCACTTAATCACTCCGCACAACTGAGAAACTTCTGTGGCAGGAAGCACGTGTTAAGGCGAAAATTCTTTGTGGATTTCGCACTACAAGCAGCCACTGTCACATCACGCGTAGTCATCTGATCCATTGATTAGTGCATCTCTCAAAAGCCTACATTTCAGATTAATTATAAACCCAAACCTATACCTTTTGTGTCACTTAGCAGGCCAGATTAACCTGCCCCAGGACAAAAATGAGCTCATTTCCTTCAAATGTTACTTTTATACCTTTACTGCTATTTTGTCATGTATTATAATGTCCGATTAAACAGTTCTTATCTAACCTCAGTCACAGGACAATTCACATGTCTAATTTTGGCAAATGCTATAGTGAAATTAGATTAGGTGTTGGCTCATGTTTGTGCAAGGAGCACTTTTCTGTGTTTTATGTCTTTAAGAGGGCCTTGAGCAATAATAGATGCTATGGCAGAGACTGGCCATTGATGAGTATGGGTTGTTGTCCTCAAAATAGACAGTGTCAGATAGTTAGTGTTGGGTGGATGTATGCATTGTATTGGACTGATTTTTTGTATGTAAGTAATCAACAGCAAGTTTTCCTGCTCAACCTATTAATCTTGAACAAGCTGAAATGTATAGGCCTGCTAAATGTCTAAGGAAACATCTGTCTCTCTTTCTCAGGGTAGCACAAGATGGGATCCCTCAGCTTCCTTCCTGTGTTTATGTCATGGGTTTGATGACAGTGATCTACAGTAAATCCCATGGCAGGAGGTTGTCCTTGCCTCTGTTAGTTCCCTTGATTCTTTTAGTTTAACTAATGACTATACTGAAACATGGAGGTCACAGTTTCCCAGCATACATGCCACAAAGAGCTCAGATTCCAGTCACCTGTCTATAATCCACATGGAATGTCAGCTGAGAGCGGGAGACTGTGAGGGGAAAGGATTACTCTGCATATACACATATAGAATTAATACAGATAAACTATGCAAATGATGAATATGTGTCAGTTTACTCAACTGACAAAACACTTTCAGCTTTCCAAATGTGAGGATTTGCTATAGTTTCTTATAAATTGGCTGTTATTATAAATTGAACATCTTTGGGTTTTAGATTGTTGGTCAGACAGTATAAATATTTGAAGATGCCACTTTGGGCTCTGAAACATGTGAAGGACTTTTCCTTTGCTAGAGGTTATAGATGAAGCAATCATTCAGAATTAATAGAACTAATAATATCAACTGATAATGTCAGTAACCACGAGCTGCGGCTCTAAGAGGAAGCCAACATTCATATATGTGAACATGAAATGAGTTTACTGGCGGCCAACAGCTGGAGTTCCGTATCTTAAGTTAACAACTATGTCAAAAGAATGTAAACCTTGAAATCAGGTTAACACATCAATGATCATCAGCGATCATTCAGCCTTTGTGACGAGACGAAAACACCAGAAACTTCATAAATGTGGACCGCTGCTGGACCTGGTTCATTGGATTCTGCAGGTGTAGAAACCGGCAACTCATTTCAGAAGTGCGGCCTACACAGATCTCTTTTAGGACCACCTCTGTGGAAATGTGACAGAAGAAGGAAGGGGAAGTTCACACAGAATGAGGGGGTTTCACGACAGCCTTCTCCAGCTGTGCAGCGCTCGTAAGCTGCAGCGGCTCAGTCCGTCCTCCAGAGGCGGTGCTGGAGTCTGGAGCGACCGACGCGCGGCGGCCACGGCTATCATGCCGCGCATGGGCTTCGAATAACGATTAACTTTACATACTTGGCTTTAACCTGCCGTTTTCACCGCTCTCCGACAACATGGAGTACTGGAGGCAATGCGCGATGTGGCTGATCAGCTGCAACGTGCTGCCCGCGAACCACCGGGTGACCGCGGACACGGCGCAGGTGTTCGACCTGGCGCAGACCCTGCGGGACGGGGTGCTGCTGTGCCAGCTACTGAACAACTTGAGAACTGGCACCATCAACCTGAAGGAGATCAATCTGAGGCCACAGATGTCGCAGGTAGACCAATCATGTGTGCGCTGCCTGCAGAGCAACTTGTGGTTGTGAGAGAGGGACTGCTGTGAAAGAGTATAGCGGGACATGAATAGGGTTTAAAGTCATGCCATGATAGTAAACCTATAGTTAGATCTCAACAGTGGTGGAATGTAACTAAGTACATTTACTCAAGTGCTGTTCTTAAGCAAAGTCAAGGTACTTTACTTGAGTGTTTCCATTTTATGCCACTTCACACTTCCACTCCAGATGCTTTTTACTCCACTACAGCTTTAGTTACTACTTACAGTTAAATGCTTCATACCCTTCCTTTCAGTGAAAACCACGTATGTCACACTTTGGTGACTTTGAATTGGAACATTTCTAATAAACTGAAGGATGAAGTGTTCCTCTCTGGGTTGAGAAAATTCTCCTGCTTCTTAAGATGAATAAACTCTTTGAAAAGCCTCTCCAATGAACTAGACAACACATTGTCACTAAGATGAAAACAGGCTGTTTTTCTGAGCTCATGAAACTACTCGATTACGTGGTTCGTACAGGACAACAACGCTAAAAACACACAATGACCTAATGGGATATGATGCATTACTGCAGTTTAAACAACCCAAAAGTATATAAAATAGTTAAAATTAGCTTAATCTTAAACATCTATGGGTGTAAAATACTACGTACAGCAGTAATATTAATCCCAAAACATCATATATAATGACACTGACAGAATGGGTACATTTACTTTTGATACTTTATGTAAAATTTTGCATGCACAACTTTTAAATGTAGTGTATTTTCACAGTGTGATATTAGTACTTTTACTTAAGTAAAGGATCTGAACCCACCACTGGATGTCAGCAACAAGCGAGTCCAGCCAGTGTCAGTTAATGTGCTTAATAATCAGGTGCTGCGGTTTAATTAGCTCTATTAGTGGAAGAAACCAGATCATTATCGCTTACATGCTAATGAACACTGTAAAATGTGTTGTGGTATGTTGGCAGCTGCTTTTCTAGAAACGTTATTGTTATTATACACCTTTCTACATGTGTGTATTTATTTACTTTTTAAAATTTAACTTTAAACAGCCTGTTTTTGGAGTCCTTAATGCCCCTCAGCCTGTGAGACCCGAAGGAATGGCCCATGGCTTGACCTCTCTTTACCCATAATTCTTCCGTCTGCCACTGGAGAGGCCTGATAAAATCCTGGCTTTGATCCACCCATTGGTTAAGGAACTTTTACTATGTGTGCAGAAGCTTGTAGTTTGCTTGTGACAGAGTACGAAGCTGCTGCTGTTATTTTGCCGATATATATGTGTATATATATATATATATATATATATATATATATATATATATATATATATATATATATATTCAAACTCAACTCAAAATACTCACCAATATTTTTTATGCCTTTTTGTGACATGTGACTATAAGACTTCCTGTAGACTGACTTGTACCCACTTTATTTAGAGAACACAGGTGATTAGATCTTTATCAGGCCTTCTCAAAAATGTGATACGCATGACAAATGTGTCATCTTCAGACTCTGAACACGCTTGATTCCGAGGAAATCTCCATGAAATGAACTGAAACACACGCACAAATAAGCTTTAACATAAGTAGGCCTAATCATTTATTACAGGACTTTACATGGATAGTTTTCGAGAGACAAGATTAAACAGGTTTTAGGTGTCGTGATAAACGTATGATTGAAATTCTGCATCACCACAGATTCCAAAATGACCAGCTTTGCCCTCAGAGATCTTTGCTTCTGTAACAAAAAAAAGCCAGCCAGGCAGTGTTGTGTATGTTCTCTGTCAGTGCTCTTCCACTCGGCTTTTATATTCTTGATAGACAGTGAAGGCAAACCCAGGGCGTAATGTGCTGAACAATGGATAGTCATAGCCTGCAGCTGTAGGCCATCTGAGCACGGTCGAGAAAGACATTTGTGTCAGTGGGCTCTGGATTTTAAATGGCCCTTTCATTGCGCCCTGCTGACCCACGATCTTAGAAAGGGAATCAAGGGCATGAAGGTAATGGACTGGGGGACGAGAGTGCAGAGTACTTTGATGAAAATGCACCCAGAAGTGCTATTTTTACCATGCTGTATGTTAGGCTTAGGTGCAAATGCAAAACATGGAGTGTGACAGTAAAATTCTGACGTATGGATCGTAAATACAGACACACTCAGCATCGTCCCTGATTTGTTGCTTTCATAGACAGCTGATATTCACAGAAAATCTTTCAAAAGGCTTCAGCATCAGATCAAACTATGCTGGTAAACGTTAATTTATATGAGCACAAATAAGATAATAAATGATGTCAAGGAACAGGGTCCAGACTAAAAACCTCCCTGATAACCCTTCACAATAATTTTAGACACACTTCACCAAGAAATACATGCACTTTTACGTTATAGTTTTTAAACTGAGAAGCTCTGGTTGCAGGGATTATTCTCAAAGTGAAGAAAGTAAATATGCACCAGAGCTGTAATCAGCAGCACGAAGCTGGTGGTGGTGCAAAGCCATCATGTTCGTGTACTTCCTCCGCAGACAAACAGGGCCCCGGGGGGCGGTGGGCTGATTACAGGCGTCTCCACGATGAGCTGACGTGATAAAAAGGAGTCTATCTGTTCTCAAGAATCTTCTTACAGCTCTGTTTTTACTGCAAGTGACCACATATGCATTCCGCAGTTCAGTCATCACTTAATAAAGTGCAAAACAGCTAATTATGCTGCAGTTGTTTATGGTTAGAATACTTAACTGGGTGTACTTAGTGGCTCAAGCTCGACTCAGAGACCAGAAACCTTGAGCCTGAACCCAAAACCGTAAGAGCATTGTCTTTGTGAAAGCTTGTCTGCACTCTTCCCACTGCGGCAGATCCTATTAGGAAGTGACACCAGAGCAGCACATGCTTAGCGGTTTCATTTCACACGGTGAAACCTTCAGATTTCATTTTCAGTTTGGTGTGTGTGAGTGTGTGGTTCACCTTCACTTTTATAAAGGCAACTTCCAATTTCACTGTGCTCTCATTATACTGTTAGTATAATTAAAATGGCTAAAACAGAATTACAGAGCTGGAGAAGGCTTTTCAACTTACCTCAGTGCTTTCTAGCCATAAGATCTGTCTGAGATTTCTGCAATGGAGCCACATAATGCCGGTGCTTTTCTGTGGTGCTTGAATCATGAAAAATTTGATTTGAAACGTTCAGCAGCAAAATCTCTGTCTAGACACAATGTCGCTGTTACTCTGGATAATCCACAGTCCATGCAGTCAACAGTTCAGCTGATCATAGGGACTATTTCTTCTATAAAAAGTACCTTGGTGCCTTATTCTGTGTCTCTGTTTCTCTAATGTAAAGATGATATTTCGAGGTTTTATTTGTTTTTCTGTTAGCACTGAAAAATCTGAGACACAGACTTCTGTAAACATGTGCAGCTGTAATATCAGTGAACACACCCTTGAATTGTGCATCTGGTTCAGGTGGTGGAAGTCAAAAAATACTACGTTTGGGTAAATAATGTGTAGAAATGCATCACGTTGTCTTTGACAGCAAGAAAAAGGATGTTATTGTTATTCCTACAATAATAATATTTCAATGAACATTTTGCCCATAACACGATTCTATAAAATGAAAATATACACAAACTTCTGTCAGTGCTTTATGAGGACAAATGATGCTAAATTGAATTTTTGCCCTTTGCAGTTCCTGTGCTTGAAGAACATCCGCACATTCCTGACGTCTTGCAATGTGGAGTTTGCGATGAAGAAAAGTGACTTATTTGAAGCCTTCGATCTGTTTGATGTTCGAGACTTTGGAAAGGTAACACCTACAGCTATCGTCTTTTTTCCCTCTCGGGACTCAATGAAACAATCCTGTGCTTTCAGGTACGATGACATTCTGCAACAACAGTCACACTCCCTCTGCTCTTTTCTGTTCTGTTCTGTTCTGTTCTGCTGCCTTCTTTTAGCTGACAATAGTGCAATAATTTAGGAAAATTGTCAAGCTTTTCAGGATCTTGCACCTTTACAAGCTGTTTTACAAGAAAATCAGTCTGAGTGTGAATTAATTGTGCATTGTACTGCATTTCTTCATTGTTCAGATGTTATAGTTATGGGAAAACTGGTGACACAAACAGAAAACTGTGTTGTATTTGAAATGAAAAAAACAATTAGATTAACAAAAATATATAATTATTAAGGAGGTATTTTTCACTGAGAAAAAACTGCACTCAGTACCTGCACTTCTGTTACAGGTTTTTGCAACTGAAGTGCATCACTGCATCGCCGTGTTTGCAATCTGCGTCTGAACATTGCAGAAAAATGTTCATGCCTTATGTATGTCTGCCTGTACATCCAGTCACACATTCAGGTTACTATAAAGAATGCATTCAGTGTAACATAACGAGACCCATGTGATATGGAGCCAATTGGAGGTGTGACGTCTTTCCCTCTGATGGAGGCACGGCATGTGTATCTGTGTGTGTGTGTGTGTTGAAGAGGAGTCAATATTGCCTGGTCTTGCATTGTGCTGGTGCACTTTTACACATATTGGTCGCCTCCTGTTTGTTGCTGTGTTACTTTGAGAGCTGATTTGGGTGTGTGTTCACAGTGTTACCAGGTCAGTGGGTTTGTAGCGCGCTCCTCTACTCAGCGGAATCTTGCTCGCAGCGCAGGAGCTTGATTTGAGTCCGCTGAAGGGAGCACACTCACCCTGACCAGCCTTATTCCCACATTTCCTTACTTCAGTGCGTTCTGTGCATAACTTTGCCTCAGAGCATCTTTTATTATCCACAGGGAAATGCATTATTTGTTTGTTTGTTTCACTATTGGAATATTTGTTCTTTGTACTAATCTGCACTGAACATATGTATTCTGTGATTCAGTGCATTTAAAATATGGAAGATTAATTATGTAAAAGTGTTTTGATGAATTCAATTATTTTGCCAGAGAAGATATTGAATCTATTTTATTACAGTAATGCATTCAGTCTGAGAACTTTAGGTATATTTTGTTTATGTGCGAGCAGATTTTAATTAAAAGAAATGTTCTCCAGGCAAAAGGGTATATCAGAAGTCCTTTAGTCAAGCATATTATACATGGTTTAAACTTTTAATCACTTCCCTGCAGACAATAAACAGCTCCTTGGTTCTCTCTGTAAGCGTGATTGCGTATTGAGCTTTGCGTGCAGTGTCCCACACAGACTCTTTTCTTTCAGTGTAGTGTGTGGTGTTCTAAAGAAGCTTCCAGTTAATCTGCCTGGTGATAATCCCACAGGGGAGGTGCTGCCTCCAAATATGTACAGTACATCCAAGCCAGGCTGCATAATCTCAGCCATGTTCAAGGGTTGTCCATCAAACAAACAAGCTTCCGGAGGGCAAAGATTGCGTTGCAGCATTACTTTTTTTTTCAGCGTTAGTTAAAAATACGGGTGCCTGCAGGTTGGATTGGCTCCAGGAATGGTTGTACGGCCGAACAAGAAATGCTCAATCTCTCCCTTATTTTCCAGAAAACATCCAAAAGAGAACATCTCAAATCTCAGTCAGTCTAATCTGCTTGGGTTGTGCCAACTCTGCCCGTAAACTGAGCATTAGTCCACTGAATATCTAATGAGAGCTCTCTAACCTACATTCCTCTGCTGGGTTACTACAGGCTTCACCCCGGGCAGCCACGCTGAGTGCATGCAGCACTGAAGGCCACAGAGATGAAGGGAAGAGGCAAGAAATGTGTTTGTTTCTTCCCTCAGCATAAAATGATGTCAACCTTGACTGTAGAAGCAAAAGGTTTGCTTCAATATAAGATAGAATTAGCCTATCTTAGCATAAAGACTCCGAAGGTCACAAAATACACCTTTTCTCTGAAGCTCATTAATTGAAATGTGACATCTGGAGGCTTCATTGTTTTCTTGTGGGAACATTATTGCGCCTGGTCAAGATAAAGTCCGACACCTAGCGTCCGAAAATGAGTTTTTATGATTTGGCTTATGTAGGGATAAAACAAACGAGACACCTTTAATTTGCTTAATGCTCTTAAAATTGAGATCCTACAGGATTTATGGTTAATATGTGTATGTGTATAATTTAGATAACAAAAAGAAACATGTAAGATTATGTTTCAAGTTGTCTTCCATTTGCTCTCTTTTTTTTCATGGCACTCTGGGGATTTAAGACAACCTTTGCAAATAGGCCACACTCACCATGGTGGTCGGTCTTCAGCTCAGCGTGTGGCTTTGCTTCTCAAGTCACATATGGCTTAAACTAAGTGTGAGAGCATCAGGCAAGTTAGGTGTGAGAGTGACATGTTTTTAAGACAACCAAGAATTTACACTTCATCGCACCGAGTAAACAAATGCTTGATTTTTTTAGGCGTTTTTTTTTTCTTCCTTCTCCCTTGACGAACTGATATACTGCTTCTTACTCTTAAATTATTCTTCCTGCTAAGCTGATTAGTCCTGCACGCCATCGGCTATCAGTACTCTAAGTCAGTTGCGACAGTTGTGATGAAGAGTGATGATGATACTGAATTTTGCACTGATAGTGACAAAGTTCTTCCTTTTGCAAAAACACCACAGAAATCAAATCATTCATGTAAAATTTTCGCTCTCAGTACTTAATGTTGTCAAAGCAAAAACCAATGGAGAATCTAATGCCGATTCTGTTGTGGAATCACAGTACACAATTAAATATTAGGGCTCCAAGTACAGAACATCGCATTAAATAAGTGAAATCGCCTCACTTCAAAGTCAGAATTTGTTGCAAATAACCTGAGAAGATGCAGAGGCGTGTTAAAGCTGGTCCCTCACACTACAAACAGGACTCTTTCAGGTCACATGCACACCTGGGTTCAGCCAAAGCCACAGCACTCAGTTACACAGGAAGAGGCAATGAACTGCAGATAGAGGGGCTGCAGGGCTGTTACCCATCACCATCACCTCAGCTTTTTTTTTTTTTAAACCATGCCTGCAGATCCAAATCCTGAGAACAGAGTCATTTGCAGCGCTGATGCTTGAAGCGCACTTGATGAAATTATTAAGTGAGAGAGTTAACTGGCAGATGAATCACTGCTGTCCTCTGCTGAGGTGGGCATTTATTTCAGATAAAAGCACAAAATTATTCAATTTGCTTTTTTCACAATGACATAAAATGCACGTTGCACAGTCTTCTTAATGCCAACATCATGATTTTTCTCGTGTCATCCTCATTGAACACACATTGTATTTCCCTTCACCATTTCCCCTATAGCATCTACTGACTGCATGGTGACTACTGTAAGTTCCGGCATCGACCAGGACAAGTTGATTGCAACATCCTGTGCGGTTGTCATTTATAATCTCATATCTGAGTGGATAAAATTGATACACAGCGTTCATATACTCAGATTTTTACGAGCCCTGAAAAAGGAACACAAGGGATTATTATAGCACAGAATTTAGATCAGTTTCATTTGTGTTTGCAGATTTTCCGGCACATAAATGCACAGCTAATGCGTGATTATAACTCATGGGGAAAATTCATATTTATCGCTATAAGATGTACTTTTTTCACATGCATGATAATAACGTGTTTATTTTCTTCAATTGTGAAAAAGTGACTTTCAATTACCGGAGTGAGCACATTTTAATTTGGATGATATGTTGTATTGGTAAAA
The DNA here is from genome assembly GCF_017976325.1 of Chelmon rostratus. Taxonomy (NCBI): domain Eukaryota; kingdom Metazoa; phylum Chordata; class Actinopteri; order Chaetodontiformes; family Chaetodontidae; genus Chelmon; species Chelmon rostratus. The sequence goes on from NC_055669.1 coordinate 19,849,103, forward strand.
GAAGCTGAATGAAGAAGTTTTTAACATATTGATTTGTTAGTGTAGTAGCTGCAGTCTATCATCTATTAACCAGACTTCTTTCACTTTCTTTTTCTCTTTTCCTCTGTCTCTCTCACAACCCCCCACCCCCACACCACACCAACACACACAAAGAGCCTGATGCACAGGTGTGAGAGTCTGAGGTAGCATGACCATTTCCTGCAGACCATGCTTGCCTTTCTCTGTCTGTCTGTCTCTTGCTGTCCATTTGTGTGCGTGTGTTTATGGGAGGTTACTACTTGTGGTCTTTTGGGTCATTATATACTTCAGCTGATGGTTGCTAAATGATTGCTAAGCAGTAGCTAGTTGACTGCTACGTAAGTGCTAGTGTGTTGTTACCATGTTTATTGGAGGTTTCTACATGGTTTCTACGGCCTTTGTGGTGATTACTGGGATGGTTGCAGTAGTTACTACTGCATTCAGAAGGTGGTTTATCTATAGCTGCAATGATTAAGTGATAGTTGTCAACAATTAATTATTAATTATTTACTGTTTTGACAATTAATTAACCAGTTTGACAATTATTTTTCAGGATAAAAGTCAAACATCTCTGATTTCAGCTGCTTAATTGTGGGTAGTTCCTGTTTCTTCACTCCTCTACATTGAGAAATCGTTCACCATTTTCTGACAACTTATTGATTAATTAAGAAAATAATGGACAGATTAATTGTTAGTTGCCCTAGATTTCAGAAACGGGAAAGATTTCCATGTTTAGGACTTGCGAATGTCAACCTCATCGGACAGCTAAAACAGAAAATACGGCGCATTGAAAGTCTAACACTATATCCATTAAATGTGTGTTCAATCAGATTGAATGATGGGCCTCACCTGATGTGAGGCATCTTTATGTATTTGCTTTCAGGCACTCTATTATTGTCAACGTCATCGGACAGCTAAAACAGAAATTAAGCAGCAAGTCAGATACTGTGTGTCAGAGCTTTAAGAAATTGCAAGTTCTCCAGTTATAATTAAGGCTTGGATGTTGATATGCTATTTACAACCAGAAACTGGTAATTACAATAACTCCAATATGCACAGTATGCAGCATTAGCATAGCATAGCATTAGCCTCTTCTCTCTCTCTCTGTGAGGCTCTGTCTGTCTCTGAGCCAATCAAAAACATGAATTACTGTACCTTTCTTTTTTTTTTTTTTTTTTTTGACCAGGTTATGGACACTCTCTCCAAGCTCTCTCACACAGCAATAGCACAGCAAGGAGGCTTCAAGTAAGTCACACAGTATTAAAAACAAAGAAACAGACTTGGATGCCAGTGGACATTTTGTAAAGTTACTTATGTTTGCTTTTTTTTTTTTTTTTTAACTGTGCTTATAAGTTTTAGATTACATGTGTCCTCCAACCCCTAAGTACCTGCACTCAGCTACCTCCACCTCCTCACCCCTTTATGGATACTGCAGCCACACTTCACTCAAATAATTTCCAGTCTTACCAACAACAGCAATATATCACGTAGACATATAACAGTACACACTGAGAGACAGGAAAGGATTAAATGACAATATTGTCCATCAGCCTGTGACTTTTCTTTGGATTAAACTATTTTATGTTTGCATAATGTGGAACTTTCTTCAGCTCCATGTATTCATTTTTAAATTTTGGCATCTTGAATTAACTTCAATGAACTACACCACCATCCACTGAACGAGATAATGGGGCGGTTGCACATCTCCATTAAAAAAACAAAAGTGGCCCAAATCTGGTTTTTAAGCTGAATTGATAAATCTGTAAATTTATCCAAACTCTTTGTATCCAATTTGTGTAATTTTCTGCTGCACAAAAACATTTTAGGCTGAACACATTTTAATACATCAAAAGTTTCCTGACTTAATTCACTCATTAATTAGAGTTGCTTTATAGTGATTTTTCTGTTCAACACTGAGCCTCACGCTGCTTTGCTGTCATTTCCAGGCCATTCCCAACCGAGGAGAGCCTAAAAGACGAGGACATTTATAACAATCTGGAAGACTTGATTGAGTATGTATGAGGCTCCTCTCTGCGGGCCCATTACTGGTGTTGATAGAACATGATTATTTCGCTCAGTAGCAGAACCAGCTCCGCTTATCATCCATCCTCTCCAGGGGTCTGGACACCCACATGTTTTGGTAAAAGGCTTGGCTCCGTTTCTCTGTTACTGTCAGAGGCAACGAATGAGTAATTCTGCGTGTTTTTGCTGAGTGCTTGCATCACCACCCACATCAAGGTTCTAGTTGGGTGCTGCTGACAGTTTGATTGATAGATAAAGACACGTACGGGTAACGCTTAGAACATATGTACGGAACAGATGCAATATTTGTATTATTTTCATGTCACATTAGAGTTTCAGAGCCTGTTTTCCTTGAGTTGTGCAGTATGTCTTCCTAAAGTATTCAATTATCATGCAGTGATTAGTAGTTAATGGTGAGTTAATGAATATGAGAAGTAGAGCAGCCCAAGTCATTATTCTTTGTGTATTATTTTATTGCTCTTTTATGTTTTAGAATGGAAGAAAACAATTATACACTGTACATAAAATGTGTTTCCTTTTGTTTATATTGGTGCATAATTCTTGCTGTTTAATATTGCATTGAACATATAATCGTCTACATTATCTACAAATTGCTGCTCTCACAATGCAAGAAGTAATTTGTGACTGATAATACATTTTAGAGGTGTTAATATGTGTGTGCACATGGTTTTGTGTATGTGTGTGTGTGATAGTGAGAATGCCCTCGAGGACGAGGATGACTTGTACGCAGCTGTCTACGGCCTGGAAGAAGACAACGCAGGTGGAGAGATCTATGAAGACCTCATGAGGACTGAGCAGCATCCCCCATTGGTACAGCAATGAGTCACACACACACACACACACACACACACACACACACCACACACACACAGTGAATGTTGGGTAGAATTCTTAGAAAAATAATTCAGATCTAAACTGAACACCTTCAGATGGCCTGTTAAAACCTCAGCTTTGGTGTTGTCTGACTATAATCCACAAACTGCTAATTGGCAAAGTTTCACTCTTCAACTTCTCACGTGGTACAATTACAATAAATCGAGGAAATTCTCTTCTGTAACTCAACATCAAAATATCTTTAACAACTGAGACTCCTGACTCCAATAGAGGTACAATTATGTAAAAAAACATAGTATCTCAGCTGAGTCCTGCATGTAATTATATATAACTGATGCATTAGTATGTAAGCAGCATTTTTGTATTGTAGCTGGTAAACATGAAGATAACCTGAACTATTTTTCATTCTGTTGGGTAGAATTTAAATCCAGCAAAGTAACTAATAACTAAAGATGTCAGATAAATGGAGTGGACATAAAACAATATTTATTAAGTATTAAGTAAGATAAAATGGAAATGAAGTACAAGTACCTCAAAATTGCACTTAAGCATGGTAGCTGAGAAAAGCCACTGTTATTAATTTGGAGTACCAGAGGGGTCTATTTTGGACCCATTGTAACTTACCGTTTGACCCTTGCTGCTACCTCTCAAGTGTGCTATAAGTGTGTACAGATGATGCACTCATGTAAGCACATGAAAAATATTTTAACCTATGAGATCTTCCTCAGGCAAGCGGCAACACCACAAGATGACCATCACAGTCCTCCAGAAAACAGAAACACCAGAAAATCAAGAGAAAACACTGAACTGTTTATTTGGAGCCTAGCAGTGTGCAGACCTTTCTCCTTTGTGCCCTGCAGTTTTAACTCTTAACATCAACCTTCCCACAGGCTGCAGATGGAAGTAACCATTACCCTTAAGGCATACGAAAAAAAAGTAAAATAATGAGTTGCTAATAATTAATATAGTAGAGTAATTTAAATGTTAATCATCATGAGCAAGAATTTACAATTATGGACTCAACAATGAAAGACCAAATCACTGAAAATATATAAACCACCTTATTTTGCATCATAGTTTTCTATGATTACATTAAATGGGATAATAACAGATACAAAACTAGGATAATACTGCTAAAATATACTACGAATACTAGCAAAAAGTATAATAACTATGGATAGTTCACGCGTAATACTGGTGTGAATATCACATGCAGGTGTTGTGTGTGTGATTTACGCAGGAGGAAGTGTGCACATGCTGCTTTAGAAATACCGCAGCTCGTTAATAGTTTGTTTTTAAAAAGAACAGAGAGGAAAACTTAGCTGACTTTTTTCTGATGTTATCTGTATTCTGAGCACATATTCTGAATACACACACTAGCTTGCCTGCAGATAAACATGAAAAAGAAAGTCACATTTTCCATGGGATAGTTGTCACTGAGCAACATACATTTTCACATACACATTCTAAGATGTGTTTCCTTCTAGAAGCAGGTGGAGGTGGATGTCCGGAGCTGCTGCCTTACAGAGATCAAACAGACGGAGGAGAAGTACACAGAGACTCTGGAGTCCATTGAGAAAGTACTGAGCCTCCTTTAATTGTCTCCTCTGCACTGAGATCACATATTTTTACATTACAAATGTTTAATGATGCGTTTTCGTTGTCGAAGTCTGACCAACTGTAAGTGTTAATTGATTGTTTCACTTTGAACACATCATCTTCTTTCAAAAAGAAATATCAATCAGTAAATAAAGAAAATTTAAATGTGACACACATGACACCATTTCGGGGAAATTCTCGCTGCTTGTTATTAATTAGCATCAGGATAGTTTCTCGTTGAATTATTAGTCTTTGAGGGAATCTGAGAAGGAGAGCTCAAATGCTTCATTCAGGTTTTTGATTGTTTCTTCCTCCAGTATTTCCTGAATCCCCTGAAGAAATTTTTCTCTGCGGCTGAAATTGACAAAGTTTTTGTCAACATCCCAGTAAGTTCCACACGTTTCCCTTCTTGTCACATGACATGAAGATAAAGGGTTTTTTGTCCAGATGCTGATTTCCTCTTTCTCTCATGCAGGACCTGGTTAAAGTTCACAAGAGCCTGATGGTCGATGTGCAGGACTCCATCCTGAACAAAAATGCCTTAAATCTCTACCAGATCTTTATCAGCTACAAGGAGAGGTATTCATGAGCACCTTTACAGTTATGGTTTGGCTGCAGGGATGCTAATTGACTTTCTGTTGTTTGAGTTTCATTAGGTGTGTTTAGGATTTGAAAAGCCATGGATAAAAACTGCTTCTTCTTCAGTTATGTCTCAGTAATCAGCTTAACATGTACACAAGGTTTCGTTTAACTCAACCACAATAATTTCACTTACAATTTCCTATCAATACGCTGGCAGAAAAATTGAGACACACTGTCTTGTCATACTGGGGCAAACATGTATAACCCCAGCTCCAAAGAAATTGGGACGCTGTCTAAAACATAAATAAAACATAATGTGATAACTTGCTAATCCTTTTTGGCATAGACAAAAACGAAACCAGTATAAAGACAATATGTTTAATGTATTTTTGTAAATATCTGCTTATTCTGAATTTGATGCAAAAACACCTGTTTGGAACATTCCACAGGTAAACAGGTTGATTGGTAACAGTTGATAGTATCATGATTGGGTATGAAAGGAGCATCCTGGAAAGGCTCAGTCGCTCACATGCGAGGATGGAGCGAGGTTCACCACTTTGTGAACACATGATGGTATAATGGATGTTACTACATGCTTTTTATTGCATTATGTGTTAGTCCAGTGTCCCAACTCTTTTGGAATCAGGGTTGGATGCGTCACTTGCATTAGACATTTTGAACTGTGGATCTGCTCTGCACACAGGCTGTTAGCCATTTGCCAGCACTACATTATGTGTGTTAAAAGGCTCAGATTTTATGCAGTTTGCACTATTTCAGTTCTCTGTAAGACTCAGGGTCAAAACTCAGAGTGCTACAAAACCGCAGTGAATAGATGCAAGAGAGTAACTGAGACCTGCTTTTTGAGAAATAGTCTTCCATATCAGAGGACGTATTTCCTTGTCACTCACATCATGATGTAGTGTAGAGGACTGTCTTGCAGCAGTGTCTCTATCAGAGAATCACTTGGCAGCATCTTTGACACGAGCAAGTGATTGCAACATCTTATGAGTAGTACTGTGCTACTTTTGAATTTTGGGTAAGACCCTCTGCACATATTCACTGCCTTCTCTTTGAATTGTAGACTGCTCATTTATGGGGTTTACTGCAGTCGGGTGGAGATCGCCATCGCTGTCTTAGACTTCATTTGCAAAGAGAAAGAAGATGTTCGTCTGAAGCTGGAGGTGAGCCACATGAAGAGGCTGGCCCTACAGTAACACATGTACACACATCCCCATGTACACAGATTTAGTTTTCCAGCGACCCCTAGTGTTTAGTTTGTGCACTACACATACGATAGGACGCATTTTTGTATGCATTATGTGAGATGAGCCTTCATTGATTACCAGAGTTGCAGTAGCAGCACAAAGACAGAAATAAGTACAGAGATAGAGAGAGTAAAAAGAAGAAGAAGAAGAAGAAGAAGGGGTATATAACACTGACATAAGAATAGAATTAAAAATTGAAACTATACAAGAGCATTTAAAGACAAAAATACAAGGTGAAAGTGACATTGGTGGTTGGGATTAACAGCAGCAACATGTCTTGTTTTCTCCAGCTTTAACAAACTTGAAAACCAGCTAAGTTGCCAAACATTTCTGCAACCACAGATACCTTATCTTGTTATTTCACACCTGTCATATCAACATTTCTACAATAGGTATCAAGGTGATGTAATTCAGATTACTGGTTATGTATATTCGAGCCGTATACTGTATACAATACTGGCTGATTTTAATGAGGTGTCGGACATTTTTGTTTGTGGTAACACACCTGGACATTTTAAGCCAAAACATAACCAAAAAATTTGAATGTAAAGAAATGTAAAGCCTGCAGAGGTGTGCAATGCTACCATTTATTCTGGTGATTGGATTGTGAAAACCTATACTGTACTTACATGAATTGATAAAAATATCTGAATTTGGATGGATTTTGAATATAAGCGAATGTAAGATAATAAATGCTAAAAGTTTAAAAATGTTTATAAGATGTAATTTCGTTAGAAGCTGTTTTAAAGAGCATACACTGAGTTCACAGACCACATAACCTTTCGGCTTGTGTCAAAGTATGACGCCTACGTGATCTGTTTAAGGATGCAGTGTCGCTGATTCTGCCATAAATGTGTGTATTGTATTTGCTCCAGGAGTGCTCAAAGAGAGCCAACAATGGGAAGTTTACACTGAGGGACCTGCTGGTCGTCCCGATGCAGAGAGTCCTCAAGTACCACCTACTTCTTCAGGTAGGGCAGTTTGACTCCACTAATTTAAAGCAAGAGTGTCAATCTACATGTTATAGAAAACTGAGACTGGGCTCTGTTTTTTAAAAGAAAACAGCTGTGTGTAAAGAAAAAAGGTGTGTTAATGACTGAAATCACCTGAATCCTGGTCCTGACATGTTACAACACCCCTGATTTTAGGTCATTTTTGAATATATTTACTAAATCTGAGTGCTTGTTTTCAGCAATCATCCTGTATTTTTTACTTTATTACTTTGTACATCAAATGGTTTTAATTAGCAGCCTTCTCTAAGGATATCACACAAATATGTCTTATATTTTACGAACTTGTATGATGTTGTCCAGTCTGAGTAGAAGTGGCCACTTGAGGGCGACATCCTCCACATTTTTGCTTCATGTCTCCCTTCACAGAGATATCTATTTGGGCTCCCTTATTGAAGGTCTTGCATTTATCATTTGCACCCCACACCTCTCAAAGAAAAGAATGACACAACTTCAGTCTCTCTCAAGACATTTCACTTTGGAGAATTTCAAGAATTTTACTCAAACAGGGATTTTTAAGAAGATTATTTATTCCTGTAGCGTCTGTCACCTGATTAAAAAAATACATTTCTAAGTGAAATAATAGTTGCATTGCATATGGATTTTAAAAATGATTGCAGTCCTTAAACATAGACATGCCTTGCAGTGTAATTGCACTATTGCTTCCTGTAGAAACCAGACATGCAGCCTTTCAAAATCCCCCAGATTTCGCTGCCTACTGATAACTGAGTGACCCCGTCTCCCCTGGTTAGTATGAATCAGAGGTCAGACTGTAGCTGGCAAGGCAGATGAGGACAATGACGAGACAGCTGTTTAAAATTGTTGGGGAGGGTAAAGGCCTCCATGGTAACGGGTGGTGTTCTCAGCTGCCCTCTGAGGAGAGACTTGGAAAGGGGCAAAAAGAGAGTTGTTAATCTCTCGACAGTAAAGCGAAAAAGAAGTGTAAACAGGCCTAAAGTGATTCTATCCACCTTTTAATCAATATTAGATATAATGACTGTATCGCTGTCATTATGATTAAGTGCTGATGACATAATTTTCTACTACACACAGCACATATTGCACAGCAGATACAGTGCAGCACGTCATTAACAAGCAGTTTCTGTCTAGCAAGCAAGAATCAGATGTACGCCACAATAAAATTTAAGCATGACGCTGCAAAATACCATCCTGATGAAATGTTGAAACTGGGGCCACACTGCCACAGAGTTATGTAATAATATTTAATTATATCTACTGTGGAAGTAACTCAGCATGGACTAATATAAGGTTAGTGGTCTCGCGCCTTCTTTGCTGTTTGATTGGTGTTTTGACGCCGATGTAACCAAAGTCTTCCACATGAGACTCTGGACAGCTTTCATGGCGCCTCTGTGCAGACTGCACTCCCAGCAATAACTTCCATGTGTTGAGTAATCAAATAAACGTGTGTGTGTGTGGGTGGGTGTTGGCAGGAAAATGACTGAACATGTTGTTTCCTTTTATTTCTGCCATTAAAAATGACATTTGACAGTATTCATATAAATGTAAAGAAAAAGAAAGACTGTGCATCTGTCTATTTAACTTTATTTTTCTGTTTCTTAAAAGTGAATTATAATCCTGAAGTACATGTGCCAGTCTTTGTCGAAAGTCCATTTTCTGCCCTCAGATGAGATTAATTCAAGAAAATGAGCTGTCTTCTCATTACAAGAGTGTTAAAGGTGCTTTTTTTGTTAGAAAAACTACAAGGAGACACTCAGTGGTGGGAAACATTTTCAGATCCGGTACTTAAAAGTAAAAGTAGCACACTGTGAGAAACTTCACAAGTAAAAAAAGTACCTACATTGAAAACATTACTCAGATTAAAGTCATCTTGAATATCAAATATATTCATAATGCAGAAAAAGATTATTATATATGATATTACTGGATTATTATTGCTGATCCATTTCATGTTATTGCTGGTTGAGGTGGTGCCAATTTTAACCACCTTCTGTATCACCAGCATCATGTTTTTGAACTTATCATATGTTTTGCAAAGTAAATCTTGACCTGCAAAGTGTACAGCTGTCAGATAATGTTGTGAGGTAAAAAGTACCTCTCAAATGTAGTGGAATAGAAGCATAAAGTAAGTGTGTAAAATGGAAATACTCAAGTCTTTATTTCAAATTTGTACTTAAGCACAGTACTTTAGAGATTTACGTCACAGATTTTTGCTTTACAGCTTTATGCATGATATTGTTATTTTTTTTTACACAGTGAAACAAACCAGAGGGAAAAACCTTTCAATCTATTTAGCTTCACATTCAGTGAATCAACTGAAAATCCCCTTTTTGCCCTCAATTTCTTCCAAAAATAGGAGTTTTTGTTAAGAAATCTACAAGGCGGCACGTAAAAGCAATCTTCATTATCAAAGTCAATCAATAATCCTGCTACTTATGCTAAATGTGTTGTGCATGTGAGTTTTGTGTGTGAACGTAGTACATCATTTCTGCTCTGCCCTCCTCAAACAGGAGCTAGTCAAACACACTCACGACGCTGCTGACAAGAACAACTTGAAGATTGCCCTTGATGCCATGAAAGTAAGTGCGGTGCTCACGGTAAATGGCCTGTAATCACTGTGATTTCATCTTGCTGCTAATAGCAGGCTGATTTAGAGGATAATTCCAAACAGTCTCTGCCACTCAACTGTCTGCTTTTATCAGATCCTGGAAATCCAGAAGTCATAAACCATCATGTTTCTCCTCTACAAATGGGCGTGAATTGACACAACTTTACGTTTGCATCCCATTAGTGAGCGCTGAGCAGCCTTTTGACTTTTCCAGGCCTGAAGATGTTGATAGGCAGCTGATTTGAGGATTTAGTAACACAAATTCAGGAAATGTCAAGTCAGTTTTATTTCTATAGCCCAGAAACACAAATCTCCTCCAGGGGCTTTTATAGTCTGTACATCATACGACACACTCTGTCCCACATGCACAACTTTAGACAGCTTGAAGGCTTGATTCATTTTTATAATTATTAATATTGATTAATATTAATATTTACATGGGATGCATGTCCAGCTCATAGAAACAGTGTGGAAAATGAGAGATATAGTTTGACATTTTATGTAGTGCAAGTATTTGCTTTCTTGCCAAGCTCAAAATGAGTCTTATATCTGTATGTTAAATATGAAGCGATGGCTAGCAGTCAATTAGCTTATGTTAGCATAGAGGCGGGCAAGAAAATCTGCCTAGCAGCACCTCTGAAACTCAACTGACACTTTATAGCTTGTCGTTTTAATCTGTTTCCTCAGTAATCCCCTGAAAAACCACAACACGTTGGTTTCAACTGGCTAGCTGTTTCCCCCTGATCCCAGTCTTTATGCTAAGCTAAGCTGAGCTCGCCTAAAAGTCTCCTGGCTCCAGTTTCATATTGTACAAACTGGATGATAGAGTGGTATCGATCGCCTCATCTAACTCTCTGCAAGAGAGTAAGAATAAGTGCATTTTGAATAAGTGTATTTCCCAAAATGCACAAACTATTCCTGTAAATGTACAGTACAGCATGTCAGTGTTTTTTTACCTTGAGGCTTTACAAATAAATGCAGCCTGAATTTTCTGACATATTTGTCTACCTCCAGACTGAAGTAACCCAACAAAATGTGTGTATTTGTGTGTCTGTGTGTGTCTGCGTTGCCCAGGACCTGGCTCAGTATGTCAACGAGGTGAAGAGAGATAATGAGACTCTAAGGGAGATCGACCAGTACCAGAGGTCTATTGAAAACCTGGTAAACCGAGAATCTTTTTCTACAGCTATCAGCTGCTGTTAGTGTTCACTGCATCAGAGGGCAAAATATCAGGAAGACGTGTTGTTTCCTTTTTGTCAAGCGTCAACTTTGCAAGTCAAGTTTCACCCAACAAGGTCAGTCCTCCTCCAAATCTGGAAGAGTCAGGGGAAATCAGCCAGTTACGCAGGATACAACTGAAGAAACAGCATGTACGAGACACCTTTACTGACTTAGAGGGTTAGTGTAGGTAAATGTTAACACATTGATTACATACACAGACTCACTTGGATAACCATGATCATTGTTAGCAGCTATTTTTCTGTAACATATTTTCATTTAATTTTGGGCTTTTTTTGGGGTTTCTCTTGTTAGGGATAATAAAGATAAAGTCCAAAAAGCTCATAACATGTTATACGAGTTTATCTTAAATTAGTTGGTCAATCAATCAGTGAAATATTTATTGATTAGTAACTACTTTAATAACTTTTAAAGTTTTTTTAAAATCAAAAATGTTAAACATTCCTTGGTTTCAACTTCTAAAATATGAAGAATTCTTAATTTTCTTTAATATATATATTAGTAAAGTAAAGATTTTAGACTATTACTACTCCTAAAAAACAAGACATTTGAATGTATCGCTTTAGATCAGCAGATTAATTGATAATGAAAATAATCATTATATTAGTCAAAAATATTGTACATTGCAACTGCATCTCAATTAGGATTTTTTTTTTAAATATGAAACCAAACCCCTTTTATATTTCGGTGATAAACACATTTTAAGCTTCAGCATGGGCCACAGTAAACCTCATCCCGGGGCTGTACAGAGCACACCACAAGCATATCTTATGTAAGGTGGAATATGTGGAATACACCTCATACATACGGCAAGAGATGCCATCACCAAGTGCGGTAATAAGAAAGCTGAACAGGATGAGATAAGGTGGTGAAGGAAGAAATCAGGTGACAGAAGCAGCAGCGAGCGTAACCAGCAGCAGAGGTGTTATGAGTCAGGTTATAAAGACCCTCTCCTGGTCTGGATTGAACAATATTCATGATTTGAGTGAATGTCATTGGTGATAACAAGAGTCAGCTGTTACTAATCAGCAGAAATTACATGGTGATATAGTGGGAATACCTCAGTATTAGAAAACCAGTAATGTGTTATGTGTCTGTTGAATGGCTCTACTGAACTAAGAGTTTTTGATCAGGGCTATTTTTAAAGCAGCTGAGAGATCTCCTCTGACGAGCCTGACAGAATGGCGTGTAACACAAACAAGCATTAAAAATGTTGATTTTCTCAAAAACTTCATGAAATACTCAGATCTTCTTTTAAGCAACATAATGGAAGCAGGGCGTCTGGTGGATCCCAGCTCTGCATCAAAGTGTCGACGTGGCAAAAATTTTCAATGCTTGAGACAAATGAGACACTGACTGTGCAGAAATAACGCTGAAAACGCGTCCCTAGTGACATATTTTAACTGAGATTTAAATGATGCTTTTGATTGGAATGGGTTACTGATGATGCATTAATTTCATATATAATTCATACATGCTTCATATTCATTTTAACCCTCTCTTGTTTTATTTGCAGAATCAGCCCCTAATCAGCTATGGCCGACCAAAAGGTGACGGTGAGGTGCGCATGGTCTCCAGTGTTGACAAGAGGAAACAAGACAGGTTGTTCTACTTCATTGTCCACAAGAAAGAGATTAGGTGTAGGTTGAAGTGTAGCTATTCAGTACATTTACCAGAAGTGTCGACAGCGTGTGCAAGAGCTCCTTTTGTTACTCAGTCTCATCGCTTATTTTCCCTCTCACCTGTTGAATACAGGTGTACAAAGATTTCTGTCTTACACACTGTAAAAACAGTATGTGAATAGAGCTTCAAAGTAAAGTACATAAAAAAATAATTGCTATTAAACCAGTTCTATATATTCTCATATAGTCCAAATAAATTCTTGCTCAAACATACAGGAGTAAACATAATTTTAAAAACTCATCATTATTTAGATATTAGACAACTGCATAATAATATAACAATATAACAGCCTGCTTTCTTATTCAACAGACACATCTTTTTATTTGACGTGGCTGTCATTGTTTGCAAGAGAAGAGGAGACAACTATGAGATGAAGGACATACTCGACCTCAACTACTTCAAGATCACTAACAACCCCACCTCTGACAGAGAGGGTAAAAAGGTCAGGTCAATGAACCTCTGTGGATATAAATAAACAGATGTGCACTTGTGTATTGGTATTTTTGCACTTTGCATGCATTGAATATTGTCTCTGTCTCTATCCACCTCACATTTTGATTTGTTTATGGCTCATAGCAACACACTAAACCACTCTATGGAAGTGTTGCTGGTCAACATCTGTGTGTCTGCAGATTTTATTGCTAAAATAAATGTCACACGTTTTAAAAAAGTAAGCTAGAGTGATATTCTCTCCAGTCCTGGTTTAGGTTCAGTGTTGTTTTCTCCTTTCTGAAACATCCTCATTTAGAAGCCTGCAAGGCTCCCTTTCGTCACCTCGCACAGTTTATACAGTGTGCTATTTTTTGCCTTGTGGGAACGTTTGCAGGCCGTATTGTAGTGGAGGGGACTTGTTGATGTCTTGTTGATGTATGTCCACAGATGGTGTCTTCTCACCCCGGTGCTGATTGCTAATGTGAAACTGACTGCTTGCCAGAATGGGATGGTTCTGTGGTTTTTTATCAAAGGGGCTCCATTATCATCCCCATTTACTCTATTGTGGAATCATGATGTGTTTGGGTGTTTAGGTGTTGTGTGGGACATGTGTACGGCAGTGATTGGTATTTAACATGAATGGTCTTGGGTTTACTGTATGTGTGTGTTTGCCATTACTCAGGGTTTTATTTAACATTCAGTGCATTTACATGTGAATTAGTTTCATTGTTCATACCCCTGTACACATGATCATAACAGTATCCAGGTTTCTGATCATTTGCCTGCAGGTGTGTCTTGATTTGCCACCATTTCCAGTTTTCATAAAACCAGGGTGAGGTCTGTTTATATGTGCAAAACCTAACCAGGATACTTGTGCATGCAAACACACTCATTATTTCTGGATTAACGATCTTGTAATATACATGCAGTGATAAATGAATAAGACATCAGTCATTACCCTTTATTTGTATCCTGTGAACTTTACAATGTTTTGCTGCACAAAGAGACACCGACACGTGGTCAAGAATTCATTTGTTGCGAGACTCGCACACAAAAACACAGAAAGAGACAAATACTCACAGTCAAACAGATACTGTGTTCCTACATCCACATCAACACACACCCACAAACACACACACACACGGCAGGACAGAGATGCTAATATCAGGTGATGAATGTGTGCAGTCCTCCAAGGCTGCTTATAGCTATATATCATTTTCAGCTAAATGAAACTTCAGAGTGTGAATGCAGCGCCACTGAGCGCCCACCCAGCCATCAATGATTTAACACTCAGCAGAGCTCTAAAACACTCAGGAGTTTGCAGGGTCGGCCAATCACTGACGGGTAAACCCCGCCACTTCTCCTGTTATTAGATATGACACAACAAGCTGGGATAGATTAGGGTGGCAAAAGCCGAGAGGCTTGGGAATTGATTGAAACTCGTTCCCAAAAATGCACATGGGCGGGGCACTTAACCTGTAAGTGCTGCAGTGGTGGCAGATATGTGGCAGCCGGCTGTGAATGTGTCGCTGAAGAGAAAGCAAGAAAGAAACGGTTATATTTTACACCCAGAATTTTGTATTAGTAGCTGAGGTATAGTTGAGGTCTTTGGCAACTGTGGCTTAGAAGTTTTGGTGGCGTTTCTAAATTTAGGACATGTTTGGAAAAGAGAGATCGAACGCTGTCTTTCGGTTCCCCCGAGGCAGATTAGCAGACGCTGCCTCGCTGTCATCACAGCTTAAGTCCTCTTTGGGCAGAACTCTGGTTAACTCTGATTGCTGCTGCTCTCCTGACGAAAACCAGCAGCCAACCCACTCTGGTTGGTCTGCGAGCCTGGTGACATCGAGACACATGAACTAAAGCCGGTGAGGATTGATGGCAGCATTAGCGGCTGCACCTCAGGGAGAGTGGTGTCCGATGAAGTCATCTTTGTTGTCATTGTAGGAACTGAAAAAGTGGATGATTAACATCTTTAAGGTTGGCTCAATGTAATTCTAGTGGCCAAGCAACTGGAATCAGGCCTCACAATATTTTTGATTGTTTTTAGATCGCCATAAATCAGACTAGACAATTTAATTAATGTGTCTTGGTCTGATAGGACACAATATGTGTTAGACAATATGGTGGATAGCGATCAAGGAAGGGGGTAGGAGAGGGAAATTTAGAGGAGATAAAAATGACAGGACAATGTCAGACAACCCAAAAATACTTCAGCATAACACTCCCAAAAATTCTGACAGTCTCAACTTTGGGTCAGCTTGTTTTCTCATATGTCAGACCCAAGAAAATAAAACAACTGCCAGATACCTCACGCTGAAAGAGTGGAACTGATTAATGTACGATGATGTGATTTATTATGTGCTGTGGTAAAGAGCTAGCTAGCGGACATTGGTAAATATCACTCAGTTAACGGAAAGCTGTGTGACATTTTGGGAACTGCTGCGAGTTAGATGAGATAATTGATAGCACTCTCATGTCTGTGCAGTAAGAATGAGGCTACCACCAACAGCTAGTTAGCTTAACAAGACTGAAAACGGGTGGAAATAGCTAGCCTGTCGCTGTCTAAAGGCAACAAAATACACCTTTGAGCACCTCTAAAGCTCACAAATTATCACATTATATTTTTCTTTGCTTAATCTGTACAAAAAAGTGTAAAAATGACTTGGCCTTGCAGTCACTTCTTGGAGTCTTGTTTCCCCACTGTGAGGTTGCCAGGCAACCAATGGTGTTTTCCCCTGCTCTGTTATTATGCTAAGCTAAGCTTCTGGCCGTAGCTTCATATTTACTGTACAGGTCTGAGAGGGGTGTCGATTTTCTCATCCAACTTCGGGTAAAAAAGCAAATAAGTATACTTCCCAAAATGTGGAACTATTCCTCGGACAATAGGTGGTGCACGGAGAGCAAAGCAACATTTTCCATCACACAAATTACACCTTGTGGGGGGCCATATTTCTTACACTAACTTACAGACTGTAAATTTTTCATGAGTGCCTGTCAGACCAGTCACCTTTACAATTGAATCAACCTGCGAGTACACATCATTTTCTTGTGTATATTTTATTTCCTCTCCAGTTTTTAGCTATTTTTAACAGCCAAACCACAAAAAGCATTTAGCTCGGTCGGGAACATCGCACCTATTTACTGTATGTATGTATGGCTATCATGCACTGTTGCTCTTAAACAACCTGCCATGGTTATTGGATATTTATAACACGAGTTGCTGTGATAAACAGTGCTAACCACTGATACTGTGCCACCCACCAGTTTGCGTGTACATTCTGTGAGATAATCATTACACTGTGCATTTTTCTGCACTGGTTTCCTCTCTATACATATAAATATGCAAAAGTACATTTGCATGCATGAGAAAATACATTCAGCTTGATTGCTGTCTTCTTCCTGACGTCCACAGTGGTGCTACGGGTTCTACGTGACTCACCAGCAGGGGCACACGGGCTTTGAACTCTTCTTTAAGACCAGAGAGCTGAAGAAGAAGTGGCTGGATCAGTTTGAAATGGCTATGTAAGTACATTGAGACACGAACACTACAGTCATGGCAGTTTGTAATCAACGCAGAGGGCCACTGTGTGTATCATAGGAAAAACAAACTGTGTACTTGTATGTGCATGTGTGTGTGTGTGTGTGTGTTTGTGTGTGGGGTTTGTTTGTCTTCGTTTGCATGCATGTTTTTCTAAGGCCGAGAGAGGTGTTGACTCTTTCATGTGCACTGTTTGATCAGGCCTTCGCTGTAATCAAGCACACACTGCTGACAACAGTATGATAACACACACCTACACACACACACACACACACACACACACACACACACAAAGGCAGGTATGTTTCTGTCACTTTTGGGGACATGTCGTAGACTTACATTCATTTCCTGGAGACTTAACCCAACCATGACCCTAACCACTACTTGCCTAACCCTAATTCTAAAATTTAATGATTTGCATCATGGGGACTTGTCACCATAAGGAAGGCAAGTCCCCACGCAGTGATTGTGTAAACAGATCTATGTCCCCACAACTTGTGCAATACACACACACACACACACACACACACACACACAAACTGTTCCAAAGAGCTGCAAAACTACAAAGAAGTCTCTCTGCCTCTATGTTTCTTCAAATCAATGCTTTATGGAGGTATATCTTTTGTATTATTTTGTAACAGTGGGAGGTTTTTCTCAGGCAGATATCCTGTCTGCATCCTTTGTTATGTTGATTTGGGAGAATACAGTGTTGTTTTGACATTACACTGTGATTGACTGAACAAATGCTTTTGTGTTTGGGGTGGATATGTATGAAAACATCCCTGATATGCATGCTGACTACCTGCTATGGCCTTCCTGAATATATTTTCACTTCTCAAAGTGTGCTGGATTATACTTGTATGCACTGTAGCAAAACAATGCAGTGTGTGGAGATGTACATTAAACAACTTGCAATTTAAGCGCCCGTCTTTCTCTAACTTGGACTGGAAGTAATCACGTACGTATGAGTTTTTAACCTGCATGACCACCAGGCCGTGGCACACGCTCAAAACCTCATGTGTAATTTCTGGAATTTAGAGAAGAAATAGCAATGTGTGCCTCTGTGCATTGGGTAATGACACCAGAAGGGGCCCATTCAGAAAGTGAAAATTGTACCTGTAAAGAGGATGTGGGCTCCTGATGAAGGACTCACTTCTGGGAGCACTCAGTTTAAGTGGCTTCTGGTTGGTGTTTTTTGTGTCAGTGGTGTTTGTTCACGTTCCAGAAAGGCTGCTTATTTCCGCTATGCATGTTTCCCCTCTCATGCTTGGACACATGCAGCTCAAAATTGGATTTGTCTGGGCTGATTCAAGTCCTCTTCATTTACGCATACACATGCACTAGGGCTAAAATTGCTTTTATTTCAGTCAGTGGAAGAAATAAACTGTTTTTGCCACAACAAAGAAGTTTTATTCAGGTGATAAACGGATGATTATTTTTTTGTGTGTTGAGTAAATTGAAAGAAAATTGTTCCCACTATTGAGACACACATTTCCTCATGCTTGCAGCATGGCTCTATGATGATGTTGTTCTGGCCCCTGACTTTTCATCTAGCATAAACTAATGATGTTGCCTTGGCTGTACTTTGTACAACCTTAGCAGGCTAATACGGTAAACTAAGATTGTAAACATGGTAAACATTATATCTGCTTAATATCAGCATTGCCATAGGCATGTTAGCATTTACCTTAAATCACAGCTGTACAGCATCTCATCACCACCTCAACCGCTCCAGTGAGGCTGCTCAGTGGCCATCAGGCGAGACTGTGCTTGTACTGGGCAGCATCCAGGTGTGAATGTGTACGAATGCGATCAGGGTGTTCCTGCAAAAGAGAGGCTTCCTCTCAGTGAAACTTCCCTGAATAAATAAGAGTTTAAAAGAAGCATCACAGTGCTGTTAGAATGACTGTTGACTCACTTTTTGTATTTATTTCCTGTCTCAGATCAAACATCCGACCAGAGAAAGCCAACCACAACTCCCACCAGTTCAAGATGCACACCTTTGAAAGGATCACTTCCTGTAATTTCTGCCACCTTTTGCTCAGGTAATGTTCAGAATAAAAAGACTATTCTGGAGAATGATGTAGACCTGATGAAGTCCCAGTAGAGTAAAAATGTTTCTACATGACACTCAATCCCATGTCTGAGACAGGGTGAACTGTAACTACACACATTGTGCTAGGACGGCAAATCATCAAATGTTATTGCACTGATAGCGTTTTCTGTTCTTTTGAAAATATACTGTCATATAAATTTCTTATTGAAAGTATGAAAGGAACATCATGACATTTCACATTTCAGTCAGTTTTCTTCAGGCACTTGAGGGAAAAGGAAGTTTAGCCTCTCACTGAACTGGAAAAAGCTTATTAGCACTGTGTTTAATTGAAATAAATAAGGAGTACAGACTGTAAGTGGACTTATTTTTCAGTAGACAGTATCAGTTTTATGGTTTTGGAAAGCTGAAGGACAATTCATGTGCCATTTTCTCTTATCTTGAGACTGTGACAGAAGCCTGAAGATTCAAAATGTCACAGTGAATCTCTTACGGAGGCTGTTATACATGAAATATATTCTTTGGTTTATTGTGTCCAGGGGCATCTTTAACCAGGGTTATCTCTGTCTCAAGTGTGGGCTGGGGGCTCATAAGGAGTGTCTGGGTCGACTGGGAGTCTGTGGGAGAACAGGTGAGACGGAGGCCTCCCAAACTCATTGCGTTTCACTTTTCGTTCATTTTGTAACAAGCTTCAGTATGCTGCAAAGTAATGGCATAATGGAATGATATTTGCTGTGCATATTTATGTCCCTCAGAGAATATTTCCTAATTTTTGGGTGACCTTTCCCCTAGTGCCATCACCAGGCCACAATTTCCACTTAGACACACAAAATATCAAAATCTAAAAGGCAGATCGCCATGAAATTTACTGAACACATTCACGCTCCCTGGAGGAGGACCTCTTTACATTTTGGGTGCTCCATGTGCTTTCCTCTAACACCACACACTCATGCCAGATTGGCAACCTTATACATAAGGTATCTAACAGCTGGTATACTATGAAATATGTTGTAAATATATATGGTATGTGGTAACCCTTTGATCATCCCTTACAGACTCAAATTCAGATTAGAAAAACAGCAAATTACTTTATTAATTATTTTTAAAAACTTTTTTGGTTGTTGCATCATACCTTTTTGTCAAGCTTTAACTGTTAGTGACCAATCCAGAGCTGTAGTCCAGGTACATTGCCCTCTGTGAATATGCAAAGAATTGAAGGCAGCTTGGGCCTTTGACAAGCCTTCTTAGCAGAAGCGCTGTGGTCTTTATGCATTCTGAGGTGTGATGGGGGCCAGCAGAGGTTGACAGTTGAGGTTGTATGTCAGGAAGCCACCATGCACTGATATTGTATTCCTCTCACTGTGTCCGTCTCTCACCCGACTGCAGATTCTGCCAAGCCGAAGCCCAAGGTAAGACCTGGACAGTGTCTCTTCTTTGACTTAGACACCACAGTGAACATAATTAATGAAGCGTAACACAGCAGGTATCGCCGAGCACACACACACTCACTCGGCTATGGACAAAAGGATTTTGTTACTCACAGCGACAATTCGGTCAACAATTGGTAATGAACGGTTCTAGCTAGTTTTACTTTACTATACTACTACTACTACTACTACTTTACTATATACATGTTAAAAGTTTGTTTTTTAAGTAATATTGTCAATGTTCGTCATCATAACACTGCAGCACTTTAATCCATAGAGCCTGGAGTGTGCCACCAGAATAATATAGGTGCTTGGTATAGCTGTCTGGATTTAAATTACAAAACAAGACAAAAAACAAAAAAGACATGCCAAAAGAAATAGAAATAAAATCCATCACGATTAATCCTTCTGCAGCGTTTACAGTTTACATTTCATGATTAATTTGAAGACAGCTTTCTTTGATTAAAAGATGCAGAAGCTGAAAAAGAAAATACTGAAATCCAATCCACAGAGCAGCAGGAGGAGTTCTGATTGGCCAGACTCCTGAGTGAACACATAACAGTTGGCCAATCAGAGCTTGTGCTGCTGCTCTGTGGGTTTGACATCATTTGACGTTTTGGTGGCACACTGCTTAAACATCTTGAATCAATTATGGAACATAAATCAGAATAAAACTACACTTAACTAAACTACACTTAAAAAGTCTATCAGGGCTTTTATTTTGGCTGCAACAAATTAGTCCTCCCAACAAATGCAAGAAATTCAAGTTTGTTTCTCAGACATTCCTGTTTCTAAATACTGTGAACACTCTATGATACCCAGATGGGCTGTGGACAAAATTAGGATAAAAAGTTTCAGTATTTATGTATTTTTACTACATATTTTACCGAAAAGACAAAATACTCAGAAACTTTGGCGGTTTTGCCTTTGTTGGACAAGTTCACTGACTGAAACTAAGCCAACGACGGATGTGACCATGTGACCATGCGCTGTAACCATTCAGCTACCAAGATGCTCAGAGCTTTCAAATTGTAGTCTTGAAGTCTTTCCCTAGACCACATATCTAAAGAGTAGAACACTCACAGATGGTGTAACTAAGAGTGTGACTCATTCTTCAGGTCAGGCTGATCCTACACAAGAAGCAGGAATGACCATCTCTTCTCCTCTCCTCTCTCAATTCTTTCTTCCTTCCTTGTTTTTCTCCACCATGCTTACTTTCTCTCTCCATCCGCAGGAAAGCACAACACCGCCAGACCCAGGTCAGTATGGCTTGACCACTTTTCCACTTTTGTGAACCTGCCAAAGGCTTTACGTGGTACCTCTTAAGCTGCTTTCATCTGGGTTCTAAACAGATATTACTCAACTCCCCCCTCAAAGATGTTTTCTCAGAAATGCACTGACATGATTCTCCCCTGCTCACACAAAGGGTTCAAAGGCGAAAATGAACAACACTTTCCTCTTGACAAATATATTTGGGATAGAATAACTGCTGAATAATAGCATGCAGAGGAATCCTTAAGCACAAAAAAAGCCCTTTTCTTACCACATGCCATGATGCCTAAACCCAAGCCGGCATTGAGATGAATTGGAGTGGGTGGAATCATTATGAGGACGACGGCAGGAGAAATACTGGCAGAAAAGCACTTCCCGCAGTCTATATGCCTCAGCTTCAATCGCTGAGCTGTGCCTTTGTGATAAATCAATTTCCATAAGGGGCTTTATGAGCAAGACATCCATGCTTATTGTTCTTATTAAAAACATGAATGTGAGATATTCCATTCATCGGAGGTCACTGTCAGCTAATAGTTTCCTTGGGCTGGTTTGCAGGGGGAGCCGTGGCTGGAAGGGAGATGTGTCTGAGGGGTCTAGATGTGTGAGTCTGGGGAGAGTAAGTGGCTGTGTCTTTTAAGTTGGCAGGGGTGTTTAGTCTTAGCCTTAGCCGGATGCTCCTGGCTGTATTTGTCTGCCACGCTGAGGAAATTTTGCTGCTGCACCATACAGGAATCGAAAAGATGAATTTCCTTTGAGAGTAAATTGCTGCTTTTCAGGATGGAGCCATTCTGGTGGTTTAGACCTCAATCAAAAAGACTGACGGGACGGCCACATTTATGTACATGTTGGAGATTAATTGTACTGAAACTTTTAGGATAATGACAGAAAGGGAATTTGCTTTGTTTACATGATTAGTGCAAAAAAAAAGAAATAATAATAATAATAAAAAAGGTTTAACCCATCCCTGGTGATATGTAGTCATGCAGACAGCTTTGGCTTTATTTGCCTATGTTTTGACATATCTGCCTCTGAGATTTCTGCTGTCAAGCCCATACAGTGGAGTTGTGGTGGAGAATTTTGCTTGTTTGGCTCAAAACTTTGAAAAAAAAAAACATTTACAGAGCAACTTAGAGGTCCCATGTTGTGTTGTTTTTTATTTTAAAGCAGATCTATGTGCTATATCAATGCTGTGAACGTATCAAATTGCTTAATCTACTGAGAAATGTATACAGCCTGAATTCAGATACTGTGCCATTAAACAAGTCGTAAGGTTGTAATATCCCAACTATTTCAGCCACGCCCCCAGCATGGCCAATAACATAGCAGAGTTTATACAGACACATGGTGGGCAGTGAGAGCTGACCAATCAGAGCAGACTGTGCTTTAAAGAGACAGGTACGAAAACAGAGTTTCAGACAGAGGGTGAATAGAGGTGCTGCAGCAATGGAAGGAATAGAAAAATAAATAAATAAAATGTTGAATGTTTTCTGGTGTTTCAAGTCATATGCTTAATGTACATCATTATTTATAAGCAAAATCTGTTTCCCTCACACTTTCTGCTATTATTAATACTGTAATAAAGTTCACTAAATTTTTAAAGAATTTTGGTTTCCACGTTTCTTTTATGCGCAAATTGAAAATGTGCATAAAGCAGGTGGATGGAAACCAACCTAATACACTGGTCATAGAGAGAGGTGCAACACACTTGGGACCTTAAGTCAGTTAAGTCATTGAAAAGTGGCTTTCAGGAAGAAAAGCAAATGAAAATTACAGAATATGCACCAGAATATATTGTTGCTGTGCCAGCACCTCCACCTCCACTTCACCTGGATAAATATTGATTTTCTGATTGATCAAATGTTTCAGCATGCAGTGTCTCTCTGCAGGTCTAGCATAAAGCATTTGAGCTTTCCATTTTAGTCAGAGTCTTTGCAACAGATGCCTTCTATTATTTCCTAGATCTCATCAGTGGCGCCCTCTTCAGTAGTTCATTTTCAGAAAGTTATTCATGGTCACAGTGTTCTTAATCTATTACCCAGACTTAAAGATGAATCAATCAGGCTGCACAAGATATTACTGCTCTTGCACTGCTGTATATTTCCCTGTATAAGACTCTCTGATAAATGTTTAACAATTGGAGTATAAATGTATTTGTATTCCCTGTCTGCTAGGTTTACCCAGGATGGTTGTGATCAGAGACTACAGTGGCATCCCTTATCCCGCCTGTGGGCCCCCACTAAGCATTTATGCGGGGGATGTCATTGAACTGATGTTTGCCGACCTGCACAGCTCCTGGTGGCAGGTGCGTGTCACTCAGCTCATCCTCGTTTTATCTCAACATCTGGGACTCTATGAAAAAATAACATGTTATGGCTCACCGGGTTGGCTCGGCGCACGCAATGTCTTTGCAGTGTCATCGGTTTGAATCCGCGCCGCATGTCATCTCCTCTCTCTTCCCTGCTGGTTGTCCCACTATCTGACAGAGAAAAAAAGCTTTCAAAAACATGTGAAAGGGGTGACATCAACAATTTGTCTCCCTGTGGCCATTATTGTTTATATATCACAAATGGTAGTGCGGTTGTTTATCACATCCTGTGTCAGGTCAGCCATAAATGACAATATGATGAGGTCAACGTCAATTAGAAATATCAAAGATCTGTATAAACCCCACAGAACCCCAGTTACATTACACTGGATTGTCTGTCCTTTCACGCCTCAGATTGAATCATAGCCTACATCAGATGATCTAACCAATTAGTGGCTTCAGTTGATTAATTGAGTGCCACAGTGAGACAATAAAACAGCAGACGCTTCAGCCTCTGGAGGATGTTTTAATGGTAGTGCACAACCTCATGTACAGGCACATTTAGCAACCATCTCACGAGGTCAGCCAACGGTTGACAGCGTTTGACCTTATCTATTTTTGAAAGGATGGCGATTTATCTGGGGTCTTCCAGCAGCCTCCCTAGCTGTTCCTCACTCTGCTTTACGGCGGCATTAAAGCCTCATCCTCCTTCTGGTGCTGCTCCAATCAGACTGCCGTCTTTGCCAACGGCACGGCTGGGAGTTGGCTGTTAGCCTGATTTCCGATGCTCCATGTTTCTCTCTGTTGTGACAGAGCACAAGGTGGAGGGTGAGGGCACGAATGCCAGGAGACTTCTTGTAAGCCGATTGAACGGCTAGCAGAATGCCATGCCGCAGACCTGATGGCACTGCATTGTTTGCTACCATGGTGACCATGAATAGTGGGAGTAGATAATTAAATGAGTTACATGACAATACCCATTTGTGTGTATTCCTGCCCTGTGCATAGTGGTAGTGTACTAAGGCTCCTATTCTGTTTCCATATTGTTTGCAATATGATATGTTTTATCAGTGCACATAAGAGGATTGACAAACTGCTGATTTCTGAGGCGCTCTATCGAGGTCAAGAGCTAAAGAGGCAGTGAAGTTAAGAAAAAGGGAAAGTGAGGGGAAATACACTATCTGCAAACAAAATGTGTTTCTTGCCCATTTTGAAAACATCGTTCAAGAAAACTAACTTCTCTCTAATTAGCATTTCTGCTTTGTTAGCTATCTTTCTCTCTGTTTACTCTTTTTATATTAAATAAATTTGCAATTGAATAGACTTAAATATGTGATTAAAGATAGCCTAGCTTAAACACACCAAATCATATGAACTCCACTAGAGTCAGAAGCAAAGATGGAAGTAACTGATGATCTGTTAAGCTGGTTATCTTTAAGCTTAGCTGTTCTTTTTTCTCCCCCATGACTGGATTTAGCTACAGCCTCATTTAGCTTTGTGAAACAACAAACTGAACATAAGATGCTGGTTCATTAAAAGTTGACATTTTCAATAACAGATAACAGCTAGGGAAAAAATCAGTAAGAAAGTGTAGTCTTAGCTTTAGCGGCTAGCCATGGCTAACTCGCTGGCTAGCTTTCGCTTTATGGAGCTTGCTTGTCTAGTTGACTGTCAATCTGTGACAAAGTCCAGTTTGGCTTGATATTTGTTTTATATTTACTGCAAATTTAACATGGAGTCTTTACAGAAATTGCTCTTTTCTAAAGCAAAACAGCAAAACAAACATAAAAATGTGAGATTCCCATTAGCTTATTGAGCTTTGGGTTTATGAGGCGGTGAAGGAGTGCAATTACTCACTTTGAGTCCAAACCGCAATTTTATTTGAACAGACGCTGTATCAGGTGTTAAGTTTTCCAAGATTCACATTTCTGCGGAAATTTTGCAGAGCGTTTAAATGCTCAACAGTTGGTGGCAGTCAGGAGCTTTAACCTGTGGGATGCAGTAATAAAAGAGAAGAAGACTACAAAAGACTACAATCCAGTATAAACATAAAGTGTACAAAACGAGGCTTTGCAAGTGTTTTCAACAAGTTTGTTAAGTCTTACGGTCACACACAATGCGTTTTGGTTAGAAACACTGAATCTAAACAAAACCGTGTTTGTTTACAATGAAAGCTCCACAGGGTACCTTTAATCTCCAGCATCCCCAGTGGCGCCAGAGGATGGAATTACAGAACATTGAGAATTCATATCCCCTGTTACCCAGGAGGCAATTATCCTCCATCCCACTGGCAGAACAATACAATCAATCACCGTAATTTCATTTGATCCTTTGGCTGCTGCCTGTTTATGCCAACAGAGTAATAAGTTTAATCTTTATCATACGCTTATCAAAGGCATAACAAATAGAGAGGGGCTCTCAAAAAACCTTTGATGAAATGTTATTACACAGAATGAATCATAGAGATGGGTAAAGATTCGCTTTCAAATCTAGTTACTGCCGGGGCTTGCACGGTCCCAAAAAGCATTTCATACCCTAATAAAGAGGAGTGAGGAGGAAAGCATAAACAGGGCAGGAAGCTGAATGACGAGCTCCACATACCCTCAACACTCACTGTCTTCTCAGATTGACTCAATGGACTTCAAATTGACCTCAAACTCAGAACTGGAAACTCAAATTGTCTTGAGCTTAATGCTGATATATGTGCTTATTACTGTCTATTAGATAATGTACATAGGTAGAGACTGAAGTTTAAGAAATATACTGAATATGTGTGTAGGAGCAAGACTGTATTAAAATTAATTTGTTTAACCAATTTAGTTTATTTTGCCCAAGAAAAAAACAATGTCTACAATATGTTTGTTGAAGGAATTAATGACTTTCATCTAAAGCTTGTGTTTGCTTGAGGCGGGTTAGCTAAAATGCAATTGTTAGTCTTTAGTGCAAGCCAGAGAGCTCACGCTGTATGGGTATTCAAAGACCAGAATAAGATCCATTATTTAGTGTTAAACGAGGCTCTTGTTTTGATGCAGTACAAATCTAACTGCCGGCAGTTTGAACCATAATTAACTTGGGCTGCAAATTAGATGCACTGCTTGTTGTGTGCTAATTGCTGAGGATTTATTGAAGCGAGTGTGGGAGGGGGAGAGAAAAGGAAGAGAGAGGGGAGAGAGAGACGTGTAGTTGCTCCCAGACATATATAATGCGATTAACAGCCAGTCGCCATTGCAGGGCAAAATCCTGGCGACAAGCAAGATTGGCTTCTTTCCAAGTGATGCTGTGAGACCTTGCCCATGTGTAAGTGTGCATATTTTTCGTGATCAATAAGACACATTTAGTGCGATTATAATGCATTCAGTGGATAATGGCTACTATTGATGTCTTTGCAAAGGAATGTAGTGCTTTTCAATTGCACTTTTTCACTGTAGAAGACTGATTTTAGCCATTAGATGTGGCTTGAATATCCCATTACCACAAATGACCTCCACCCCTCTGTATTGACTCCATTAAGACACAAAATAACCGCAGTTCTTTTCTATGCCAGGTTCCAAAACCTGTCGATTACTCTGCCCAGCTCTGGTAAGTGATGAAAACAAATGACTGCAGATTGCTAACAACAACCACAAATCATTCTTACTCAATTTTATTGATTGTATTGACTGTTCTTATCATCATGTTCAGAATGATTGATTGCAGTGTAAGTGCAGTAGTTGTTCATGGCTCATTCAGGTTTGCAGGGCCTATGGAGAGATACCAGGCTGAGCTGGAGCTCCTGGACCGAGAAAACAGCACCTACCTGGTTCGACACAGGAGTAAGGAGTGCACTGAATACGCCATCAGTATAAAGTAAGTGACAGGATGGTTTGTTTTTCATTTATTTCCATTCCATTCTCCCAGAATGGTGGAGTAAACAAGACGCCTGCAGTCAGCAGCAGTCTTGTGGGCAGGAACACCTTATTGTGAGATGTGAGTGGCAAGAATCATTCAACCTAACAAAATGCCCACATGCAAATAACAGCTCCGTACGACAACGGTGCAGTATTCGAAAACAGCTCATCAAATGTCGAAGTGGATAGGCCGCAGCGGAGGGAGATCATTCTGTGTCCCTCTCATGTGAACGACAAACAAGAAGTTCTGGTGACTACGTAATTATCAGCAGCCACAGCTGAAGAATGGAAAAAGTTTGCCGACTCTGATGGATCACAGTTGATGCTGAAATGCAGATGGCGGGGGACAGAATTTAATTTAAAGGGTTGTTTCAGCCAAATTGCAAAAAAGTGCATTTTCTCACTCACCTCATGGTGTCAAGCAAATTGTTTTGGCGAGGTTTTCAGTTATTTGTCTCAGAGCTTTCAGCCTCTGAAAACAGCTGCACAAATAGAAGATGTACCAAACCCAGAATTAAATTTCACCATAATCTACATTACAGTGGTGGCCTTCAAAAAGTAATTACTGTATTACTTGTTCATTTGGATGTAATTAGTTGCTTCACAATAATACTGCCTATGTAGAGTAATGTGTTGCTGATTACACTCCTTTTACATTACTTTCACCAAAATAACCACATAACCACAACTAGGATTATATTTAGCAATATATTACAGTTTGTAATATTAATGCTATCGCTACCATAGCGTGGTTTCTTTGGCAACGGTAGCTTAGCGTATGACTAATTTTTGACAGGAATTTTATGAGACCCATGCAACACCCTCAATTTAATCTATGCAGCTGTGTCTCATGGGTGTAGCTGCGACCTGAAGCATTTAATGATGCTTAATTTTTTCAACAATGCGCATAAATACGAGGTTGAGGCGTGATAAAAAGGCACTGAATAAATCTACATTTTGCAACTTAGGTGGAGCAGATTGTCCTACCCTCCGGGCAAAGCCAGACACAAGCTGGAGCTATAGCAAAGGCCCACATTTCCCATCAAGCTCTGCTGGACTGAGGAGTTAATTAAGTTTGTTGTTCTATATTCTGGAATTCAAATACTACTTTGCAGCATGAGTGTTTGTAATGTGTGTGTTCAGAACAGGGTGGTTTATGCTGGTAAGTGTTTGTCCGCGTGATGAATATGATTAAAGGTTTGACTTAGGTCTGCTGAATGGCAGATGGAAGTAAAACATTATGTGATAAAGTAATTATAATAATATTACCAAAATCATATGTGCTATATTACTTTGTTACTTGGAAAAGCAATATATTTCTGTAATTGTTAATTTTGTAATGGGTTACCCCAACTTTGATAATGGACCATTAAACTTGTAACCCATAATATTCTCAAGGCTTTGCATGAACTGTGTTATGACTTTCATAATTTTAAAAGTTAGCAATAGACATTGAGAAATGGCATTTGGATTTGTTAACAAAGATTCAGTACAATGAGTAAGCAAACGTAGGCTACTCGTGAAGTTACTATGGTAACTGATTGTGCTAAACAGTGCATTTGTTACCAAGACCATTCTGTCACATGACGTTAGCCATCGCATTAGCTAATTAATTAGTCTTTATTTCTTTTTGTGCTCATCACCTTTGCAGTGGGAATTGTGCACGAGCATCACAGAGCCTACTGTGTGTATTTCAAGTATTTCACCACTGTTTGTGAGACAAGCGGCCAGAAGGTGAAAACCATCCCCATTTAATACAAAAGAACTAAAGAAAGTAGTGAATCAGCCATTGTTGTGTAAGGACACAGATTCCTTCAGCCCTCCAATACGGCCATGAAAAACGATTTCCAGTTACTGTTTGCTAACTGTTTTTATTGAAGTAGTTATTGCAGAAGAAATAGTCTGCCTCAATTATACAGGAAGAAAAAAAGTGTGTTCCTTAACTTTGGCAATGAAAACCTAAACTTTCTTTAATGTTTTCTTTAATGTTTGCACTTCCTGTGTCAATAGTCCAGGCTTCATTTTAACCCAAAGTTACATCATTGTTGCTGTTAATTTTAGTGTACTCTGTTGGTCGGAGCCCACATATCTCCGCTGAATGCAGCATGGGGAAGAGGTGGAATTGGATCATCTATTTTACCATCTTTCTATTGTCTGTCTCCTCTGCACAGACATATGTTCAAGGCGAGCCTGATAGCTTTGCATCATGCTATTTGCTGCTCTTTGGCTATCAGTCTTAGAAATGTATTTCAAAAGAAAGCGAGCAACGCACTTGAAATGTAGATAATACATCCATTCCTTTAGGCCTTAATAAACGGCTGCTTTATCTGCAAGTTGAGTGCCTCGGTATCCCTCTTTTGAAATACAACACTGTCCATTTCACCACCGAATATCTTTCAGGCTACATCAAAGCTTGTTCAGGCCTTTAAAAAAAGAAAGGACTGTCGAGTCCTCCTGACCTGGCATGTCGGCTCTAAGAGATTATAACGATTGAGGGTGCACTCTGAAATAGTGTTTGGATGTTAGGACTATTTAGCCAGTGACACACCATTCCAGCCCATTTGGTTTGGTGGACTCATACCGTCCCTCATTCAAAGCTTTGATGTACAGGGCCAGTTTCTGAATACTCCAATCCTAATTGCCTGTCTTACTGCTTAAGATCATTATCGGGATGGCCGTTTGAGATAATGGAGCTTTATACAGAGAGCTGCTACTAATCAGCTGGAACTGTCTAATGTCAAACAATGTGAGTCGCCAGTTTGTGCGTGTGTTGAATGATGTTTGTGTGTATATATGCGCCCATAGGAGGAAAGAAATGCTCAGCCTTCACCAAACAGGGCCTGTCTCTCCCCATGTGTTATGCAGCATATAACTCAACACACATCAATAATGTATCACTCACCATATATTCAGAATGTATCAGTGATTTTGCAACATGACCATATTCTTCTCATCTCTTACACACTGCATGGGGAAATTTACAATGTGGATCTATCTCCAGTGTGACTTGCACATCACCATACGGGACACATGCAATATACAGAACTGTGCTTGCAATTGGCTTGACAGGACATCCTCATTTCAAGGCCAGCCCGCATTACTTTTCAACAAGGTACTGAGCTACGATTCTCACATGACATGATTATTTAATCACCTAATTATTAAATCAGACCTATAGCAAAGTACACTCTCAAGTACTGTACAGTGTGTTCTACAGTCAGTTTTGATCAATCTTTCTGTCTAGGATTAAGTGACGTCTTGAAAGAAAAGGCACACTTTGTAAACAGACCTAAAAAAAATCCCCAGAATCAACTGCGATAATTAAATGAAATAAAAATGCACATTTAACATACAGCCTGAGTAATACAAACACAAAAGATAACTGTTGTGCCAGCTGATGCATATCGTGAATTATATTAATGAAGATCACATTTCTTTCTTTCTTTTTTTTTTTTAATGCCTGCATTGCATTGTCAGCGTGCAAACTCAATCAGTTGGTGATGGATACTATTATTGCACAGAGGATTATTGAGGAGCTGCTCACACCTGGAAAACTTAAAAAACAGAGCCTTTTTCACAGCACATATTTTCACACAGCAGGAAACCACAAATGTAATTAATAATAGCAAGGACTCCATTTAGCTTTGCTAGTTTCAGAGCCCTGCCACTGTGTGTGCGCTGGCCTACTCATGCACTTAAAGGCAACAAAGCTCTTGTTAATGTTATTAATTACAGCTGTGCTTTTCCTGCCATGAGTCAAACTGCTTGCTGTGAAAAAGCCCCAAAAACATCACAGGAAACAAACAATTACACTGAAAAACATCCTGCTTTGTTGTTGTCTGTTGGCATACTTCTTGTATCATTTCCTGTTAGTGAAGAGAGCTAATTCTTTAGTAGATTAGTAGCTTGAACACAGCACAATCCATAGGACTAGTAAATAGTGTTGAAGTGGGTCTGTCTCACTGGCTGTGAGTAGTTCTCCACACCTGACGCTAATCAGTCAATCACTTCTAGTTGGAACAACAGCTGTCTGTCCACACCACTCTAAAGAAACCTGGAAACTTGGATTCAGATGATAAATGACTTATTTTACATGCAAAGTTGATTTTGGGGACTTCCTTTGTTTTCTTTTGTTTGTTTGTTTGTTTTTTTTATACTTTAAAGTTTGGCTTAAAACTGCTTGATTTACAAGATGAATGGACTGTAACCATACAAAACAAAGCACTGTCAATACAGTTCACAAAGGTTTTATTGGGTCAGACAGGATTTCAAAGTCAGTTGGCCTGACAGAAATTGGACATGTCATAAAATTATTAAAGGGAAAAATAAAGACACACTTTTCTGTTTTTCTCTTTGGAAATTATGTTTCTTGTGACTTCTGGGTGACCTTTCTCTAATTTCTTGTTTTTTTTTGTGAAACATAAATACTTTTAGCTGTTAATACATCTAAAAACATTTCAAATGAAACAATCTAAGAAGAAAACCACTGTTTTGTGTAACTGCTGACAACGCATGCCCATTTTAAGGCACTACCTGCGATGACGGGTTAGACATTTCTTAATTTTAATGATTGATAAGCCAATGAATAAATTGATCTTGCAGGGTAAGATCAGAGTGAATTGGATCTGATTTTCTCAGTGTGGTTACTGACAGTCATCTCAGACATCCCTTCGTGATGGTTCACCATAGAGACTGGCCTGATCTGAAAGCATGTATAGTTGATTAGCAGCCTGTGTCTCATTCATGTTCCCCAGGTTCAACGATAAAGTCAAGCACATTAAGATTCTGACCAAGGATGGCTGCTTTTACATCGCTGAGAGCCGGCTGTTCAAGACTGTGCTGGTAAGGTTTTTTTTTACTTTGTATGGATTTTTGTGTCCTATGAAGCACTGTAGCTTTAATGAGTATAATCATTTTGACAATACACTACTTTTGCTGCGCTCCCTCGAAATAAACCCCTGCATCCAAGAGGAAATTTTACTGCTGTTTTGCACAATGATAAAAATATGTCTCCTCGTGGTTTATTTCTATATTTGTGTGTGCTGTTACAAAGCCACAGGGACACGTTGTTAGCAACTTCCTGTGGTATTCTATGGCAGCCGCTACTATTAGCTTGTTTCCAGAACTTAAAATGGGCAGATAGAAAGATATTGTGGTTAGTTACTTTGCTCAGGAACACTTGTACACACTTGTACACACACAGTACTGCTTGCTGTATTGTCAAGATCAAACTACCAGCTCTTTTATAACCAACCACATGTCTTTGCATTCATTCCTATACATTTGTATACAATACCATCAAGATTCACTATGTCTTATCGTTGTTTAGACTGCGTTTTGTTTTATTGGGCTTGTTTTACACAGGACTTGGTGGAATACTACAAGCAGTACTCGCTGAAGGAGGGGTTCAGCAGTCTTGACACCACTCTGCAGGTCCCCTATAGGGAACTTTCCAATGGAAACATGCCTCTGGCCATTACCAAGGCTGGCAATGGTGAGTCTGCTTCACAAATATCCAGGTTCCCTAACTGACATCTGTCTGACAGGTGGAAATGCTACCAGTTCAGATCAGATCCTGAAGTCTAAAATAATGGTTGAAAGTAATTCTGAGCATTTGTGTTGGCCTGTTTGGGGCACAGGAGGAGGGTTTTTTTTTTTTTGCTATAACAGTCCAGTTTAGATGGCTTGCAAAGCCTCTCCACAAGAACGGAAACGTCTATTTCCCAGGTCATCAAATAGAAATAACAGAACAAGCTGAGAGCACAAACAGTTTGCTGAAATCCATATCTCACTTGCTATATTTTGTTATCACAAGCGGCTAATGCTTGCCCTCACCTCGAAGAACTGTGGAAAAACGTCCCATCTTACATTACAAAATCATGCTGACAGAGCATTTGCTTGGTTATTAGACACTCAAGTTAAAACTGTGTCTTGATACCCGAGGCAGGCCTGTCTTTGACGTGTGAAACATGCTAGAAATATTTAGTGCAGCATAATGAGCCAACACGATTCCCTGCGGAACAGCGCAGGGTGGAAGAAGACAGCAGCAGTATTCCTTGCGAGATCTGCCTCTTCAGTTTTGCTCGGTTCATCTTGTTTGTCATGATCTTAATGAAGTCAAATGCAACATTGTTTGCACGTGTGTAATAAGTTTATCTCGTTATGACATGGGATCCAGATCCCTAGTATGGAAATGAAATGTTTGCTACTACCAGTACATTTTGCCGGTGCTTAGTTCAATGATGCAAGATGCCATACAATTAAAAAAAAACCTAAACATTTTGTCTCAAATTGGCTCCACAATAACTCAGTTGCAATAATTATTTTGTGTCCTTTAATTTTTTTTAAGATGTCACGGATTGTGATTTGTCATGTTTCGAGTTATTCACCCTAAGTGATGAATCAAAAGGTGTTGAAATTCACACAGTCAAATGATGCGTTACTGTCAGTGCACATTCAACCTCAATTATACTTACTCTGTATTGTTTTTGTGGAGCTGTTTCACACGATCTTCATCAGCAGATGGAGTTTGCGCAGTTTGTAGGCGTCAGACAATTTCCATTTTTTTCTTTACACGTGATTTAACCAGCACTGACCCTCCGTGTGGTTATTGTAGGTTATCTGATAAATGTTATGCATATTATGTGGCAACCCCTATCCATTCGGGTCAAACTAACATGACGTTATATGACTAAAATGCACTAAGCTTTCACAGGGTCAGAATAAAACATGCACTCAGTATTATTGTATTGTTAAGGGCCCATCCCGTGAGAGGTTAAGTGGCATCTCTGATTCCAACCTGCCGACACTAACAGGCATGAATAAATGCATTCTTGTGCTTACCTTAAACAAGCCCAGTCGCTGCGTCATGAGTGGCCCTCAGAGACAGAAGCAGATGCTCGTTCGCTCTCTGCAAGCATGCGAGGTAGAAAGGGGTCTTGAGGAAGAAGAGGGAGGGGGAGGGAGGGGGAGGGAGGGAGAGAGATTTAAAGCAGGGAGGGCAGGAAGAAGAAGAGAGGCATGAAG
The DNA here is from genome assembly GCF_017976325.1 of Chelmon rostratus. Taxonomy (NCBI): domain Eukaryota; kingdom Metazoa; phylum Chordata; class Actinopteri; order Chaetodontiformes; family Chaetodontidae; genus Chelmon; species Chelmon rostratus. The sequence continues at coordinate 19,883,903 of NC_055669.1, forward strand.
AGGTGGGAATGATAAGAGGGCTGAGGAAGAGGAGAGCAGGAAAGCAAGACATTGACATGAGGAAGAGTGAGAGAGATGGGAGAGAATAAAGAAAAGGAAAGAGATTGAATGAAAAGAAAAAGAAAGACCCCCTTCAGGAAAAGCTTGATACATATCATAGCATAAAGACTAGAGACAGGGGAAACAGTTAGCCTTGATTTGCACCTGAAAACTCACTAGTTTTAGCTCAAAATATCTCATTTGTAGTGTTAAAAAAAACAATTTGTGTTTTTGCAGGGTCGGCGTTCTGGCCAACATCTTCTATCATGATGTATGTAATTTTCTATCAAGTTAATATATCTTGGGGAATATATGTATGATATATATATGATATATAAATCATTGTATAGTCATTATTATGTAAAGTAAATTGCAAAATGGTTTAAAACAACTATACTGCAACAGATATGCAATGGAGGCGCATTATCGCTACCAACTGTTGACGTCAGGTCAGGTGGGAGCAAGGTACGAACTCCTGCTGAACAAATCATGTGACCTTGTGAGCTAGACACTGAAGCCGTTTTCTTATTTGAACTCAAACAAATGACAAAATCCTCAGAATCAGGTCATTGTCCAGAGTTGTCCGTTCACACATGTTGCACATTTGTCCGTGAGGTGTTTTCACGTCCTGGCCACACGTACGTGTTTAATTTAGGTGAGGTGTGGTGCTTGGGTAGAGCGTGCAGGAAGAGGACTGACTTGTAATGATTATTGGATTTGCGTTGATATCATTACTACATGTATTTGGACGTATCTACAATGTCAACAAAAGAGCGGAAAGCAATTTCAGAGCTGCACTCTGTGATGTCAACAATGCGCCCACTCGCTGGCTGTGTAGCAGGGCGGCGGTGCATACACTGAATGACAGCGTGTAAATACAGCTTAAGGGATAGCTCATGCAGTGGAAATGGTATTGCCAAATCTCTACTGGTGTACATATTCCTAATGTTGCACCATATATATCGTCACACTGCCCAACCCAAGAAGGGTGCTGCTCCCAGACAAAAAATGCTCAAGAGTGATATCAGTCACTCTTGGCAAGAAAACAAATATGTGTCTCACAAAATGTTGAACTATACCTTTAAAAATGCAGCAAGCTGTACAGATTACATTTACAACCTCCAGGTGTGATCTGTCTGATGCAATCATACTCTGCATTTGCACTCTGAACTGATATGTGTTTTTCCTCACACAGATAAGATATGCAGATGGCATGCTAATACCAAGCGTAAATGGGTTAAAAGAGAGACACAAGGTACAAAGGGACGATATGGGGTAAGAGTGATGAGGTAGAACAAAAGACAAAAGGGGGAGTGAGAGAGACAGTGAGTGAAGGAAATAGAAAGGAGCCTCGGCAGCTCACCAGGCTTGGCAGAGAGGTCCCAGTTAGGGCCCAATGCCCCAGGCAAGCACCAGGAGCCTGCTACTCCAAACGTCACACTCTGCACGCTGCTCAGCTCTGAGATGGCTTCACAATTTTCCTGACAGGACATGACATTTCACTTGGGCTGGCAGCAGAGAAAACTGTGTGACAGCCGCCTGCTGACATGCTCCTGGGGGATACCCCTGGTCCAACTGAGGGACTGCGCCTGTTTCCACATAAATTGGGAAAAGTTTGCAAATATGATCTGATGTAAAGGAGCAGAAAGCAGCTGGAGGTAAACTGTCGTAACTTAAAGAGAGATGTACATGAAAACAACCACAGCCGCTGCAACGGCAGCCGAGGCAAGCAGATGAACGCTGGAACAAAGTCAAAGTTAGCCCTTTGTGTCTGTTCGGATGTAAAATTCTGCTACATCCTTGTCCCTCTGCCTCCTTTGGAAGCGTCGGTCTCCCAGCGCATCAGGCTTCAAAGCAGCTCTGCAAGAGGCATGTTTGTGCATCGCTGCCATTCAACGCGCTTCCTTCTGTGAGAAAGCCTTGACAGACCTGCCGTTGCCTCAGTGCATTCTGGGATAGATTATTATTGCCTTAAGTCGTCCACCCCCATAGACAGACTTAGTGTGGGCACCGCGTTCTCTGTCTGGTAAACAGCCTCCGTGGAAAGACAGATGTCATGCCAAAACAAAAAAAAAAACAACAACAACAAAAAAAAAACACACACACAAAATGGTTTGGATCTCAAAACAGACACCTCATAGCAAAGAAAACAGAACGCAAGTCTGAGTAAACAATCACAAGATGAAGAACTGCTGAAAAACCATCAGAACTCTGCAGTAATTTGTTTGGAAAAACCCCAGCCAGCGTCTTTAATTAAGTCTGACTGAGTGCTTTTCGCCTGTGAATGTTAGGACTGGGAAATAATTAAAAATATCTTGTATTGTCTGTCAGGCGGATCATTTTCGTATCACTGTTCTCAGTCTATGCAGTTATATTATCTTAAATAAATAATGATAAGTGAATATTATTCAGAATCTCAGTCGAAATATTTCTAGTATCAAATGCTAATGCTAGGTTATGCTTGTATGACTAGCAGATGTACAGTATATTTATGCATGTGCACATTCAATATGGGCCTTTTAGTTCTGTGTATACTTCCTGCAGGTGTGTGTGTGTAGTTGTTTGTGTGCACACTGGTCAGACAAACAGTTGACACATATTGGCCTGCATTTACTTATCTCTGTGGGGGAGAGGAGGAAGGCGCGGCACCATATTGTTGTAATGACAGGAGGTGGTTTTCTCAGTGTGAGGGTCTGCTGGCTCAGATGGGATTTCATGTGGGAGCAGAGGTTGTTGGCTCTGCGACGTGGATTCCCAGCCGTTGCCTTGTCAGGGCGCCGTGCTGTGCCCAGACGTATACTTACATCCATGCTGCTGCTTTGGCTCACCTGGTCTGGAGCGCATGAGGTTGTTTTTGCTGATTATTATGCAGTATGACCTGGGGAAGGTTGTAGAAGCTATACTACATGGCAAACGTATGTAGACAGTTGAACACCTGATCTTTACACGTGTGTGAGTCTTGAACGTCTCATTCAAAAAACATGGGCAACAATACAGTATGCTGCTCCAATGAGTGAGGTCAGCTACCGTTGTAGGACAATAAGCAAGTTCGGATCGAAAGCAGTGGCGTGTTAACACAACACACGGGGGTTGCGTTAATCGTGGTATGTTGCTTCAGGTGCCGGTGGGATCATTTAAAAGCACAATTCAGGAATTCCAGTTTGAGTAACAGTTTGTATTACAAAGTAGAGGTCCAAAAACGACCTTGAAATGTACTACCCTGAACCGACCTGGACCCGTCTGTTATTTTAACGCTGGAACCTGGACCCATATAGAACAAGAGAGATTGGACCCAAACTTGGATGGGAGACATGGACCCAATCAGCACTGATTTCACAGCAGATTGCTATGATCAAGTTGATGTAAATACACGTTGTCAAGACAAAACTCCACGTGTTAGGTCATGCAACGTTAAAAGCCTTCTGCCCTGTGCCTGGCTGTGATGCGTAATCCATCCTCCCCGCCAAGAAAGTTGGTAAAATACATCCAGGTTTTCTGTTGTCTTCTCTTACTGATTGAAACAGCATCGCTAATCCTCCACGTTATTTTAGCTTAAAAGCCCACTTGCTGTCATGATGATGGATGACAAACGCGACTTGTTTAGAATCAGCTTTGCGGTTTTGTTGCATTGAGCATAATGAAGATAACTGTGGCTGTTTGCCCTTTTCAACTACAATAACAAGCGCTCGTTTGTTGCAGCAGCTGCTTTTGTTAGCATTGCTTATTTGGTATCATCTGCGCTCTCCAAGATGAGCCCGTTCTGGTTTTTTTTCACCTTTTTTTCCGGCTGCACCTTCTCATCCCAAAGTTACAAAGTTGCAAGTTGCAAAACACACAAAAACACACCCACGCTTGTGCACACAAACACACACACACACACACACACACACACACACACACACACACACACAGCACTGCCTGATCACAGCCAGGTCTTCTCAGATCCACTTTGGTATTAGACATTATGTTAAGCAGACCCAGGACCTCTGGTGATAGAACGCGATCAGTCTTGACCTGAATCAATGAATGAACCCATCCGAACCAGTCCGGGTCCCGAGTCGGGCTTCGGGTCTACAGGTTCAGGTGGATCCACAAATACCTTTTGTTATAAAGCAATCTACCAGTAATGTGTTCTTGCACATACAGTATTTGATTGCTGCAGCCCCTCGTTGGATGACATTGCATCCCGAGGTGTTGGACACGCCTGAGGTCAGGGCTCTGTGCAGGCCAGTCAAGTTTTTCTGCACCAAAATAAGGAAAACAGTTTCTTCTTCTGTGTCCCTCACTTTGTGCAGTGGGATGTATGTTGAAAGAGGACATGTGACAGGTTTTTGATTACTCAGTGCCCACCTCCTTTTGGTTAATATTACATAAAAATCATGTGCTAGGTGAAGTGACAAACTGTCTGATGCTGTCACTGTTTTGCCCTCCACTCTCACTCTTATTTCCCACCCGTCCTTGCTTTTTGCTTGTTCTTTGACTTTGCCAACTTTTCCACTCTCTCTCTCTCTCTCTCTGCTTTACCATCTCTCACACTCTCTTTCTGTCAAACTTGTGTTTACTTTGCTTATGTTCTCTCTTTGCTCCCACTACGGCCTGAACCTCCCCACCACTCGCCCCGTTTCTCTGTAGTTCCTCCTGGCGGCTGCAGCTTTGTTCCTCCCTCTTCCTCGCCTTTCTGGTCAGGTACAGGTACAACTTTTCTACCCTCTTTGTCTCTCGCTTGCAGTATGTGCACATTTCCAGGTTTCCAACGACGAACTCTCGTTTTTCCTGTCTCTGTTAAATAATGTAGTCTAATGATGCCTCTTTTTACGTCGTATTGCACGAACCATACGAGTTTGAATGTGGGGAAAAAACAACCATGTCAGGCTTCTATGATTTCAAAACGGACATATTGCGAGTTTCTGACAGCTGTGATATCTCCCACTTGGCAAAAATAACTGCAGAATTATCAGCAAATGCGTGGCAAAGAGCTGCCAAGCCACCATTACTGGCATTTGCATTTCACTAAAATTCAACAATGACATTCTCAATTCAGCTAATTAAAAGGGGACATACAGTTTTGTTTGTATGGTTTCACTTTTTTAAAGAACCACATCAAATATGTGAATATTTTTTTCACAATGAAAAATGTTAATTAAGGTTTTATATACATATTTTAGGTCTGACTACAAGGCTAGGAATAGCGGTAACCAGCTCGAAATAATAAGTAAATGCTCCCAAGTCGGAATAGTGGGAAGTTTTTCCGTTCTTCTCATTCTGCCGTTGTGGCATTAATTCAGCATAATAGTCTGTGTCTGCCTTTGTGTGCGCTTCCATGTGCATGAGCATACATATGCATGCATGTATGTGTGAGCTTGAGCGTCTGTGTTGGCATGATGTGCCTGTGTGTGCACTGGGGAGTAGATGTATTCCTTTCATCCAGCATATCTTCCCAGTCGTGTCACCTGCATTTCCACAGATAAGGTAAACAAACCTATGCACACCTGTGTTCATGTGTGATATGAGTCCTGACCTACATGTGTAGGAATAACCTTGTGTAACCTGAAGTGCTGATGCAATGTGTGAGCTGTGTTGAAGATTAACTTTTAATAAGATCAACAAATGGCCATGATAGCCCATGACCTGTCATCTCTGCTGTGTGCTGGGCAGCTGTATAAACACTATTTCTCCGCTCTCACCTGTGAACAGGATTTATTCTCTCATCCGTGTTTCTGTGGTTTTGCTTTTACACTTGTGACTCAGGCTCAAGAGACGAGGCTCTTTGCTACGGTATCATCATCACAGTACAGCCATAGTCATTTTACTGTGGATAATACCTGCGAGAAATGTGTTTCATACTCTTGTAAACCTTGTAAAAACTACTCAAAGAAATATAATAGTAATGTACCACTGTAAATTAAAGGTAGATAAACTGGATTTAGTTGAACTGAGTTTGCCCTCTCATTGCCCTTGTAGTCCCAAAAGGCTTATTAGCATTAGAGTCGGTACTGTAGTTTGACAAAATCCTGGCTGAAGGTCCTGCATAGTTTGGAGTGGACCTTGAGTTCATGTTTTTCTTGTCAGTTTGAGGTAAAGTTAAAAGTTAGTCACCAGGCAAGTGCGCCCAAGGTGGCCAACCTAAGAGTTAAGAGGACAACTTTTTGAAAGTATTTCCAAATGCAGAGGAGAAAGTGACTGATGGAGGTGAAAAATTCGCAGAATGACTGTGTGCGACAGATTAGATTGTGAAAAGGAGAATGGGCTTTTTTCATTTCACAGTTAGTGAGTATTTATGTTTTAAGACTAGTTAGGTTACACTATCCAGAGGGATCATCTGTAAACCATTAGAAATAGTTTATATTCTGATGAAATTGTTTTCTGTAGCTTTTGTGAGTGTGACAGTTCGTGGTTGAGCTTTTGAGTACAATGAGATCTCTTTGTCTCAGTGTTTTCTCCCAGGGTGGTGGGTATTGCAGTGGCTCGCTATGACTTCTGCTCCAGAGACACACGAGAGCTCTCCTTGCTGCAGGGAGACATCATCAAGATCTACACCAAGATGTCCAATGGGTGGTGGAAAGGAGAGGTCGACGGCAGGGTAGGTCTGCTGCAGAATCCTGTTATCATTACAAATGTCTCTACTCATTTTATTTCATCTTTACACCTCTATCATACATATTCATATTATTACACATCTGATTGATTGGACTGGTCCCTTTGAGTATCATACTTTTTAATTGCTCTATTGTGGCGTAAAATTCTGCTGTTAATTAAGTTGAGTTGTTAATTTCTCACTCTTCTTGGGGGTATAATTGCCCAAGCAGAGTTTCAGTTGACGTGTTGAACTAAACAATCTTCACATATTTTGGCGTTTACTAATTAAAACTCAGAGAAGTTTTTACAGTGTTATTACTTGACATTTGAGTGCCTGAGTGGTGCAGTTGTGAAAGAATCGTGCAACGTAATTTAGAACAGTTGTTGATGGGAAGCCAGTGAGGGATCATACTTAGTTGGCAGTGGTACATGCATGGAGGGTTGATCTTTGCAGGGAGATCTTTGTGTGCGTCATTACACAACCTCGGTGAAGCTCCTCAAGGCTAGCACCATGTGTAGACCAGGCCATGATGGGATAACAGTGACTGCAGTGTGAGGATGAGTCACCATTCAAAATTGGGAGAAAGAGGGGAAAAATGCCAAAGGTACACAAAAAAATATGTCTAGTATTTGTGCAGGTGAGGGCTGCTGCCTGAATTCTACTCTATTTTCTGCTTCTCAGGTGGGCTGGTTTCCTTCTACCTACGTGGAAGAGGAGGACTGACTGTTCTGTACGAATGATGTCTTTTCGGCGTCCATTCAAAGCTGACCACCTCCAGTGAGTGCCACGCTGCTCAGCCACTCTCCGCGCCCTGCAAGTCAGATCTCTTTGATAAAACCTAGAGACTCGGACTGAAGAGGAAGCGGCAGTGCCCTCAAAAAACCTTCTCCTGCCCTCTGACAGGCTCACAAACAGAGCAGATGCCAAATCACAGATTCCAGGAGCGTCACGCCATATCTCGCCTCTCTGCGGTCCTGTCTGCCCCCACAGCCCACTGGGGAGTGCATGTACTGTGCCCAGATAACCCTAAGCCCTCCCTCCCTGCTCACCTTGTCTTATTATTGATGACTCCATTGGCTGGTGTGAGACTTGCCGTCACTGTCTTCATGTTTCAATACCAGGAAGGCTCAGTCATCCAACTGGAACACAGGTCCTGCTGACGGTGCACTGCCCAGGTACTCCACCAAACTGACATGCAGGAGCTGCAACTGTTGTTGGAACACTATAGCCCTCTTGGTTGCTTGGACTTTTGTTTTTAACTTTCTATCTGAGACCCATTTTATTTTTCAAATTTTCAATCACCGGACGGATACAAACAATGTGATATTTAAATGCAATAGCTGAATCGTGGTTTGGCGCCTTCGAAAAAAGGGTGGAAAGATTGCACCGCAGCGTGAAGGACTGATCTGTCATCCACATGTCATGCGTTTGCAGTCTATTATGACTATAAGTCTTGTGGAGCGAGAAGTGATTCGGCCACATCATGACAGGAAACCACATGTGGAGAAAAAGCAGTTGATGATGTGGTTGTGAAAGGGGTTGAACTGCACAACTGAAATAGCCATGTCTCTAAGCTTTCCTCTTCTCTTCTTTTACATCGCTGTTTGTTTGAATCACCACCTCAACTTTAAGTACCATCTTCATGAAGCATTAGATTGGTGCTAAAATTGTAAAATTCATTGTTCCCGCCCAAATATACAGCAATAGTTCGGCATTTTGGGCATTTTGGCACTCTCATACTAGTCTGCTCAATATAAAGCTACAGCTGGTTAGCTTAGCTTATCGTAATGCCTGAAAACAGTGGAGAACAGCTAGCCTGGCCTTCCCTAAAGTGCACTAATGCACATGTTACATCTTGTTTGTTTAATTCGTGACAAAACCTAATTCTTCAAATTCCTCTCCATTTGTGGTTTAATGAGGAACTTTTGATCATTAGAGGAATCCACCCACCAGGGAGGAGGATTTTGTTACTGTCAAACAGAGCCAGGCTAGCTGTTTGCTCCATATTCCAGTCTGTGTGCTAAGCTAAACTAACCACCTACTGGCTGTAGTTTCATAATTAGGGGACCAAGTTGAAAGTGCTGTCAATCTTCTCAAGGAAGCAAATCATTTTATTTCCCAAAATGTTGATTTGAGCCAGAACTGACTGGACTCACGTCTGGATCCATGAGAGTGAGTACGGTGAATCATTTAAAGGAAGAAGCAACACACACTGGGATAATGTTTCACAATGTTAAATGGCACTAAGGGGAAAAAAAGATATCCAGATCTCATGTTTGGCTTTGGACATGTCAAGTCATCAAAGAGAAAAAATATGCACAAAAGGAATTACAAAGTCAAATAAGTCTGAAAAGTGCATGTGTTGTAGGTCCGTACTTCACTGTGAGCTCCTTCATCTTTTGATCATTCACTGTGGAAACCGGAGAGCCATTTTACATTCCACAGATTTTGTGTTTACCTCAACTCTTTTTGGTTTCAGAATGAATGATTCAAGGGTGATGTAACAGCTGTTCACTGTAGAGCAAGGTAGCACAAGGGCGTTAAGTGATGCTGTTTTCCTTCAAACGTTAACATCCCGCTAACCATGTGTGTGACATCAATATTTAATAAAAGAATACTCTTTGAATTGTATTTCTGAAATTTGATAGGCTATTTTTCCCCTCTTCAGACAAATGTAACATTGCAGGAACAAAGCCTTTCCAGTTGCATCACAAATCACAGCCGTGTCTGACGCGGCGGAGGAGGTGCAGTGGAGGGGCTGCCTGTGCTCAAACAGTGGCTAAACAAACAATGGAAAAAAGAGACGCCTGGAAACAGTTGTGGTATAGGAACACGTAAGTTCAGTCAAAGTCCATGTTTCCTTTGTGCATCTCTGACAGTCTCACCAAATTTGCAACAAGCAAGCTGCTATTTGCAACACGGGATCCTTCCTATTGTTAGTTTTGTCACATTTCTCTAAATAAAACAAACACCATACCTGCGACCCAGGGATGAGCATGCAAGAGACCTTTAGGACTCCCAAATTAATCTCCCATTTACAGGCGAAGGTCAGTTGTGAAATGCGATGCTGCTACCATTTGCACGGCTCGCTTTTGTGAAACAAGTCGTTTGTCTTCAGGCCTGTCTCGCCGATCCTCTGCTTGAGATCACCATAATTAGCTTGAGCTTGAGAAGAACAGCTCGTCTAAGATTAAAGAATGTGGTTATAGTCTCACCACGGTGAGAAAGGTAAGACAGTGTTTTGATGAATTTGTTGCATGCACTGGTCACTCCAAAAACTCTCATATCTTATGCAGAAGTAAAGAATTTTAACTTGTCCTGTAACTGTATGGAAGGAGTCTTCAGAGGTAAATCAGGTCTTTTCAAAATCAGGTTCTAATAACCTGGAACTAACACAAAATGCAGCCCAGGCAGTCTGCAGACAAATGACATGACTTTACACATTCAAATTAGGAGCAGTGCATAAGCCAGAGTCAAATTTTCCATGCAGGTGATGTGTCAAACAATGCCATTGACTTATTTGAAGTGCAGATGCATTCAAATACCATACAAAATGTCAAGTGACATTGAAGTATGAGGTGAAGTGACAAGGAGGGGTCAACCAAGTTGTAGAATTGACCTTGGTCTGCATCTTGGTCAGCCAGCAGATTTCTGATTTCACTGTGCATGGTACAGGATCCAATGTTAGCTTTCTCACGTTAGAAAGCTAACATTTGTTGTTTTCCACACGAAATCCATCGTGACAACAGATTCTGCAGACGCTACAATTAATCCAGTGTGGTTAAACTCTTTTCACCGTTAATATGCATCTTATTATTGTCAAATTATGTCTATAACAATAATGTTCAAACTGTTTTTTGTCATATTTTCCTTCAGCGTTCTGATGCTCTGAACATATTTTCTTTATTACTTTGCTGTTTGACATCTGTTTGTCAGTTGATGTGCTCTCTCTGCTGTTGTATTTTTATGGATTTTAAAACATAAGATTCAACAGCAACACGCTGTCAAATATGAGAATGCATTTAAACACCAGATTCTCACAATATCAGTATTCTTGTAATGTAAACACTCCCTCAGGCTTTCTTTCCCCCCGCTGCTCTGCAGCCTCTCTAATGACCAAACTCAGCAGAGGGAGGGCTCCGCTGTGCTAACAGTAACCCTCCCGTCACAAAGAGGTAGAAAGAATGGCTCCCCTAATACTCTTCCTCTCCTTAATCTGCCTGTTCCTGTCTTAGCCAACGAGATGAAAGGTGACGACGGAGAAGTTGGACAGCAGCCAGAGAGAGAAAGAGAGAGAGTGAGAAATGGGTGTACAAGGTTGCACGGAGTAGATAAAGTACAGGGAGGAAGAGGATGGTGTGTGTGGATATGTGTGCGCATCTGAGAGAGACAGTGAGAGAGTGAAGGAAGCCATGCATCATCTTCATCTGTCTGAATGATCTCCTTAACCCCCGGTCTTTGCCAGTCAGCCCCTCTGGATCTCTATATGGGGTTAAACAGGGATTTAGCAAAAGCTGAAGCTGCCCTCAAATACGGTGAGCTCTCAGTTCCTCTCAAAAGGGTTCGACTCTCCGAAAGACTTTATCTGTACGATTTATATTCAACTGCTGACTTGTGACCCTCATCCTCCCTAACAGAAATCATAAAACTACGACGACACGTTTTTTTCTGTATTCAGACAAGACATGAAAAGCTTTCTTGCGGAAGAAAAGAGAAATATAGAAAAAAAGGCATCCAGTCCTGTTACAAAACCCGTAGAAGCTGTTGAAGCTGAAGCTATTTAACGGCCGCAATGACATGATGGCGCAAAATCAGGATTTGACTTGATGAACGAGGACTCGAGGGAATACTTAACCAGTAAGTAAGAATTCCTATTGCTTAAAATCTGCAGCAGCATTTGTGTAAACACAGGCAGAAGTGGCAGGATGTTGCTACACTGCTGCAAAAGGTCTGGGAAGAGGTGAACGGACTTATGTAGAAAAACTCTCACTCGGGCTACATCCCAGTTCTCTTAAATTGCATCCACATTTCCTTCACTTCCGTCTTTTCCTTGTGTCTTAGTCCCTCCGGTCCGAGGATGGATGGAGAGACCAAAACCAAGAAGAAGAGAAGAAACAAGGAAATATAAGAGAGAGTATATTCACGCGACACTAACATGACACACCCTTAAAACTCTGTTTAGACACACTGATTGATATTGACATTATTACAAATAAGTCTCCAGCACTAGTATATAAGTATGTAGCACTTTTATTAACGCACATGAGAATTGATGACTGGACGCCTCTTCCCGGTGAACAGGTGGTCATTTTCGGACCTGACCATAAAACACATTATTTCACTCAGATGCCAGCAGAACAAGTGACAAGAGGCTGATGTGGTTGGTCTGTATATCAGTGACAGTTCCGGAAACATAACTGAAGTCTTGTATTCATAACGTCACAATTCCAGACATGTGAAGTTTGATAAATAACAGAGTGCTGTCGTCTACATGATCAAATGTGTTCCACACATGCTCGGCTGCTGCTGTTAGTGAGATTTATAACATAACAAAACAGGTTGCGGATGAAATAAACTGAATTGAAACATGATGGATCCTCATGTTCTTGTATTATTGCTCTTTGGAGAACGTAGCGTTAAGTTAGGCACGTCTGAATTACAGCGATTCATTGCGGGCCAGATGAGGGGGCGGAGTCTTTATACGGTTCGGTTGAAAGACTTCCGGGAAGGATGTACTAATGCAACCTCGCTCATGGCTCCTCCTGGATCCCTCATCGCTCCTCGATCCTAGCTCCTCGGAGCAGAAATAAGAGCTTTGGGAAGGCCAGCAAGATGGCAGACAAGAAGTACTTGTAGAATCCCCAGTGAGGATCGAGGATTGACGAAATGACAATGAAGAGAATTGAGGTGCATCCCTGATTTTATTGACTTGCTCAGATTTTCTTGATTTGGTCATTTTTCCTTGATGTTGATGATGATGGTTTCTTCTTTGTCTGTTTTAATTGAGCTTATTGTCGATATGCGATCTGCGTCTGCACAGAGTGTTTTATTTTGAAAATTGACTGGATTCTCTACGCCGTTCCTGTGTCTGACTCCCTGCCCGGCCCGATCTGCTCCACCCAGCTCGACGCAGCTTCCGTCAAAAATACCCCAGCAGAGCTGAGTGGAGCGTCGCTTCTGATGAAATCACGAGCATCGCCTGGAACGGCTGCGATCAGCTCCCTCCACGTTCCGGTTGTGGCGTAGCCATACCTGGTGGAACTGGCAGGTTTGATGGCGATTTTAGCGTTTCGCTCAGTGCGCCGCCGTGCCAAAGCGCAACCTCCCAGAACTCCCAGCATGGTGGAAGACGCTTATTCGATTCAATCATTAATAGAAATACAATTAAACAAGAATGTCCAGGAATTGAGTATATCCGGAGAAAAAAAGCAATGAGGAAAAACAGGTAAGGACATGACCACCCTCTTCGCCAGCATGGTGTTGCTAAGTCTCTGTGAGGACTCTATCTGCGCTACCCAGCAATTAAGATCTCACAGATCAAAGCAGTCTAAATGAGCTAATCCTCAGAGAACTGCTCCTCTCCCCTCCTCTGTCTATCCCTCTCTTTCCTTCTCTCTATCTCTCCCTCATCCTAGTTACTTCCTCTTGACTCATGCCTCCATGTGCTGACTGCGCTTTGATGCTTGACAGCGGTGGGTCTCTTAAATGTAAAATGGTGAATAAATGTGCATTAATGGGTAACACTTTAATATCCTTAACGCCAATTTGCACAGGCTGGGGAGCATGTTTTCAAAGGTCTTAAGACATAATTGGTGATTATGAATCTGCAGCTACTCCATCTGATGCCCACACGCAGCGCAGCCCAGTGCGCAAGCCCGACACAAACTTAGACCGTATCAGCGGAAAGACATTTTCGACGCTTGATAACAAGCAATATTAATACATCTAGGCCCGCGTTAAAACTTACGGCGCAACAAGCCCCTCCTGAGGGTGGCGAGCTGGAACCAGCGCTGGCGTGAAACCGAGTGACAGCTTTGAGGTCAATAGTTGTTCAAAGGAGCGTGACGCCGCTGGCTGCTTAGCAGGTCGGTCATTATCATAGAAAAAGCAGAGCATCTGCCTGTGACTCCCGCGGACAGGTTTAACGAGGTGGTGCTGCTCGTCATGGGGGCCGCTTTGGCAGGGCCTGTCTGCGTCTCATCCCTCCTGCTCCTTCCCTCTCCCCCCTCTGTCTCCCTCTTTTCCTCCAATCCCTTCCTCCGGCTCTGCCAAACAGGGGTGTTCGTGTGTGCTGCTGCCTCCTTCCATCAGGGAACTATTGTTTCATGGCGGGCTTTTGTGATGAAGGCTTCTGTCTTCCCGCCTTTATTTCTCCCCTCTGTAACTTGGATCTCTTTGTTTTCGTGTGCCCGTTGTTTGCCTCTAAACTACCTCTCCTTGTGTCCCTGTCAGTCTGTCTCTCTGACTGTCTTCCTGCGTGTCTGTTTCTTCTCTAACTGCTTCTTTGTAGCAGCTCTTTGTCTTGGGATTTTCTGCCACCGCCGCCACCTGTGCCTTTTTTTTTCTCCAACGCATGAGACAACAGTCCTTGACGTCCCCAGTGCCGTCGTCAACACTGGTTTGTAACACGTGGAACAAATACTTTTTGTTAATGTAGCAAACTTGTTAAAATAATGTCAGAGGCTGCTGATTGACAGCAATTGTATAATGTACAGATTAAACATAAATTGTCATGAAAAACATGTTTGACCAGATTACAAATACAAAATTGTATTATATCACAAAACCTGAGCGGTGTCCAAGCCTAATACAGCAGAGGTGACTTGTTTTTACAAAGGAAATAGTCCCTTTGAAAACTGACAGTGAGCTCTGTGAATTAAACCAGATGGACCGGGCATTGCTTCTGGAAAGACTGAAAGTAAATGGCAACACCCACTGTTAAAACGCCTGTATCCATTGTTACCCACATATTTTATCTGCCTCACTTCGGAGGCAACACATCAGGATACATTACTGTTATATCTTGCAGCTTCACTGCGTGTCGCCCCTTCAGAAAAACAATGGCATCACATTTCCTCCACCAATCAGCAACTTCTTCCGTCTTTATGATGCGTTCACTGTGTGCTACGGGCATCAACTGACAAAATGATGGCCAAATGATGCTAGACTCTGCAGCATTGGTAATGTATTTTGCACTTGTTTTGAACTCCACAACTCAAACCCATTTCATCTCTGTCTATATTTTTGGTATTTGGGTAAACCCACTGGTTTTGGGGAGGGGTAAAAAGTTCCCAACAGAGCAAAATTCTCCACCTCTCATACAAAATATAATAAATCATTGAGACTCCCCATTTGCGCAGTATGTGCTTGCTTTCCACAGCCATGCTTGCAGCCTATTTTACTTAATCAGGATGCAAAGTAATAATTACAAACTTCAAATTCTTCTACAGCATCCTTTCTGATAAACAGGGTGTTGTCCTATCAGACAAACCCAACTCGTCTGGCTCCTTCTGTAAGAATGGTAGAGCAAAATACTGAGTTTGCCTAGAGATGATTTTTAGCACTGCACCTGCAGAAGAACTGATCAGTAAGCGTGTGCAACGTGCTTTGGAACAGGTGATAATCTTTTCCACATTCTCCAGGTGTGCTATTTTTGTTTTCTCAGTCAGAAGTGTTTATATGAAACCTGGGGACCAGCACAAAGCCCCACATCCCTCCCAGCACGTGAAAAATGAGGATAAACCGTTTTCTTCGAAGCTCTCTGGAACAGACTGTGAATGGTATCTTTTATTTATGGACGGATTCGGTGTGATACATAAATAATTTCTTCAACAGGGTGTCGGGGGCTTGCGGTGCCAATCCCAGCCGGGGCTGATTTGCAATTTAGGTGTGGCACTGAAGGCCAGAAGTGCTGGATTTGGCATTGAGGAAAAAATAGACAAAAGCTGTGATCGCGCGTGACACTGAATGGGATTACCATCTGTAGCCGGAGAGCCGATTGCTACCCTAGATTGTATTGAAATGAGGGGACATCAGATTGGTTTGTGGTCGTGACAAGAAAGCAGATTTTTTTTATAGGTTTAGCTTCGTCCCAGAATCTAAACAGTCCTACTTAAGGCTGCCTCTGCATTTCAAATGAATAATTTAATTCCATATTTCTTGCAACAGTTGTAATGACACCATCGTCGACTCCGTCATATCCCAGGCAAAGCATACAGTCCTCAGTGATACACGGATACTTTTGAATGAAATAGGTGACCTGTATAATACATGTGCAGTATCTTTCACATCTTTCTTGAACTAATGGATGGGGGAGGAGTAAAAAGAAATAGCTTCCTGTTTAGTCAGTTCCAAGAGCTGAAAGAGCAGTAGGAAGAAAGGTATTTCCATTATGTTCCAGCTGAGGCAGCTTAACTTCCTCTCTGTTCTGTCTATTGATTCTAGTGTACTCTGGCTCTGAGCGCCAAGCCAGCGAACCACCCACCAGCTGTCCTTGCGATGTCAGCGATGTGAATAGGAGTTTGATAAAGCCACAGATGGCATGCTGCTCCCTCCCCACCATAAGTGCCATTCCTGATGTGTTGCCTAATACACGGAGTCGATACAGTTTCCACCTCTGGAGCTGAAAAATTGATTAGGATGGAGAGGGTGTGGGGTCCTATGGATGTTGGTGAGTCAGTGTGCTAGGTTGCATGTACAATCTCTGTTGTATGTATAAAAACACATGAGGTGCACCTTTGCACGGGTGTTTGCTTCAATTTTCATCAATCAATTCTCTCTGCACAAAAGCATCATCGTTGCCTGTTGAGTTTCTGTCTTTGTGTTGTTCAAGCTTTATTAAATAAACCTTGAGTTGTAGATTTTTATGTATTTCTTCAAAATTAAAATATTGTCGAACATATGGTAGAACGTGATAGGCGTGCTGATATGTAAAATACCTGGTAATAGTGGGGAAAATTCTACGCTGCATCGCCGATATCTCCCCGCTGAGCTTCTTTGAGCTTTCACACCTTTTTAATATAAGCTGGCTGGATCTCAGAAGGGAAGAAATCAGATGAAATGATTCGCTCATATGCAGGTTACTGAGCGAAGCTGGAATCCACTGTGAGGCCCTGTCACATCAGCATTTAAAAGAATACGATTTTGCAGTGAAATCAGCTGATTTCAGTGGAACTGCGACGATCGCTCGATTCGCTCGTGGGGACACTGTGCATCTGCACGAACGCTTCATGTGGAGTGTGCAGAACTTTGACGCACAAATGATTGATGAATTAATGAACATGGAGGCATCTCGACAGTGCTGCGGAGAGGTGGAGAGGGAGCTATCATAGCACCCACTGCGCCATTCTGGAGAAAGATTGTTGGTATTTGCTGCAGCAAATATCCCCTCATGGTTCGCTGGCTGTCTGATTTTGTACACAGCCCTGGCTCTTAAATGTCAATCACACAAAGTGGCTCTGGCTTAACCACATGACTCTAGTCCAGCCAATCGGCACCAGGTGGAGAGGAGGAGGAGGAGGAGAGAAAATTTCACCGACCTTTCTCCAGAATGACTCACCCCACCTCTGCTGGACTGTAAACTGCATGTTGAATCAACCGAGCTCCATCAGCAGCCGTGCTAACAAGCGAGCTAACTGACAGTTAACGCTGAGAGTTAGCAAGCTTGCTAGCACAGGGAGCTTTCGCCCCCTTTCAATAACTCTTGATTGGAATGAGGTATAATCATGAAATGCCAAGGGGAATAAACAGAACAGCACAGAGAAAACAGAAAGAAGCTCAGAGCCCTAGTGTGGCTGACTAGCTCTAGGTTGCTAAGCTAACCACACATTACACAAAGACAAACTGCATTCCACTGTGCCACTTTACGGTATGACCAGGCCTTTAAAGTGGAAGGAATTCATATTGCACAGACATTTAGATTAAAAATTCAATCATCTCAACATCTCAAAAGCCATCGTTTCTGCACAGTTATTTGTTCTGATTCGATGCTCAATCATTCGGCAACACTCGGTGCAAGCCTTCTGCAAATGGCGGATGTCTCTTACAACAAATCTGAGTGAACAAACAAAGAAGAAGAGAAGCAAATGAATAAATGAAGGGACTTCCATTGTCAGGCAGCAGGCAGCTTTTGCTCTATAAGAACAGACGGCACACCGCTGCTCAAAGATGGGAGAAGGTCCGTGTGGAAACTGCAACCCTCCATATGGGGCCACACTTGCAGTTGCGTTGCTTTTGTCGCAGCGACGGTCGAGCCGGCAGCTGACGCTCGCTCAGTGACGGGTCAAGGACGACTTATTGATGCGACACAGAAGTAGACTGGTGAGAGGCACAAGGACCTGCAGCCTCTAACTTTGATTCTGAGCTGTGAGTCACTGTATATATTCTAAACATTGATGAAATTCATGAAATAAAATACGAGCTGCACTTTCTTCAAAACGCTTGGTATGAAAACAGCTGCGGGAAAGAAATGAAACCGGGCTTTGCGTCCCCATTTTTAGCACAAGCAATATTCAAATAGCTTGGAAAAACAAGTTGAAGCTGGAGAGTCCTGCACCACAGCACCAATTTGTGTTTCCAGTTTGACTGCTGTGCATTTTCAAAGAGTATCATTGATGAACCGAATATGGATATTGGATTGCTAATAAGCAGAATGTTCCAGTCGTGCTGCTGAGCCTCTTCTTTCCTAGATACTGAATACCCCTTGTCTTATGTTATGTAACTTTCTGTTGGTGCCACCAGTGCTGACAGTAGCAGAACACAAGGACTGCTCATGTCTAAAAATGTCCTTCTAATACCCCCTCCTGAGCCTTAGAAGTGAAGGGAGGAAGGACAAGGCGTTGCGGTGACACGGAACCGTGGGGAACATAACCAGCAAATAAAATCCTCAGGTCTTTTCTTTGTGCACTGAATTCTGACCCCCCTGATGTAAAGCCTCATGCACCACACTCCGAAACTGCACCAAAAAACATTACCATAAAATGCTCCACTGCTGCCACATGTGCCTTTAAATGTCAGCACTTCTGTTAAGCTATTTATGACAGTATCAGTAAATATATTCATGCAATTGTTCAATAACAATGTGCATGCTAGTTGCCACCA
Source organism: Chelmon rostratus (assembly GCF_017976325.1). Taxonomy (NCBI): domain Eukaryota; kingdom Metazoa; phylum Chordata; class Actinopteri; order Chaetodontiformes; family Chaetodontidae; genus Chelmon; species Chelmon rostratus. The sequence continues at coordinate 19,902,618 of NC_055669.1, forward strand.
CCTTTTCTGTAATCTGCTGCAGAAGAAGACAGTTGTTTTGGATATTCCCATGCCTGTACTCACTACAGCAAGCGGGCCATGTGGAGGAATTATGGCGCTCATTTTCCCTCTGAAGCTGAGAATGTCAACGTTGGCAGTGTGTTGCACTTGCTCTCGAGGCAGAGCAACGGTCTCCATCCAGTACTTCATCAACCTTTTGTGCCATAATCTGCATTTAAGTGCAAGAGACTTGGATTTAACCTTAAAAACTTTTTTGTGCTAATAGCTTAATACAGCACAAAGCCAAGAGCAAGTGTCATAAAACACCAATTTTATTGCACTAACATGTCATAAAGGTAATTGTCTCTCTCTCTCTCACACACACACACGCACACTGCCTCTTAAACACTGCTCTAAAGCTTCTTTCCCTCAAACTGTCACCACAAACGGTCTCAAGTGTGCCACTTCACGTTCTGCAGAGCCAGTTCTGCAGAGAGGAACCTTAAACAAAACTGCTAAATCACACAAGGCGATGCAACTTTAATACTGGATAGATATGATGCTGAACTGTGTTTGGAGTATTTGTCACTTTTAGTCACAAATCCTGCAACTGACCTTTTGCTAAGTTGCTGTGCGCCTATTGAACTCTCTGTTCTTGCATGGCATGAACGCTGTTCACAAAGAAAACCAAGACACATTTAACATTAAAATTATTGGTAATTTTTCAAACAGTGGGTCCTTGATTTCAAGATTTCAAGTGGACAAAAGTAGGCTTTTCCATTTCTAGCTGGCATCTTTTGGTTGCTTTAAAAGGCGAACCCTGTAAAAGTCAGCATCTTCACCAATTCATGATCTTCGTGAAAGAAAATAAAGATCATCACGGCTCTTGAGCTAGTTAGCACGATAAGCTGTGTGATGCTCAGCATACATACTTAGAAGGCAGATGTTACATGCTTAATTTTTTTGTTTTTTCACTTTAAATGTTACGAAAGAAAAGGCTTTTAGGATAAGGATTAACAAACGTGTTTGGCGAAGGTAGCATGATCTTGGATAACATGTTTGGTTAGGTTGAGTGTAAACTTCCCCAAATCCAGCAGAGATCGGGACAGAAGACAGTAGCCTCTGATTTACTCACTTTAAGACTGACAGACATCTTTTTTTCCCCTTCTCTTTAACCCCACAAAGTATGAAATGCTTCACAGGCGTGGAGTAATGCTAGGTCAGCTGGAGGTGCTGACAATTGCACCATTCCTCAGACTTTGGCTCTTGTTTTTTTGGTTTGGAAAGGTTAAAAAACTGTTTAAAAAACTGTTTATATAATTGGATTTCTACATGTGGAGAAATCCAAAGCTTGACAGGTCCGCTGCATGTGTTTGTTAACCTATGCCCGTTTGTTAGCATATGCTTTGGGGAGAAGGATTTATTGATTTATTTTCTAATTGAAATTAACACATACTTGCTTCTTGTGTTTTCCTCTGCAGCCCATTCCTCGTCACTTTTTTTATACACTGCATTGACCCATTTTTAATAGGCCTACCTTCCAAAAGTTGCTTTCCCACGCTCTCCGTCAAAAAAGGCATTTGCTACTCTTTTCATCGACAGCGTCATTTAATGAGAGGCACTTACAGTAGACTGTAACACAATTAGGTGTTTCATAATCTCGGGAGGAAAATGAATCTCTCAAATGAAATTGGTCTCAGCGCTCAATATGTCACCCAGTGGGATGCGACTTCATTTCTATTCATTGACCCTCTGTGAATTAAAGCTCATTTCCTGAACGTGTCGCCTCTCGGAGGCTCCCGCAGCAGGATGCGGGCTTTCAACCGCTCCAGCTCGGAAAACCTTTCCCTCTTCCCATTTGATTCAAGGATTAGATCTGATTAAAGATCTAAGCTGGACAACCTCTGCGACGGCCGTGCAATCTCATCTTTTCACCGAGTCTTCTCGTGGTATTTACATACAGCTGATGAGATTTTGCCTTGAGATTCTTCTGATTCTGCCACGTTTCATGAGCACAACAGGGATGGGTTACAGCACATTAGAAAACACAACCTTAGTCACAGAAATTGGTTGACTTCAGTGAACAGGTGAACGCCTGGCATTGATAGCTTTCAAAAATCCTTTAAAATGACATTCAGCTACTGTCATTGGCTAGTGCCTATCTACAAACAGTACCATATTACCACTGAATAAAAGCACTACTGTTCAACAACAAGACAAAGACATGATTTTCTTTTTCCCTTTGGTGGAAGTGTATTGTGTAAGTGTGTATGTAAACATAGTTTTGACAGCAGCTCTCAAATGAGGAGAACCATGTGCCACACAAGCAAAGAAATAATACAACCAAACTCCTTACGCACTCAGAGTCCACATCTAGGACAGGTCGGCAGCAATAGAAAACAAGTAATACATCTTTCTGTTTTGCGTAGTCATGAAAATATCTGTTTTATACAAAAATTAAATACAGTTACAGTATGTTACACCTTTTTTTTTCCCCTATACAGGTGAGCTCAAGCATGACTACACGGCCTCTGAAAAAGAAAACGAAAAAGTACTAGATCGGTACTTGTCGAGGGGCTTGATAATAATACATGTGCAGCATTTGGCAAAACAACAGACACCCTTCAGCAAAGTAAAATCACCAGAGTCACCAAAGCACAGGGGGGAGAAGGTGGGGAGGGAAAAGGGGGAAGAGTGAGGGAAAGGAGGAGAGACGAAGGAGGTTAACAAGTAAGGAAGGAGGCAGTGAGGCAGGATGTTTTAAGATGTCCCCGTCCACATTATTATTTTTTAATAACCTCAGATGATACTTAGAAATCACGTGTCTAGTTTTGTACAGTTTTGCTCTCAGAATGTGGGTAGCTCTGTCCGAGTCTCCAGCCTGCCTTTAAAGAAGCTTCAGCCAATGACACAATCACACAGCGAGGGCTCCAACAGTTTGCTCTGTGGCTGAGACAGTGGTGACTTCACCAAGGCTTTCATAACTAGTACTCAGTCTAACCAATCAGTGCACAACCTGTTGCACAAGTAACACTGTCACGCACCACTGTGGCCTTGGAGATATAAAAGAGTTACTTATATTGTATTCTTAGCACATTGTTCAGACATCCTTTGTCCTTCATGTCCTTAGGGTTGAGAGTTCAGCCTCAACATATGTGGTCTTCGGGTTTTGGTAGAGGGTGGGAGGTCCAGATCTCTCAGCAAAGGGAAACAATCAAAAGCGGGAGCACTACGAGGGTGAGAGCGAGCCGGCGGCCGATGGGGGGATGATTGAAGGAGCCCCGTCCAGACAATTGGTCATCACACTCCCCGGGGCCCTGGCAGCGAGCTCTCTCGCACAGGACGCCCGTGAAGCCGGGGGAACAATGGCACCGCTGGTGGTGGTGGCACGTGCCGCCGTTCTGACAGCGCAGCATCGCGTTGTCGCACACCCGAGCTGTGGAGACGGAGCAAAAAGGGCAGGGGAGACAGGGAGGGGTGATTAATAGATCACTCAGGGATAGAACGGCAGAGAACATCAACAGGCAAGTTCACGGGGCACAAGCTGCCTCTTCTTGTCCTGTCTGCATGTCCTTCGAGCACAGCTGACACATCAGGGAGGGTGAAACCAAGGACTTTTGTGTAGGAGTGCGCAGACGGAGAGGAGACAGATAACCAGGGCACATGCTGTATGAATACTAGAATGCAGCCCAGAGCCTGTGAAAACCCTTTCTATGAATGATTGCTTATGACAAAAGAACACAGACAGACATTTTATGGGTATTTTTAGGTGCAGCAAAGGGACTTCAGAGCAAATAATCCTGGCAAAACAAAAGAGCAAACAAACCATGGCAGTGATGAGGTGAAATTAATGATTAGTGAACCAAAGGGTGCCAGCGTATTGTGAGACAGGCCCTCTATGCTGGACAGGAGCATTTAATTTTGCTTCCCACTGGCACAATGACACTCAAAGACCAGAAAAAGGAGAGAACATGGGATGGATACCTGGCTCCACCTACACCACCACCACCTTTGGTATGCAAATAAGCATTTCCAGGTAATCCTCCAATTGCTGTTGTTTTTGGTCTCTGCGGTTAACCCCGTAACAAACAATGAAACCCTGCATGAAGAACAGGACGTAACATCCAGTGCTGCATCGCTCTGCTGGCCACCAAACATTTATTTGTTTTGATATAGACTGATTAGGACTACATAAGCTGATTTTCACATTTCCAGACAAAAACTCACGACTCAATTATCCCAGGAAGCCCCTCTGCTGGCAGAGGTGAAATCCTGGAAGAGGTAATATTTGCCAAGAGATTTCAGTGTAATTGGATATCTCTCCCTGCATAAATAGTAATCACATTTTTGGTTTTCAGTAATGTGGCTCATGCATCAGAATAAACCCAAAAAAATAATCATTGCTCCTGCCAAAACTGATTAAAAAGGCATCAGCATTGCATTTAACTAAGTAATATTTCAATTCCTCTCAAACAGACGCCACTGTTTTGTGCTTTAAATGGAAATTCCACCTGTGGATGTAGGGTTTCATTGCCAGGATGGGATTTTAAGTAATTTTGTTGTAAACGACTCTTTTGGCGAACCCGCTTTCCTTGCCTTGTCTGCCTCTGCTTTTGAAAACCCTGAGCGATTTGGTGTGACAGCCTTGTTTTTTTTTTTTTTTTTTTTTTTTTTTTAGAAAGATTGATAATGATAGCGTTATAAGAGCAAATGTGTCAGCTCTTCCAGTCAGTCAAAGTCCTTACTTAAAATGCAGCAGGTCCTGGAGCCGCGTTGCATGATAGATTTCTCTCTGTATGATTTTTGAACACTGGTGCAAAATAATGAGTCTGCCAAGAAGCCACTGCTGTTTGATTCAGAGACTGACACTGAAATCTGACATTTACAATTGATGTTTTAGATAGATTAAACATTTTCGGCCACAAAACTCTGAATCGATGCTGGGAACGCAACATCATAATGTTTATATTTAGATTGAACACACATATGCGCACACACACACACACACACACACAAACACAAGAGACCCTGATCTGCAAATTGTAGCATGAATAAACTGTTTGTTTACATTCCTCTCCCTTTAAAGGCCAAATCAATATTGAGCAAGAAAAAGAATTACGGTCCAGATGTGAGTGAGTGTGATGAACACATTTTTGATCATTTTCATAATTACAGGCAGCTGTGAAAGGGCCTGAATAAGAATTATATTATTATTAGGTATAATAGAGGCTGGCATAAGCCATTGCTTGTAGAGTCAACTCCTCTCATTCCTTTGAAAGACCAGCTCCAATTAAAATCAAGATTTTAACCTTGCTAACATGTCCATATGGTGTTTTTTATATGCTACAGGACAAATCATGAGCAAGATAAGCAGTCCACGCCACAGCCTTGGAACTGCAGCGGACCAATGACACATAAACACAGATTCAGACAGCCAGGGTTTCACATGAAACGTACTTAAAAAACCAATCTCGTCCCGGTGAGACACGGGGTATCAGAGGAGAAGCCAGATGTTGCTATGATTCAGTAATTTATAAAATGAGCTAAGTTTCACTATTTTCAAACTTTCGCTGAAACCCAACACTATTTCCATCCATTCATCCAGAGGACACAGCGAGTCCGAGCCAACCTGTTGGTAAGATTATTTTTCTTGTGTTTTATTTGCTGACTGTGTCCAAACACATGTGCAGTGTGCTAGATAATGTTAGCCAGCATCAGCCTGCCAAGCTGATGAGGAAAGCTACGGCAAACATCTCTCCAAACAGCTCGTTTGATCGGGAAGCTGATAATTAGATGATGGATATATATTCATTACGATAATTCTGGCAGAAAACTTCACGTGACTTTGGGTTAGGGTTACGGTAAATGTGCAATTTTGATGAACAGAGATGAGTTTTTAGAGATTTAATGCCAGCAAAAGCCCTGCTCTCTCTGTCCTGACCACAGCTTCTGCAGGTTTTGCACCAATGCAACATTTTTTATATACTTTGCAATTGCCTGGAGATGCAAAACAAGGATGTAATACTATAAGTGGCTATATTCAAAGCTTTGTGATAACAATGGATTGAAATACTATATGTAAAGTGAACTCTATAGTCCCCCTCAGCTCTACCGGGAATTTAGTGTCTTGGTTTTGTTTCAGTTTTATGGTCTGAAACGTTATTGTTTTAGTTCACTCTCACTGCTCTCATAGCTTCACTTTCAGCAACTGCAAACAGTTTTTTTTTTTTTAGCAAGATAGCTCTAAAAATCAAGTGCACTCTACATGCCCAGCAAGTAGACAGACACTTAGCAACTAGCTGGTAAAAAACAGAGGAGCGTTTAAGAGCTTAACAGCCAGATATTTAGCTTTAAAGGTGGTGGAGACCTAAACCAGAGCGCAGTAAATACAGCATTTGCCAGGTGAACAGAAACACGACTGTAAATGCTAATGCTGCTCTCTGGTGTATGTTTTAAAAATTCAACTACTTGCTAATGAGTTCACCAGGTCAACTTAAAGCGTGACATGTCAGTGTTGTGTTCACAAGAGGCCAACAAATTAGTTAGTGCAGCTTTAATTCTAAAATCAATTGTAATTGATTAGGGTTAATCAATTAATTGTAAAACCCGAACCTGTCCCGAAAAAGTAGGCTTAAGTCGAGCCCAAACATGTCTCAGGTCTTGGTCCAAGTCTCACAGGACCAAGACCTTTCGTCAGTCCACTCATGGCCAACAAACACAGGTTACTAGTCCAAAGTGTCTATACTTGATCTCTGAATCTTAGAGTGGTGCTGCCCGGCCCTCAGTGGATTCAAATATTAATGGCCTTCTGATTACAACACGATCAGCAATGTCATCTTTTTAATTTTACAGCTAATGGAAAACAACTGCTCTGTCTGTTTTGGTCAAAATTTCAATGGGATTAGCTAAATCTCCATCGTCGAGCCTACACATTAACTTGCCGGTGGCCAAAGGATAATCTGTGTGTCCTCCAGCAAACCCTCAGGACCATTGTCTTTCTAAAAGCATCTGTGGCCCAATTAGTGTCCTTTTCCACAGGCTGAAGCCTGTGGCGTCTTTGTGGATCCACAAAATATAGTGCAAATTTAGTCAATTATCTTATTATGTTACCCAGGCTATGTATGAAATAATAAAAAGTCCTGTCAGTTATAGATAAGATGAACATGCCAGTGATACTTGGTGTTAACCCGACACAGTGAGGCAAAATGTGGGACTTTGGTGAAAAAATAAATCATGTGCAAACGTCAGTAAACAAGTTTTTCTAAATGTAAACCTGAAATGTAAAATATAATTCTAATCTCATAAAGAATATTTAAAGGGGCACTTTAAATAGAACCAGCGGCAGAACCTGAGATATCCTCACATTTATCTCATAAGTGTAGGCTAAGCCCCCAAAACACTGGATCCTACATTTCCCATCATCCAAATCAGTATTGTATTGTGTCAGACGCTTCCTGCCTGGCAAATGAACATGTTTTTCACACTCCATGCCCCAGTTTGTAATACAGGATTTTTGCTTAAAGACTCTCAAGAAGTCTCAAGTCAAAAATAACCCTGATGACATCATCATGGTAACTCTTTATACAACTTTTTGACAGGCTGAGACGAGTGCACCGAACCCGATGTGTGAAATCACCTTTTGATCAGAGATACCAAAGTACAATATCGTGCTTCTTGAATGATTTTCTAGGTACGACTTTTACTCGACATCACTCACACTCAAACCTGTGCAGGAAGACGGTGAGAACACAGCAATTCAAATCCGGGCTGAGCACCGGCGCACTCTCTCCGACACGTATGTGCGGCTGACACGTCTGCCACATGTGTGACATTTTAGCAGTATAACTGTTATAACAGATTCACCTCTGGGCCTCGGTGTTGCACAAAGTAACAAGAAGAAAATTCAACACAGTAACAGCACAGAAGTGATAGATAGAAAAGACAAAGAGCTGCTATTGCTGCTTGTGTGACTGGAGGCACGATGCAATTTAGCTGTACGTTCATTCTATAACACACTATTGACTGGATTATTTGGTCGGTTAGGACACATTTCATCTACTATGATACTGAACTATTAGACATTTTGTTCCTCTGTTGTGAGTTTTTTTAGAGGATCTGGCAGTCAGTGTATGTCCTCGACATACTCAGGCAGTTCTCTAATCCTCTCATCTCAGTGAACTCTTGATGGCCTCAGACTCTGTGCAACTGAAGTCTCTGAGATGCAGCAAATATCAGCGTGATATCAGGTTATAAGTCACAAATGGATGTCCTAGACCGGAGCTCCCGTCACTCCTTTCGTGGAAGATCTAAATCTTACGTAGCAGAAATGCGTTTGAATCTTTTTGTTTTGTTGCAGTCGTGTGAAGGCTGAAAGGGAGTTATGGCATTGAAGCTCCCCTCTTTTACCAGAAAGACCCTGGAGAGACAGCAGCCTCCATTTAATTACACACAGTGGGAAAAAAATATATATTCATAGTGATTAATTTAATAGTTTTAAAAAGCCTTTATAACTATAGATTCAGCAGCGCAATTAACTGTAGCTGGAGACAGTTTTCAGATACAGGATTTGCTAATTATATGCTCTGAGACAGAATAGTGTTGCTTCAATTACACTGAATCAATACCTTTTGCCATGATGTCAGGGTAAACTGAAACCTGCGTTCAGCCTTCCGTTATCATATTAACATGAAGGCTTCATCATTAGTCATGACTCGAGGCGCTGAAGTTCAATATAAATTCACAGCTGCACAGTAGCACTTGACAGTGGCACGAACAGAATACTGCAAGACAGAAAGCGCCTTTCTGATTTCCCTTTGACTCAAGTCCTGTTTTAATAAATGACTGACAAGTCACAATTGGGAGAGTAGAAAGTCAAAATGTTGCCTTTCCTGCTGAGAGTTGAGAAGATTGATGCCACGCTCATGGACTTAAATGTGATGCAACAGCCGGCAGCCTGTTAGCTTAGCTTAGCACAAAGAGTGGAGGCACAGGGAAACCTTGCTTTGTTCAAAAACATGCCTATCAGCACACATAATGGTTTAATGTGTTTACAAACACAAATGTAAAATGATGCAGTTTGTAATGATCTCAGTTGAACTGAGGGGGACTTTACTAAAGCAAAAAGTAGTTTTACAACAGAGGCTAACTGCCTTCCCCTGCTTCCAGTGTTTATGCTAAGCTAAGATATGCAAGAAAGCAAATAAACATATTTCCCATCACATCTTCCTTTGAAATATTGTTGCTTTTTAAGATAATTTATAAATCTGTACAGAATATCCGTTATGCCACAAGTCCACACTGGTTTACTGTTCATGTTACATGTTAATGCAAGAGGCACCGTATTGGGATAATTACTTTTTTCATTGTTTAAATGATTGGTGCATTAACAACTGCAATCAACCCTTGGTGAGGCTGAGATTTAAGTACGTTGTTATTAAGACATTGCACCAAAGCTGTCAGGTTGTCAATCAACAGAAAATTGCCACCTATTTTGCTAATTGATTTATTGTTGAAGTAATTTTTCAATCAAAAACTCAAAGCATTTTTTGCCTCCAGCTCCACAAATATGAGGATTTTTTCACTTTATGTCATGAAACATTTAAAGACGCCACATTTGACTCTTGAGGCAGTTTTTGTTCTATTTGAAGGGTTTTATTCTATGACGTTTCATGTGCCTATAACTATCGATTGATTCATCAATAAAATTTGTAAATTCATCAAAAATAAATGCCAGTTTTCCAGTAGTCCCACATAATAACAAGCATTGCACCTACTAAATAGGTTCCCTGTGTTTATTTCAGAGCCACTGCTCTGTCACCTCCCCTTGTTTAGAACTGCTCATGTCATAGTTTGCGATCCACTGCAGTGCGGTTACTGGTTTTGTTCACCTCTGACTCGCTCCCAGCTTTGTGAGTCCAGAAGAGAGAGACACAAATGCTCTCCTTTGATTGTGGAAATCCTGAAAGCCCTCTTTTAATTTTTTCTCTACTGGCTGTGAGAGCAGTGGTGCAGATGCAACTTAACACTCAGTACACAGGATATATCTGGGCCTAAGGATTAGCTGGAGATAGCTGGAGATCAATCTACATAAACCCCCCTGGAGCTCCTTCTCTCCTTCCCTCTCCTTCTCCTCTTTCCTTTTTTTTTTCCCTTTGGCGCAAGGCAGAAAGGGCGCACCCCCAGAGAGAATTCTGGGTATTTAAAAAGAGGGCATGATCAAAGGGGCGAGGAGGCTGTGGACTCTGTGATCACGAGGCATGTGGTCCATTCCCTGCAGTGTTCTCACAACAAAAGGTCTGCCTTGTAAGGACCAGCATGTGTTTGTGTGTATGCGGGATGAAAGCGTCTGGGCTTTGGGAAAACAACCTACTGCATGCCGCTGTTTGCATATTCTACATTACACTTTCTCCTTCAAATTCCCAATCAATAAGTGATCAAGTCTTTCTATGTGTTGCTGGTGTCATGCTGAAGTTACAAAGCCTATAAGCCTACCTTGGTTACGATTTGCAACACCAAGAGATGAAGCATTTGCTCGATCTGTGTAAAAATGGGAAAGATTATATATTACACCGAGTTGTCATATAATTCATGCTGTTATGTAGTTAAAGCACAGGGACTGCATGCATCTCCTTTTTGCAATAATGACCGTTTGTTATCTGGGCTAATTTGCCTCTGAATTATTGGAAGATTTCTGGCACATGTCTGGAGTAATAAATGGACTAATGTAGAAGGCATGCAGCTTAAATGAGTGAATGTTCCACAAGACAAAGGCAGAGACATGTACATAAGGAAGCTGCTTTTGTTATGCAGTGTGTGTGAGTCACCTTCAGGCATGTGTAGGGATGCATGGTGGGAACCACGTCCTTATAAAAATGTTATTCTCTTCTCTGGCTTTGGGCAAATATCTGTCTGTGCGCTTAGAGCAAATATTCTAGTGTAGAGAGAAAATGACTCTCAATAGTGCCTGCTGATACGCTCGCCCAAACATGCAGGACTCCGACAGTAATTCAGCAGCTAGTGAGTCATTTAATCTTAAACAGTATCTGTGTTTTAGCTTGTTAAATACAAATCATATACTTAACATAACTGCTGATCATTTTGCAAACCATACTGCAGAGTTTGAAGGTATTTTCTTCAATGGGTGCCTGCAGGCTAGGAAATCGTTCATGCATCCCTTGGTTTCCATTCATTTCTGCACAATATGAAAATCAAAGGGCCTGCTTGGGTTTATAATTCAACACAAAGCTTTACAGAGCTCCATGGTCATTAGGTTAACTGCTCATTGACTTCAATGCTACATGGAAACAATCAGAAATCAGCCGTTGGCTTCGATTTTTTCCAAGACAGGAAAAAGGACAGCATAATTTGCAAAACTGTTAGCAGCATGTGGGCTGAAACATGAAAAATCTGTTGCTTTTTTTCAAAAAAATAGAAATTTTGTCAGTAGGATGTGGAAATTTTACTTGCTTCTAATTCTGTAAGAATTTCCTAGAAACAATTGTGACTTTCAATATCACATTGGTTCACTTTCATTCAAAAGTAGGATATTTGAATTGAAATTCTACATTTTTGCTTTAGTAGAATTGTTGTTTTTTTTTATATTTTTTTCAGTGTGGAAAACACTCTTCTGAGCCATCATGTTAATGTATGGCACAAATTCACAAACGAGAGTTAGTCAAACCATAAGTCAGCATGCCATTTTAAAGAGCTTGATCAACTTACGCACTGGTCCATGATTACTGGGAATACCTGCAGAGACAGAAGGGAAACAATGTTTAAATAAAGCATGACTCATGTCATTTAACTCTTGAAACTTCGGTCACGGAGCTTCAGGGGAAAACATCTTTGTGTGTGTTGTTATCCTTGAATAATTCAAAGCCCAATTGGTCTCCAGTTAGTCTCCACTGTGCCCACTGATTAACAGCACCGCATGTGACCACCGCATGGTCCGACACCCACCCTCTTCTGATGATAATAACAGGTCTGCCAGCGTTGAAATGTCAGCAGAATCAAAACTCTTAAGTCCCAAAAAGTCTTTTCATCAGAATTCTCACTTATGTTTGAAATAAACATGTTATTAACAGTTTGTTTTCCTTTACTGCTGCTAGCTTCTCCTCAAAGGTGGATCATTCCTATATCATCATGGACTCAGCTGGATCAAACCAGTCAAACAGCATCTGCAAATAATTCAAAGCGCAATTTTCTGCGAATGTCAGGTAAGTGGGAATATACTTTCAATGATGTTGTGCCAGAAGGAAAACATCACCTGTCTGTAAATTACAAACAGTAAGCAGAAAGAAAAGTAAAAAGCGTATTTAAAAGCACGAAATGGGCCCCGTCTGTGAGCTGGAGCAGAATGTGCCAGCCATACTGCGGCTTTTTGTCCGAAACACATGAGCTATCTGGCTGTGGACCCGCAATCTTTGTGTTACAATAATGTAATCAGAAGACAAATCCTACCCCACAATTACTCCAATTTCTGATCCTTTTTCCAAGCTTTACTGCTTCGTCCTTGCGGGATTATGTTTCACTGAGGGTTTTCATATTGTTTGCACCCCATTCATCACTTCATTACCAGCTTGAAGCTGTCGCAGCAACTGTTGGCGGGTGCAGACCACTGCAGTAGCAGGGAAAAAAATAGCACAGATTTTAAGCTCCAATTTGCAAGAAAGCAAGCAAGCCGCCATTCCTAACCAATAGTTTTTCCATGTGAGAAATGGAGGGCAAACAATATTGCCCTTTGAAGCCAAAACACATTCTACAGTCTGATCAAACTCTCGGCCACAGCCCCTCTTAACCTGTGAACCTGCTTTGGAACACAAGATGAGTTGACGCTCCCTGCAAAGTGGACTGTCAACATAATTCCCGAAGTGATTCCTCTTCTGCTCTGCGGGCAGCAAGATTTTTCTCCTCCTTCTTTTAGGGAGGCCTTGGATTTGAATCACTCTCGCTGACTGGCTGCTGCTGACAGCTACGGCCCATAGCAACACACGGCTCCATTTTGGGCTCTCTAATTTATTAGATGAAGGGTCACGTATGTCCATATATCTACATGTGCAGGGATTTGAATATGTAATGGACCTCGCCCTGCTCCTACCTGCGAGATAAATGACTTCCATGATTAAAGAGGAAGACTTGATGACAGATGAAAGCTATTAAACCATAATTACATTTTGCATGTTCAGCATATTTGTCTTGAAACGAGGGCTGTATGTCTAATATCCTCATAGGAAATATGAGCTTCACATAATGGATAAAGGCATGTTCGGTGGCCTGGGCTTTACTTATGAGAGAAATACGAATAATTTAAGACAAAAGTGTGTTCGTTCAACACCTGGGGGACCAATATTGTTACGTCACTTCCACGTGCAACATTATTGCATTTTATGCCACTGCCAAACAAGTGCTAATATTGCTTTTGATATGGCTAGACCTTGGTTTCATCAGTTCACTGCAGATGCGGCCAAGTGTTGGATTTTTTAATATCGGCCTGTCAATCTGACAGTGAGCGCCACATCGCAGGGAGACTCATAACACAGAGGAGGTGCGGGGGTAAATCCAGCAATATCTCCTCGGAGTTTGCAAGCGTTCCCACAAACAAACTCCCACACACAATCGAACGTGTTGCATGTGCATGCACACGCAAGCACACAGTTCTGTGCACATGCATGCATTCACAACCGCAGACTCATAAAACGCGTACTCACACAAACGAGTGTGTAACGCTCCAAGTCATGATCAACAAATAGCCCAAAGAAGAGCAAGAAAGAGCACCGCAACCGCTCGAATGTGCCAAATCAGTGGATCAATAGCAATATCATATCTGTGTACAAATCTTATCAGAGCAGCATGTCTGAGAATTCAAGTCAGACAATCAAACTGAGCATCTGAAAAACCTGCTGTCAATCCCAGCAGACTGCTGCCACGAGCGTTTCTGACTCTAAAGGCTGAATCAGTGTGAGCGGAGGACCAGAGGGTTAGATCTTCCACCATCTGGCCTCGCCTGGCCGTCCACCACCACCTCCCTGAGTGGCTGTATTAGATTTATTGAGGCAATGAGCCCCCTGCCTCAGGCATGGGATTTGATAAATGTGACTCAACTCCCGTCCAAGATTATAATGGGGATAATGCAAAAGAGCACCTTCTGCCTCACAGTTACCACGTGAACAGGCAGAAATATATGCAGCGTGAGTTCGCACTTGTTGAGGAGTCGAGGCGGAACTACTAATTTCAGTGTTAAAGTATTGGAAGGAGTGCTGTTAATGTTTGCATTGAATGAATGTAACATACCTTGACTTGTCAACTACAAAAACAAAGTGGATATACAAGCAAGTGCTCATATCTAGATAACAAAACAGGTCATTTATTAACACTGCTGTCCAAAATAACCCATATGACTGTTCTAAAAATGACTGTTATCAGTGTTTTCTGATTGGCTACCCCAATAGTTTAGTGAGTGATGTGAAGACAACTACCTGTTTGACAAATAATCCAAGGTCTGCTGACAAGCCTTTTGGGGAGCTCTATATGTCCCCAAAATACAGACAACTGTTATCAGTTCCGTAACTATTGTTGGCGAAGTGATATAAGCGAGCTTCATTTGCCGATGAAGACTGTGAATTGGGTTGAAAGCTCCTGAAAGAGCTTGTAAGCAAACCTTGAGTTAATGTTATTTTGTTAATAAACTACCATATCCACGATCAAGAAATAAGTTTCATGCTCTCATAAAATGACTTAGTTAAGATTATGTGAAGCCCAAACAATGATTATTATTACCAATTATTGGGAGGTGCAGGGTGCAAACTGCGCCCTCTTGTGTCAGTGTTCACCTTTTGCTCTACCGTCCACCAGAATGTTAACGAAGTAAATGGAAGACGCAGTTAGATGCAAAGACACACTCCAGCAGACACAACAGATGTACTGAAAGACACATCAGCGCATCTGTTGCTAGCCATCTTACAGCTGACGTCTGGACAGTTCGTAAACTGTTTTCGGCTGCAAATCCCACCACATGCGTTTCAAAGCAGTGTTTTGCCTTCCTGATTTTGGTAACTTGCCCAGATTTAGCTGATTTGGTCATTGTTCCTTATGATATCTGTACTTTTACCATGGATAAGCAGGTCATTGTTAAATTGGTTTTCTCTGTTTTAATTGCGTTTATTGTTGATTTATGATCAGGAGTCAGCACAGGGTGCTTTATTTTGAAAAATAACTGGCTTCTATACACCGTTCCTGTGTCTGACTTCCTGTCTAGCCCAAATCTTCTCTGTGCAGATTGACATTCTGTCCATCAAAAATAGACTCGCCGTGTATTCGCTGTGGATTACATGCATTGATTAGAATGGCAGCGATTAGCTCCATCGGACGTGTGGTGGACAGAACAGATGCGCCTGGGGAATTTATGGGTCAGAACAACATAAACTTAAGTCATTCTAAGAGTTTGAGCAAGCGAAAGATCTCATTTTACTCTCTGGTATACACTGCAATGCTAAACACACTGTATACTTACATATTACATCATTTATGTTGGCTCTGATAGCAGAGTTGAAGAAATCGAATAACTGCTCAAGACAACATTTTGGGAAAAGGGCAAAGAGTAAAACTTGTTCAAGACTTCCAGGTATGATGTTTCTTCTTTGCCGCCTACACAGATACCAGCATCTGCATTACCCAGATTGAAAATGGTAAGTACGTGCAAGCACCAAATTAGCTGCATGGCCAGTCCACATCGACCGACATTAGAAGTGCTGATATACTTACATATATTTGCTGTTCCTTTGGGTATAGGGAGGTAGGAGCCCACGCTCCAGGCTCTTCCGTGGTAGTGCTTCTTACAGCGGCTGCAGTCTGACCCTGTGGTGTTGTGTTCACACTCACAGCCCAGCTTCCCCTTGTCAAACACGCAGCTGTTGGCATGCAGGTTGCACTTGCACCTGAGACATAAAGATAACAACAAAAGACGGACGCATGAATAGGCATCATCCTGCACCCGTTGAGTCAATACCCTCTGGAAGGAATACACAAAGTCTGCCCTTGCTGCGGCGTTTATTTGTGCTTTTCAGATTTTTTTGACAGGGGTAAATTGAAATCCTGGTGGGTTATCTGACTTGGATCGGGCCTCCACAAAGCTTCATTATGCTCTCCTTTAGAATAACGAGGCCTCATTTGTTGCTGCCCCTGCGGAGAGAACAGCGACGAGAATAAGGTCACTTTTGCCACTCTAAGAGCTAAATGAAAGGCACTCTGTAAGATTCACTAATTGAGCACAAAACAGGAATCTGACAGAGAGATGATAGCATAAAGAGGAGCGGCGTAGCCTGAGAATTGCCTTTTTTCTTTCCCTTCAAAGTTCCCGTGTTATTTGGCAGGGGAGCCTTCAGGCAGGAAACCCTACTGGTCGACGGAGCTGGTTTATTAGACAGATCTGTGGCAGAGCTGACAGATGCTCCTGACAGGAGAGGAGAGAAGGCCCGACGGCTTTCAACACTCAACCAAATCCACCCCCGTTCTGACCACATGGAACAAGCGTGCTTGTATTTTCAAGCGTGTGGGAAAAACTTGAGTTTTTTTAGCTCTGTAATTTGCTTTTAACTTTTTGCCTCCGTTACAACTACCTTGTTATCTGTGATTCGTTTGACTCCATTAGCTGTGTGCGCGTGTTTGCAACAGGTTTAATCAGCCTCCCTTGCAGAAGCATGAGATTGTGCCAGATATTGATGAGCTGGGGAAATGCAAAATTTGAGACATTTTATTGTTCTACGAACGTAACTCAAATCAAGTGACTGACACTTGAGGTCATGTCAGAAAGCTTTGCAGAAATACCTTCCAATACTCTCCATTAAAGGCGCATTGAAAGCGCATTTCGTCCATGCAGGACAAATATAGGCCACACACTGTATGAACATCTAAGTGAGATGATCACTGGTGCTGCTGGACGAGGTAAATCATAAGCAGCGCCCTAAGTGGTTTGGTTGGTTACATGTCCACATCAACAGCAGATACAGGCAACAGTAGTCGGCAAGGCAGCGTACAGGCTATATTTTAAAGTGATCTCATCAATACCTTCATGCAGATTGAAAAAACAAACAAACAAGTAAAATAATTGCATAAACAAAAACAGCTAAATTAGAGATCATCAACGTGCAAAGCAAAGTGCATTCACTAGAAATAAGCATGTTGCACCGTGGCTATCTGTAACCTGATACACAGCGGATGCAACACTTATTACTGCAAAGAGAGACTTAGCTCAAACACTTGAAACTTGGACTTGTATAAAATGACCTGTGAGGATCTCTGGCCTGCACACACTAAACAACATAAAAACACAAATACTCTGATTACTTTATTGATCAAGTACCGTTAATTGAGTATTTTTACTTAAGCAGTTCATTATGGGAGTAACTGTGCTTTTACATGAGTAAAGATTTTCAGTACTGAACCCACCACTGCTAAATACTCCTAGAGTAAATTCAATGTTCTCAGAATATAAGCGTCTTTATTGTAGTGGGAGTTTTTAACTCCACGTGAAGAGCCTGTCCTAGGCAAAAACAGCTGTGTTTGTTGCCACATTGAGATATTACGGTTTCATATACCACATTTATTCCAAATATAATTCCCCATATTTGATTTTTACTCCTAAGAGAGTAAAAGGTTACATCTGGTGACCTCAGCTTATCGAGAGGTTGGGGGTTGATACAGAAACAGTTGGGGAGGCGAGAGCATCGAGTGGATCTGACACTCTACCCGTCCACAGGGGTTTGGCCGGCTAAGGGTTTCACTTCATGACTATGTTTGTTTTTACAAAGTGCTTCCGAGGGAAGATTCCTCCCATTTGAGGCCGAGGAGCCGGGTATCTGTTGCCTACAATCGTCAGGGAATATGAGCCAGAGAAATGACAGCAGCAGTCAGAAATACATCCATTCTAATTGACTTCCTGGCCTTACTGTGACATCTCACATTAATGATGGATAACTGCGGGAAACAAGGGAAACTGTAGCCCCTTCTGTGTAGCTGATAAGCAGCACTTAAAAGCCTGTGAATAAGGACGAAAGTAATGTGGATGTCTGGTAACACCTACATACGGGAAACACTCTACTGTTTAACGCCTGTAAGCACTAAAAGCACATATTTCTAACACACAGTTGTATGGTTAAAATGAAAGGTGATTCGGGCTTGAATTGTTCACAAATATGAATATTTAAAATAATTTAAATGAAATATATCCTTATGATAGCATGCTGAAATTTTAGTGTGTAGCAAGCTTTCATCAATACAATAGGTTTTTGACTGTTTTCAATGACTCGAAGTACATGAAACTCAAAAATCTTAAGTGAGCGTGCAAACCTTTACAGTTCAAGCCAGAGAAAAGAAGAAGTCATTTGCAGTTACATGGGCTTCCGCAGCTACAGCAAAATTAAAGCTGAAAACGACTTCTTAAGTCTATCTGTACAAGAACATCACCATCTTTCCTCGGGATACGCGCTGTCCAACAATATTAGCAGCAATAATGGATGTCACTGAACACCAGCCCACATTCACAGCAACTAAATGCTAGTGCCTCTTACCACGCATTCCCCATAGTCCTTAACTTTTTAATCAATTAAAGTCCCTGCTCCATAAAATTAATGACTGGGTGTAGCTCTTCTGCCGTGCAGACAGCAGCAGCTCCCTGAAGTAACGAGCGATGAGATTTGACCTTCCACTTAATTAAAAACCAGCAAAATTTGGATCATCGGGCCCATCCGGTGCAGGTAGCACGCTGATAGAGTAGAGGATGTGCACTCAGGAGAGCTCTGGGATGTGATGCTTTTGCCGCTGGCATTGTCATATTGAAATCAGAGAGCTTTTCTGTCCCCGGTTTGGGTCACAAGAGGGAAGAGATCCCCTGTAAGTCCAGCTTTTTGAACCTGCACCATTACAAAGACACATTTAATAAAGTTTTAATGACCTTTTATCCCATGTGCAGCCTGATAGCAATTGGTATTATCCATTATCCAAACAATCGACCCTCCCTTAGGAGACAGTGGAGATCATCCAGGGTCTCTGTCCTTCCCATCAACTGCATTTCTTCAGGTGGAGGTAAAAGCACTCTTAGAAAGAATGAAGTGTGTGTCCGTTATTGTTCAGGTGTATGAGTGTGTGCAGAATTGGGGTCATACAAGAAAATACTTAAAGGGTCAGATCATCAAAATGACAAAAAAAAACAAAACAAACATTTTCTCTCCTCAAGTTGTATCTAACTGTGAAGATAGTTCTGATTGTTTTATTTGCTCAGGTTTTGAGGTACCTGAGGATCTGGCCTCCCCCTCAGTACAATGGAAGTACTGCAAAGTCAACAGTAGAACAGAGTGCACGGGTGACTGTTGACTGCTGTCGATGGTTTTTATTGGGACTATTTACTGAATCAGCCAGAGAAACCAGGACATTTCCTCTGTTGAATTTTCTAAATGAAATTTTTGATTGCTGTGAATGCAGCAAATGATTTTCCCTTTCTTTGACCTGGTGTGGAGGAAGAAATACCAGACACGATATCTCATACCCTAAGCAAATAAAATCAAAACTATCTGCTGGAATAAATTCATATATATATACCACTTATTTGAACGAACCAGTACTTTTGCAGGGTTGACTTGAGGCTTCATCTATAATGAATGTTGTCATGACCTTAGTTAGAAATTACCTTTTTGAATCCTCACACTGAAAAAAGAAGCTGCAATTTCCGCTCTTTATTCTTACTAAATAAATTGGCGTGTTAAAGGCAACAAAGAACAAATGTCCACGCTGAAGTACGGTGAGGCGAGGGTCTAGTTTGTGTTGATATTCTGGAGCAGACAGCAGCAGTGCCCTGTGTCTTCTCCTCAGGCTGCTGCCTAACCTTGGTTTCTCCTGGCTGTTTGGCACCGTGGTGACAGGCTCACCATGTCTAACACAGCTTTTCTTGCCTGTGACAGCTTCTAGCATCTCTGAGTCAAGACAAAAGAGTAGCACAGAACTCGTTAAATAAGAGCCTCAAACAGGAAGAGCCTGAGCTGACGGCGAAGCTTTCATTTTGCTTATTGTTTCTCATTTTCAAGTTGAACTTGCCGGAAAAAAATGCATTCGAGCAGCTGATTTCATAAAGTGTAGGATTTGCGGAAGATAAACAACTGCAAATGCATGTCCCTGGTCTTGGCCACATTTACAGTAATCAAACCTTTAACTGCTATTGAATAAACTGCATTTCTGTAATCTAATAATCTTTGTCTCTTTGAAGCTTAGATCACTTCGGTAATCGTGGAAGACTAAAGAGTGTGACATAACTACCATTTGTTGCATTACCTTGGAGACAAATTGATAATAAATTACAGTGAACTTGGTGTCGCGCTATTCATGGATAGAAATGTTTGCTTATGAAAGTCTAATAGTCTAAAGAGCAGATGAAGAATGTCACAGAATTAAAGTTAAAGGTATGTGATGCCCTGTTAATCAAGGCCATTTGGCAGAGACATCATTATTTCATAATATGCATGAAAAATATAAGGAGATATTTGGCTTTGAAAACCTTATTTATTCGTCTCTGCGAACTTGGCAGTTCCCATACATGAGAGAAGGCCTACATCACTTTCCTGCGGTGAGAACAACCACAGTGCTGTAAAAGTGCCGTAAAAAAAAAAAAAAAAAGCATAAAAGCTGCTGCATCACATTTTGCTGATAAATACAGAGCAAAGGACAGTGGATGAAGAGATCTGTGGCTTCAGGCCATCCGCAGAGAGGATGAAAATGGTAAACTGGTCAGTCAATATGCATCACGGGTTAGGAAATGATGCTGCTGAAGTGAGTTTTAGTGATGGTGTGATTATAATTTTTACTTGCAAAAACACAGCACTACCATAAAACATAGACTGGAGTTCGGTTTAACAGTGGATCCACTCAAAAGGCTGCCAGCAGCAGAGGGTGTTTTAACGTTAATAATTCACATAAATTGAGCTGATCATGAATCGTGCAAACAGCATAAAGTAAGTAGGAGGTGGCACTAAAATTGACCTGTTTTCTACTTCTCTCGACTCGTGGTAAAAGGTCAAGTAGTTAACACAAACGGCCATCAACATGAAGATTTGTTTGTTTGATTTTTATGCGTTTTCACTGCGAAAAAAAAGCCAAAATATCACAAACCAGTTACACAGTATTCGATGGAAATCTTTTTAGAGATTTTCTGGAAATTGGGTTAAAATTTGCGGTGCTTTTGGATGTCCAATCAAAATGACTGCTGTGAAAAAGGCTTTTGCTGGATGGAGTTTGGTGGAGTCCCTCATCCTGAGCTGAGCTCTAATCGACTAACTGAAAGCACCTGTGTGGGTGTGCAGGGAATTTCATACATGTGAGCCCACCACTGGCAATATAGAAGAAAAACATGAGCATTGATTGATTGAAATATAATCTCTGAAATGCTGTTGAAACAAGATGTCTCCCAAAAGTTTACTTTGCGATCAGTATTGGCCAGTCTTTTGACCTCTAGATCACCACACCGAAGGCTGCACTCTCTACTTTAAATTCATGGCGCTCTTGCTGCTGTAAATCTCACATCACTTTTAATTCCACATGCTGACAAACAGACAATAATATGTATCTGTTTCACGTCGCTTCCTGTGGTTAAACCTGGCAGCTCTTTCTCTTTGCTGAGGCAATGATGTGATTGCTTGCACCTGTGGTATGGTATAAATCCTGAGGTTGTACACAGATGAAGGGCTGGTAGCTACAGTGTTTGTCTGTGCATTATTCCTCACAGCTATGAAGATAAGGAAAATAAAATGCATGTTATCTACCTTTGAAAAAACAGTGGCAGCAACTCCTACAAAGTGTTTCCTTAAAAAAAAAAAAAGCACTGTCTCCTAAGACCATAGCCTAAAATGTTGATGCAGACATTTCTTGTTGAGAATTTTATAAAATACAGTATTTCTAAAATGGAGAGCCTCTTTTCTTTCGCTTTTCCATTAGAGATTTAACCCATGACCGCCACTCTGACTGATAAGACCGACTGAGCAAACCGGGCTCCCTCAGCTCTGTATCTCACCTGTTCCCTCGCACAAGTCGCCCATGGTCAGAACCTGTAATGCGCCTCCATGCTGTATAAATACATACTGAGGCTTCCTGAAACTTTTCTCGACAAGACACTTGGAGAGCCTCACATATCCTGCTCCGTGATGGCTCTGACAGATATGGAGAGATCAAGGCTGCTGAGTGAAACTTTGGCCTTGCTGAAAGTTTTAGATGAATGTCAATGTGTTACCTGGACAAACCAGAATAACCTGCCGGTGCCGTCCAGGGAAAGAGATTCAGTTTGATGTCTTTTATATGAGAGGGAGGAATGCTGTGATACATGGGAGCTACACAGGGAGCAAAATGGGAGAATTTCATTTGAAAAATCAGGAAGCTGGTCCTGTTTCCATTAGGTTTACTGGTTGTGGGATCCTGTTTCTTCAGTCCGTCCTTCACTGAAGTAGAATCTCAAAAGTTATTATATATTATTATATATATAAACTGCGATTTCACAAAATTTCCTCCAGCTAATCAAAAATGCTATAGAAACAGTAACGTCTGTTGGCAAAGAAGACCAATGTTAAATACCACAAATCAAGCCAGAAATCTTGATGTAGTCATTGGCTCAGGCATAAATTTAGACTTAAATCAGCCTGCTATCACCTGCAGAATGATCAGGAATTAAATCACCTTTACTGTCGCTGCGACGATGTCTTTACGGGGCTTTCTTACATGTCGATCAGACAGATAAATATACAGAGTCCTCACTAAGACCAACCAAGCGGACCACATCAATCCAGTTCTCAGAGATTTGCACTGACTTCCTGTGTGTCAGAGAATTCATTAGAAAATGCTGCTATGTTGTGAACCGTCCAGGCCTCTCAGACCTTCGGGGGAAGAAGGCTTAAAACCTTTGTTAGCCTTTTGTTAAATTACATTTTGGGACTGGTTCCTCTTTGTCTTGCACTGCAACCGTGTTTAAATTCTTTTTTATTTTGCTGTTTTTAAACCTTGTCTGCATCTGTTACGTCTTATGTAAACCACCTTGTCAGTCTACAATTTGACTACTTCTAAAGCCACAAATGAAGAATTCAGTATTTTGCCACCAGAAACGGCATTTAGGCCTTCATGTTGGAAAATAATATTGATGGAAAATAGAATATAAGAGTTAAATGAAAAATCCTGCAATCCCGTTGAAAGTTGCTATACAAACATACCATCATGTGGGAAAACATTCAAGGTTATATCATTCATGCATATTCAAATAAATCTTATAGCTCGCATAATGTGACCTAATAATAAATTAGAGCCAACAAATTAAAATGTTAATAGAAATTATTAAAAAGGGACGTTTGCTGTAATGTACAAACTAATGTGGTTTGGCTTTTTAGCTTCATAGCAGTAAAATAAGTGCAGCATCTGTCTGGATTCATACATTTAGCACAAGGCAACAGATGACATCCAGCCTTCCTTTAGCGAACTCCTTCACACACTCTGTAGTTGCAGGGAAAGAAAAGACAAAAGTCTCAGACGCCAACAAAAGTAATTTGAGCGGCAAATCCATCTGAAAATAATGAGTTTGACGGCGTTATTTTGCATTGACTTCCTCCTTTCGCATTTCGAATGGCGCTGAACTTTTTCACGAGGAGAGGAGGGGAGTCACAGAGTCACCTCATTACACCAGGCTGTGTCACCGTGAAATTGAAGAGTCCGATTAGGCTTGTTTTCGTCGCTCTGTGCTGTGGCCAATTTTGTCATTCTTTGGGGTGTAATGTAATACATCTCAAGCAAATTGTTTGCGTCCCCCATTGAAATATAAAGTAGACCCGCCAGGGCTCCCCAAATTGTTGGAGAAATATTAGGAAGGGATCACAAGTTAATTCCCCCTGCTTCAATTTTCTGCCGAGGCGAAATGAAATTTGAATTTGCGTGGCTTGGGCCACTGCCACTGAAAGACTGTGATTTGTTTCAATGACAGGGCCTATTATTGAAGTTGTGCATTGATGTAAGCATACAGTGTGGTAATGTGTAGCCCGCCCCCCTCATTCCACCTCGGCCCTCATGGTGGAGGGCCATCTCATTCATGTGATGTAAGCCGCTGAGACAAGGAGGAAGCCGTGAAGAAATCAGCAATGCGAAAGACATATTAACATGGAAATCAGAGGCCGGCTGCATGCTCTGTGCACTCTCTCTCTATGTGTGTGTGTGTGTGTGTGAGCGTGGAAGCGTGCATGTGCTGCCTCCTGCATGCACTCACCTACTGCAGTATAAAGGATGAAAGTACAAATACAGGTAAAATCTGTTTTCAGGAAAGTAGTGTTAATACTTTATTCTAATGAGAAGAAAAATGCTTTGCCACTGCATTATTCAAGCGAGGAGACACACACACACACACACACACACACACACACACACACCCACACACACACACACACCATGTAAACTCATAAAGCCACAAGAACCTTGTCTGTTCCACTACTAGCATAGCTTGATCATATAATAATTGTAGCAAAAAGGACATGTTGACGATTTCACTATTCATGGCTGCTGTCCCTCCAGAGGCAGCTTATGTCGGCGTACTTTCTCTCCATATATTATTTACAAAGAAAGCCTGGGCCGTAATGAGCACTAATTAAACGCTGGAGACTGGGAGATGACTGGCAGAAAACATCGCAGCATGTGACAGGCATCTGGTGGAAGATAAGCGAGCAGGCGTTGGCAGAGCCGGTGAGATCCTTGCGGTGGTAGCGCAGTAACGCTGGGGGTCGTGTGAACCTGCACTTGAACCTGACTTTCAAACTCTGTCAATCAAGCTGGCTACAGCTGTCATGGTTCACAGGGCACGGGCTTGGAGGATTGTGTGTGTGTGTGTGTGTGTGTGTGTGTACTGTATGTGAGAGCCTGGATAAGAGCCAGGGAGTTTGTGTGTGCGGTTTGTGTTGGCTCGTGTGGTTGTGTGAAGGGCAAGACTGCAACGAGCCATTTAAAGGGACGACGAGGAAGCTTCCAGTCCAGTGCTAAAAAAATGGCGTCCTGCGTTTGATAGGCTTGACTGAGTGTTTGCTTTGGCTTTCAGCCATACAAATTTATCTCTTCTCCACTTGCCACTTTTTCAACTGCTAAATAATGGACAATGTAAGATACCCTCTTCAGTAAACAATTCTGTTGGATCTGTGCTCTTATTAGCAAGCCTGCAGCCAATATTTAGAAATGCTTAGTTCATGAAGGATTTATGAAACACGACCACGCCCCATAACAAATCTCTGGACTAGCCACTGAAATGTTTGTATTATCTTCATTTTCACATTTTCTTTATTCTTTAGCAGTGCAGTTACATTTCCTGTTAATCTTATCTCGCTGAATGATGGTCTAAAAGCTGCTTCGAAGGTCATAATATTCAATCATTTTTGAGATTGAGTCTAGAATTTAGATATTTTATTTAAAAAACATCAAAGCTGCCTTAAAAATCACCATCTATTGTTAAACCGGCCACATTTCCTTCATTTTTATCTTGTGTCCTCAGTGATAGCTGCCGCCTTGCTCGTTAGCTATTTACAGTTGTCTCAAATGTGGAATCTGAGTTACAGTCTGCTGCATCTTTCCATCACCTATATAGGTCAATACAGGTAAAAGATCACTAAAAGCCCCTTATTATGCTGCACTTCTTAACCATTTAGTGTATACTGCTAACTGTGCATGATATTAAATGCAAATAGAGGAGTAACAATTGAACTTTGGCAAGGTCTGACTGAAATAAACTGCGGGGTTTGACAAGGTCCGTACCAAACATGAAAAGAAAAAGCATCCATCTGAGGCAGCAAACAGCAAAAGGGAGAGGAACAGTAATTGCTCAAAGATGAGGTGAATTTGGGTGAAAAAAATCTTTGCATATGAAAGCACTGAAGAAGGAAAACATATAAAGACATGGGCTGGATTAAGAACCCAGCTACAAAGCTGTTTACACACCGTGTGACTCCGGATGCTCTGCAGTCTTTGTAGCGGTTGAAACATCAACCAATTACCTCTCAGCCTTTTTAGAGAGCGACAAACTACAGTAACACACATGTACTATAGTATTTGCACAAATTACCCTCCTGTGCTACGTCTGCATTAGCCGAGCAAAAGTGGCCTGTATTCAGAACTCACAAAGGATTCAACGGGTTTGGGTAACGGATGAAAGAGACTAATAACAGTGCATGAGAGTCATTTGGTAACAGGGTCCAAAACGAGGTGATGGCACACAGCTAGAATAAGGGCTCAGTCTTTCAAACACATGCGAGCCTGCACCTTTTTCTGCAAAACAATCATGACATGTCTTGGTTTTGGACAGTATACTTTGCAACAGTCAGAAATTATGAAATCTTTTCCACCCACTGAACTAAAAATCGGCAAGAAATTCCATCGAGCTACACGACGACATCCTTTACTCATACACACTAGAGGAATATTGATTTATTTCCTCCTGACGCATTCTGCCATGAACCGGCAGGCTTTAAAAGGGAGAAAGACACATGCAGACAGTTCAGGATGGAAGGATATTCAAATGTCAGTAGTTGAAATGAGACATATTATACAGTCGATGATATGGTGTAATATCATTACACTGCTTTTTCTTGAATTTCTATATGCGACCACTGGGGAGCACAGACTGCAGATGTCCTCAGGGTTTAGATCTTCCTCATGTGGTTCAGCGGGGTGCGATGCCCGTCATGTGAATGCACTGTGGAGGAGTTACAAATTTAGACTCTTTTTAAGTGCAAGATACATTTGAAGTGTGCGATACGGTACTTTTATGAGTTCAGGACTCCCATGGGGAGAGGGAGATACAGAGTTTGTCTATGGCTCGGGGGGAACATTGGGGAGCGTATAATAACAGTAAAATGTTTCATATCTTATCTAAAACTATTATTCTTTTGTATCAAAATTGCCTTTGAATAACTCTCATGTATACCTCAGAGGGAACGTTCAGGATAAAATATGTTTTTCTGTCTTTGAAATTTGCTTTTGTTTCACATTTGTCAGCATAGAAAGTCAGTTGGGACTAAAACATCCCTCTTTTTAATTTCAACAAGCCTGCAGTCATGTTAACATTAGATACTCTAACTTCTTTATGTATTACAAAGCAGCCTTTTCAGTTTTGAGACATGCTAGTATCAAAAATGGCACATTGTCCTAAATAAAAAATGACTTAATGTTCTGGTTTTGCGATCTATAAGTCGATGACAACAATCAACAAGTGTCCTAAACTTGGCCTCGTCACAGCTAACATCAAGTGCTAACTGGGGATTTATGCATCATTAATTTGTGCACAGAAACTAGCCCCCATCTAGAGATTAGCTGTTAATTAACATTTACACTCAGTAAGTGGTGTAGGTGTAGCTGTCGTATAGCTAACTGAACCAAAAGACAAAGCTAACGTTAGCTTGCTGTATGACCTGTTTAGATTATGGATGATTTACACAGTTAAGACAAATGAAGCTTAGTGCTTCATTTTATCCCCTAAACCGTCTTTTTCACAGTTATCTTACGGCTTGTGATGCCTTCTTAAGTGTTTACACTGTTGACTGAGTTTTGGAGGTGCTGCGGATATTTCCTAACAATCAACTTACGCTTGCAGATGTCTTTGATAGCTAAGGCATTTCATAAGTTTTAATGGTGCTAGTTTGAAACTAGCTGGACAGCAATAACGTAAGAAGGACTTGAGACACAAACTGAATAGAT
Source organism: Chelmon rostratus (assembly GCF_017976325.1). Classification (NCBI taxonomy): domain Eukaryota; kingdom Metazoa; phylum Chordata; class Actinopteri; order Chaetodontiformes; family Chaetodontidae; genus Chelmon; species Chelmon rostratus. The sequence continues at coordinate 19,930,332 of NC_055669.1, forward strand.
TTACGAATAGCTTGCGCCGCTATCAGTGGAAACAAGTGAGGACATGATATAATGAATTAGGCCAAGGCTTCATGAAGGCCGTTCGCATCGTTTACAGAATGTTATGCAAATTGTCATTATTGCGAGTGCATTTACATAGAAGAGATACTGAAAAGTGAATTTAGACAGCAGCTAAGTGGTCCAAGCGAGTCCATAATGTAACTGGACTGAATGCAAAGTGAATTACTACTGCATGGAAAACAAATGCATTCACAGGGAAATTGGGGTGTTATATTCCACACATTTTGACATCAACTGCATGCAGATGAACACCATAACCTGACCAGTCTCAGAGTTGTAATATATGGGTCTTGCACTGCATTTCTGTATCCTGACATAAGACCTGTGGCCCTGCTAAGGTTTTTTTTTTTTTTTTTTAATTGGTTACTTTCTGCACAGTGTACCAGGTAAAAAGGAAAACAGAAGAAGGGAACAGTGAGGCAAGAAAAAGAAAAACAGAGAAAAGGTTAGGGAAAAATAGAGAATGACATGGGGGATAAGAGAAATAGCACATTAGCACTTATGGATTAGCTGCCTCTCATTCCCAGGCCCTGCTGCAGCCCTGTAGATGTGCAGCTCTGACCGCGCAGCCGGCCGTTAGCGGTCATGTCTTAATTAACGAGCAGACATCTGATCAATAAGTGAGGAACGATGGAGAGGGAGACATGAAAGGTGGGACAGCCTGCACGGTTCAAGGTTTTTGTTTTCCATTGATGTGGAATAACATTAGAAATCAATAGCATGGCTGGCCCCGCCGCACTCTCTGACTCTCTTCTCAAAAGAGGTGGAAAAATTAATCCCCCTTCCACCTTCTCCTTTCAGCTTCTTTTACGCATCACTTTTCTATCATACCAGATAATTGTACATGAAGATCTCAGTATTGTCAGAGCAAGGTGAGTCTCAGCCGTGTAAAGCCAGTTTTATGAACTTGTCCGCTGTAACAATTCTTAGATAATTGAAGAGGAAGCTGCTACGGTTCTTTTATGCCATCATGTTTGTATCTGAAGCATCCCACGATCTATTTCTGAATGAGATGTCATTTTGGGATTTCTTTCTCTGGTGATGAATTCCAACAGCGTGCAGATAATGAACCTTATTCATTAAAGATTTGTACGCACAACTTGTGCACAAACACAAATGAACCATGTTGTTTTATTTACTCCAACACATTTGTAGTTTTGTGCAGATTCTTTGCATTACCTGAAGTGATCATGACATTAAGTAAAGCTTTTTTTTTAGCCATACGGTTGCTTGATTTTGCAGACGCCTACAGAAAAATTTCCAACGAAAACTTAATATTTCTTATCATGCCTTGTGTTGCTCTTTGGTCTAATGTAGCTAAATCAAGGGTCCTCAACTATTTCAACTATTCAATTTGTCTAAGAACCAGAATTTTTTCAAGCAGACACTGAGAGGGCCTGAGACTTTCAAGTACTTACTACTTAACTAGAAAATGTTCTCAGACCTCCACCAAGGAGGCAGCCAGTGCTCAACCCAAAACCCACAGTTTAACTGCCAATGAATGAATGATTCGACACAGCTCCAGGGAATGACCAGCCTGGGAGATTTGATGGTGGGTCCACGGAGTAGAGAGGATCTGAGTCTGTAGAGCGTCAACTATGAATTACGGACTTTTTGGCTCATTGCCGGGAGTTGGTTGTAGACGGACTGAGCCCCTTCCACTGGAGAGTGATAAAAGATGCATTTTCTGAATTCGTAAATATTCTGCGGGCAAGACGGGAAGCTTTGGTCGGTCGGATGTGACCCATGAGCCACCAGTTGAGGATCACTGAGCTAAATGTTTAACCCTGACACAGACCAGGTAGTTAATATCGAACGGCTCTGCAAAACTCTGCATTAGGTTCGGTGACAATGCGTTTTAGGCCAAACGCCAACATTTTTACAATTTTTGCTTCCATCAATATCTGTGGGTGGCATCTGCAGTAGGTTAAGCTAGGGAAATATTGTGATTATAGCAAATAAACTACACTTAAGATGTGGTTATGGTTAATTATATTCTATTGCTGGTGCAAGAGGCTGATGAGAATTTTACTGTGGATACCTACAGCATAAGTTTTTATAGTTCAGGGTCAGATTTCTCCTGCTGATAGCGCTACTGCAACACTCGACGGGTTAACATATGTGACCAACAGCATTTTTACACTGCTTTGCTAGATGTGCGTTACTTAAAAGGATAGGATACCTTCTCCAACATGTGATTTTCACTCTGACCTCTACCGACAACAGAACCATGTAGGACGTAGAAAACGTAAGCAGTCCGACCTGATCACTCGTAGGTTATGTGGTGCCTATGTGGTATCTCCTTCGCGGCTGTTGCCCAGAATGTAGTTACATTTTTGAGGATGTGCGCATCAGCTGCAGCACAGCCTGCAGACCCTGGTGCGGCATTATACCTTCAAACAGCAATATAAGTGAAACTTCTGGCAGGTAATACACTTGGTTAAAGTTCACGAAAGACTGTGGTTGCAGTTAATCAAAAGGCAAACATTACTGCAAGGTCTGTGAAGGAACGAAGAGTCCAGACTCCTGTACTAAAATCAGAATTACGACATGCTCATCCACCACCCTGACCTCCGCTCCAAGTTCCTCCCTGACTACGTAAAGAACTCACGACTTCCTTCAATGATATTGAACTTTGGCGTTGGACATAAATCATGAGGTGCATATGAGCATAATGCTGGTGGACAAACTGGTATATCCTCTACTGCTGATGTTTTAAATTGCTTAAAGTTCCTGCCATGCAACCTTATTGTATCTGGAAGTATTTAAGTGAAAGTAAAAGTAATAGCAACAACTTGCAGCCTGTGTTAAAATGATTCTTCTTCTTTTTTTATAAAATGTGGTCCTCATAGTTAGATTTCAGGAGAGTTAATTTGTTTCATGATTGATTTTTCTTCCTTCTACATTCACCCCAAATTAAATCACTTATTCATTTGTGACTAATTTTCATATCGTCATTTTATCTTTGCAAAGCATTTCCGAAATGTAAGCCTAAAACGAGGCAGGTCTCGGTCCCAGCTCATTGTGGAAATATAATTTGACGTTTCTAAAGCGTGTCAGTATCCATCCATTCAGAGCTCTGACATTCATGAACATATCCGCAGGTTACCTGACACTGCAAATGTTCAGCTGTATATGAGTGAAAGTTTATCAGCATTTGTGGAGCATTCTGGGAATTCTCCGACAGGATGGCCATTCTGTGATAAGGCTTTCACATTTGGTTGTAGCCAGAAGGCTGCTGAGGCTGGTGGGAACTCTAATCAGTCTCTTCCCACCCGCCTCCATCACCCCCTTTCAAGTGAGTTACTGATCCACCTCTGGACAGAAATCGTATGTTTATTTTCTTTTCTTTCTCACTGCAAACTTCTGGTGGAAAATTGAATTTGATGCCCAGGGGCAGGATGGAAAATTGGGCAAAATAACTTATTTCCCCCCCCTTCCAACCTTTTGCTACTCTTTGTAATGAATGGCAAAATAAGATATCTGTGGGAGATGCTATTCTGTGCTGGGTAGCAGGCGTCGCAATTTAGAACTCATCAATTTGTGTTTACAGTATGAATGTGAATATTGGAAAAGTGTGTCTGACTGCAGCCGAACACGTATATCTCTCTGGTGGGGCTGCATTGGGAAAATCACATGCCACCATTATGAAAAACTTGTTGAGGCATGATCAAAGATATCAAACATCATGAAGTGTTGTCACATTTTGTGCACGTTATGACAGCACGTGTTCAGTGACTGATTTGTTCAGATATTGCAAACAGCAGTCAAAGATGAGTGGAAAATACTAGAGAGCTGTGAAAATCTGTGTTATTTAAGGCAAAAATCTGCACCCTGCACAAAAAGGAGACCTTGTAGATTAAAGCATATATCTACTCATCATTAAACAGGGCAAAGCTAAATTTGGAACCACAGCCTGGCAATTCTGAATGTCTCCACGTTTCATTGATGTGTCTCCGATGATTACCATTTAATCAGCTGCAAATGCTCTTAATTACAAGATTAGTCTCCTACCAATTAGCCAACGTGCTAATGGTTCTAATCTGCCATTGAAGTCGACTGAATTCTAATTAGAGACTAACTGTTTCAATTCACCCAGGGCCCATCTAATGGGTCATTACCAACCTAGTTATCCTCATATAAACCAACTGCAGCAAGCAACACAGGTCCCATTTGGAGAGCAGCTGTAGAGGCTTTACGACCATCATGTGGGCCATTTCCATGCGTCATGAAACGACAATGTTTCTATTCCCTGAAAATCGCAGAGGCATTCTGATGACTCACTGATGAAAATATTACACACTGGAGCATTGCAAGCTGTGTTAATGGCAGATGCAGGGGGGGGTCTTCTTAATTTTACAAAAAATGTAGGTTTTTGAATTGGAAAAGGAGTGAAGCTTAAACTTTTAGTTTAAGTGGAGATGGAGGAGGATCTAAATTCAAACAGGTGATAAAGAGTTCTAATTGACAAGTGGCTCTCTAATCAATATAATTTACATTAACAATGAATGAAATGAGTGTCTGGAATTGCTTAATTGCTTGTGGTGATAAACTGACTGACTTTTTTTAGGAGTGTTGTTTTGGTTTTCTGGCCTGCAAATGCATGCTATCATCTGGTGAACATAGTGGCGCAGTTAGCAACTTTAACAGTCAAATTTTGACCTCAGGAGTGAAAATTAGACTTACATTAGTCAGATGTCCGGAAACACGACTCTAAATGAACGTTAATGCTGTTTGCCGTAAGGACTTTATGTATAAGATGGTAATATGTCGATGTTGCACTTACAGCTTGTTCTGCTGCCCCCAAGTGGCCAAAAAAAGCACTTAATGTAGCTTTCATGAGACTTACTTATCCTTATTCCCTTCTTAAAAAAGTTTTGAAGTGTTCATGCAGAGGAAGTGATCAGAAAGAGGCATTTTACAAAAAGAAAAGAGCAACTCTTAAATCATCGTATATTGAGCAATAAAACATGAAATCGGTTTCATCGTCAGTCAAGCAGCGCTTCACCACTAAGCCTGTTTCTATAGCTAATGGTAATGTACGTGGATGTCTGTGTGTGTGCACAGAGAGCTTTGACTTTTAGCTTAACTCTCTTTCAATAAGGCTCTATTAGGCACTATTTTACACATGATATTATATATAATTTGGCTTCCAACATTTTTGCCTAAAATGAGGTTGATGCTAGAAGGTAAGACATTAAGGTAGTTCTGCTGATGGACAGAGTAGAGAAATGTATGTTTGAATTGTGCATGGTATAATCTGAATCTGTAATATGCCTGGGAAAGGTTAATGAATTACAATAAGAAACCAATGTAAAAACATTCATGTTCATCAGAAGCCCTCGCAATCAAATGATGTATTTTATTATTGAACTGAACTGACAACAACATTTAAAAGCAACCAAAGTAAGTTCAACTTTATGTGCTACCTGAGCCAATGATCGTGCTATCATATTATGGGATTATGAGATGTCTGTGGAGTCTTGATGTGTGTCTGCAATAAAAAATTAAGAGAGACATGCATTAAAACTCTTCTCTTCGCCACGGCTCACAGGAGGCAATCTCAGCCCTCTGTCCTTGTCAAGTTAGGGTTATAATAAGTAATTTAGGAGACTAGAGTTCAGTATCTGCTCAGACTGCCCTTTTTTTTTTTTTCCTGATTCAGACTTATTTTAGGAACAGAGTTTTGGACTGGGTTGAACTTATTCTAGGCCACCTAAACACTGTGCTTGTAAACACCGAGCAGCCACATTGTGCAACACTAAATGAAGGGAGGCACTGAAGCATCTTTCTTTTGCATTTTTAAAATTCTAACATTTGTAATCAGCAATGTAATGTGTTAATCAGGGATCCTCCTTAGCAAAATTCAACCATAGACTTCCACTCATGTTTATTGGTGCACAGTCTGAGATTAGCCTTTGTCTCCTCTCCCTCCCTCCCCCTCCTGTTTTCATTTGTTTCTCATCTAAGTAAGTGAATCACCGCCCTGCTGGCTGCATCGTGGTCCTCCTGTCCCTGTCTTCCCATGTCAATTATTTGTACTATTTGTGCCTTTGTGTCCTCTGGGACAGGTTGTAACCGAATATGATTTCGTTGCACTTTTGTAATGACAATAAACGCTTCCTGATTCCTGATTCCTGATGTTTGGACTGTGGCGGTTTATTTTGCTGGTCAGTTGATGGTGCTTTCTAAAATCACTGTGGAAATGGGATAACAGATAACATGTTGGCTTGTGGACCATCAGACCAACTCCAAGAAGCGACAACTTTTACACAAAATACTTGAGGCTTTCATGTTGAAAGGTTGTTTTCCAGGGGTGGTCCAGCACGTACCATGAAGAAGTCACAGTGTGTAGTTTTTCATCCCCACTGATCACCTCAGCAGGGATCTCACTGATCAGTTCTTCCTCTCAACTTGAAGTAGCGCTAATTAGTCTGTGGTATCTTTGCTTGGAATGAAACCATGCAAACTGTTGGCTCTCAATAGCACAAGGCTGGCCACCCACAGTCAATATTGATGGTCTCTGATAATCATAATTCCATTAAATGTATAAAACCGTCCAAAACTCCATACAATGATTATTGATCTGGATTTATCAAACGTTGAGGACTACAGGGATTTGAGGAGTATTGAGCTCCTCATCACAGAACTCTGGGGCCAGACGTATAAAACTCTTTTAGTTGAGAATCTACACAAAGATAGAAACATGCAGACATATTCATTCTGTCAGTTTTATAAGGTCGCACATATGCCTGGTTGTGTTTCATAAATTGAAATCGCTGTGCACACGTAGGAGCATCATTTCTACTCCCACAATTATCAATAAATGGATACAGAAATAGCCTCAAACATTTTTTTTCATATCAATACTAGTGCCTCCTCCACCTCTCAGTAGACCTGTCTAATGAGAAGAATGACTAAGAAGAAAAAGTGCAGTTTAACCGACTGTTGCATCCGCGAGGTTCTGCAGCAGCATCAGAGACCCTGTGGCTATTTATAGCGCCCGTACCACCAGTTCACATGGATCTGTAAACCATCATCTCAGTGGTACCTCAATCATCATTATTAAACATCAGAGGGATGATTACTCATTAGAGCTCATATTGAAACAGACTTTAAAGTGCTTCACAATTTAGCGTCAAATGAAGAGATCATTAACAGGGCATTGATGACTCAAATGTAAATTAAACTAATGATAAAATTTATAGATAATTTAAAAGTAAGTTTATAGATGTCCCTCTGAGGGACATTTTACAGAATAATAACACACTGGAAAAGAACCTCAACAAACAATGTTTTACCATAAGCGACCATAAGGCCTGCTCTGTAGCATGCGTGAGGTGCACCAGACCGTTTTCCCTCCCAGGTCGTCAATTACCGAAGTTTTATCACTCCCCTCGGCATCTCATTCAGATGCACAAGGTACCCTTTAGCCTCTGGTAATCAGTAATCTGGCACGGCAATAATAGATGCTCAGAGCAAGGTGATGTAGTACAAAGAGTGAAAAAGTCTACATATGGGGGAGGTTGGGGCGGATGGATGTTTGAAACACAGGACTTTTACCCAGGAAAACTGGAGTTTCTGTAAAACAAAAGTCCATGTTGACTTATTTTGATTTACGTAGGGCCTAAGGGGGTGTTAGTTATCTTGCGTAACCCAAACCACAATCTTTTCCTAGCCTAACAAAGTAGTTTTGGTGCGGAGTCCTAATAAGTATACATAGATGTAAACCATGTATAATTTAACATGTTGAAAATGGGTCTTACCTGCCCTGCACCTTGATGTCAGAGATGGCGTAGAAGTACCTGGACAGGTTATTCTCATCCACCATGGTGGCTCCAGTGGCTGGCTTCAGCAGCCTAATCCTCAGATCAGTGATGGTGAAGAAGTCCCTCAGGTTCTTGGTGGTATCCAGCTGGCCGTACAGCGAGGCCATGTTGTGTAGCCGAGGTCCGGCAAAGAGGGCAAAGCGGTCTTTTATCTCAAAACGCACCGTCTTGTCGTTCTTCCACACGTAGCCTCGAGAGTAGTCCTCAGTGCAGATGATGTCCAGCAGGGTGCGCTGGGTGAGGTCGTTCACTGTCTTCGGTTCCATGGTGAAGGCGTCCAGGCAGTCGGTGGCATAGAACTGGTACGGGGTCCAGGTCCGGCCGTAGTCGAGTGACTTTTCAAGGACCATCTGCTCCGGTCTGCCGGACTCAAAGGTCAGTATGATGTCATCAGTCAGCTCGATGGTTTTGTTCCACGACAGCGTGATGTTAACCTGGAGGGGCTTTGGGTATTTCTTCCATGAGGTGGACTGCCAAAAAGTCGTGGGGTTGCGACCCTCGAAGTCAAACATCAACTCTGGAGGATGAGCCAGCTCCTCAGTGGCGGCGTCACATTCGTTGTTGCACATATAAGGATTCTCCTATATCACAAAACAAACACAGCAGATAGACATGTGTAAGTGGGCGGCGCAATCAGGGTATAAAAACGTGTATTGTGCAACTCTTGGATGTTAATGACTGAGACTAAGACAGATGATGTTTCCTTAGTTTCCTTAATAATACAAATAGCATTGAGCCCCAAAGCTTTTATCTTACTATCCTTTTGCTTATCATGCACAGACATTGTCAATTGTGGATATGTTAATTTAATTTTCAACATTTGAATATGTGGAGCACTCACTGTTATATATAAGCAAAACAAAAACTGTAATTACACCTGACAGCCAGGCCAGAAAATTAATTTTTCACAATTTGCTGACAGGTTGTTTAGGGCAGGATTTAATTGCTTTTTGTGTTCGACTGTGAGTGTGACGGTGTTACACTGAGTTTCCTGTCGGCCTCTTTTGGATTGTATCATCTCTGCCTGCTAGGTGAGGAGTAGGTAACTAACTGATGAAAATTTGATCAGAATTGATCAGAATGGTTTGATGTGAAGGCCCTGGCTGCAAAAATCCTGACTTTGACATGCCTTTACCTTTGCGCAAGAAGAGTTTTGTACAAAGAAACAGAGACAAATGCTGAAAAAAGTAGGTATAAGCTACACTCTGTAGTTAGAGAAAGAAAAGTTGAGCCATTGAAATGTCAGAGAAGGCAGTGTTTTAATATTTAGTTTTGAATAAAATATTCAAAGGAAAAGTGGAATCCTGGAACACTTGTTAGTTATGAAGCAGCTCGCTGTAAAAGTCCCACTCTCACTATTACAAACCCCAAAGCATCTCCCAGGTCGGCTGTTGGTCCACTTTGCCTCGAAAGGTTATTTGTTTTTCCTGCGCCTTGTTGCCTCACCACCCCATCATGATTCCACCACGGTGCTCAATGGCAATTCTGTCACATTTACTCCAACATGCATTTTATAATCCTCCCAAGCAATGTTGGCCCTAGAGCTGCAGGAGACAGTGACCCTCTCATTAAGATGACACCGTGGATCCCATATTCTCGTTCATCGCCATTCCTGCCTACACTGCCACCCAAATTGCCAGTGTAATTGATATTCCTGTGTGGCTTTGCAGCTGAGATGGGGATGGAATCCCGATGAGTGTTTCTTACGAAATACGCAAAGGGACATGCATTTTTCATGGGCCCGCGTCTGCTCTGTACCATGGACGTCCACCGAGTCTGGATGTTTGTGCGAGCGTGTTCATGGGGGAGAAAGAGGAGCTCTTGATGTATTTGCGTTTGTTTGTGAGAGGGATAGAGGGGTTGTGTTTACTTGTGTGTGTGTGTGTGTGTGTGTGCACATGCAGTGTGTATCCCTGTGTGTGTTTGAGTGAGTGGCAAAGAGCGAGAGAGAGAGCTGAAACAGAGCCAGAGAGCACAAGACACACTCCAATTGACATTCCTCTCACCTCTGCTCCAGGAACAATGAGGTTAAGTGCAGATGAGATTCAGATCAACTGTAAAGCGGTTCGATAATCAGCAATCATCCGACATTCTACACGCAAAATTATCTAAAGGTGAGCGCGGTGCTATCTGCAACATTACTCGCTTATCTCTCCGGTATTGCAGTCCATTCAACACAGGCCGCCACTTTGAGGAGTGAAGATCACTGGCAGGAATACTGATAAGCAGACGCCATTATATTTTATTTGAAAAGACCAATGGCTGCTTTTTGTCTTTAAGAGTAAGTGCCCTAAACTCCTCTTGCCGCCAGAGAAAAACATTACTTGATGCTTTATCTTCTACACAGGAAGATGCATGTATGACTTGCCGGTTTTTAGATACACATCTTCTCAGTCCATTTTGTTTCCTGTGGGACTGATGCGCTATCAGCGACCTGCTCGTCAGCTACAGGCGATAATTGTACGACGAGGTGGAACAAGGGAGGGATTGTGGGTCAGCGGGCCTGCTTGGATGACTCAAAAAGAGCGTTGCATGATATAATTAGGAGGGTAATAAGGGTTGTGCCGCTAAGACAGAGTCAGAGAATAAGAGCGAGTGGGAGGCAGGGCGAGATCGTAAGAGGGAACCTTTTCGCAACGTGTTTTTTCAAGGAAGATCTCAGCTGCTAAAAGTGTTCTCCTCTCACGCCCATGCACACCCACACACAAACGCAGAGCCAATGTGAAGCCTGAAAGGGCGCACTGTAGCCTGAAAACAGAAGCACTGAGACAGAGAGATCTGAAGGAGAGCGTTGAGGGGTAAAAGGGAGGACGGCGGCCGCCTGAGTTTGGCCACAGGGACAATAAATTGTTCTAGTGTCAACTGTTTGCCAATGATGTGTGCTGAGGCTCGTTATATTCCCGTCTTGTGCTTCAGCAGCCTTGGAGGTCTGCTCAGAGCTCAGACCTTGACCGCGGAGAGCGAGGGAGGAAGATAGACACGGACGGCGCGCGAGAGAGAGTGATTTCCCCGCTGAAATTCAACAGCATGAATTTTCACTTATATTTGTTTCATTTCTTGTCACGGTTAGGTTCGAGGGAGCAGCAGGGGCTGGCTGCCTCTTCCAAAATGGGAGCCTTATTCGCCGACGATATAAAGAACTCGGGCCGCAGCGTCCATGGCTAATGAGAAAAACAATTTCCCGGCTGAACAGTGAGGAGCGGAGTAAATAGAAGCTTTAAAGAGAGAGAAATTTGCTTCATCACACCAGCAGAAGAAGTGTTCGGAGACCAGCCGAAAGCAGTCGTAAATTCAATCCATAACCATTCTCTCGCCACCTGCCTCAACTTCAGGCCTTCGGGGAAGTGATCATTCTAACCAAGGAGCCGGTTCACATGTGGGAGCTGGCTGGGGACAAACCTTAGCCCCTTCCATCATTAATAACCCTCAATTATCTGAAGACACTTTACCAATCTAGCATTAATTGACATGGATAGTATTAACTGTCTCCACACTAGAATGGTTTCATACAGCCAGCGATGGTGGGATGATAGAGACTTAGAGAAAGGTCAGGACCTTTCATCTGATTTCCTGTGGTGGTTATTTAACAACAAAAACAGTGCATTATGAAGATCAATACCTTCTGTGGTCATTTAAGACCCAAGGCTTCAGCGCTATGCCGGGGGCAGCTATTGAAAAACAATAAGCCCTCTCAGCTTGATCCTTTACCTGTGATCATGGCTGTGGGAGAGGGAAATAGTCAGCAGAGAATCAGAAAGCAACAAGAGTTTTGTACCAAAATGAGATATCGACCAACTGAAAAATGTGAGCCGTCCTTATGAAAGAATTGCTGTCCTGAAAGTATAATTTAGCATGGATTACCATCTGAGTTAAAAGTTTTTTGTGGTGCCACTTTTCACCAAGATGTCGCATGTTTATCATTAACAATGGCATCAGACTATGGCATGCTACTATTCTGTTATATTATGTTATCCTGCATGTATTTTATATTTGCAATATATGTATAGGAACACAATATATACGTACATATGTGTGTATATATATATATATATATATATATATATATATGCATGTATATTTATGTGTGTGAATGTGTGTGTGTGAACAGTGCATGCATATGCATACTACATATGACTCACTGTAAATAAAATATGCTACGTATTAAACAGGCTCTCCACCAGTTCTATGCATGAAGACCAGTTTCTGGAGTGTTTTTTAAAATCTAAGAAAAACAACCCTGATGACATCACAGTGATGTCACCTGGGTTATCTCAACTGGGGCTTGGAGACTGTAAATTTATGACAGAACGTTACAAATTCCTCAAACAGCCTTTTTATTCGACACCACACAAGCTGCTGCTTATTCTACATAAGGTAGTTTTCATTATAATTCTTTTAATTTTATTCTGTGTTTGTGTGTTTAAAGGATCCCTACGAGCTCATGTCACGGCAGCCAGACAGTCTTTCTAACTCCACACCTATTGACATTACACACAGTGTTACAAGGGCTCCTAATGTCATGTCTCTTATTGGTATTGCTGACATCTCCATTGCCACCACGGCCGCTGTGTAACCGAGCCCAGCTGGCTTCTATCAATGCTATATGATCCGTCCGGGGGCAGTGGCTTAATGCAGGAGGCCCGAACAGCAAGTCTGCCGCTGGTCGCAGCTAATGATGTCCCGATCTCTGCAGCCTATAAGGTCAATCCAATATCAGGGTGTCACACAGTTGGAGAACAAGAGAACAAGGAAGAGGGAGAGACAGGGACTTGAGCTGGGAATGTGAATCCAAATGTCAGTCACTGGAATAGCAATCAGGTGTCCAGACTGTCATGAAGGCTGAGTGGATATTTGGATGTAATTTCATGCTTGTGTTCAGGAGTTTGTTGAGGTTCTATTAAAGGAATCAGTGAACCTTGATAGAACCAACAACACAGCAAAGAATATATTTGTCGCACATCAATTACATCATGAAAATCTTTGACATTGAAAGAAAAATGTGCTTAAAGTGCAACAATAGAAAACATCCGAAATTGTGCAAAAACACACATTATGCAAAAATCCACGCAAACGCCACCAAGCACACGCACACACGTACACGTGGTGATGTGATGTCAGACAGATGTTTAAATGACTGAAATACAGCCTATGAGACTGACAAAGTGCAACCTGTTGATGCGCCTTCTGACACAGGATGTGGCTCGGCAGATAAATTCTCTGGCCAGTGACAGCTCCTGCTGAAGGATGGGTTCAGGCAATCCAACCAATCAGTTCAGTTGACAGATTTCTGGACTCGAAGCTCGGATCAGAGATTGAACTCACCGGTTTTCCACTCAAGCCGTCTCCCTTAAGGCGAGCGTGTTATTTCACTGTTGTGACACTTTAGCTTCAAGTTTGAGATGCGCTCGCTGCTTCGTTTCTCTGGTAATGACTCTGAGACAGTGTTTAATAAATGCTTATTAAATTAATTTGGCTTGACTTTGTTTGACTGATGCAACCTTTTTAGGACAAAAAAGTAAGAAATATTATGCTATCAGTTACCAAACAGTCTTAGGGGAAATTTATTATGGGTATGAACTGAGGCCTGCAGCATATAAAGACATCAGTCCATAAATTGTACAGCAGTTCTGTCAGATGCCACAACACGGCTTAATAATGATAATTAGTTTGTTAGTCAGTTGCAGCAATTCCAACTTATCAAACCGCTGGTCAATCACACCATGACTCACACAGTTTTGATTTGTGTTACGGCTTCAGCCGACCTTTGCAAACCATTTTCGGCCTGCACATCTACACTGACACTGTGCATGCATACATTTAATAAATACTCTATAGATGAATGGAGGATGCTGCATAATGCTCTTATACATTTTTTATATTAAATTAAATGACTTCAATGCACAGATACAATACGGTAAACCTTTTAAAATGATAAGTATGATTTGAGTTATGAAAGAAACCTTCAGCTTTGAAGGATAATCACATTTTAGTGCAATTTAAGAGGCTATAAACACGAGAGGTCAGATAATCAGCGAGGTTGTACAAGTTTATCCAGATTACCTGAACCACTCAGGTATAACTAACTGTGCCATCTAACAGGTCAAAACTGAAGCGAAGAAGTTTATCTGTTAATCGGGTAATTATGTTAGCGTTCGCTCTTCCAGTTCAGTTTGGCTAACCTGTGGGTCTGTTCAGAACCTGCATACCCATCTGCCTTCTTTGTCCCTCTGGTTTTGTTGTAGCATTATCACTGCATACCCCAATCTCAGCACTTGGTTAACAAAGGCAATAACAGCTGAAACTACTATGATAATAAGAAAAAAAACTGCAATAAACCTGAATAAACCCAAGGCTTCGTCTGGCTTTACATATAAAGATGCCGAATTAAAGCAACAGTGTGAAACATCCAGTAATATACCATTAATGAGTCTGCGACCTGTGTGTGCTTTACTAGTTTGTGCAGTAACTTCCTCGTTACAGAGCCTCTGAGCTTGTGAGAGCAGTCTCTCCCACCGGACCTGAGGTGTTGCTGGATTAATCAGCCCATCATCCTGCTCGGCCTTACACCTCCAAACCTGCCGCATGACACCTGCGGACCTGTCGCTGGCCCAAACCCCCTCTATCACACCTCCGGATGCCCATCCTCCTTCACGGGGTGCACCAGGGGAGGAGAATTTGACAAATGACAGCTTGGTGATATAACTCGCCTATGATTCGGTGTTCAGCGAGTTGATCCAGGACAACAAAAATGGCACTGCTTGGAGCTGAAGTACCACTTGACAAAATCATAAGATGCCCATCAGACACGGCAGTAAATTCTCAACTTTCAATCAGTGCAAAAAGACAAGCTCTCCTTGCCCTGCACTTGACATGGTGTCTCAATATAACTGAGGATGGTTCGTTTGCGGTGATACACAGAGGAGAGGCCAAAAAGGATGATATCAAGGTAGATCTAGGTCAGCTTTTTAGAAGCGCGAATGCTCAAGTGTATAGTGAACACAGAGACTGGGTGTTGATCCTTTCAGGGCTTGGTATAAGCCCTGGAAGAGACAGCTGAGATGAGCCATGGTGAGATATTGGGAGAGTCAGAGCTTTGGCAGAAACTCAATAGAGCTTTAATGACCTGCAGTCAGGGCCAGCAGTGGCTCACAACAGAGCCAGGCTTTTCATTCTTCTGACCTTCAGAGGAATGAAGGACAGGAGGATTGCTCATCTGACCTGTGAGTGCTCCATCATATCATATCAAAGGTTGGAGGGTTGTGAACGTCTGAGACCTGACAACAGGTAATTGCAATTCAATATCGTGCATTTAAGAGAAACTCTATCTGGTTGGTGCCCTAAATGTTCACGACATGTGAAGGATTGCCTAACAAGAAATCCTGACATTTGAGTGTGTTAAAGCTTACCGTTGATTTCACAAGTTTTAACCCATTTACTACAAATCACATACTCTTTACATCACTGCTCCTGCACAGTGTGCTGCTACCCTATGGGACTTTAAACGTACTGTTTATACCACTTAAGGCAACCACTGTCTAACATAAATTTTTGTATCGAAAGAAATATAATGAATATATTTCATGTTTTCTATTTTCTTGTGAGATTTCAGCTTTCAGCTCTTTAAGCCACTAAAAATGTGAACAATCAGAGAAGGAAAAACATTGTAACCTTTAACGGTTAAGCATTGTTTCATGGAAGCCAATAATATAATCCTTCACAATCAACACAGTACAGTATACTTAAAAAGTGCTTATTTTTGTGTTTTAATACCTAACACTTTGCACATTGCATTTAGAGTTAGTAATTGTGTAGATCGTCAGAGCAGCACGAGAAGAGAGTGAAGTGATGTATCACATCAGCTGTTAGAGTTCTGTTTTCCAGCTGTTGCGACGGTCATTAAAGTGGACCTGGGCCGGAGAAGCTGTCCCCGTGCTTTTATTTCCACCCCTGTCCTGAAATAACAGTGGGTCGCTAATTCCCATGATTTTCAAGAGTCTGACCATTGATTTTCATATTGTGCAGAAATAAATGGAAATCAGTGACTGCTTGGAACGGTGCAAAAATGGAGCAATACGCCCCGCGAGGCTGTGGTTTACAGGGATTTTAGAACAGCTACGGGGCGTTGTTAAACTGCTTTTATAAAACGGTTACCACAAATATCTGGCAAGGTTTCATAAAATAAACACTCAGCAACACAAAAAAAGCAGTTCTTCCGTCAAGCAAAGTAGTTTTTTAGCGACATTTAGCAGAGTGGTTGTCAGGCAACACAGAGACGCAGTTGAAAACATGCTTAAAGACTGAGGCGATTATTAACATGCATGTGGACATTGCCATTAATCGTGCAAATGTTGAAGTAGTGTTCAATTATGGAAGCACTCCTCTTTGCTGGTACTGGGTGTTTAACTATGAACAGGTGCATTTTAACCAGAAGGAGGAAATACTTCAGCACCTTTTCTCGTAGTTTGGGCGCCATTAAGGAAACTACATGCGTATTTGGTGTATTTGTTGGCGTGTTTACCTGTTTTTCACAGTGGCATAAATCTGTGTTTATAGAGTATTATATAATGGCTTTGAACACGGCTCAGCCAGTCATTATCAAGGACCAGAACTCTGTGTTTTATAAATCTAAAACTGTACAGAATGAATTCAGCAAACGGTCCGGAAACATGCAGAGTATGCATGATTTAAAGTTAAAGAGGTAAAAATCTGCATTAGCATGTTCCTTCAAGCGTCATGTGTGATGCCGTACACAGCAAACAAAATGCAAACGCATGCATCAGGTGCAAACAGCACATCAGAGCGCGCAGAGGTGACGGCTGTAACTCGCTATCGGCGCAGACGTCTGATCAAACCCGAAACACAAACTTCTCCCGGCGCTCGTGTTTCGATTTGCCACACGCCAACAACTCCGCCCTTTGGAACGTAGCCCTCACCGAAGCAGTCCCTTTGAGGACTGCAGCACAGCCAGTCTGGCCTTTTGAAGTACGTTGCTTGGCAAATCAGCCGCTCCGCCATCCAGGGCCACAGCCTTGATTGGGATTCACAGGGCGTCGGCAGATGAGGGGAAACACACTCCACATTAATTAACACCTGGCCTCATTATCTGTCCCATGTGGCAGAGTCCCACTGGGGTAAATTTAACACCGCCTTATTATCATGGGGGATGGTGGTGGGCTTTCATGTGTGTGTGCGTTTGTTGGCGTGTATGAAAATCTCAGAGCGTTTACATAGGGAAAACTGAATCAAAGTCTTCTGTACATGTGTATTTGTTGTTGTTCTGCATATGTTTCTCTGTATGTGAGCAAGCCCGCATATCTTCCTGTGTATTAGTGCGTCTGCATGTTTCTGCCTATGTGACCTTGGTGCTGTGTGGGATTAGATTCCCTCTGATGTCAGGATTCAATAAAAAGCTTTAACATTGCTATAATGAGACAATGTTTAATTCTCTTTGCTTGATTTCTCAGTCTCTCTGCTGTCTCCCAAAACAGCCACTGGATAAAACGCCGCCTGTGTGGTAAAAAACTGGTATCTCTCGTGTCAGGATACTTTAATGGAATGCTTAATGCGGGCTGATATCTGTGGTAAAATAAACACATCACATAAATCTGTTTTGATCCTGTTTAGATAGTGCATGACACTAACAATGCCAGTGCTGTATGTTTGTGTCTCGCTGTGCCAAAAATATTTATACTCATCATTCTGAATGGGACTAAAGATGGCCTCGCTCACATGACAGGATCCATATGTTGTAAAATGTATGTGTCAGTTTTCTTTGAGTATTGTGTCCAGCATAATTGCACATTTCAAACAACATAGTTATACATGAATGTACACCAGTTTAGTCCCCATTTATGCAAATGGCCTCTTTGGTCTTGGCTGGGTTTTTCCACTCCCTCAACATTTCCTTTCTGAGAAACGAGGAGCAGCATTAATTTTTCACGCAATACGCTAATTTGGTTTTGTTCCAAGCGTTAGACGAAAGGATCAATATCAGTCTCGTGTCTGTGCATTGAGTGTGAAGCTAGAGTCAGGAGGCAATTAGCTTAGCTTGGTTTAAAGGCATGAGTCAGTCTGACTCTTTACGAAGTTACTGAAAAACTCTAAAACTCACCATGTAACACCTTGTATCTCGTCAATTTATTCTATACACAAACAGTGGCTTAAAAGGAACCAGGCTAGCTGTTTGCCTCTGCTCACAGTCTTTATGCTAAGCTAAAATAATTGCATCTCGGCTCTTGCTCCATACATGATGCACAGACATGATAGCTGCATTAATCTTCTTATCTTAGTGTTGAATTGGTTTTCTTAGACAGAAAATAATACTTCTACGTGCACACATGAGAAAAGAATGATGGAAACGTCAAGTTTTAATGCTCGCTTGAGTTAACGCGCTTAACGTGAGATGGAAACACTTTCGCCGAACAAGTTCTGAGCGAACTTTTATGTCACATGACTGTTCAGCAAAGAGAAGAAGAGGCCGTTTTCTGCAGATTAAAACCTCCCTCACATCCATACATGACACCGTCAGAAACGT
This sequence comes from Chelmon rostratus, assembly GCF_017976325.1. Classification (NCBI taxonomy): domain Eukaryota; kingdom Metazoa; phylum Chordata; class Actinopteri; order Chaetodontiformes; family Chaetodontidae; genus Chelmon; species Chelmon rostratus. The sequence continues at coordinate 19,948,755 of NC_055669.1, forward strand.
CATATTTCCATCGGGTTGTCTACATTTTTGTTCGCTGTTTGAGGTTCGACTGGAGAATTGGCGCCACCTAGCACAGCGGTAGTGGATGGCAACAAGCATTCCGTCGCTTTTTCTTTTGAGGATTTTTCTCTAAATTTGGTTCAAACTTGTGATACATTTGGATGTAAAACACAGCTTGATCTCATCCAGTTGAAATTCTGGGTGAAGACACTGTATAAATTTGACTGCACTGATGACAATTCCATTGAAAATAACTGAATTCAGCCCAACTTTGCTCTGATATAAATGCCTTGATAGGGACAGCTGGCCTTTGCTCAGCCACCAGACTTCTGTCTTATAAATCTTCTCACAACAGTTTACTAAGCAACCCACATTCATTTAATGTGGTTTGAACCGCTTTAAAACAAACGAAAATGAAAGCGTAATCCATTCATTACCCCAGAATGCCTCCACCCTAACAATACACTGATAAGCTATTCTAAAGTCATCGTATTATTGATTTTGACTCTTGGTAGCTTCATATAAGCAGCTTTAAAACACATGAAAGTCTGCCACTGTGGGATTTTAAATGCGCTCTCATTGAGAGGAAAATCAGAGGACACGGACTCAGTTCTCAGCCGTTTACAATGAGAGGCGGGGGTCATCGCAGAGAAATTGATAGAAACTGGGATGAAATTGAGAAAGCGAAAGAAAGAACAGCGAGAGTGAAATTGCTGCATTGTTCAGTGTGTTAGCTCATTGTGTGTCAACTCATCCTCCATCTTTTCAATCTGCATAGTTATTAGAGGCTTTTATTAATTTGAAATGCCAAAGTGAGGAATAAAGCATCACTGAAATGTCACCCTTTCACGGAGCATGATAAAATCACACCGGCCACTTTTGGATATGAACATTATTCCCCTCTGCACTTTCATTCCTTCCTCTCTCTCTCTCTCTCTCTACAGCACAGTCTTTTTCACTCTTTCTCAGAGATCGATATGTCCTGACAACATGATGGCTGGATTTCCTAAGGGGAGGTGGGTCGCAACAGTTGCCTGTCACCTCGCCATTGCTTCTCTCTTTCAAGTCTTTCCTTTTCCACTCAGTTCATGATTTCTCAAAAAATAAAATCCAAAATGGAATACAAACACATGAAATTCTGCCCTGTAATGCTTGACCTTTTCAGAAGACGCAGCCTGCGCTTTCACTTCTGGGGGATTTCAGTGGCAACACAGCGCCGGTGTGCTGCACATATGAACACCTTTAAGGCCAAGTTCAACAGTTAGTGAAAGTGATCAAATCTCACCTCTGTGTTAAGTGTAAAGCTGCAGTTGGGATGTCTTTAGCCTAGCTTAGCATAAAGACTGGAAACAGGGGGAAACAGCTAGCATGTCTCTCTTTCAAAAGAAAAAAAAAAAAAACACCTATCAACAATTTTAAAGAAAATGAAACCTGTGCAATTTTAAAAACAGCCTCAGTGGCCAGAATAGGTATCATAGTGACGTCACTCAGGTTACTGGGACGTTCATATCAGCTGAATTTTTCTCAGGAGGAGAAGATGGTGGTGGCAGCTTGGCAACAAAACAGCATATTTTCAATGAGACTTTTGGGCATTTTCCAGGTGTGTTTTGGCGACTAAATGGGTGTTTTAAATAAGAGGCAAACCAACTCCTGCTCAAACCTGGTTGGGTTTCTTTTCCGAAACCCAACCAGGTGGTTTAACCACAGTAATGCCACAAGAAGAAGAAATGTAAAGTTGCAACATACAAAACCAACATTTATTCTGGCTATTCCTCTGGCTCTGATTAAGTTGTTACATTATGCAATGACACCTGTGGCAAGAAAATTCACCAGCTCGGCATCATTGCAACTCCTAACCCACGATATTCATCAACACATGTCTGAACTAGCCGCTGGCTCTCGGCTCAGATTTGCTGCAATTGTCGAGTTGTGACATTTAGCCTGTGATGGTGATTCTAGGTGGTTTTCATTAAAAGGTGTTCAGCCACAGAACAGAACCATTTAATAAACACCATTAGACTAAACTAACGTCCTCCACAAGACATGCTATTGAGTAAAATAACGCTTCCCTTTTGGATTTCTGGTTATTTGTGTTATTTGAAATATCAGTATGATTGTGAATGAGGTTAGCCTCAATGCATGACTCCCCTAAAATCCCTAATTGTCTATTTTACATCTGTATTCATGCACAGGATGAAAAAAACAGACACATCTCATAAATAAGACTTGGCTAAACATCTTGGCTTCGGCTCTCAAGCTCAAGAATATTACCCAAAATGTTAAGCTTTTCCTTTAAGTATGAGAACACGTTGTAGTTTGATTGCATGTGTCAGGTCATGAAAATATGTTTTGCACAGCAATCAGTTTGATTCTCTGAAGTCAAAATGATAAAGATCATGTTCGTAATTCCAATTTGATTTCATACTTGCTGATCGCTGCCTCTTAGATCTGTTTCCAGAGACTGAAGTTTCACCGTAACAACCCTGCGAGAGATGCTACAGATCTGTGCTATCCTCCATTAACAGATTCCTGCTAGTGTTACAATCAAGATGAGGTTATCCGCTTTATCTTCATGTTAAATAGATGAATTCACAAAAAGCAGCTGTGCTTGTAACACAGCTGTTTTCCCACCAACACAGACTTTTGAGGTTAAAGCTTCCAAAGTGTTCCTCTCCCGTGAGAGCACGGCTTGATTGCTTGACACTCCTCAGTTTGGCCAAAATTATAGTCAGCGTCTTGAGGGAAGGGAAGTCCTTCACATGCACATGCACTTCCCTGCAAAGCAAAAAGCAAAAAAAAAAAAAAACCTTTGGCAGAAGGGTGAGCCAAGTTGAGTTTTTTTGGACAGCAACACAGAGCCAGCCTGCCAAATAGCTTTTGAGTAATTCAATTACTGTATCTTTTACAAGAATCCCAGTCTGCTTGTCAGGCATAAAGGGGGTGCTGAATGCGTGTGCAAGCACTGAGGGCTGGGAGAGCGAAAATAATTCAATTTAATGGTGTAAGGAATTCCTTTTATTTCTAAAACTACAGCGTGGACCGTCACGGCCGTACCCTCTCATCTCTTCATTGGAAAGGTAGGAGGGCTGAGATGGACACGGCAGAACGGGAGAGACAGGAAGCATGTCAAACTAGGTGAGCGCCACGGGTCGCCGCAATGTCGTCATCAAAAATAGTTCCATCAAAGCTCTGAAGTGTGCCGTCGCTCTGTAAGAGCTTCTGTCTCGCTGGTATTGACAGACACCACACGCTGAAATAACTAATTGTTTCCTGTGTACTGAGGTGTAAGACAAACACGGTGAATCACGGATGAAACATTCATGCCTGTACTGCAGCGTGCCTTTGCCAGGCGAGCGGCAGAAATGCGTTGGCATGTGAATCTACAGCAAATTAGTGAAATGCAGCTGGACGGCGGGAAGAAAGGAAGCTGAGTCATATCGTGAGGTAAGAGGATTTCCTTTGAATCACTCCAAAATACCATCTTATCTCCTGCAATTTGGGTCCTCAAGCAGTAAATGCTAATGAGATTAGTCTTTGTCACCCTGTTTCAAAATTCAAGCCTGAAGGGAACAAAAAAAAAAAAAAGATTTAATATCTTATGTAAAGTTTGTTGATGGAGGATTTGAGAAGAGATGAGAGGTGAGGATGCAGCCAATTCACTCTCCGTTTGCTCATTCTCGAATGTAAACTTAAAAGTAAAGTGGGCAAACTTTGTGTGTAAAAAAAAAAAAAAAAACCCTGTCCAAATCACATGGAGCGTGTCCCCGTTGTTCGCATCCGGAGATTTAATCTATATGTTAATTGTAAATTATGTCAGGTACACTTTTCCCCTGCAGGAGGTAACAAATTAAAACTACTGATAATAATTGCACATTTCAAACATTATCTTCTACAGAGAAGGATAATGATAATATATGACCTGCGTCTCCTCTATCAGCTACAACTCATGCTGTGACTGAAGTACAGTTTTTAGGTACTTGCGCATGAGTTTTCTCTTTTTCTGCTACTTTATACTTGTACTGCACAACAGTTCAGAGGCAAATATTGTACTTTTCACCTCACTGCATTTATTTAATTACTTAAGTTACTTTTCAGATTCAGACTAACAATACTAAATATAATCAACAAATAGATTTTTATAGGTTAAGAATAAACTTTATTGATCCATGGGGGATATTCACAAACTACCCAGTGATGTATAAAGTAAAAAATTATGTAAATAATAATGCATCAATTACTATAAGCCAATAATATAACACACAGGATGGCCCGTATTCTGAAATATGTACTTTAGGTACTTTAAGTATATTTGAGTATACTTTTGCACTACTTAAGAAAGAGTTTTAATGCATGCCTTTTACTTGTACCAGAATATTTTATAATATTCACAAGAGGCCATGAACTATTAGTCTGATTGCAGCTTCCACACTGAACTCGATGCTTTCGGAGAAACATGGGACCTGCAGTGCAGCTGTGATTTTTTTCCTTTTTCCTCTCACATATCACCGACTAATTGTGACTGATTGAGCTGGTCGTCTCTACTTTTCCCAACTTGTAAAAAACTCAGCAGCTCTTTTTTTCCCGCCACCGCAACATGCTGCTCTAATTAACCACAGCGAAGTGAACGTACAATGGAATCGATCAGTCGCCCGCCCGCCGAGCTGAGTCACGCAGATCCTGATGCATCACCTCATTATGATGCTCACTCATACGTAAAATATAAACACGTGGCCTTTGCTATGTGATGTAGTTGTGCAGCTCCTGTATGTTTCATAAAAACTGAATAATTTCCCCTGACGTTAGGCGCTCTTTATTCTAAGTGGTGTTGGGTGCCATTGCTCTATAACACTGTGGGGAAACTCGGAGTAATGCACATTATCTCATAGCTCAGCCTGACTTAGCAAGCTTAAAGACTGCCATAAGGCTTACAATAAAATTAAACACGTTCTAGCATTGCTTGACCATGTCGTAATAATAAAATGTGCCCTCCTGTTTCTGCTGAGTCTTCCGTCTGCATTGCGTGAATTAATTGCGCCTCGGCCCCAGCTTTGTTAAGTGGAAGCATATGTCACGTTTTCCCTTCATAATATCAAACACAGTGGGCAAACATAATATTGAACTACATCAAGGTCTGACAGCGTGCCAGCAGCTAGGCTCCATCGCATGACAGTGAGAGTAGCAGAGTGTGAAATACAGTATGAGCTATGCTGTGCAAACTGCTCCACACAACGATAACTGCTTATAGAACTTGAATTAAAGAAGTAATGTACATGACTATCAGGCAGCATTTGTATTAGTGATGCTCTTGTAAGTGAAGTTTACAGTGACACAAAGAAACCTGCAGTTATTATCTTTTTGGCTGAGGAAGCAATAATCCTGCACACACCTACGAAAAAATATTCCAAGGTGGCCTTTTATGTATTATGTCTGCTTTGGAAAAAAATTAAAAAGAACGAGGCACTTAGGCAAATGGTTATTGGCGCTCCATTTCAGACAGAAAACATGCATTCAAATGTTAAGCTGTCCAGAAAGACTCTGTCTAGTCGAGGCACAAAGCCCATCACTTTTTTTTATATCTCCATGCATAATTCATCTGACTTTGTATTTACAACCCTCTAAGAATTAACCTGTCACAGATCCCGGGGAATAATGCCGACATATCTCTATCTGTCAAGTGCTTCACCTCATATGGAGCATCCAACCTCCGCATGTTCAAACAAGGCATGGATATTATGCATCATCAGCTGACAGAAAACAAGGGACGGGGAAATTAAAAAGCCAGGAGACAAAAGATGTGGCAGCCGAGTGAAGGAATAAATGATGACTCCCCCCCCTCTCCCGGAGTCAGGGGACATGTTGCATGTCATCTCGGTGTCTTGGTACGCAGTGGTGCGGTGATGATGTGCTGGGCAGGGCCAGTTCAGAACAGAGTCAAGGGCAGAGGGTTGACAGGAAGCTAAACGCTCCAACTGTTCCCTGTCCCCAAACAAATATATGGATGAGTGAATCCACCCCCCACCCCCCCCAAAAAAAGGAAGAGTGCAGGGATCAAAGAGGGGCAATGGCAGTTTCTGCTATGACCTCTGAACTGCTCACTTATTTCCACAGCTGGAGTCTATGATGCTGATGCTCAAACTGGTGTGCATCACTATTTGCTATACAGTGGCCTACATATGATAATGATACGTCATTTTCTTTGCGTGCCAGAGGTCTGTGTGAGATATATGCACCATGAAGCGCCCTTAAAAATCCCCAATAGAATGAAAAATACACGTCAGTGGCATGAATACTACTTTCTGCTCACGTTCCCAAAATGCAGTCCTTTTTTCTGAACTGCAGGTTGTGTGACGCGATCAGCGATGACGCAAAACGATGATGATTTATGAGTTTAGTGAGCTGCGAACTGAGATCACGACTGCGTGTCTCTTATGTTGGGAGAACTGATGGACGGATTTTGATCACGGCTATAGGCTCAAAAACAGGAGTTGGATGAAAAGGTGATCGATCCTCGTGTTTAGTTTAATCAGCTCTGCCTCTAAAAAATCATTCTCACGCAGCTTCTTTGCAAAGGCAAACACGTTTTGTAGGAAATCCCAGAGTGCAGTTTCACCGGTGTCGCAAGGAGAGTTTGACCTCACAGTCTTGGAGCACTGTCACCTCACACCCGGGCCTGCCTGGGTTTCCTACGGGTAGTCACGCTTCCAAACACACGCGGTTTGGCTTAATTGGTGACCCTAAATCGCCCGTAGGTGTGAATGTGAGCGTGAATGGCTGTCTGTCTGCATGTGTCAGCTGTGATGGGCTGCAGCCCCCCTGCAGCCCTCTGAAGGATAAGTGGTTATAGCTCGTGGATGGAAGGACCTTCCTGCCTGAAATGAACAAGCGTGTTTGTGTGTTTATGTTTAGGCAGCGTGATGCTGGCTAAACCATTAATTCATTCTTTGGCCACATTTTGGTTTTGGGAGAAAAAGCTGAAAACAACACTGACAAATTATTACCATGTGAAGTTGATAAGATAAGATAAGATAAGATAAGATATGATAAGATATGATATGAGCAGTGATATGATATATATGACATAGAGCAGCATTTACATATATTTTGATGTGTCTCTCGCAATCCAGGGAATGCAAGCTCAATATTCTCCCTCCTTTTTTTTTCACTCAACCAACCCCTGAGGGAAATATTTGGCTCTTTAGCTACTAAATGCTCCACTATTCCCACCAGCTGCTGTTAAAACGAGGTCGACGAAAGCACAGAGAGCGAACGTTACAGCTATTACAACCAGTGGGAATTCTTTCCATTGTCAATATTACAAAAATGATGACAGAAGCTTTAAAGTAAGAGAAAAATTCTGGTCTTAGTTGAATCTTGAAAGAGTTAATGATAACTTGATGAACAAAACTGTGTGTTTTACCATCTTAAATTTAACACAAGCTCTTGTCTCCTGTTGTAAAGAAAAATCTTGCCAGTGAACTTAATCCAGGCATCATTTACTGCACATTCCCTCCAAAATATGACTGGCAAAGAAAGTTATTAGTATACAAACTGCATTTCATTTGAGACACTGCAGCCTCACTATTTCTGACAATGACCTCACAGCCTCCAGTATCCCTTTCTCTCGCCTGTAATCTATTTCTCTTTCTAAAGTCTATTACGTCAGTTCTTGCGGGCATGTAAGACACAGATTGAAAGTTCACAATGAGTCCCGCCATTGTCAGCAAAGATAAGTCTTCTGCATTGACTGTCAATAACGCAGCAGTCTCCGAGCAGCTTAGCGGGAGCTCTCGTCTCGTCTTTCCTCCCTAAGCCTCCGAGGAGGCCGTGTGGTGAACTGGCAGCCACAGCTCCTTTCATCCATTCTGAGAGAACTGAATAAAGTTCAGAGGAATTACAAGAATCTACTCAGTTAGACTCAGAGCAGCCGGAATAAGCACCATCGCTGCTCAGGTCTCACAAATGTTTATACGTTGCCAACATGACGTGGGTGAATCAGCGTGGCCGCGGATACTGTGGAGCATGTGGGCCGACGACAGCTAACTCCAAAGCTAGCATTCATTCATTTGGATCAACTGCAAGATCGCTGGAGAACGGAGCGTCTCTCAACTTCTGCCTCCAACGTTTTCCCAGCCACCTTTCAAAACCTGCGAACCGCTGGGTGAAAATGGCAGTCACAGTTAGAAATGCCTGACAGGGTGGTCTGTTTAAACACAACAGAATTTATTTACCCAGGAGATTCAGACTCTGAACATTTTGAGACGCTGTGGCCGCCATCTGCCAAACGCCTTTTTATGTTTTGTGGAATAAACATGTCCACGCCGATTAGTTGGCGAGTACAAATGATTTGCTTTTGCTCTGAGTTGCATGAAAATTAAACCTCATCTCTCCATGAAGTAGAAGTTAATGGCCTGACACTTTTGTGAATTGCCATTAAATCCACCAGAGCTAACCTGATTTGGACTTAAGAGAGGGAGAAAAGTGCTGTAATTAAAAACACTCTCATGTCTGTTAACCGTATCAAAAATGATTATGAGAGGTTCTAGGTGCAGATGCCTTTCAGCAGGCTTTGTTCTTTAGGGCTCACGTGGTGCAATAGTGTAATAATAATTGTCTCACCTATGACCATTTCAAATTAGTATAATTTGTATTAATCAATGAAAATGCTGAACATCCAAAATGTGTTTTTTTTTCCATTGGCCACAACAGAAAGCATGACTAAGAAACATTATGCAAATTTATAAAAAGTAATGGCACAATACATCAATTAATTCAACGTTCCTCTTTAATTACAGCGTATGTATGTTTTAGCTGACACACTGCCTGTTCCTGTGGATTGTTGAAAAAAAAAAAAAAGACCTTCCACCGGTGTTGGATGATATTGAGTGACAGTGCCACGGTGCACCACAGGAGAGCAGCCTTAATACCAACACATTTTGAAGAGCCCCTGAAGGTCTGCAGCTAAAAATAAAAACAGGGCTAACTCCCTGATGGAGAACACCTGTCCTAGACACTGTTTATCCTAGACTGTCTTTAATACTTGTCCTAAACATTTAAGAGAAAGCACACCTGGAATTAGAGCCCAAAACCAAAAGGGTGTCTTTACTATTTCATGCAAAAAGCAACAAACTCAGACCTTGAATTGTGAAAAAATAAATCCACTCTTGAATGATTAATGCTCTTTTTACGAGCACAGCCGTCATCCTTGTGCGACAGAGACGGGAATCATACAGTAAGCACAGGGCAGAGGGGTGGAGGGACGAGCCATCCAGGATTCTTTGACCGTCCGCTAAGAGGCAAACCAACTCCTGCTCAAAGAGATTAGACAAGGCTCACAACTGCAGGCAACTTGGTGATTGGCTAAAAGAGCTCATTTGCATGCCCCTCTCATCCCCAACGAACTCTCAGGAAGCACCCGTGGATAAGGTCACCGGGCTCAGCCTGCCTGTGTGCCAGCCGAGAATGTAAACAGATCAAACACACAACGGCTGCTTAGGCGAGCGCAGGAGGAGCCCGTGTCCTTAATCATCCGAACAATGATGACCTCAAAGATTCATGTCGGAGGTGACGGACACGCAGTCACAAGTAAGGACATCTGACAAGTCACGTGACGAAACCACACAAAGATCGCTGAAGTCCCCTCATTTGTATTCCTCCACCTCCTAGTTACATCAATGGCTGCACTATTTTGGAAATAAGAGAAAAGAAAGACGCAAGTTCACTGAAGAGGTAAAGTGAAATTGTCATAATCTTGCTCAAAAGTCTGCTCGCAGACGGAATGAAGTGAGGTTTGTCGGGAATCAGTTTAAAGGCACATGTACTTTATTATTTATTGTATAGCCATGACACTTTGAAATAAACATTTACTTCACCATAAGTTAAGCAAAAAACTGTCATGTCTCGTCGTGTTTGACGTTTTGTTCACTGGCGTCATGTTGTGTCTTGCACTTCCTGTTTTATTGTGAAACCCAACTTTCCTCTCGTTTCAGGCCCTTGACTTCCTGGTGTGTTTGTCTGTCTGATTGTCTGCCCCGCCCTGATTGTCTCCACCTGTTGCTCGTTACCTCGTGTATATTGTGTCTGCGTTTTCCCCTGTCCTGTGCCAGATTGTCTTGTATAGTCGTTGGTTCACGTCAGTCCTGTCCTTGCTACCTTGCATTATTACCTTGCCTAGTTATTCAAGAGTCTTTTGGTCATCATTTGCATTTTGAGAAACCTTAGCGCCTTTAGTTACCGTTTTCACCTTTCTCCATTTGTTGTATTTTTGTCATTGAGCTTTTTTTTGTTATTAAACCGGCTTCGAGCCTTTTTGATTTCCAAGTGTGTCTTGAGTCTTGCATTTGAGTCCAGCCTAAAAAAAAAAAATAAATAAATAAATAAATAAATTTAAAAAAAAAAATTGAGTCCAGCCTCAGTGTGCTCACCGATCAGCAGTTTAAGCTACATGATGCGTCAGTCAAGTGTTTTTCCATTCTTAACAAAAAAGCAAACATTATATACAACTATTCAATGAGCAAGATGAAAGTGTTTTTGTTTTTTGGATCTATAAAATTCCATCTTATCCCAGGAACGTTTAGCCATATAGCTACTCTGAGTCTGAATTTAGGCACTGCGTTGCTGTGAGCTAAATGCTAAAGTCAACATGCCAAAATGCTCACAATGGGACCGCTACATGCTGATGTTTAACAGGTAATGTTTGCCATCTTATTTTAGCTAAGGAGTATGCTAGCATTTGCTGATTAGCACTAAATAGAAGTGTCGTTGAGGCTGCTGGGAGTGTCGTTGGTTTGGCAGGTGTTCGGTCATGACAAACTGATGGTGGTGCTCGATGAAATGCAGGGGGTCACCAAAATGATTACAGTTCATCTTGAGGGGAACCAAACTTCACAGCGATCCATATGATTAAGACTTTTGTTTGAAATTACTATTTCTAATTGGTCAACCTCATGGAGAGCCTGGAGAAAAAAGAAAAGGATCATCAAAAATGGAGGGTTGATCATCTGGGAACCATGAATGTCTGCACAAAAGTGGACTGAAAGACTGACTGAGAGCCGTGCCGCTAAGCTGGCTAAAAATCAGATGCCCAACAGTACCACAGCACCTAACTGGCTGTGTAGCATCAGCTGTTCATGCAAGGGACATTATCCCACAATAATAATCAGGATAACCACATCATCCACCGGTGTCAGGAAGATCAGATACATTATTTGGATATATTAGCTTAGCTCTCTTTCAACATCCTGCAGCTTTTATACATTTAACTAATGTATCATGATTTAAAATTCATCAAATCTCCAGCAAAACAACTTTAATAACTATTTAATTTGAGCTAAAGCCACTTACAACCACAGTGTAATACATGCAAAACTGTGTAACAAGGACTATACAACATACTGTGAAAAGGAAAATAACACTATAATAGAAATGCGAAAACATGGATTAAATTGTGATAAGGCAATGATGATGAAATGAAGCATCAGTCCGACCACGCTGACTCTCTTTGTCTTCATTTTGCTTTATACACTCTCTGTGTAATGTTGATGTTGTGTATTCAGGACAATCTTCTGGGCTGATAAAGGTGTCACTGTTCGTTTTGATATAAAGCTTCACAGAACGACACACGCGACTGGAGACCGGCTCCTTTTTCATCCTACAGTGGCATTAAATGTCTCAATGCCATCTGGAGCTGCAAGAATGAAAACTCTCTTTTTAAAGATGCCCATTTTAATTGGTAAATATTTACTTGCAGGAGCTCTCGGTGGGCACGCACACGACTTCTAATGAAGCACTTTAAAGCCTATGGGCTCTCGCTGCTTACTTTGAGTGTGATTCTAAACAAATTCAACCTGGGGTTGAACTGTTGATAACGTTTGATAAGGGCCAATGAAAGACAATGCTAAACACTGTGGTGAGCATGCAGTGCATAATAACTGCGGCAGTACAATTACCCTGTCACCGTTAACACTGATCCATCCTGTGTGTGTGTGTGTGTTCCTGACATAGGCTCCTTTCAGGGACAAATTTCAGACTAAAGACCAGTTAATTGGGGACGGCTTGTCCAGCTGGGGACAAAAAGCCGTGCCCTCGATTAGAAAGCAGCTGCTTTTGGGTCAGCGGTTCAGGTTAGGTTAAGGTTAGGGTTAGGCACATAGTGGTTATGCTTCAGGTCACGCTAGGTCTCCAGAGAATGAATGTAAGTCTGTGCAATGGCCCCAAAACTGAAGTCAATATGTGTGTGTGTGCAGCTGTCAGTGTGGTTTGACTGTGTATATGCAGTCATGTACATGTCAAATACTTTGATATTGATACACTGTTTTGTGTATATTTCTAAAAATTGTTGCTGCTTACAACAGAACACCAGAAAAGCCAAAAATATTTTAGATATTAGGAAAATAAATAATGTTCTCCAATTGCATGCAACGTTTTGCACGAGAACACAAAATCCTCCAAGGGAACGTTAACATTTTTTGCAAGAGATTGCAAAAAAAACAAACAAAAAGAAAGTGCCTTTTTCTCCACATCTATGAAATTGCTGAAGATTGCAGAAAAAATACACTTTTCCTAACCCAAATACATCTAAAATATTCAGATTTTTAAAATAATTTTACTGTAATTCTATGATGTGCATGTTTGTTCATGTCTGTGAACTTGTGCACACACACATGATCAGGTTTGTGTGTTTAAGCCGGTAGCTGCCTGTATGTCCAGTTCTTGTTTAAGTGTGTATGTGTGTGTCATGTGTGTATGTGCTAATGTGCATCTCTGTGTTTTCACACCTGCGCTATATGCTCCAAGACTGGTGCATATATTGATGTGCTTCTGAGTGTGTGTGTGTGTGTGTGTGTGTGTGTGTGTGTTTGTGAGTGTGCCGGGGGATGTTAGCACTTGTATCCTAATGCACACCAGGTCTGTGTGTACATCAATCTCTGCTGCAGCGGCGGCAAGTTGCCTTGTATGCGCTGCTCCTCTATCCCTGACCTAGTATGCTGTGTGATCCTGCCCACAGCCTCATTTGTCTCCATCAGGGGACAGGCGAGGTTACGACTCACCAAAGCGCAGTACGTTTCTGGCGGATCTCCACACGTGATATTTGGGGGGTCGAGGGCCACTCGCAGGTACTTTGTCATGTCGGTGGCTTCTGGCTGACAGGCCATGTAGTCCCACGCCAGGCCCTCCTCCGTATAGATCTGGGACTTGCACACGTCATAGTGTCCCCAGGCCGCCGGGTAATGTTGCATGGCATGTGCCACGCTGGTGCACACGGCTTGCAGGGTGAACAACACGGGCCAAAGCATCGCTGATGTCGTTCTGTATGTTTGCTGGGGAACTTCTTATTGTCTTTACAGCTGCTGCTTTGTCACAGAAATGACAATATCGCTGGGAGTTTTCTAAATTACCTGCAGCTTTGAATGGTGCAGTGGAGCATTTGGGAACTGCGGCAGCATGTTGCTACTTCAGCGTGAGCAGCTTCAGGCAGCGATTAGCCCCCTTTCAGTTATTTTGCCTTCGATTGCCGCCACTTCTGCCTGGGTGATGAGGTGTGTCGACAAGTGAGCGTCTTCACGAGTGATGAGCGGTGATGAAAGGGTCAACTAACGGTCAGATGGGATGTGCAGAGAGGAGTGACACTCCTCATAAGTCAGGGGCTGTCAGATGTCTTAGCTTGATCTCCTGTCTGTTGTGGTTTTGGCCACAGGCAGCATCCTAAAGGACAGAAGAAAAAGACTGGTGAATTAAACAGATCGAGTAAGCACACAAAAACATTTGAAACACTATTAAAATATTAAGACAGGTTCAACGTGGCTTCAGGGCACTGAGGTGAATACATAGTGCTTCGTACCACCTACTAACACACACACACATAATGTACAAGCAAGCATAATTCAAGGCTCCACTGTTGATATGGATCCCTCAATAACAGCCTTGCCAAAATCACTGTATACAATTCAAATCAAGCTTGTTCTGCAGAGCCTAATCTCCATTTGATTTTCATACAAAAAGGCTTATTTCCATGTGTCAAGTCAGTGCGTTTAAGGTATCACCTTCTCTGACTCTTGCTCCTTAATAGCCGAATTTGGAGTTGCGTTTGTCCCAGTGCCTTCAGAGGCGTTTGGGAAATATTAAAGCAAAATTGGAAGACAGAAATGGTCTATTTGAGGGATTGTACATTTCTCTGAGCCATCACAAGCCATCAGTCAGATGGCGTAACTCGTCAGGTAATGGTGCCTGGCAGCAGTCAGTGGAGACCTGCACGATCTCCGTGTCGCAGGTAAAGAGCGTGTGCGGGAGGCGGAGAGGGGGGACCAAAATGGAGCAGCTATATACGGCAGCCTCCAACAGAGTAATGACACTGTAAATAGGAGTTAAGTTACTGTTGACTGTCGATGTGCTCAGACGGCCTGAGGTTTCGCCTCGGTGAAAAGAAGCGTGTGTTCCCGAATGTGGCTGCTCCGAAAAACGGAGTTACATTTCAATTTAACCTCTGCCGACTCGGGGTGCAGTTCTAACAAGCGTGTACAGTTATCCTCTTTTTGGCGAGCTTGCAATGAGACATCAGATCATTTATTCTAATGCACACTTACAAAACGCCTGGCACAACCTGCCGGAACATGCAGTTGAACCAGTAACTTTCCGGTCAGTAGCTTCATCCTCTGGCCTTCAGGCTACAGCCGCCCCCGTGTGACTGACAGTCACTGCTGATTTTTTTTTTAGGTAAGCTGGGGTTTGAGGCTTGTGGAAAGTCTTTTATGATCACAGGAAAGAGCTACTTTTCAATTTGTGTCAAAAGATTACAGTTTTTATCAGGAGACTATCCAGTCAAATCAAATTAATTAGGGAAAGGGTTTTAATAAAAGCTTCATCATATGAAAGGACAAAGATTCAGATCTGATTTGGGAATCAGAAACTCATCTTAATGAGTCGCTGCAGTCCACACATGCAGGCTGCTGCCTGTGCTCCCCGCCGACACGTGGAGGCATTAGAATTCAGTATTTTAACTTGGCCGTTTTGTCTTGGGCTGAAAATTGGGCCAGCTTGAATGGGTTTTGACCACATCTAAGGCAATTACTGCTTTCCTTCTCCCAACCTGATGCCCCTTTTACAAAATGACTACAGGCTTGAATACATTCCAGCTGCAGTGAAAGATGTTCATCTGAGCCGGAGAAATCATGTGCGCTGCTATTCAGGCTCGGCAGACCCTTCAAAGTGAGCCATGTCGGGGGTGCGGACGGCCGGCTGCATTCGACACACCTCTGCTGGGAGAGGGGGAAGAGTAGTGGGGAGACGGGGAATGAATTTTGCCTCTTTAAACATGCTTGTGTCAATCAAAGAGACTCCCTAAGAAGAGGCCAATTACAAATTTGATAACACGGCTGGAGCTCTGAGCGATGAATAAGCCATTTCTTCCATGGGGATGCGAGTATCAAATTTCATAAATATAAATGTCAGTCCCCGATCAGAGATGCATCATGGGATGGGCCAATCTCATCTCACAATTACACACACACACACACACCTAGATCAACCCCCCTTTCATAATACTGAGGTTGACTTTCATTATAAAACAGTCAAATTAGGTACCAGCGGCAGGGCGGAGGAGGTCGCTTATCTTATTTTTATTTAATAGGGAATATTCAAAGCTAATAAGCGACAGCAAAAGGAGCTAACCTCGGGAGTATTGGATTTAATTCATAGACACCTGGAGTAATGAAATCTATACAGATGAAAGCAAGGTGTCAGGATGCTCAATGAGCCTCCGTGGACAGACAACGTTCAACATCAGAGCACTACCAAGGTGACAGCAAAGGTGGGAAAAAAAAGCCACACAATATAAAATATTTCAAATCTGTATTCTGCTCAAGAGATTATCTCTGCATACAATAAGTGTTCTGACACCATTTAGACAGCTCATTCATAGACTCTGGAGGTCTGCAGCGGATGAATTAGTGGATGAAAATAGCTGATTCATGACAATTCTTTGTGCCTTCCTGGTTCTCAAAATATCAAAATATTTCCCTAACATGACACAGGAACAGGAACTCCAGTGAATGCACACTTTCCTGCGTCCCTGCGTTGACTGTATACCTCACAGTCGCATTCACAATTCAAGGAGCAACTCAGGAATGCTGTAATC
This sequence comes from Chelmon rostratus, assembly GCF_017976325.1. Classification (NCBI taxonomy): domain Eukaryota; kingdom Metazoa; phylum Chordata; class Actinopteri; order Chaetodontiformes; family Chaetodontidae; genus Chelmon; species Chelmon rostratus. Next base: position 19,964,884 of record NC_055669.1, read on the forward strand.
TCACTGAGAAAAATATGAGGTCAGATTCTATATTAAAAGTCATTAATATTTGAGCAGCTCTCCGTATGCAGGGAAAGAGAGCGAGAGCGAGAGAGCTTGGAGCCCAGGGTGACCACCTCACCTCTCTCTCTCTCTCTCTCTCTCTCTCTCTCTCTCTTTTCCTTGACTTGTTTTTGAAGCCTCTGAAACACCCCCTTGTGTCCGCTTGCATTCCATCCCCTGGGCAGCTCAAGCATGGCGGAGTGTTTTAAAAAGTCAGCAGGCAGCCGTGCCCCGTGGCTGATATTGGTCACACACTCCCAGCCAGACACTTAAAAACCATGGCGGATGTATTCCATTCATTTTACAGTAATCCCGCTAAAGTGCGGCTTTGCTCTCGGTCTCCGAGCGTGGCTTTTCTGATCCCCTCTTGGCTCTCATGCAGGGCAACGTGGAGGGGGGGGCTGTCCATGGTGCTGAAACACAGGTCTGCCCCTGTGCTCCGCACTGGAGGGCCAGCACCTTAAAGTCTAACATCAGTGACTGCAAGATGACACTTTTATTGATTTTGAAATAAAAACAAAAGAAGACTCTAACCGCCTCGACTGGTGCTCCCTCTTCGGTTCATCTCGCAACACTCGCTATTTTGTTGTCTGTCTGTATCGAGCACCTGGTCAGGATTTTGGATGCTCGCGCACACAATGCCGCCTCGCTGCGTTCATTGATTTCGCTGACTTCCAACCAATCACTTCTGATCCGCAGCCAGTTTGAGCAGACTGGTGCTTTATAGCTGGCTGATGAGTGCAACAATAAACGGGTTAATGCTTCCAACATTCTCCGAGCCAAGAACCAACCCTTCCATATGAGTCACAGTGGGATCCACTGGCAGGCAGAAGCATGTTTGTACTGGCACACATTTGTCTTCTTATTGTCTTTGTCTCCTACGTTCCCCCTCTCTGGGTCCCTCATTTAAACTCTCTTCTGGTCTTTCTCTCACCAAATCCTCTCCATGTCTTTGTCTGTCAATAGCATCCCTGCTGCTCTAGATCCGCAGGCACATAAAACAAGCAATTAATGTCCGATGGCTGCACTTTTAACCTCTGCGACTTGGAGTCACTCCTTTATTTACAACAAGGGCTGGCTGTGCCTTCCCGAAAGAGCTTTTTCCCTGAGAGGATGTGGTCGATGTGGTGACAGCGTGAGGGGTCCCTCAGCGTGGAGCCCAGCCAGACAGCCAGCCAGCCTGCACCACCGCCACACATGAAATCTGTTGCCATACATTATTCAAAGTTCTCCTCCTGAACCCCCGACATGCAAAAATTCAGAGCATGTTGCAGACATTTTCAAATCAAGCACATGTAAGATTCATGCAAGCAGAAGCACAAAAGTACAAACGTGTTACAATCAGTCTGGTCACATGCGCAATTTCAATATAAAAACAGCCGTTTCTCAGAATTCAATCACGAGCAGGATCTGTGTTCATTGTGTTCTGGGTCAGATTTTGCGCAGAGGAGAGGCACACCTAGATCTGACTTTACTGACCTGCTGCGCAACAGGTTACAGTCCCATCACTCCGCTTATCAAACGACTGAGGATAAGGAGGGCGCATTTAAAATGACAACAGCCTAAAGTTTACATCCAGATTTATCATCTCAGACATTTTACCAAACAAAGAAAATCTCATCAACACAGTAAAACTTCCTAAAGAGGGAAAATGTTAAATCGCTGTGGATATGAACTGCGGTGTTTTTGTTAAATTCCATACGAGCCGCTTTTTTAATTAACCCACTTCAGACCTGATCGCTGTTAACGTTCCGCCCATCAAACAGCCCACTGTTATTATCCTATTATTGCCCATTTAGTCACGATTGTCATCATCATACATGTGACGGTATGCACAAAGGGGGAAAAAGGCACCATCTGAAAGCTAAAGCACAACAATACTTACATTTAAATGCGCTCCGTGGACGAGCTGCTCATTCAACAAGTTATTTACAGCCGAGAGTAGAAGCAGGAAGATTTTCACACGCCTTTGACCAATTCTCCCTTTTCTAATTTATTCTAATTTGGGATCAATAAAAGCGATGTGTGCGCAGAAAGCGCACATTCGCGTGGACGACGCGACGGTTTCTCCTCTCTCAACTTTTCCTTAAACTTTTTGTGTCTGGCTAAAGCAGCCGCTCCTTCCAAATATCGTTCCGGGACTCGCTCACATTCAGACCCCGTCTCTCGCGCTCACAAACGCCGCCGCACGCCGGCTGGTGTGCGCAGGCTGTTTGGCTTTACGCGGCGCTGCTCTTGGCGCAGCGTTCATTGGAATGGCGCACGGCAAACACTTCAAGTGGCCGTTCAGGGGATTCACACCGCTCGCAAATTCATTAAAGTCCATCAACGCGTATTAAAAGACATCCCGGCGGAGAGCAACTCTCGGGGTTGTCTGGATTAGATAGATTTCTCAGCCCAGCCGAGTTGTGGACGGGAGAGGAGGAGAGAGATGCGCTATCTTCCTCAAATGGAGCCACTATGTCCAGTTACATGCGAGCGCTCCGCCGGGTCCTAAAGATGATTGGCTGGTAAAGCTGAACTTCAGACGTTGCTTTTAGGCGGTTGTTAAATTCGAGCTGTGCGCAAAACATTCAGAATAATTTATTCTAATTAGCGACTGATCCTCTAGATGTTAGGGTTTTCTTTTTATTGTGTTTAAAATGCGACTCATCGCAGGAATTCAAGAAAGCAAATGCTTGTTTTTGGCAGTGACGCTTTTTGAACATTCCTGAAAATGTATTTTCTCTCTTTTAATTTGATATAAACGCGTAACTCGACACGAACTGATCTGTGAACGGGGGCATTCTTGCAGTGGCATCGCTTTCCACAGCAGCGTCCAACTCTCCCCCGGCCCCAACAGCTGCAAGCTGAAACGCACTGATGTCATATGGAAGACACAACAGTTAAAACACCGTCAAATACGGCACACAGCAATGGCACATACAGTGTAATAAGGCACACCGCGTATATTACCTGCTGGAACAACTCGCTGAGTTTTATTATTAGGGATGCATGTGCAGAGGAAATCCGCCGAAACTTGACAGAGGCGAGAAATTCACAGCGCAACGCAATCCGGGTGCAACCTAAGTTGTAGGAATACGACTGTTTAAAAGGAGACAAATTCTCTCTCTGGAAAGATAATCAGACTATTTCTGGGTTGCACGCCGATGATCGCCCGGAGGTCACACGCAGATTATTCCCTTAACAACACCGCTTCAGGACTCGACGCTTTCGGAAAACAAACAACAACAAGCAAAATAAAATAAAATAAGATAAAAAAGATCTTACCTTCCATCTGAGAATGTGGGGGATTGGCTCTGCGCTTGCAAAAAAAAACAATGAGGGAAAGGAAAACTCCCCTGGCCGGAGTTGTTGCTGTAATTATTCGGTGGATTTTTGAAGGCAGAGCTGGAGGAATAACTACAGTTAGGTGCGTCTACCGAGCTCCCTTGGCGAGGAGTCATAGATGTCACCCTCTCCACTACAGGGTGCCAAGCAGCGCGGCAAACAACCGCGCTGACAGGTCGCTTTGAACACGCATTTTAATTGTGCTGTAATGCCAACTGGTGGAGATTGCACGATAAGAACAACCGCGCCCATCTGAAGGTCACCACAGTAATTGAGCAGACTGGAGCTCATGTCGGCGCAGTAAAGGTTCAAAAAAACTACAAACGAGTCGTGGAAGCAGCCACTGTAACGCTTTTATTCTCCGTTCATGTGTTTAGGGCTGTGCAAGCGGACTGTCCTTCAACGACAGAGCAGACTGGGCATGTTTTGATCCTGTGAAAGCAATTAAAGCTGCAAAATAAGCAGTGTTCTTACATGATGCTGATTTCACTGTAATCCAACTTGCATGCATCTTCAGCACCATGGACAGCTCCTGCACGCTCACCACAAGTGCACAAGAGGATTTTCAGTGAAGAAAGTTCTTTATTACTGACTAAAATGATGCTTTATAGCACTTTGCAAGAGTTTAGAGAAGAAGTCTCTGATGAACACAGTTCATTGTAGTAAAAACTAATTTGGGGCTTCCACTGGGTTCCTTCCCTCCCTCCTTCCTCCCCCTTTTTTTACATTTAGTTATTAAGACATCCTTCTTTCCTCCCCTCCTTACATCCATCGTGCATTCATCCATTTTATTTCAAAATGTAAGAATAAACCCACTGGAATGAACCACCTCATTTTCAAGGGGTCCATCCCGACCTTCTTTCGCTCCATCTCTTCCTCTCACAAATCAGATATACTCGTCTAATTTCCACACCTCTCCTTCGTTTGCTCTTTGTCGCTCCTTTCGCAGACTACACGTTAAGCGGCTAAGTGTTTAAAATGCCCCCAAATAGAACCACGGCCTGTATTGATTTCTCGCAAATTAATATGCAACGAAAGACCCGTAATCCCATTAAAAAGTGACAATGCCATTTCTGTTCTGATAAAGGCAGATTTTGGTCGAGACCGGAGCTGAATGACAACAAGTCTCTCATCCCCACTGAGGTAGAGTGGCTCACATTGTATCAGAGGGTTCAGCCTTTGCTTGGAGCGACTGCTGCTCTTGACATTTCCATTAAATCATTCCTCCTGGAAATACTACCATACCACCCTGACAGGCACATACATGACTGTGCTCACCCATTTTGATTCCTAGCTGTGTAGATAGATAGATAGATAGATAGATAGATAGATAGATAGATAGATAGATAGATAGATAGAGTATGCATCTGTATGCCTGATACTTTGAGCTAAATGCTAACGTCGCCATGCTCACATGCTCACACTGGCAATTCTAACATGCTGATGTTAAGCAGCTATAATCTTAATCATGTTTACTACTGTAGTTTAGCTTGTTAGCATGCTAATGTTTGCTAATTTGTATCAAAGACAAAGTACATCTGAGGATGACAACTCCTCTATAGTTGAAGCATTGGACAAAATGATGGCGCTAAAAGGTTATTCAGATTAATCTGTGCAAAATTTCATGGCCATCTATCCTACACTGAAAACCACAAGTGTTAACCTCATGGTGGCGCTAGAGAAAAAGTCAAAAGATCACTAGAGTCGACAGGGTTCATCCTCTGGGGACCACAAATGTCTGTACATCATTAACTGGCAATACATTATATAGTGGCTGAGTTATTTCAGACTGGATCAAAGTGGTGGTTGCAGTCCTTAGAGCCATGCTACTAGCTTGGCTAAAAATCCCAAAGTTAAAAACAATCCAGATGAGAGATTCAAGCAATTATCTGTGAAAAGTGACCCTGTGGGCGGCGGTCTTTGCTTTCTCCCCTTTGGTCCACCAACAGCAGCACAGCAGCAGCTACTAGACCTAAGTTCATTGAATATCGGTGTTTGCAAACGACAGCGGTGAGAATAAAAAAAATGCTGCAGAAGGTAGCTCTGGCTGCCACCCTGCCCTCAACTCCCCTGGTCAAAGGCTGCAGGGTCAGCTGAATGAATCCACAAAGCCTGCTTGAAATCACATCAGAGAGTCAGATATTCCTCCATAGCCGCTCCAGAGTGTCTCAGCAGCTCGCTACTTTGTACGATGAGGATGCAAAGGTGGAGTCTGCCCTCTCACCCGCCGTGTGTCCTCTCCCTCGGTACCACCGAGAGCTCGGGCTGACAGAGATGGAGGGTTTGCTGTTTGATTCAGCTCCCGGGGGTCTATTGATAGTTTCAAAGTGGAGTCCACCTGCCACTGCTTTAATCATCCGTGACCCCGGCTGCATGTTGGAAGACCGCAGAGGGGGGGGACGGGATCAGCCACCCTGTTTGTGTCTGTGCTGCTTGTGTGCGAGCAGTCAAGAGAAAGAGAAAAAGACGAAGCAGAGGCAGATACAGCGCGAGGATAAAGAAACACTCACGCCTAAAGAGATAAGATGGGGAGAAAGAATGAGTCTGTCGAGCCACTTTTCAACACCGCTGTCATCAAACCGTATGTGGGTTAAGATTTTCTCTGCGCTTGCGCTGAGATTCGGAAAAACACAGTTTTTTAGTCCATCCAGCATCAGGCTTCTTTGTTTCCTGAAGTGTTTCTAAATGTATTATTAGTGTATTTAGTCAGAATCTTCTCCAGTGAGTAGAGTGAATCAGCATGCAGGCACAACTTATGGCTGCCAAATTAATTCAATTTATTCCAAAGCCTTTCTTAAGGCCAAGGTTGTAATTATGGCATGCAATTAGAGGAGCTATAAATATTAGATAACTTCCCAATTCCCTGTGAAAGTGAACCCAAAAGTTGTTTTTTTCAGGTATTGGTAATTTACATAAAGATCTCAGAGTGCTTCTGGCTATAATTAAAGCAAAATTCACATACGGCTGACAAACATCACTCATCTGCTGTGGAGTTTGAGTGGGACAGTTGTTCTAACTGTTTACCTGATTGCATCACGAGAAGCCGGCTGATAATTGGAGTGAAACTTCATCTTTAAAGTGACAAGTTGAGCGACCGTGCGGTGGCATATGACAGTGTAGCTTTTCACCGAGTGAGGCATAGTTGTGAGTTTGAGTGGGTTGTTACCGCACATAAAAGTCTCTGTGTACAAGGAATATGTGACACTTTTCTGGAGAGTATGCCAAATCCACTGCAGTGCAGCTTAGAACAGGAAGTGATCAGGGTAAGGAAGGAGATGGGAGAGTCAGGAAACACGCTTTGGAATTAGTTCAAGCACTGCAGTGTGTCCGTATGTGCATGTGTGCGTGGGTGTGTGTGTGTGTGTGTGTGTGCGCCGGGGAAATTAACGCTCATTTGAATTACGCTCATCATAAGATTTATCTGTTAAGTTTGTAAACATCCTTATTTACGTCTACGGTGAAATTGAAGAGAAAAAACTAACTGAAAGTACTTCTCTGTCTTAGAGTCCTTCATCTGTTAGTTAAGAATATGATCAGTTAACTGTGTTGCCATAAACACATCAAACCATGCTGATGGTGATTGATAGTTTTGTCCAAACAGTCTACAGCAATAGTTTTGTTCTGTATGCTGCAGTGGCACCAAGTTGGAGAAACAACTGATCAATCTGCTTTGTACAAGGCATTAAAACTGTGATGTCATCTCCGTGCAAAGCTAGCTGGCTAATTAAAATGCTTCACTTACGAGTGATTGTTTAAAACGAAGCAACAAACTTTCCTTCGACTGTTCTGGCTGTGATTGCAGTGGAAAATCATGGTAGTGCAAGAGAGTGCAATCGTTTTCGTCTATTGAAAATACTCATCTTACTTTGCTCCATGCTGCGCTTGTACTTGGTGTGAAAGTCCAGAAAACATGAACAAATTGCAGCAATTCAGTCTGATTATTGGGCTAAGACTGGTGGTGTTGCTCCACCAATGCTTCTGAGGAAGTAGACCACATTACTGCGGAAGCTCTCTGAACATGTCACTGCTTTTTTGCTCCCCTCTCTTTAATGGCATCTCTCTGGATCTTTTCGCAGGTGAATGATTCATAATGCACCACTGGGCCTTTGAAAGCCTTCGAATTAAAATCCTTTTGCACTCGTACATACAACGATGGACAACAAGAAAGCTCCTCAAACGTGAAGCCAAAGCATCTTGATCGCCCCCTGGTGGCCGGCTGCACTATAGGTCTTAAACCCCGCCCCCTCCCTGTTAGCGGATGGAGGTCAAACACGTTTCCCAAAGATGATTTTCCCATTTTAAGTAGTTGTTTTCACGCTGATGTATGTTCAAGTGTTCATTTTCCTGATAACTTTGGTTTGAATTAGTAATTTGATGCTATAAAAGCAGGTGTAACGACCGACAGCTAACCCTATCCCATCATTAAATGGTGGCGATGGAATGTACAGGCTGGACCTTGATGCCGCTGCTCTAACCCTTGATCACTGTTGCACAGACTGACCAGTAAAAGATGACAGCGCCTGCATCTTTGATACGAGTCATGCGACAGCTTTACATGACAAATGTCATGACATCAATGCACTTTTAAGCCTCGGGAAGCATGCATGGCTCAATCTGTACTTGAAGCGAACAACCCAGTGTTTTCGGTCTATGCACAACAACCCCCATTAAGGCGGCTGACTGAACTAAACCCAAAAGGACCCTGAGGACGACTTCTGTGTAAAATGGAATATTTTGGATGAAGTTCATTACTGAAGCAATTTAAATAACACACAGGGATTCATTTTGTTCCTGGTATACTTCATCATTATTTCCTGTTACTTTCTACGTTGATAGATAGATGGCCAAGACTGTACTCTTTGCACTTTGCATGCTGGAATCTGGAATGAAAAGTCTTGTTGAGTGGGTGGCACACTTCCATTCTCTGCCAGGTATGCGAGGCAAGAGGGTGGCACCTCAGCTGCACCAAAACCAGGGCATGCAAGCAGCTGGAGCCCGGCAACTCTTGCCTTGAGAGGAGCGGGCACAGCGCCAACCTCTCTGGGAGCTGTGCTACATTTCAAAACATGATGGATGGCACGAGTCACTTCGAACCCTAACAACAAATCAGCTCATCAACGGCCCTACTTAATATTTAAGAGGAGATAAAAGCGTTTTAGGATCAAGGCTAACATTTAAACTCTAATGAGGTGATGAGTGCGGACTATTCCCATCTGAGCGAAAGGCCAATTGACACGTTCAGATCATTTCCTGCCCTCTTGCTTCAGTGGCCAGATGAGATGATGCTGTTGAGTGTTTAATTTGAGGCTGTATGTACATGTAGACGGCTCCAACGCACCACAGGCGTTTTTTAAATTTTAATGGCAAGACGACCTTGAATAAGAATAATGATGATGATAAAATCGACGTGCTTGTCGCAAAACAAGCTCGGAAGCGAGGCTATACAATTACTGCTGGTTTTGAAGGTGTAACATAGCATCCCACTAGGTAATAGACTGCAGGAGCATTTGCATGTTTTTTTTTTTTCTTTTGTGGCAAAGCATTGATTCCGATAGCTCTGAGTTTGATACGCACATCTACAAACCCGTGTGAGCCTCTTGACATTTATTAGGTACGGCACGCCAAAAAGTCCACATATTCCCTGAGGTTCTTTTGCTGTGTCTTGACAAGGTTTAGACCTTTTATGTGGTGCAGTGGAGAGCTGAGATTTCCTTGCAAGATTTCTGGTGGATTGACGTGCTGATAAACACTCTGCAGTCTATGGTGCGTACGCTGGGTTTGTATTTCAGATGACAGCTGACCATAACGTGTTAACTGCTGCGTGGCTTGATCTTTGCCTGGGTTTGACACTCGGTGCGGTTTAAAGCCTGATTCCTGAGAAACCGTGGCGTCAGTTTTTGGAGCATATTGTGAAGTTTATTAAATCATATCTCTCTGTCAGAGGGGGGGTGCAAAAGAAAATCATTAGAATGAATCAGGCCAAGATAGTATTTCTTGGCTTGACAGTCGTGTCTTGAAGCTTTTCAGTAGCTGTGTGACCACTACCCTGCTTCCCAGAAGGCAGACTCGGATGGAATATATCCCAGAATCAATTATCCATAAATTGGATTGTGTTACAGAGAACGGTGGCGAGGAATATGTCTAGTAGAGGCACTCGGGAGACACTCAACAGAGTGTAACCAACCAACACTGGGCACAATTTAACACAGTTTAGCACAGACAAACGTTGCCACTGTCATTAATTAAATTTTCATGCAGCCATTCATTATTTTTTGTCTGCTACTACACATCTCTGTCTGTTTCAGGGGCAGTGCAGCGTGGGCGTGGTCCCGCAAACATGAAGTTATTAATTGATTGGATTTTTCTCGTGTTCTGCCTTATTAATCACCTGACCATCAATTAAGCCCCGCACAGACCGTACTGAGCATGTTACTCTCATACATCATGCTGTTTGTGTCTGACATGTTCTGAGCGGTTCATTATTTCCTACATGGACCACCAGCAGCTGACAAGGTAGTCGCTGACCTACCCTTATCTGCTTTTGATTGAGGGTAACAGATTGTGAGGTGGAGACTGCTCGCTAATGTTTAGAATATCGATCCAGTAGGTCACCAATACACTGTAAAATAAAGTCCATATTCTTCATTTGTGTTTGTAAATGCTTGACTAAGCATTCGCTCACCCACGTCTAATCCACTGTTCATCGAGGTTAACATATCGGGATGTTATGAACCACAGGGACTCGTGCTGCTTATAAACTGAACTCAATCGCTAAAGCTGCTGTTGCATCGGGAGGAAGGAGATCACATCAACAACTCCAGCCGGCTCAATGAATAACAAACCTCTCGCTCCCACCAGCTTCCCTAAACTGCAGGCGTTTCCCTTTGAAACGAAAAGAGTAGAGAAATTTGGCTTACTGCTGTTTCTGAGATTATTATGCAGCTTGTTTTCAGCAACTAAACATAGCAAGATATTAGTATATCTAAACATATGTGGACCAAGAAACATTTTGTTATATAATAGTGAAGAATTACCCAGCATGGCTTCTGCAGCCTCGGGGATCGAGTCCAGACAACCTTAGTTGTCAAGTCAGTTCTCAGAGTGAATCCAGTCAAGTTTGGGGTGAGGGCAGGTCCAGAGAGAACTGCAATTCAGATTATTTCAGGGCATGGGATAAATACCTGGTCCATAAAGGCCTTTTTAAATGTAAAAGCACCTTGTAAGGACAGGATCAGAATGCTCACATGCGCAAATACGCGCTGACAGAGTAAGTTGTTCTTGTTGTCTGTACAGGCCATTAAGTGATGATTCCACTATTTGTAATAAACTGTCCTGATAATAAACATCGACCTGCTCTCCATCTGTCTTCTGTTCTCCCACTTCCAGCTATTTAGAGGAACTGACTAATCAATTCAGTGATTTTAAAATGTCCCTTGCATCTAAATGTTTCCTTCTTGGAAGAGAAGATTACAACAACAGGACATTTTTAACGGGTATCATCTGTGTTTTTGTCATATTATGCAAACAACTGAGAGCAGAAAAGTCAAGTTAGATAAGTCAAGACCAGAGGTTAAGTAGCTTAATACTGTATTCACATAAAAAGAGACTTTGCTGCACCATTTATATCCTCCTGGGTATCCCTTTAATATCTCTAGTTACATGAGGCCATTGTGGGGCACTGCTAATGAACGAGCAGAACTCTTCTATGGCAGCTTTCTGTATGATTTTTGCACAGATGTGGTGATATATCTTGATTTTGAAGGTATTCAGTTCACTAGATTATTTATATAACACATACCCTGATGAATATTGCTCACTGATATATACATACTTATTTATATAAATTAATTTATCTATACCAGGCATAACGGGCCATGTGGCTGCAGGTTTTCATTCCAACCAAGGAGGAGCACGCCAGGCTGGACTCATTTAATCATCTGATCTCACTCTTCAGCTGATAATTAGGTGACCTCTTGACTGGTTGCAACAAAAACCTGCAGCCACACTGCCCTTGATGGAATAGTTTGGACATGCCTGATCTATACTGTACCACTTTTTAATAAGGCACTCCTTAACCCTGTAAGGCCCACTGTTGCAAAATAACAGGTATTTTACCCTTTATGTAGTAAGTTTCTATTTTTATTGTCTGTTTTTACTGCCTATTTTAAGGTACAGCACTTTGGAAACCTTGAGTTTATTTAAACTGTGCTTTATAAATAAAGATGGATTGGATTGGATTGGATTGGAAGTACAACATCAGTTTTCACTATGCTAAGAAAAACATCTGCAATTGTTTTTTTGTTTTTTTAAGACAATTTTTCACAGTCAGTGGGTCCTATTGTTTAACCCTGCGATGCTATCGGATGCCACCAGGCCATGAACTCACGCAACCTGCAAACTTTGGGGGTATTTGGGTCTTACAGGGTTAAGGTGTTTTTAAGTTTTGACTCATAACTTTCATAATGGTTAACAAATTATTTACTGAACCTTATAGATAATTTATAAGCCATTAAGAAGACTAACCTTTGGGTTTCCAGGCTGTGAATAATCCAGGCTGGTGTTTATCCTCCTCCAGCGTTTTTACTAGCTCTTTAGTTCATCAGGAAGGCCAGAAAACCAGTTCCAGCACCTTCTTAGAAAAGAGCTGCGTAGCATCTGGAGCACTATTACAAACTAAGACTAAGCTGTAGGAACCTTTTATTAATGACTTATTAACATGCACTATTGCAGATGACTGGCTAACTTTTGCTAATGACTTATTATGAAGGAAGAAGCCTATGACCACTTACTACCATTTATAACTGCTCCTGTTTATGCGTTCATTGGTATGCTGCAGTCAGAGAAGTTGGTTGGTCTTTACTCCCGGTATTAACAGGCATTGACATGCCTCCAGCTAAGGTGTTTCATCAGAAACTCAGGTGATTAAAAGTAGAGGGGAAGCAGATTTTCGATTGTTGGAATGTCTCAGCCACAAGTTTTCTGGAGCATTGCTTGAGCTGACTTTTATGTGGAAGATAACTGTCATCACATATTTTTTTCTGCCAATCTTCCCTCCCCCCCAAAACATGATATTTTTGGAGATAGAGCTACTGTATTTTACAGGCTTACGTATTCATCCATAGAGTTCTCTGTTCTTCCTCTATACTACCCCCGATATGTATGGTACTTTTATTTATTCCACCCACACGAGCAGGTACATGTGCACACAAGCACGCTGACACCAATACACAAACACACACAAACACACACACAAACACACACACACACACATCATTCTAACAAGAATACACATATTTGTAAACACCAGCCTCAAACGGAGGCGTCCTCGCCAAGCGTTTCCTGTTGTTTTCTCGTTCGGGTTCACCGTGCTCCTTGAAGTAACCTTACTCATTCTGAGAATCTGCAATGCAGGCTGTCTTCATTTAGGTGTTTGTTGGGTGGGCAGGACGCAGGCTGCATTATTTATGATGAGGCAAACCGGCAGCAAGTGATAGGCACCAAACAGACACGAGAACAGCCCCTCATACCAGAGTGAAGCAATCAAACGCAGTCCCCGTGCATTTAGTGACGCCTCATGACACCTCTTTTCATTTTAGACATAAAACACTGCATCCTCCCCTGCTGGGAGCGTCGGAGAGGACAAAACCGAGAAGCCTCAGAATCAGGGTCCTGAGTGAACGTGCCGGCATATCTCCCCCCACAATGTTGGTGCCGATGTGTTGCAACTGATTTGTCAAAGAAGAAAGCAGCGCGTAGGTATCGTGATAAACATTTCTCCAGATCAACAAGGACACCTCCATCTCCACCCCTCATCCGGAGGAAACGTTTCCGCAGGAACAAAACGTCACATCAGCGCTGAAATAGGCAGCCGTCTCCTGGATATAGACAGATCTAATGAATTCATATTACAATGCAAATAGCACAGATCCATTATCATCCACTACCGAATCCCTTTTGTTTGTCGGGATTCACATTAATCCCAGAATCCGGAGAGTGGCTGACAGACAGAGACTTACCTGTGATGTTCATGTTATGGAAAATGAATAAAGCATGAAGGCGAAGTGTTTGGGTGCAGACCAGGCTTTGCGGAGAAGGCAGGGTTGGGTTGAGAGATGCAGGGCTGGGTGGGAAGGGGGTGTTGCGGGATGGGGGGGCGGTGCGGAGGCCACAGGGTCCGCAGGCCAGGTCCGCTGAGAAATCCTCAGCTTTCCTTCAGTATGCAAGGCAGGTGCTGGAATCCAGCGAATGCTCTTAAATATTAAACGCCAACCACCTGCAGTTTTTCTCTCCCTCTCTCTATTCAATAATAGAGGACAGCCGTCGAAGCTGCGATATTTCTGCGTGTGAGAGGGTGACGGTTGCATAACAGCGAATGTCACAAAGCATGTTTACAGCAACACCAAAACATAACCAGCCAAACGTGTCCATGTCATTAGCAGGATGTACAGTAGATCCTGATGGATGAATAATGAATATAATTTGCTCTCCACTGAATCACCAGGTTTCCCAAATGTCACGAGCGCCTCTTGAGTTGCTGGCTGCCAGCTCGTTCTTTTTATCTTTTGATGGCTAAAATGTGAACAAAATGCAAATTTCTACACATTCCTCCTCGAGCCGTGGCTGCCGTGCAGCAGTAGCCTCATTTGTGTATATTTTGCTTAATTAGATAACCACAGGCTTTGCATTTGACAAATAGATAGTTTGTTGATCTTTTCATTCCCAGAATTGACTTCAATCCCCAAAATGGATTTGTGCATTTCTCTGGAGGCCCAGTGTTGGCCTCATTTCCTGATCAAAAGAGTTCTCTCTTCCTGTCTGGGATAAATCTGGGATTAAATGGCTATCTTTGATGACTCACTTAGCAAAATTACAACCCTGTCTCCAAAGATTACCCTTCCCGCTGCTTTCTTTTTTCCCTCTATTTCTGAGGTTTGGCCAGTTAAAAGACTTAATTTTTAGATGTCAACTTGAAATCAGAGCTTTTTTTTGCGTCCTCATGAGATAATCTGTCTTTTTTCTTAAATCGTAATCATTATGTATTTCAATTAGACGGTGACATCTAAGAAAAGATGGCAACAATGTGCGTCATGCTGTGCGTCAATCAGGTAAAAGAATATATTCTGTTCAGATGGAAGAAGATGGAATCACAGATGTACCTACGCTGGTTAGGTCCAATTATAAACAGTCAGACAAATTAAATTTGCACGACAAAATGCTCCCGTAATGGCAGTCCCCAAAGACAGCGAGAATTAACAGTTTAAATATTTAAGACGTACCCGAAAGGTCCAAAGGAAGAGGAAGTTCTCATGAGTCCAGATTCAACTCATTTACTGCTGCTGCTTGAAAAACCCCTATTAGATTTTTCTTTGAGTTTGGATTTCTCACTCCCTGCAAAACAACGTGATTAGCTTAGCTTAGCATAAAGATTGCAGGCAGGGGGACACAGCTAGCCTGGCTCTATGCAAAGTTTCTCATTAATGTATTAATTTGTACAAATGATAAAGTGACAATGCAACAGCAGCCGAGTTCAGTTTCCAGAATTATAAACTGTTGTTCGTCGAGAAACAGTTAGCAGATAACAGCAGATAAAACCCCCTAAAATCCCATATTTAAAACTTCTCTGTCTTACAAAGTAATCAGATATAAAACGTAATACTGAGTGAGCGTCATATGTGTTGGTAGGCATATTTTTGACGTCCAGTCAGCTCCACCTCGGCTCCAGCTCTGCACGTAACACACAAACAAGAAGGTGGTGACAACCTCCTCGGCTAACTCTTCTCTGCTAATGAAAAGGCTAAAAAAGTTAACTTTTCCCTTAAATCTTACAGCAGCTAGAAAAGGCTTCCAGTCTTTGCACGCTCCAGTATGTTTAAGACATTTATGTATAATTATGCAATGTAGTATTCATGTGAAACGCTATGTGTGATACCTTTACCAAAGAGCGAGGTGATGGCGTGAAGGTCCGTCCGCATTCGCCGTATTCGTCTCACCCTCAAGTTTATTTCCCAGAATGTTAAACTGTTCCTTTAATTTTGCCATAGTTGTGCTCTGTTTTCTGCCCTTTGCCTTTGCTGTTCTCCCTCTAAGCTGTAGTATTTACTGCAGTTCGACAGAGCAGACATGCAAATTGTGTGCATCGAGTCATTCCCTTTTCTTCAAATGACTTATTTAAACAGTTCCTCGTGGATGCTTCTCTTTGTCTTACTTCGAAGCTAATGGGAGAGCAGGAAATAATGGGTGGTTTGTTGCAGCTGAGACAGGGAATGTCATTTGTATGAATGTCAAAGATGTAAGGAGGTATATCTATACCCCCGGTGCAGCTCAACACAATGAATATATAGAGTTCAGTCTCTGCTCTCAGCCAGTGCAGGGACGAGGCAGCCAGCATATGGAAATGAGCTTCCTTCAGGCTTTTTTTCTTTCTAATATTGTGCGTAGTCTAGTATTAGTGTCTGGCAACCAATGGGAATATTGCATTGCATGAAAAGCGAATGCTTACAAGAACAGCAAACGCAGACTTCCCTTCAAGATTTTCTTCGATCAAGCTTTGAATCGTCCCCTAACTCCCTGGGGTCAAGGCTTAGGGCTCATGTTGTCAAGTGTGTCCTTTATTTTTTCCTGCTTGTGTGTAACCGCAAGTTAAATAATGGATTTTTTCACCTTTAGATGGACAAATTTGAACACTAGAGAAAGGAGGGCAGGACGAGACAACAGCTCAGTGGCAGTTGTGTTGCGTTTATGTGACCAGTTTTTTAACATGCCAGATCAAGCAGGATAAATACTTTCCTATATATTATATATTTTAAAAACCTTTCATTGATTGCATGTTTTCAAAAATGATGTCCAAAGTCCAAAAAGCACGTTACACTTCTGTCTCTTCTTGTGCACAATCTTAATAGTAGTAGTAGCAGCAGCTAGCGGCAGTGTCAGTGTCGGTCAGTTGGTCGGTGCACCTCTTCGATCCAGGCTGAAATACCTATTGGATAGATTGTCATGAATTTTATTTTTTTACAGATATTTATGGCATTAACAGTTTTGTTTTTTAGTAGAGGGGCGGATGAACTTGATTCACTCTCATGAAGTGCAACGTTTCAACGCATTGTGTCAAATTAAGACGCTTCAGACGTCACCGGTGCTTGAGAGTTTGAAGGCGAAGTGTTTGCAGACCACTTTTGCAGATAAAGTATGTGAGAAGAGAGGAGAATAACTGAGAAACATGAAGATCTGTGCTAGAAAGAATCATAAGTATCAGAATGTTTCCACCTGGAATCAAGTGATATTGTCATAAAGGTAATAGTTAAATTGAATGAATGGGACTCCAGCTGACTCCTCGTCTCATATTCTCATATCTGCTTTGCCTCCCTGCCTCCCCTGTCACTCCTGCCACTCCCTCCTGCCCTGCAGTAACCCCCTTTTTCCAGCCACTCCCTATCACCAGACCTCCCCCGCCCACCTGCTAACCTGTTCCCACTTTCCCCGTCAGCCTTGCAGTATATATACCGGTCACTCAGCCAGAGCTCAGTGCTTCTGCTTTGCAGTCAGTGACTGTGATCTTGTGATCCAACTGCAGGACTCTTCTGCTGGCCTTCTGGACTTCAGCTCCTTTCTGGATATCTTTGCAAATTTGAACTTTCACTTTACCTTTTTGGTCTCTGAGTTGCGTTTCTGGGTTCACGCTTGCTTCCACTTGTTTGCTACCCATACGAAACGTTACATATATATCCACCATGAAGTTAAAACACATGATCCCGCTGTGGACGCAGGGCCTAAACTGCAACAAAAAAAAGCACATGAATGTTTCATCTCAGCACAAATATTTTATATGTGAGCTTGTTGGACAGAGCATTTATTATTTTGCTCTAACACACTGACCAATAACAAAACCCTCTGAACAAACATAGTACAGATTTAATAACCCGCAGACTTCTTGGACTTTTACTGCAGACATATGAGACTAAAACAACTTAAAACAGAGAGGTGCTGTTGTGCTTCGGTCTCACTCTTGAACAGCTTTAAGTTTTGCAAACGACCAGATGTGAATGTGGCTTTGAAGCAATGTTTCCACCAGATGGACTGACACTCGTGTTAATTTTGTTGGATACTTTTTATTTAGTCTTAGTTCTATGTTAAACGACCTTGCTAGTTTTTATCAGATTTTGTCAACCTCATCCTGTTTTAGGCAAAGTTCGAGACTTTGGTTTGACTTTTGGTTCTCCTGGAGACTTAGGCAAGCAGTGGTTATGGTTTGGCTAACACTAACCCTAACCTTAACCTGAACCTAAACCTAACGTTAAACTAACCCTAACCCAGGTCTTCACCTTCAAATTTAATCATTTACATTGCAGGGATTTGTGTTTTGTCCCCATAAGGAAGGCGAGTCCCCACAATGTGACTGTATAAATATCAAGACAGATGAAGAAATTAACATCTAAATTTAATTGTTTTGTTTTCTTATATTCTACATCATTTTTTTTGCATTTGCAAACAATTTCCCATTCTACAGAATCACTGTTTAACATTCTGTTTTGTTATTTTCAGACGAAAACACGCTGTTAACAGCATGTTAAGCGTGTTTTTCTGGTAATATTCTTGGATAAGTGACAATGAACAAACCCCCTGACATGCTGACAGCAGTCTGGATTCAAACCCACTGACGCGTGAACCACCTTTTCCCACCACTACATTATATCTCAATAAAAGAAAAGTCAACAACATCCCCTATAATGGAGCACTCCGTCAATTTCCCCTCAAACTGTGTCATCCCAGATGTGTACTTAAAAGTTAATCCCATTTTTAGGGGCAATTGTGAATGTGGCACACTATATAGAGCCTTTTCTTGGTTAGGGGTGATAGTGGTAACAAGGCCCAACAGGGCACTATCACGGTGCATTTCAAATGTCACCGTCCTGTCATTGTGTTGCTGACAGCTGTGAATGGCAGAGACAGAGAGGTCATAACGGGGAATTTCATCCGCTCTGTGGCGAGGGGCGCGCTGAGACATGTGCACCTCTGTCAAGGCAATCCAGAGCTCGGCTGACAGATAACTGATACCTGGGCTTTAAAAGAAATGAGAACGAGAGCAAGTCTAGGGCATCATAATCCCTTTGGAAAGGTTTTCCATCTGTCACAAACGGTGGTGACCGGGCTTGGGTAATTTCCCCACAGGATTTACAGAGAACATTAAAAAAAGAGCCATGTAATACCCCTGCCCCCTGCCTCAGAGAGGCTGGCAGGTAGACAGTAGCGGCAGCGCCAGGTGTGCAGGGATATGAGGATCCACCATTTTCATTCCGCGTGAAAAGCCTGGGTGTATGTTTGAATGTTTTGATTGGTTTGCATGTGTGGATAACAGTTGTTTGCAGGAATCAGAATTTACATCCATGTGCTGCGTGTTGTGCTAAAGCAAAGAAGTGATGCCACAGCATTGTGTTGATTTCAGGGGACATTTGGCTGATGCAGATTCAAAGCCACCGTGTGGTTGTGATTGGATCAGATTTGACTGACAGTGGTCTGGCAGCAAAAGCAAACAAAAACAAAGCAAACAAACAAATAAAAAAAAAAAAAACAGCTGTCAGTCACATTTTGATTCAGGCATTGTTAAATTCTGTTTGGTGCACAGAAGCTCACGACATCACCATTTTTCCAGCAGAGCTCGGCTCACTTCACAAGGTGTGAAGAGCAAAGAGATAAAAAGAAATACAGAAATCTCTCATGTGAAATAAGCACAGCCTGTTGTAGTTCTGGAAAAAAGGTTCAGGTTGGACCTTATTGCTGCTCACAGTGAGACGCCGGTTGAGAAAATGCCTGCGAGTTGAATTAAGGGTGTTTTTACACTTCTTTCAATCCTGTCTCCAGGAAATGTATATACATTAATTTGCATCACCCCATATGTTTTGAAGCAAACCTAATGCTTGGCAGATAACATTTTCTATTAACATAATGAGGAAATGTGTTAATAAATGTATCTGGGAAGCTACAGATAATGAATGTGTCAGTAAAATTGTCAGCTTAATGCATTTGTTTTCTGTCAAAATGTCCTCTTGTATTGACTGCGGCGTTATTAAACTCTGAGCGTTTAAAGCTCCCGTGTGTAAGATTTTGTGGCAACTGGCTGTGAGCTTGCAAATTGCAACCAACTGAGCACTCATCACCTCTTCCTGCACCAAGGTGGCTGTGAAAAAGCTTGAAAGGCTCTTTCCAGTGCCGGTGATGCAGCGGTGCAACATGGCGGACTCTGTGGAAGAGGACCTGCTCCCTCTGTAGATATAAAGTTCATTATTCGGTAACAAAAACACTGTGATTCTTATTTTTAGGTTATTATATGCTAATTAGAACATAATTTCTGCCCATAAATCCTCCTAAATCCTACACGCTGGTCCTTTAAGGCCTTTAAAGTTTGGGAAAGACCTTGGTCTGATTTAAGACAGAACATTGTTATTAATATTTAACTGAAATCAGGGATGAACCTGCAGCTCACCTGTAGCACACATATCATGTTTCAAGGCTGTGTCTTTACTGCAGCGGCCTGGGTTTGATTCTAGCCCCCCGGCCCCTTGCTGCATGTCATCCTTCCTCTCTCTCCTCCGCCTTCCTGTCTCTCTCTTCCTATTCCTGTCAATAAAAAATAATCTTTAAAAAATTAACTGAAATTATAATCTTTACTTAACCAAGACGGTTTTGTTGTCTAAGCCTAAACCCACACGGGAGTCTGGTTGCAAACCCAGGACTCTGAAGTGCACAGCCCTTATTTTTCTCCACCCACCCCCGACTGCGACCTCACCACCGGCCTGGAGGACCCACCAGTGTTATGGTGTTTTGGCAGCAGTCAGAGCATTTTGGCAGCCGTGCCCTCAGTGAGCCGCATGATGATGACAGCAGTGACCAGAAGAACAGCGGCAACTCCCTGACAACTCACCACTGAGTCTCCGTTCCATGACACGAGGCGCACAGGGATGAAAATCTGTAGCGTCATCATGCCACTGTGCCGGCAAGCGTTCCCAGCTACTGAGGGCCAAATGGTGCTGTGTGCATCAGAGTAAGCCACTGGTAGGAAACTCAACAAGTGACCATAACAGTCAGAGTTAAACATGATGGCTTAGGGTCAGATAGGCTGCATTGTTTTATAGTTCTGGCATGAAGTAGGAGTCAAACTAAGTGTTGCTTATTGCACATGTGTTTAAAAAAAGTGTGCAATGCAAAATATGCACAAAACATCAAGTCAGTATTTCTAGTAAAAACCTTTAAGTCTAAAGATGTTGTTGTTGTTTCATAATGTGAATTTGATGCCTGACAAAGGTCCATGACCAAAACACCATTTCTCCAATAAAGTCATTCCTGACTGTGCAGAAAATCAACTTTTTCTTTTGCATGACCAGAGAGGGAAAATTAGCTGGATGTCAGAATGTCACAGCGGCAGTGATCTGCAGCGACATTCTGGATATTAAGACGTAGGCACAGATAAATCGGCTGTGGGGTCGGGGGTCACCAGAGCTCATTGCCCTTGACAAGCTTCTGCCTTCTGTAATTGGATACTGCATCATAAATGGTGTTGTTCCACAGATGGAAGGAGACACGGATCTGGCGAATGGTGTGCCTGCTGTGATATTAATGGGCCGATGCTTCCTTGTGTGCAAAGAGAGCGCTTTCCATTTTTTATAAATATAAACAAAAAAACAGCAGCCAGGTCTGTGTGATCACTGTGATGTGTATGCATTTCTCACAACGCTGTGTAATTTGCTCTATTTTGCAGTCAGCAATGTCATTTTTCTCAGCATGGACAAACTTTGCATTGGCCTAAGCTTGCATGGAGGTGTCCCGTAAACTCACTAAGCTTGTTTTATGCTATAATTTTGCATGGAGTAAGTAATGTTTGCAAATGACACTCAAGGTCTCTCACTGTGTCCTTACATAGCACCGGCAGGAGACCTGTGTGTCTTTGAGACTGTGCTTTGTGTTTTGAGGTGTTGTTGTACTTCGTACACCTGCCTGTTTCGCTTCCCACCACCTACTGTTTGGCAGCTGGGATAGCTGGTGGGTGGCATTTGCTGCCTGAGTACAGTTGATGTGGAAGAGACCTGTGGACCAAGAAGAGACCTGTGGGTGTGAGAGACAGATGCCAGGGCCTACAGTGCTGCACACTGAGTCAAAACTTGTGTGATATACTTTACGGGTCCACCACCTTTGCTGAGAGGCAGAAGTACGTGGGAAGTGGCAGATCTGGTTGGTGTGTGTCGGATACAGCTCCGCTCCAGGGAGAGACCTGTGGGCATGAAAGAGAGGTGCTTTTGTCTTTTACAATGTCATGCACTGACACCAGACCTGTGTCAGCTGTGTCGTCCGCCGCAGCTCCCATACAGCTGTATATTCATCTTTGGTCTGTAGATCTGAAGGGTTGGCAGATGATTAACACAATGAAAAAGCTGTTTTTTTTTCATTTCTTTTTAGGCTTTCCAATAATGTTCTCTTGTGAATAATTTGTTCATTTTACCACATTGGGCCTTTAAAATGTTTTTTTTTTTTTTTTTTTAAGTAGTGATTTGATCAGTTCACAACCAATAGCAATATGCTCACATGGGGTGACAAGGGCTTTACTGAGGGGGTCACAAGCTCGAAAGGTTGGAAGCCAGTGGTTTAGGATGGCAGCAAATTCTAGAGGCAAAGCCCTGCCATCCCACTGCTCCACTAACTCAAGACAAATGAGGAGTGGGCAACATACACTCAGCCAGTTCCATATGTTTGAGCTCATCAGTACTGGCTGAACGGACACATGCAAAACTCAGAGCACTGAGTCGTGAACACAAGCAGTTTAATGGGCAGACATTAATGAAATCTTTTTGGGGTGCTTTCCTTCTATTTGCATGTGTTTTTCAGACTTGTTTCCCTCCATATGCTAAATACATAACAACCAGTCCTGTGGAGACTCACAGGTGTCTCACAGTGCATGTGTTTAAGGCCTGAAGTTGAAGTGACCGGTGCCTCTCCATGTTTTCTACCTCATGTCTGCTGCCATATGCTCAGGCCACTGGACTCTAAAAAGGTCAAATAGTTGTTCTGAAAAAGATGTTCTCTATAATTCATTTATTTGATTTGCAGATCATAATTCGAGTTTCCAATATAAAATCTAAAACAAGTCCCCACTGTTTAAATTGATCAAACCCTTATTTGAGTCTTACCTGTTCACTCTCTCTTCCCTCAGCTTAACAGGTAAATATGGCTCAGAATAGTAATGAGAGCAACGGTGCATGGCCTTGAAATTATGCCTGTCTGACGCTCACCCTTGAGACACAGTTGAACAGTTCAGTGCTGAACCAGAGCGGAGCAGCGTGAATGAATATGCACTTTGACTGGGTGAGTGGAAACCGTAACCTCCTCAGCCACGCCGTCTGACAGCCTCCTGCTGTTCGGCACTTGACTTGTGGCAGCTTACAAAGTTTTTGTTTTTATTATGGATGGTATGTTTTGGTGGATCACAAGCTAAGCCACTCTGAAATGAGATGAGCAAAAGTTGTTGTTTTTCTTCTCTCAGATGAAGTCGTTAAGGCGACTCAGCTGCTCCAGTGTTTGGACAACTGAAAGGGAGGCTACATGCACTACAAGCACTGGTCCAATACTTTTTGGATATCTCGAAGACAACTTGTTTAAGCCATTTATTCTAAATTATGGTCCTTCCTCTTTAGTGCATCAGGATGATGGTGATTTACACCTGAAGTGACAGCTGAATGCAGTTATCGAACTGCTAAGAGAAATCCAGAAGCATACTGAGTCCCTGCAGACCAGCAACATGGGGGCAGCTGGCATATATAAAAACTATGAGTACCAGAATAAGTTAATATAGAAATAAGCTTAAAAATCAAGTTTGATAATGTCAGAGTCAAATCTGTTAAAAGAGACAATTAAAGTTGCTGCATGTACGTCTAAGCGTATATGCCTGGTGGAGTTTTAAATAAGCACGAATAAGCACGACCAGAGTCTTAACGACCAAACAGCTGCAGTCAAGATGCATTCAATTCTTTGTCAATGAGAGTACATTAAACGTGCAAATTCATGAATTGAACAAATGGTTTGAAGCCTTAAAAGATAAGTTTGGATATTTTAGATTCAGCACAGTGATCCCTTCAAAGAGCAACGACATTGTAACAAATGGGGGACAACAGCAGCTGTCTGAGCAAGTCGGTATTGTGCAAAAGTTACAGTCTGTGGTTTCTTTGCTGAACTGTGGAGGATGAGTTCCAGGTAGCCACATGAATACTTATTTTCTGGTGTTTTTGTTATAGCAATAAGCCGACATGTGACAGCCAGGACCAAGATAACCATTCGATTTGGACCCCATCTTATTCCCGTAATATTAACCTACAACGCCTATCTAAGGCATCCCCATGTTAATTGAACGCTATTCTTGAACTATTTGGTGTACATGCATGGTTTTGGTCTCTTTTTGAGATGTAACACTCTGAAGTATCCCCAGCAGTCTGAATTGGAAGTGTTACTGGAATTGAAGTAGAAGGGTTTTATTTCAGCCTGAACTTTTTTTTTTTTTGCAAAGCGATGCCTGCAGATGACTACATCTGGGCCTTATTAGCTGGAAAATACAATGTGATCACAGCATGGAACTTATCCTGTATAGCTTTATATTTATTCATAATTTCAAACCCTGTGCAATATCACTATCACATCATGCACTGAATTGTAGTGCAAATTGCACTAAATTACCTACTAAAGGTTCATTGGCGATACGAGGCGCTGGTCATCTGCACAGTCGGTTGCGATGGGCACGATCTTTACACGAAAGAAGAGAACGAGGCCTTTTTCCGTTCAGTGCAGACTCTTGCTGGCTATTTTTAGCTGAAGAGACTACATGGAGGATCTTAATTGGTTAAATGAGGTGTCAGTTGACAGTGCGGTGGTCATCTTAAGCGCATGTGTACGTTTACCGGAGTTATAATGGTGAAAATGTGAAACATTAACCTGTCAGAACAGCTCTCAGTGGGTTATTCTGTTTTGATTAAAGTATTTTACTGGATTGAATCGTCCGGACTTTTGGAAATGTTTCAAGATCGTTTTTGCAGTGTTATCAATCAGTGGATTACTCTGAGACTTCATAGGTGAATTGACTTACTTTTATAAATAGCTTTTTGTTTGTTGTTGGCACTGATTGCACCTGCTGTTATGGTGGTTTTCATCAATCGATTCACAAGAATCTTAGCTTTCCAATAAATGTATGTCAGTACAAAGTTTAAACATAGCATTTGTGTCAATAGACCACCAACAAGCCGTTGTGGTCTTAAGAGGAGGAGAACACTGAAGCCTCTAATTGGCTTTTCAAATGCATACCTTCTGCTCATATCACGCCGCTAGTTACTACAGCCCACAGGCTTCGGAAGTCAAGTGTGGTTTATGTGATGAAAGCTTGTCACCTCAAATCACAGTTGACTGGATAAATGTATGTGTGCAAGATGAAAGTGCAGTCAGACTTGTTCTTGACTGGTGAAATTCACTCACATGATGAGGCGATAAGTAGGCGACATAAGACTGTGCGGGTAAGGCTCGAAGCAAAAACCGTGGGAGCTAGCATGGCTAGTGGGCTAACAGTCTACAAGTTACACAGCTTCTTATTAAACACTTTGCTGTCATTAATCTCTATCATCAACTGCAGCCAATCAGCATTTCTTCTTTTCTGTGATTCTCATTGTTTCACCATGCACATTTATTAACAAGGATATAAACAATCACTATTTCTCAAGTGTGTGCTGCCCTCTTCCTTGTAGAAATAAATGGGGAGTGAAAAGCTGTTGCACCTTGAGATGTCAAAAGTGTTTAAGTTTCAATGTTCTCCAGTCGGAGAAATCAATCAATAAATATTTCAAAATGTTTGACATACAGGCATGAAAATAATAAATGCAGGAACACAGGATAAAAACTTTATTTATTTCACACTTTCTATAATACACAGCAGCACTTCCTCGATAGTGCTCACATCTGTTCACAGTTTACATTCGCGATAAAAACATACATATATTGTGAAGTGGTGCTTTGGCTGTATCCAATGAGTCACTGCAGCACTTCTATCATTTTTTTTATAAATAAGACCCTTACAGTAAAGTGGAAGTTGACTCACTGTAATGCTCTGCACTGTACAGCCTGTCACAAGGAAGAGAAGCTCAGTGGAGCGAGAGGAGAGAGGACCAGAAGGGAAGTGGAGGGGAGGGCTGGGGCTAAGTGTTGCGGGGAGACAGGCGGTGACCTCGTGGGAAAGGTACACACCATCCCAGTTCAGGAGTCAGCTCCAGATGGGAGCTGGCAAGTGGCAAAACGGAAGAGAATTGTATCGACAAGCCATGCCTGGGCAGGCCCTGAGCAAGGCCATTAGCCATGTTGTCGAGTCACCAGGGAAAGCTCCGTCAGTCTGAGATTTCACTTCACCTGAGTGTTGATGGGAGCTCTCTCCGGCCATCCTGCCCAGCAGCCAAACACTGGCGCAGAATCCCAATCGAGGTGCTGATGAGAAAAGCGCCGCAAAACTAAAGTAATAAATACCTCTAACACAGGGAATGGATTGGGATAATGGTCTCGTCCCTGTGCTCATCTCCCTCTGTTTAATGAGATTATTACAAGGTCCTATTACCCAAATGACTTGTTCTGTCCTTCCTTAACTTTTACTAATTCACACCATCTATTGTTAGTACCTGAACGTTGGGAGGCTATTATCACCAGAGGGCTCAGCAGGAATGCAGCATGTACTTTGTGTTACCTTCTGGCTGTCTTTAGAGAAAGGAGACTTAAATGGCTGCAGAGAAGGTTGTTGTGACGAGGCGAATTTTAGATTTTATTCTTAAGCAAACAAGACAAAAAATAAGCAAACAAAGAAAATACCAAAATACAGATGATACGTAAAGATGCATTCAAGTACAGCGCAGAGGAGCATTTAAATGGAGAGAGTTGTTAAACGCACAAGCTTACTCATTTACTGTGATTTGACACACTGATTGTTCTGTTATTGACAGATGTTGATTGGTTTGTTGTCCTTGCTGACAATTCCAATAAAGCTTATTCGAAACAGAGCTTGCACCGTGGAATCTGTTTCTTACCAGTTTTAAATTGAAAGAAATGGAATCAAGTCGAGTAGATTTTAATGATATATCCCAGAATCCCAAATCACAATTCTCCTTCCAGTCTGTACAGCATACAACACCCTCCGCCCTGAGGCCCTCAAACCAGCACTCAAAGCTAAGCCCACCTGCATCATACTTTGCATCTTGGCACACTTTCACAAGTTTTGCAAGTGGTTGATTCAAAAAAACAAAATGCCTCCTTGCAACATTGTGCAAAAACCTGCAGAAAGGTGCATGTTCCATCTTTACATGGCATCATCAGAATCTATTGTTCAGCCTGGGAGGGTCGGGAGCCTGAGCATGGACAGCAATGACAGTAGACTGATAAAAAGAATCTTAAAATCAATCCTAAAACAAACAGGCAACCAGTGTAGAGACGCTACAAGGCAAGTGATATGAGCTGAATTTGAATTGCAGTGGTCTAGGCTAATCTTTTACATTAAAAACGTGATCTAAACCATCTTAAACCAAGCTTGCTCCATGATGAACTTGGGCCACAATCAAAAAGCACACCTGTGTTTTCTCCCAAATAAACAATTTTAGTGACTTTTTTCCACAGTGGGTATTTAACTTTTTGGAGCAGAATGTGAGATATACAGCAACCTTGAAAAAGCCATTCAATGGCTGCGAGGTGTGTAGCTGTACCTCAGACTGATGGAGCAAATGTCAAAAATCATCTGACAAACTGCAGTATATTATGTATCAAGGTCACAAGACAGAATAGATTTTTACTATTGAGCAAACATGTGGCTGACAGCCTTTACGTGAGCAATATTCTGTTTTCAGGGGAATTCTTAAGTAACTATACCTGAATACCTGCAGGAGCATTGATCAGAACTTTTCACCACATTTTCTCTGGATGTGTTGGTAAGTAATAAAGCACAGAGGTATTTATGGTCCAACCTTCTTCTGATGGGAGGACATGTGTATTATTTCTCCATCGGCCGTCCAGGGATCTCTCCCTCTCCTGGCTGTCGGTGCCTCGTTGCAGATGTGTGGATCTGGATCTTCGTCCTCCAGGAGATTCTTGCCTGTTGTTGTCCTTCTCTCCTAAATGTGTGAATGGTGGTCTTGAGCTTTGTCTCTTGTGTGTTTTGTGTAGTCTGTCCTCTTTCCGGGTCTTCATAGTGGAGAGGAGGTCATGCGGTTCAGGTCTGTTGTTTGTCATCCTGACTGTCCATACTGTCATGTCACCATGCTGATCTAATCTTTGCACATGACATCTTTTGCATGCATGACCGTCCTGGGAGAAGGATCCTTCCTCAGGTTTCTGGGGGAGTTTTTCCTTCTCTAAGGGTACAGGGTACTGCACTGTACAAGTTGTAAAGCCCCTAGAGGCAAATATTGTGATATTGGACTATATAAATAAAACTGGCTTCACTATTTTGTACCTAAAATGTACTTGAAGGCTTCTTACACATCAATTCATACATAATTCATTGTTTTTGGTGTTATAGTTTTGGTAATTTCCACTCCACTTAATATGTATATAACGATTCCAGACTTATATTTAAAGCATGGTGTGAGGAAAGAAAAACTGACGTATTTGAGAGTTTAACAAGATGTTACAGGCCATCGCCATGCTGTAAAGAGAGCATCCAGCTGCAGTCCCCACTTTTTGACAGTGGTGACAGACTGTGATGTGGAGCTCGCCTAGCAGTGCTGAGAGAGGCGTCTGTTCTGATCAGCTCCACTTGGAGCAGGATATCTGGAGTGAACACTGTCAAAACCCTCCGCAGTCCTCATGTCAGCCGAAGACAACTCGTGCCACAGCGCATCACTCAAAGACAGGCCTCAGTATCTCCGTCGCCATGAGAGAAAATTTGGTGTGAGAGTGTGAATGCATAAAAAAAAGTTTGCGGATGACATTTTTCTTTAACTCCGCGTGAATACATGTGGGTCGACAAGATTTGATCAATTTTTAATAAACTCCACCGCGCTAGAAGTTGTGGACCGAATAACAGCAAGTTGGGGATAAAATAGATTTTAGGAGAACAATGAAAATATTTGGGCAACACTTTACAATAAGGTACACAAAAGGAGGAGCCTCCATAAATATTTTTATCATCAATATTCACAGTCAAGTCATGTTCTGCAGCATTACTGACGCTCACGCCTTAAAAATAAAAGTCCACTGCTACGAAGCTCCTTCTGAACTTGCTACCCTCTATTTCCCATATTGCTGAGGACCAGCTTGCCTCCCACGGCTGGATTTCTGCCCGTCAGGACCGCCCTGCTGCCACTGATTTAGACCATCTGCCCCTCCTCCGAAGGGTCGGCGCTCTCCCGACTCGGCTGCTGCTGTTTTGGTCTCTTAGGACTCCTCTGCTGCCGCTCTCCCTGGCTGCCTGCCTTCCGCCTTCAACTCGGCGTGGCACAACTTCAATCAATCAAGACTCTTAAAGAGGAGTTGGTCCGCATGTATGCTGGGACCTCACCACGCGTATGAACAAAGATAGACCTGCATGGAAAACCAAAAGCCTGAATAAAGGCCCACATGTAAAAACTAAAGCCTGATAAAACAAATCCTGGATTCCCAATGGAAGACCCACCAGAATGCAGGATCCCCACCTCACCAGTGCCCCACCACACCTCAACTTTACACTGCAATGTCAAGTTGCTACTTTAATTAGCCATTTCTATCAAGAAAGAGAAGGATAACTTCTATGCCCTGCTCTCTTTCAATTCAGTCAACTTTCCGTTGTTTTCGACACTGCCTACGAGGACCAGCCTGCCATTAAACCGCTAAAGAAGTGATTACATGGCCCCTGGATGGACTGAAACCCACGTTAAACATTGCTGAAGTGACCTTGAGTCGAGGCTTTTGTGTTGGCAGAGACACTTCAATACTACTGTGTTACTGTAGGCTTCGCTGTTGTATAAGCTGTATTGTTGGGAAATTAATGGGCTGCAGCTATCTGTGATTATTTGTGCATGTGTGTTGTGGTAACAGCTGGTGGTGAGGGTCAAATTGAATTTTATTGAGGAATCAATGCAGTCATCAGTATCATTAACGATCCTTAATATCAGCTAACAACCAAACCCGCTCCGACCAGATCCCAACACGTAGCAGCTGTGGGATGGTTGCTCATAGGCTGAAGAACGCCATTCACACCAGGAATCAGAATCTGCACATCTATTCTCTATAAGAGTAGATTCATGACATACACACACACAAACACACACACACACACAGTGTCATCCTCGCTACCACTTCCCAAACTGTCCAACTGTTTTCTTTTTGGATCAAAATTTGTGTATTACAAAATGCCGCTATGAATGAAAACACGCTTATTTGTACACATGTATGCACATATATGTGTAATCAATTAGTAAAATTTACATCCACTGAACTAAAATTAAATGTTTTCATGCATACATGGCAATATATATATATTCACATCACCATGTGGTGTGAATATAACGATTAAAATATTTTGGGAGAACCCTGCTCTCTCTGGTTTGTTGTTAATGAACTAATTGTGAACTCCCAGTGAAAACTATTTGTTGCTAATCATGAAATAATGAGGGACTACTTAGTAACTACTCAATGTGAGGTATCATTTTACTTGAGGGCCGAACAAAAAGGGTAATGCAATTGTCAGTTATTCAGGAATTATTTACTAACGACTAATTATTAGCTCATTTGTAACCACTCACATTTCGTGTACAGTCTTGTAGAGTGATGCCAATATTTGTAGCACTCTAGATTGTACAGAGATTTTTGTTACAGTAACAGAGAGGCATTTTTTAAAGGTAATGGGATTGTGTGATTAATAACAAACAGTAAAATATGAATTGCTTTTGCAGCACATTTGTCTGCGTCGTGCTGACTCCCTCCCCGTCCGTCTGCCAGCGCCTCTGTGCATATGCCTGTCTTACCTTATACAGTATTTGTGTGAATATGTTCCTCCTCTTAGTTGTCTATCACCACCTACAGTATGTGTTGGCGTGTGCCTGTGTGTGTGCATGTGTTCGCTGTCTGACTCTATAAGCCAGGGGAGTCGAGGGAGTTGTCAGAAGGTGGTTGCCCTGGTTTCCTTAGCAAGAAAGATGAGGCTTGTGCAGGAGATGCAACCTGCTCTGCTGTAGCGAGAAAAAATAACCATCAGAAAAGGCAAACCAGTGAAATTCACCAACCACCGACAGATAATAGATAGTACTGAGACTAATCAACACTTCTGCCTTTTCCTTTATGCGACTGTGCGACTTTTCAATCCTCATCTGATAGGAAGCAGCCATTGTGAGAGAGGATTAAAACTCTTCCATGCACTCATCTCAGCCTCTTGGAGGCAGTTTGTTTGCTGTGCTCCCGCCTGAACTCTCTCCGCCAGCTGATGGATTTTGCATATCCCGCGCGCAGTCTCCTTGGGCTTTCGCTAAATGAATTAGGGAGGCCTGAGTAGCTACATTTTTAGCTTCATGCACTAGATGCACATTATCCTGAGCCGTTGAAAGCCTAAATACCTGACGGGCCTCGCCATGACCGTTCGGCTGCCATCAAGAGCCCGCAGAGAGGTCGGAGAGGAAGAGAGACGGCTCGGGGTAGAGCGAGCACGCCGGAGAGAGTGGCTGATGACAGCAAAATCGATTAATTGAATGAGTGGACAACTATTGCACGGATTGAGTTGCGCTGCTGCGATAAAACAAAGTGCACATTATGTTTTAAAATGAGTAAAAAAAAATGGGTTAAGCACCTGGAGGCCCAGCAGCGATAGCGACTGAAGTCACTGCCTCACATCTTTTATATCGCTGGAGAATCTCCCTGTGCATCGCTGCAGCTCAGACAGACGGAGAGGCACCAGAGGACGCCTTTGCTTTCCCCTCCCAGGAGACTCACTTCCTCCATCAATATTTAAGTTTGTTTATGTTAAGCTGTTTCACTTTATTGACCATGCTCAGGCTACTCTAATATTTTCTTTATGCATCTTTGTTTTCATGCTGCAGCAGCCCTCACCAGCCAGATTTTGCATGTTTCGTGCAGATCTCTTGTTTAATTCGCAGGTTGTCCAACAAAATATAGTGCAAAACATTATTTTTAGTATTGGGTTTTAGTCTTAAGTTTTCACTCCAGTATTTAGATAAATTACACAGGCTAAAGATGATAAAACATGATCCACACTGTGTTGCCAAAGGTCGTCTCTTCACCTCCGGTACGGTGATATATGGATACAGCGAGTGCTCTGTTACCTTGGATTTCTTTTGCTTCCCAGACAGTGCAGCTTTCTCTGCATCTATTATCAGCCGCATCACCAAACTCTCCCATGCAATGTTATCCTTAATAAGATTCAATTTAATGCTCACTTAGCTGAACACTAGTCAACGATCTATGACGACCCTATAACTCTTGCAAGAACCTCTGCGTTTTGCTGCCAGCTTTATCTGCAATCAAGATGGGGCACGATAACCAGATCGCAGGTGCACTACATCAGTCTCTGCTGGTGTCAACGGGATTACCTGTCCTCTGTAGCTCATGCTGTACAGAGGGAGGAATGGAGCAAAGAAGCTGGGGAAATAGGTCAAGCACACTGATAAGGGCAGGTGTTCTATTGAAGATGCTTCCATGGTCTCAGCGGGACCAAGTACAGCAAACATTATTACTTCAATAGAAAAGAGATCTCTCTCTCTGTCTCTCTCTCTCTCTCTCTCTTCAATAAATGTTAAACTTAAAGTCTAAAGTCATACCGTTAATGTTACCGTGTGTCTGAGCCTTGTGATTAATGATTAAGAAGACGCACCCAGAAACACCTCCTTTCTCTCGCTCTCCTCCTCAAACACGCCGATGATACAAGATAAATATGAATTGCCTGTAAATTTTTTGCAGTCCCTCTGAGACTGATTTTTTTCCTCAAGTACTTAAAGACCATTACGGACACACGGGTCATAAAGGTTTTATCAGAATCCAGATAAGAAGACTGCAGAGTCTGGATAACCATCTGGTGAAAAACCTGCTTGGTACTGAAACTGATGCTGCGAGGAAACAGCAGAGAACAACAGTCACAAACAGACTAAAATAGAAAATGATGTACAGTATGATCTCATGCTCGGAGGTTTGAGTGTTATGTTGCTGCGGCACACCCGGGTCTGACCCTCTATATGTATTGAGTATTTCAGGTTATCAAGCATTGGGTTTTGTGCATCTTTCAGGCCAACAGATGATGACCCTAAGGGGTCTCTTTAGTCATTTTCTGTTGATTTAAATGTTGGTCCTTGATGAGATGGGAATGAGGACGGGTTGTACGGGAAGCATCGAGGGAATCGAGTATGTATGAGAGCAGATATCGGCAGCAGTCGAGTCGTGTCTAGTTGAGTCGAGTGCACTGGTCTGACGTCCTATATGGTCTCAAGACTTTTTAACGTGATTTAAGGTTGTAATGCTTCGATTTAAATGACTGGCAGTGAGTTTGGTAACGTATACAGTAAAAGCAGCTGAGGTTGGAGTCAGAGGAGGCTTTTGTTAGTGTCTGACCGTGCAGTGAGGCATACCAGTGCACACATGGTCTGTATTGAACTTGCAAAAGTATCAGTAAGAAAAGAATCATTTGCTCAGTTTTTGGCAAGAACTGATATATTCCCCCGTCAAATAACGAGCTATTATTTATTATTGTAATTTGCATTCAAGATGGTAATGTCAAATCAATATACCATATATATACATGTGTTTGCCCTGCAGACGCCAATTTAAAGTGACGGTGCATGCGTCTTTACAACACACGAACAAATCAAAATCAAGAAACCAGATAGTTAAAGGATGATTCCAGTTTACTATAACTTGAGTCTTTGTTTCATACTTTCATCATTTGGTTTTTGACCATTTACCAATACGTTTTATTATCAAAAGCAGTTTGTGTTCTTTTCACATAGCAGAGAGCAGTGTGTCATGATGTGACACAAAAAGGTTATTGTATTCAGCCATTTTCATTTATATTATATTGTGTATATATAAGTAGCATCAGTCTAAAATATGAATTTCACTGCTATTTACCTGGATATTCTTGGCCTGCGTTGATCTGAAAAGATTTTGCCAGTAAACCGTCTCTGTGACCATGGTCTGGACGGTGAAGCATTTCCCTCCTCCTCCTCCCTTCTTTTCTGTTGCCACTCCAAGTCCTCTTGTCCCTGATTTTTTTTTTATTATGTGTTTAAACTAATTTGTGGTGAAATAAATAAAAAGATGAATAAACTAAAATTAAAATCAAATTAAGCTCCATTTTGGAAGACAGGAACAAACATCCTGTCCCCGGTTCATGACGAGTGCTGCAGCTTCAGACCCCCTTATGACATCCCAAACCTTTATGTCTAAGCAGGGCTTTTGATTAAACTCTCCTCAACAACAGGAGTGATGTATAGGGTTTTTTTTTCTTAATATGCAGCATTTCTTTTTAATGAGACAAGTTCTCAGGTGTAGCCAGAGGAATGATGTCATTGTGATGAAAGGCAAAGTGGCCGTGTCTTTCATGCTGGCAATCCCTCCATTAAATAACAGATGAAAGAGCAGCTAAAGAGAAAAGAGAGCTGGTCATGCCGGATTGAAAAGACAAAGCTAATGCTTAGAACAGGATTTCAAGGACAGGTGGCATTGTATCTCTGCACTGACAATGAATGTGTCGACCCCTCTGTCATCTTGGGGAGAAGCTTTGACCTCGGTGACGGATTTTGCATTTGGCATCCTTTTGACTTTCCTCCAATGCCAACATGAAATAGAATCTAGATACTTTGAAGTTAGGTGTCAAAACACGAGTCCTCACTTGCTAGTGAATAAGTTATGACGGTACCTCTTGTGGCCAAAGTTTTATTTCTCTAGGTTTGTTTAGAAGAAGCTCAAAACACATCCTGAATACTGTTCAATGAGCTTTCATGAAGATACGATAGTGTACAATTTAAATATCTATGGTAATAACAACATAGTGGCTAGAAACTGCATTAATTTAACTTTATCTTACATACACACTGAAGTTTTCATTGGTTTCGGTGGTAGAAAGTTGCTATTAAGTATAAATTTGATGTACTTTCATTGAGTATTCCCATTTTATGCTTGTTATTATTCTGATGACCACATTTCAGAGGGAAATATTTTTACTCTAATACAATTGTCCCTTTGCAAACATATGTCACGCTTTTAAAATACAAAACACCATATTTAACCAATGATTCCAACTTTTTTGGCTTGTGACCCCTTTTCTCATTTCGGATGTCTATGAGTTGTGAGCTGTTCCACCAAAGAGACGTTGACCCTCCGAGCCTCACAGATGGTTTTCTGTAAATGAAGCTCTAGAGAAAGTTCAGTGAGGTAGACTTTTCTTGTGAACGCTCAGGCCTGTAGTGGATTTCTCGCACCATCCTGCATGCTCACTCACACTTTCCTTGGTCATTGTCTGAGGCTGTCATTGAGATATCAGCTGTTCTCATCAGCTGGTCACATCTATGCAATAGCACCTTCCATGTCAGCCTATCATCTTGCTGCTGTCTTTTTAAATATGACTCTCTCTCTGCCTCAGGATGTTCATGCTGTTGTTTTTTTTTTTTTTTTTTTTGCATCCCTCCGCCTCCCCGTCACCGCCCACCCTTCGCAGATTCATCAGCTTCATCATTTATTCAGCTTCATCAGCCTATCAGTTGCAGAGTCATCAGCCACCACCACCACCACCACCGGTGTCTGGACTCCAAGGGGGGGGGGCAACGCCAATGACTTGATTATCACATATCATCAGTCATTACAAAGAATCATCTTTACTTCAGTAACTTGCGTTTGTTGACTGAAATGACTGTTCAAGGTAAAACGAATATGTCATAACGCCTCCTGGGATAAAATAATAAAAAAAAAAATAAAGAAAAAAGTACAACTAGTGCAGCATAACTCTGTTTTTTTTTTCTCTTTCTTCCTACTTCTTTAATTATCACATGGCCACTCTGATTTATTTTGTGACCCTTTGCAGGGGCCTGACCCTGAGGTTGGTAACCACTGGAGTACCTGACTCTGCACTAACTAGTGAAAAACAGCTCCACCTCAACTATTACATATAATATCATATATACTGTAATGAAAACAGAAGTCCCAGAGGCCATTTTTCTGCAGAACAAGTACTTTTACTTCTAATGCTTTAAGTATCTGAGTACTTCTCCCACCACTGACTGGGTCATTCCAGATGTATTTGTTCATCCAAATATATATTCTGTGGTGCACATCTCCAACTTCAGGGTAGTGAGCGGGTAAATCAATCATCATAAATGAGGGACAGCTGCTACACAGACTCATTATTCAACTCACACACCTACTGTTTAGCCTTCTGGAGGCGTCGTGAACCAACTTCAACAAGACGTCAGCGACAGGAAGATGCCCGCTTGATAATGCCAGCGGGATACGCCAGTCTGCTCACCCCTCAGAGCTTGCTTTAAAATCCAACTCGGCTTTCTATACAAGCGCTCATTCACAAATCGCACAGGGGAGGGGTTATTTCCATCTGCTTCCATATGAAAAAAAAAATGTTACAGCACTCTACATGTAGCTCATTATATTGATTTCAAACAAGCCATCATGATAGCGTATAGCAGTTTAGCTTGCCAAGACCTAATTGTCTATTTCCCCAATGTCACTGGATGCTGCTTATTCACCACAACCCCCCCGTCTCCTTTTCTCAACATCCCCATCCCGCCCCCTCATTAAGTGACTCATTTCTTGAGATGCTCTAATGGCTCCTAGAAATTGTTTATGGGCAATTTAATTTGTGTGTGAGGAATCCTAATAAACACTCTAGGCACACAGACAAGTAATTATATGTTTCACTAAATAGATAATTGGATGGGCTTGAAGATAGATTAGTGCATCTGTGGAATATTGTTCTTGTTCGAAAATACAGTAACTTTTTAAAGGAGTGAAAGACATTTACAGTAATTGCATCCCATACTCATAGCAGTGAGAATAATTGAAATGTTGCCTGATTTGCAAGTTAATGAAACCAGAGGAAATAGCTTCTTTTTGGGGGCACAAATTAAACATTGTGTATGTTCAGGTTAAGTAAAATAACTCCCTCACGTTACCTCAACAAAGAGCAAATACTGAATCAGTGTGTTTAAATTATTATATAAGCTGCAGCACTATTATATATCTTCATTCAATGAGGTGATGTCTCTCTGGAAATCTCACATATTGTTTCAGTTCACAGAGGAATACTAACCTCTGACACAGAGAGGAGTCTTTCGCTATTGAGGTCAAGCACAATATTGTAGCAATATAGTCACAATGAGGCTGTACTGTGTTAGAAATTGAATGCATTAGTCTATTGATTCACAGTATTATTTTAAAATTATTTTGACCTGACTAATGATGTCCTAAAGTAAGATGCACGAATGATTTAATGTGTGAAATTGCATGCTGTGGTCAGTCCTGCAGCAACGTGCATGCACATGTTGGCATCTTTCACCATCATGCGTCTTATGATGATAAAGGTTTTAGGCTTGAGCAGCGTCGTCCATTTTAGCGCATCCGCGGTGGCACGAGCCTTCCGCGGGCCTCCGCGGAAGTTTCCATCAGTGGAGCCACCAAACAGCCTGAGACTGTGTCAAACTGAAATCTCTACGCGGCAGAGCCTGAATGATTTATGCATTTGTCATTTCTCATTTGTTCAAACAAGGTGTCGACGTTTTTTTTTTTTTTTTTTTGTTCCATTGTACTAGTCAAGCTTGCAGAGACAAAGAGGTAAGGATGGAGCAAATGCCCTTGAAGAGAAGAGCAAAGTCAACCAGGCAATTTATCCGGGCAGGCCTTTTGACGCGAAGGTGCAAAAATGGTTGACAATCACCTTGTGGCTCATTTGTAAATGCCCTTCCGAACTGATCTCACAGTGCACACTGGTACATTGTCAAAGCAAGAGGACCGTAAGTGCAACTGAAAATACCCACACATGACAAAATAACATGCATGATTATTTTTGTTTGTACGTTTTTATATGTTACTCATATTTGAAACGGATGTGTATTTAGCCATGCTGGCACTCACTTGTGTTCATCATAACTTTATTGTTTTTAATTATGAGCACGGTACAAGGAAATAAGGGAACCAGAAATAGTTGTGCTCAAGGTTATGGTAAGAACAAAGAGGAATCAAAGAGAGGCCTAAGCAGCTTGTTTTGCAGTAGCCGTCACGTCATCTCATTTCTCCACCATACCATGGCTCACACTCCTTCAGGACTAACAGATGGCACCTAAACATTTTCAGCCATTCATTAAAGTTGTCACGGAAGGTGTCAAAAATCCAAACTCGCCACGGCCGATCTTAGTGATTCATAAGAAGATTAAATGAGCTGGAAAACATCAATGCCAGGTTGATGTAAAGTGGCAAAAAACATGATGGACTACTTCAGTTAGAGTCAATGCAAACCTTGTGAAATCAAATATGCTGTTGCATTGTTGTGCTCAGTGCTGCCTCTGGTGGCCAGAACCGGTACTTTAATCAATAGAATTGCTGTAATGCATGTTGTGGCATCGCCAGCTTAAGATTTCCAGTAAGTATTGTTGCATGAGCCCTTCAGGACAGTGATGTGTAGTGTGATGGATCAACACGCTGTCCTGCATTAGGGACAGTTTTACCCAAAGACATGACTGTAAAAAGAATGACAATCAAGCATAGAAAAACAGGTGGAAAGAGGCAAGTAATTAAAAAAAGTCATGTGATATTTGAGATTTTGATTAGCTATTATCCAAACCATTTCAGCCACTGCATGTTTTTGGACTGCACAGAAACTTGTGAGTAACATACGCTCACTTTAACTTATGTGGCATCGCATGCATGCAAAAGCATCCAAAGAAGTACTGTATTCACACAGCTCAATCTTGCATATACTCACGTACACCCACACAACTTTTTGGGGAAGCTTGGCCTCATCCTGTCAGTGTAGGAGCTGACAGACAGGCTTTTGCTGTGTGTGTCAAAGGAAGTGGTCCGGTATAGACTTGAGGGATTCACTAACTGAACACTGAACAGGGGAAGAAAGAAGGTGAGAGAGAGAGAGAGAGAGAGAGAGAGAAGGAGACACAGACAAAGAGAGAGAGAGAGTGACAGACACAGAGAAAGAGAGACTAAGAGGGAGAGTGGGAGAGAAGTGAGTGTGTGTGTGTGTGTG
This sequence comes from Chelmon rostratus, assembly GCF_017976325.1. Classification (NCBI taxonomy): domain Eukaryota; kingdom Metazoa; phylum Chordata; class Actinopteri; order Chaetodontiformes; family Chaetodontidae; genus Chelmon; species Chelmon rostratus. The sequence continues at coordinate 20,003,483 of NC_055669.1, forward strand.
TGTGTGTCGTGAAGAGGGTTTAAAGTGCCCCAGGCTAAACCACGTGTGAAGATGGCAAGGCCTGAGAACTCCCTGCTGCTGGGGAAACAAGACAAAACAACAAGCCCAAATGTATAAACTTTAACACCCTGTCCTTCCTTGTAAATGCATGAGCAATACCCTGAGCCCACTTTGACATTTCACTAACTCACTTTGGGCTAGAGCACGTTGGAATTGAGGTTCACATGCAGGTGCGGCTGAATTGAGTTACACTGGGCTAAACTAAAATATATCCCACTAAACTGAAGTCAGCGTGAATTCCAAAAGTGGACTCATAGAGGATTAAATGTGCAATACCTGAGTTTGCTACTAACAATCTACATTTATGTGTAGTGGGGTAATTTTTTTGTCTCAATACACAGTTTAGGATTATTTTTGTAGCTGAGGCACATTAATGAGACATTTAGCATGACATTTTTAAGAAAGTGACGGTTCGCTAAACCTGTTCCCTGAACAGTGATTGTTCAATCATTGTTAAACAACCATAACTCGGCATGGCAGGTGTGTCAGGCTTTGGATTTCTCCACATGCTGGAGTGAACGGGGCTGTTGCAAGAGCGACGTGCCACTTAAAGGGTTTAGCTTTTCAGCGAGACACAGTGTTTTCAGCCAGCTCACAGAGCTAATGTTAGATAAGATAAGATAAGATAAGATAAGATAAGATAAGATAAGATAAGACAGACTTAATTAATCCCCAGCCAGGGAAGTTTGGGTATATGGGCAGCAGGAAAAAATAGCAACAGAAATAGAGAAATACAAAGTAAAAGCTGAATATGTACATTAATTACATTACATTATATTGCATTACAGCATAATCATCTTGCTAGCTACAGCTGATTGAATCTGTGAGTGACAAATCCGATAGCTGCTAGCTAGAAATAATAACCCTGCATTTCAAGTGGTAAACCTGCCACTGTCAACAACATACATGCCACGAGAGAACAAATGTAGCTACACTAAGGGAAGGGGAACTGCTATCTACACGGGATTAAAGTCATTTTTATATGTCTTAAGTTGCAATGGCTAATTTAAATGTGGACAGACAATGGTACACTCTCCTGCAGCACTGTATCACTCAGCACACAGTATCCGAGCACTGACAGAACATTTTCCAAATCTGAGACAGGACAGAGAGACAAGATAGTTTGAAAGTCAAAAGGCTGAGGGCACAGGAAATGACTCCGGCAGAATAGGAGTCTGCTCAATGTTCAATTATTGCTGATGAAAGGGACGTTTTGTGGGGCGGACATCAGAGAGTGGGATTAGTGAAAGTGATTTCCTTGTCCTGGGTTGTTTGACAAAGTCTGCCTATAATCCTCTTGAAAACGTTGCCGTCTTGGCTTTTCCTGACTGTTGGCTTTCCACTGAGCTGAAGATGGCACACAGAGCAGGGGAAAAAAAGAAAAAAGTCCACTTGTGATCAAAGCGATACACACAAAAATTGTAGAGAGTACAAAAAAATAAAAAATAAAATCAGTGTAGCCCACCTCTGGCCCTGCCTAGTGATTTATTATATTAAAGACTGGTTAAGTTGATTCATTAAGAATATAGAAAGCACATAGTAAAATAATGAAGCATGGATAAAATGCATCATCGTCATTGTCCTTTAGCTGCTGATAACATTAATTTAAATGGAAAAGGAAGCTCATTTTATGCACAGCGATTCGTTACTCTTAAAAAGTAACGATAGGGACAGCGAGCTCTACAATAGATGCACAACTGCACTTGGATATTTTGTACAAGGAGGCCATGAAACAACACAAATTATTCCACTGTGCTAATGATGATTATTGAATGTTTAATGCAGACGTGAATGGTTCGGATACTGCTGAAAGTGCGCTTTCTTTCCTAGAATCATTTATGCATGAATATTTTAGTGAGGGCACATTTTTTGTAATTCCTCCCAAACACTTTAACTCCTTGACTGTAAAAAGACACATTCAGAGGCAGTAAAGCTTCAATTCTGAAAATCAAAAAACAAGATTATCTGAAATTGGTTCAAGTCTGATTCGAGTCTAATTTCAACATGTGATTGTTTTGTCTTGGCAGTGTCTCATCCAGCTCCATGATCCAGCCAAGTGGATCCAAAGACATGAGGATTAAATAAAACATACCAACAATTGGCAAACAGTCACCATTTGAATAAGGCAGGATTATAACAATGGAGCATGCTGATAGCAGCGAGCTCCTGACTGCCGGAGGCTATCACAGAGAAAAGATTTACCCCACAGTGTCCTTTCTGACAGGGAGAGAAGAAAATAATACCTTCCCTCCAGTTCAGATTTGCATGTGTGTCGCAAAGCCCAACATGGATGGATGGATGGTGGATGGACAGATGGATGGGATCGTGTTGCTGCCCCTGTCAAGCTCCTGCTGAAGTGGGTCTGAGTGAGATCAAGACTCCTTCAAAGCTCCGAGCACAGGCTGACCTTGAGCTCTAACCTCACAGTGAGCGGGACGAGTGAAGAGAGAATTTCCCTACATTGATCAATACAGTGTCCAGGGATGGGCAAATACGCATCAAATCACAAAATACCCCTCAAATGAACATGTTAAAATCAAATACAAAATATTGATTTCAATGACTGACACTCAGCTCAGGAAGTCTCTTCTGGACTTTCCCCTTTAATCCGTCCTATGACGAGTGGAGTGTGATCAAATGCTTCAAAGGTTATAATAATAATTAATAATAGATTTTATTTATAATGCACTTTACATTTGAACACAAATCTCAAAGTGCACCATTACTGGTTACTTTACTGGCCAGGTCCAGACAACACAGGCAGTCAACAGCTCTGTGACTGTCATTTACTCAGCAGAGGGTGCCTGCTCTATGGAAGTGGTCTATTGTGGTGCTTGTTGCTAAGAGTAACCACTCCAAAGCCCTTAAGGACTTCAGACCTGTTGCCTTAACCACCTTGGTCATGAAGTCATTTTAACAACGAGACGGGCAGTCAGAGAGCGCAGACCTCCATCATGGCCAACAGTCCTCTTTGTATGATATGCAAATCTGCAAGAGCGACCACCTCGTCTGGATCTGTTTCCAAAATTATTACAATTGCACATTTGGATGTGAGTAAAAGTATAATGTGTTGAATGATATGCTTGTATTTACTTGCCAAAATAGTTTCTTAATTGAAATTAATTAATAAAAAAGCGTAAAAAAATGAACACAGATTATTAATCTAATGCTGCATGACCCCATACGTCACTTTAAATACAACGGTCCACAGCAGCTTTTTAAACATGACGGAGGCAGATGATGAAGATGATAAAAAAACATTACAGCAAAAAAAAAAAAACAGATTTCTACAGTAAAAGTTTTTCCACATCATTTCAGTACTTCAAGCCTGAAATATCACCTCAACGTAAAGCACTTAGCAGCGAGCTCAGAGGTCAGACTTATTAGCTTAATTTTAACCGCTTGACAGACCAACTTCTAATATTAGTCAGCCAAGAAACTACACTGTGTAAAACATAAATAAACAGAATGTGATGGTTTGCTGATCCTTTTTCGTGAATTGAAAACAGTGCAAAGACAATATATCTGATGTTTTGATGCAGCAACACGCTTCAAGCGAGTTGGGACAGGAGCAACAAAATGACTGAGAAAGTTGCTCCAAAAACACCTGTTTGGAACATTCCACAGGTAAACAGGTGCATTGGTAACAGGTGATAGTATCATGATTGAGTGTGAAAGGGGTTGTTCACAAGCAGGGATGGAGCGAGATTCACCACTTATATACATTTGTTTCATAGTGTGAAAATGCTTTTCTACAACTTAATGCCTCTAAAACAATAAATGTCAAGGGTCAGGCAGCGAACACGATGACCAGTTATAAATACCTGAGCACCAATTACTGAAATGTTGTGTAAGAAAGGCAGCAACGCCCTTTTCTTTTTCTGCTTAAGGAACCTTGATGAATTCCAGATTGAAGACTCTAATGACACTGTTCTGATATGTCTGTCATCTCATTTTCTGTTATCTGCTGCCATGGCAACCTTTGTACTACGGACAAAAATGCCCTTGCAAAGAATGCGCAGGTGGCCAGAAACATAGTGGGAGCACAGTTCCGATGTTTAAATCAGATTTTCAATGAGCAGCTGTTTAGTAAATCAGTGGCCATTCGGTCTGGTTTCTATGTTTTACTGAATTTTGCTTTTTCTTTTGTTATGCTGTGTGATTTTATACTTGCTGCAGCATAAATTGCCTGCAAATAATAAATTGAATTGAATTGCCAAGGAAGACACAGTTCCCTCTAATTTCTCTCAAGGATATGCATAATGTTACGAGGGCCATGGGTCTTATGGCCAACGGGGAGCTTCGAGGACATGAAGGTTTTCTTAGGGCTGTTTTAAAGCAAAAGACGCGTGTGAAAAACGGAAGGTGTGTTTTGCAAAATTTAGGAGGATGTTTAGCACCTGGCCGACTAGGGTACAAGATTTTTCAATATTTTGTTTCTCATCATGATTGATACTGAGTGACTTTATAGCATCTTTTTGCAGTTTTGCATAGTTGCAAGTTGAGTGTGTGTAAGCTACCAAGGATGTTGCATTGACTTTGTACATCATAATTCCCATTTACTCTATTTAAAGATGAACTACGTGACAGCTCCCAAAAGTGAGGCCAAAATCTCCATATCGCCCCCTGGTGGCTGGCTGCAGTATAGCTCATAAACCCTGATCCCTCCATGTAAGTGGATGGGACAAACTAAAAAATCAAAATACATATATGTGTGTATTTCTTATCACACTGATGTATGTGCAAGTGTGCAAGATTGGGCTATTGATGCCATATTTTGGCCTCATTTTTGCCGAGTGAGAGGAAGCTGTGTCGTCCATCGTTATTTGCAGTATATGGTAATTCCAGTCATGTTGACATGGCTAACATCCTTGGTGGTGCAAAGCATGCTAACATTGGGATGGTTAAAATGTAATTCAGGTATGATTTTCAGTGACTATTTTTGCTCAGATATCATATATAGATAGTATGTATAATATTAATTTATTTTATACCTGAGATTTACAATATACAATCTTAAATTTGTGGTTGAATAGTAGACTTTTATTGGGTTATAGTGATGCATTTCGTCAGGATATGAAAGGATGCAGAAAGGAAGTAATATTTTGTTTTGTTTTTTCTTATCTTTTGCGATTTGCTCATTTAAAGAGGATACACTGAGCGAGCAGATTTTTGGACGTTTCTGCAGTGCACCATGTCCAAGATAAAGAGCAGAAGAAGCAAAAGCCATGAAGACGATACCAGCTACACAGCGCACAAGACAACGTTACAGCATCAAGTTCAGTCGAGATCTGTGTCACAAGATCTCTCGCAGTTATATACATTGGAGGCAACGGCTGAAAGACAGGTCTGTGTTTTGCCCTCGGGGCCTAAAGATTGCAGCTCAAAGATCCAAAACGCTTCGCTCTGAAACATTTGGTGTCATCCCCCTCTGTGCATCTGAGAAGTTTGGGTTGATTCTGAACTTGGCCACAGCAACAACACTGTGACTGGAATACACAGGCTGAGCCTTTACAGATCATTCTCAATAAGAGACCTCTGATTCAGCTTTGGTATGATGGGAATCATGTCAAGACAACCTCTTCTAATCATGAACATAATGTGCAAATCCACTTTGCCCATAATAAAATTAGACTGAGAATCTTGTTGCCTGGAGATAGAAGGGGTGCTGTATATTGCATTTGTCCTTTAATAGAAACGTACTCAGGCAATATTTATCAAGATTTTCCAAATATAATAAGACCAAACCTGCAATGTCGAGGACCTTGTGTACAGTATGTGTCAAATTGTTTGAAATGAATGTGGATTACCGCTTTAATCTCCACACTGGATTAAAATGCCAGAGACAGAGTCTGGGCAAATCCATAGCTCTCTATTCACCGAGGAGTGCTGGCCCCTACGCATATGTATAATCTGTTTAGTATTCCCAGGCTGGTCCAGAGCCTTTCCTTCAGATGCTCATCCCTTTTCTCTCCATCCATTGAATTATAATAGGATATTTAAATTTAAAGACTGATGTTACACATTAGGAGGTGAAGAAACACTTCCCTGTGGTGGCCATTACTCCACAGGCTAATGGGGGAACACCCTGGTAGAGACATGCAGCAGCGTGTTATCTGGTGACAAATGTTTGTTTCATGCAACGTGGTTTTCACAAAGTGAGCAGCAAACTGATGTTTCCGTAAAGGCATAAATTGCGAGGATTGGCCACCTGCTGAAGGTCACTCCAGACGAAGAGGGGGCAGCATATCATCCGAGGAGATTCTGTGTCGCGTTCTGGCTGCGACATGGTTTTGTTCCGTCCTCCACGCGACTTCAAACCTCACCGGGGGGGGGGGGTTGCCTCCCTGAATTTGTTGAGTTGCTCAGATTTTAGCTGATATGTGTGCTTCTAACATTGGTTGTAGGCTATGTGTTTTAATCATTCCTTTATTTTGTCTGTTTTAATTGTGTTTATTTTTGATAACCATACAGAGTCTGCACAGGATGCGCGTCTGACTGCGTGTCTGGCTCAATCTGCTCTGGGCAGCTTGACACGGCGTCCATCAAAAATAGATAAGGCACATATTCCCCACAGAGCAGAGTGGAGAGCTGCTTATGGGACTGAAACACGCCACCGCACAGCTGGTGGAACTGCACGTATTGGCATCGATCAGATCTACCGGCCATGCTGCAGGTGGAATTTAGCGGTAACTGTGTGCTACCGCTCACTATACTCTGCTGTAGCTGTCTTTGGCTGCAGCTTCTAGCCACAGTTAGCTAGTGAGGTCAGTTAGCAATGCAGCTAGCGGCCCTGTCAGTTGACTGAGTTTAGAACTCGGGGCTCTGGGGGATTGTTGGTGTTTACACAGAACCGGGCTCATCAGCCTCCCAATGAACATAGCCAGTACAGAGGTGATTTATATGGGCTCTGGCCGGACGGTCGGGGACAGGTGAGGCTTGACATAGGGATTTTTCATTCCTCACCTGCTCAACAGCCATCGCCGCTGAGTTTCCCGCTCCCGCTCATAGCCAGACCCGTTCACATGCTCACCCAGCTGCTCCTTATCAGTAATTAGTCTCAGTGTTCATAGAGGAGAGCTGAGTCGGTGCCACTTCCTTGCTGCTGATGTCTATATTTTCTGAACTTCTCAGCCTTAATTCCTTTTCTGTTTCCACACACCTGTTCTTATGAACATCTGCGAACCATTTCTCTTTGGAGTTCTTTGCCTTTTTTTTCCAGCTGTATGCCTCCATAACAACCAAGCAAAAGCTGGTTTAACCACACCTGTTTTGCCTCCTGATCCTGCCTCTGGGTTTAATTCTTTGAGCCACTTTTAAACACCTAGCCAGTATGATGACAATAGAGGTGCCAGGTGTTGACAGGCACAGAGCCTGTAGTATTTATGCTTCGGCTGCCTGCTGTTCGAACTGAAATCAAGTCAATAGATCTCTCGACAGACATATTGGTTTTTCATAGCAGGAAAAGGTGTAATTGATAACATTAAAAGTGATTGTGTCCCATATTGGTGAGTCTGTTCCTGGGTCCAGGTATTACACATGCTAACTCATTGGTGTGGCCTATTGGGACATCATTTACACAAGCTGTTTCACCTGTGCTTTACCTATGACAAGTCAAAATGTCTGCTGTGAAAATGATCTATATGGTGCACTTTACACTACTGGTGTAATCTCATCCTGTTACAGAGGGAGCCATGCCTCAAAAATGTATTCAAAGATTTAAAAAAAACAGGAACAAGGGAAATTGTTGTTGAATGCTTCTGTGCACTTACACTTTCCTCATTATGATCCGCAATATATTTTCTGAAGCATTAGTTTGGTTGTAGGTATAGGTAGAGGTCTGGAGGTGCAATTCTAGATGGTGCATGTACAAACTGATTATATGCAATAGATAGATAGAGATGGATGTTTTTTTTTTCTATAGAGGCAGATGGGAGGATTTTGCCGCCTTGGCTGTTCAATAAACATTAGAAAAATAACTTCAAAGTAACAATGTAAAGGCACGTCTTTGCAGAAAGCATGCAGATTGTTCAAGTAATACTGATTTAGTACAGACCAACAGGTAGGTAATCTGGGATAGATTGGATTTAAAGCGCAGGTGACAGGAACTTGCACTTACCCTGGATTCGAGGTTTGTTTACTTCTTCTTTTTTTATTTAGTGTAGAGAGCTGTCAGCTGGAACCTACACCTGCAGAAAACAGAACGTGTTTCCAGCAGGCGTGGGTTATGTTTGATGCAGTGTGCTGAAAAACAAATGTAAACAATGCAGTGACAAAAACAAACTCAAAAATGGACTTTTCAGTGGTTTTATGGGATGGAAAAGGGGAAAAGTAGTATAGAATTCACCAAAAAAAAATTTTTTTCTCTGCTTTCGCAAAGATTGTAAAGTAAACAAGCCTCAATCATACTTCAGGCAAACTCCACTTGAATCTGTTTGCAGAGCTTATTTCCCAACAGTTGTAACTCCATCACTGCAGACAAATACGTGAGCAAACATATGATGTTGTGAAGAAATTTACTCTCTGAATTTACTGGACCTCCTTGGATAATTACCTGAGTGTCTGAGCAATAATCAATATTTTTATATTAACAATTTCTCAAATGGCTATATGTTGTAGAAGAGGACAAACCAACAGAAAATTATTGAACACCTCTGCAGTGCTCTGTCGGTTCTGCACAGCGTTTTAGAATCGTTTAGCTCATTGTTTTGGTTTTTACACCCCACAACTTGCTTAAAATCTGACACTACCTCACCGTACTGGCCTGCAACAAACAACACACATAGGAAGTTAAGAGCCAGATATTGATTGAGAACAAAACGGAGCTAAAAGGGAGTGAATACTGGACTTACATTCATCAGGTGGACACAAGCAGGAACCCGAATGAATGATGTTGCTTCTGTGAGAGCGATTTGTTTTGCAATTTGTCGACTGGCCACAAACATGACTCTAAGTAAATGCTAATGTTACTCCCTCTGCTGGATGTGTAAATCGGCTAACGTTTGCTAACGCTTAGCCATGGCAAATTAATTAGGGGATAACTTGTTGATGTTGTGTTTATGCAGTAGCTTGAGCCGCTGCACCCAAGAGGTCATAAAAATCAATTGTTTCTCCTTGAAGTACACGATGGTTTTAGTTGTGTGACCTCAGTCATACCTTAACCAGTGTCCACAAGCAGATACTGAAGGGTTAAACTCAAACATATTTGAGGTAAGATTTTTACAGACACAGTACAGTTCCACTCTTTCTAAATCACATGCAGCTAAAGCAGAATAGTCAGATATAAATAGTATTCACAGTTACACAAAAGCATTCACAGGAGATGATGCTGCAACTTGAGATTAAGAGTGAGAAGTATTACATTTTCAAAGAGGCACTGACACACCGAGTATTTCGACTCTGCATGAAGGGCGTGGACACATTGTGCAGCAGTGGGGAACAAATTCTGTTATCTTCTTTTCTAATACAATACACAGAAGACATTGTAGGCTGTAATTACAGATAAATGTCAGATAAACAGATGCACATTCAGCATTAAATCACTATGAACACCTTTATCTCTCCCCTTGGTCATCTTCAGGCATGCTTTATTTGTTGATTCAAGTGTTTTAAGTTCCTTTGAGTGATTTGTTTTAAATACTGTATTCATGAGCATACACACTCCAGCATACTTGTGTGTATATATATAAGTGCATTCTTGCAATTTAGCAACAGTGCAAAAAGCACAAAATAATTAACTGTAACCTCATGATCTGCATCAAAAATGAATATTCATTTATTTAATCAAGTTTAAAATTAAGCATGTACATTCGACCTAAACAGTAAAATCACTGTCGGGCTGCTAAGATTTAGAAATTCAGAGTTCACCAATCTCCACATCTCCTGCGCTCCAAATATGTCACGACCAAAACATCAGGGAACCTTCGTCACATCCATCTCCCACACAGGAGTCAACCAAACTACAGGGAAGCTTTGCAAATTTGTCAGTGTGTGAGACAAAAACAGAATTTTTCACTGGAAGAATACATGAGGATAAATGATTGTGTGAAAAATAAACCATCTTTTGGTTTGTGAGGAAAAACTGTCAATCTGTGCTTTGCAGGAGCCATTTGTGCCCATATGTTTACTCTGGCACTTGGGAGGTTCTCAAATCAAGAGATCCAATCGATGCAGACAAAGTTCACCCGTGCAGCATTGCAATGACACATGAGCCTTTAGTTTGTAATACAAAAATACTTAATCCAATAAATACTCTGTAAAATAACAAACCACAAACTCTCAAATACTGGTCAAGGCCAGCAGATAGAAGGGACCAGGCCTTTATTTTGAAACAGGCTTATATTAGATAGATAGATAGATAGATAGATAGATAGATAGATAGATAGATAGATAGATAGATAGATAGATAGATAGATAGATAGACTTTATTTATCCCAAGCTGGGAAATTGCAGTGCAGCAGCAGCATGAAACAGTAAAATTAGTAAAATTTGTGAAATAGGACTACAAAGAACAAACTATACATAATAAAATATTCAAATAGCAAGCAGTAAATATTAGAGACACATCATTATTTCTAATTCCCTCTTTTTCATAAATCTACTTAATTATGTGCTAGTATGAAGCCTCATTGTTTGTTGATCTCACTATCTGGTCCAGCAGTGACGCCCTGTAACCTGCATAGTAACCATATCGACATTATTAGACCAGAGGAGTCTAATGGAGGCCAAGCACTGTAATGATAATGAGGTAACCTTAGCTTCATATTAAAAATGTTACACATCACACATTAGCTGAGGGGGAGGAGAGTTATGACCTGTATGTGTATATGTGTGTGTGTGTGTGAGAGAGAGAGAGAGGCCATTTTTCATACCCTTTCATGTCCCGAGTTAAAAACCGTTCATCTCCATATGTGGTGATTCTGATTTTTTTTAAATAAACTGAAGGAATAAATGTTCCTTTTTGTGTAGATAAAATTATTCTCTTTAATCTATATAAACTATTTAAAAACCCTCTTGGATTAGCAGGAAAGTGCTTCGTCACACAGCTGAAAACAAGCTGGTTTTCTGAGCTCATGAAAAGTTGACATTTTAGAGGTATATGTGATTCTCGCGGGACAGCTACAAACGTATGATGATCTTATGGAACATGATGCATTGCGCTCGATTAAACTACCCAGGCTGCAGCTTTATTGTTTTGGTTCACTTTCACTGCTCTCAGAGCGCAGACAGACAGTGATTAGCTGGTGAACATAGTGGAGCATTTAGCGATTAAGAGCTGGAGATTTCCCTCAGGAGTTGGTTGAGACCAAAAACGGAGCTAAAACAGACTTCCATTAATCAGATAGGCAACAGCTATATCAACTTGAAAGGCAATGGTAAGTCAATACTGTGTCCACAACTTATTTATGCTGCCCCCTAATGGTCAAAATAATCATGCATAACAGATTTCAGGACGCGTTTTTTTAGATGTACATCCTCAGTTGGGATAAATGGGCTTGGGGTTGGGTGCCATAGACAAAACTGTTTTCAGCATGAACTACCACTAATGCAATGGGGGTTTTTTATGGGTTTGTTGTTAATAAGAAAAATATGAAGTACCTCCAGCCTCATTACAGCATTTGTCTCACTATGTACTTTTTGCCACTCAGTAGCTGCATCCAGCTTTGGAATAGTCAAAGTGCTTTTGTAGAATGTACCTGACGTTCTGTCTGCACTGTATTTATTTGCACTAGATATTATGTAAAATATCAAGCAGCCAATTGTATTTTTAGATCGTTGCAATATAAGTAGCTAAGTAAACACAGCTCTTTTTTTCCCAGTCATTTGCTTGCTAATCCATCCAGTGCAATTCCCATGCCACTACCCTTTGTTGTTACAAATTGAGATGTAAGGTGCACAGTAGTTCAAACATTAACACCACATCACATCAACATGCAGACCACATGTGGTTGGAATAATGATCAAGAGAACAACAATGCCAGTGTTCTTTAGGGTGAGGTTGAGGTTCTCTTTTTCCTCCCCCTCACCATCACAAAGGCTCTTTGACATGCTATGAATCACTGGCGTTTCTCATTCCATCTGTCAACCTGTCTCTGTTTCTATCTTTCCCTGCCTGGTTTTCTCTCTTCAAACACATACCAGCTCCTTTTGACAGCTGCATCTGTCTTTGAGGGCTAGTCATCATGAAGGTAAACTTATCCTTAAAACTGGACAGAACTTTAATCCTTTACCGTAATGTACAAGTTGTAGTTGCTCAAGTGGGTAAGTCGTGATATGGCCACACATTCTGGAGTGCTGCCTCTTTCAGAAGCTGCACCGTAATTTGACAAATTCACAGCAATCCCACAGCATTATCATCTTTTTCAACTTTCTCTTGGACACACAAGTTGTCTCCTAGCTGCGCACCTTCTCACTTCCTACCTTTGAAAATGTCCTTGTTAGGGTGGAGTATGCGCAATGAAAAGAACCTGCAGAAACAAGTTTGATTGCACCAAATCTGTCAGGGAGGATCATTATCTCTCGAAAGTTTCCCACAGTGAGCAGCTGGGAAATTGTCAGAAACCATCTTGTTGTGGATGCAAATGAACCCCTTTGAACTCCACTTTATGTATGTAGGTGTTTATGGCTGTCAATCACCATTATGATTTTGAGAGTCTTGCAAATAGTGCACCAATTTTCATTTCTAGTCACCTTCTGTTGTTTGCTGTAGAGAGATTTTGCCATTTTCTTTAAACTTGGCCAAATATTATGAGAGGAAGATTCGTGCATATGAGTCCAAATGTTGAAGCACTCAGGGAAGTCTAACATTGTCATTATGTGATTTTTGCATCGATGAAGGCTTTAGACGATGGAGAAAGGCAACAGATATCAAATTGTATGAAATTGTAACACATAGCAAGTGATACATAGCAATGTATCACTCAGGTTGTAAACAAACTTTCATGCAATCAGAAAAAAAGATGCACAGTTGAAGTCAGAGATTGAATTACACTCATTAAAACTCATTTTTTAAATATGCCATTGTTATGAGTTTGAGTTATTTCCTGTTTATGTTGAAAGAGATTCTCCTCAAGCGCCTCATGTGTTTCATTTTACTTCCTGGCTTTGTCTCTTTCCCGCCTTTGTGATTGTGGATTGGTTTCACCTGTCCCCCGTTAGTCTTCCCTTTCTTTTTCAGGTTTCCTTGTTGTCTTTCCTGCCTGTTTTGCCCCCGGTCTGTTATTAGCTTAGTGATCTGTACATCTCCTGTGTTTTCTGGATTGCAGTTTTTGTTCCTTCCTCTTTTGTGTTTCTGATGTCAGTTTTTGTGCTATTAAAAGCTAATTTTCCTGCCTCAGCTTCCTGCTTGTGGTTGAACCACCTAAACTTGACAACCACAGATTTCATGTTAACAAACTGTAGCAAGTCATTTTTCCAACAATTGTTTACAGACAGATTATTTCACTTATAACTGACTATATCACACATCCAGTGGGTCAGAAAATTGCATACACTAAGGTCACTGTGCCTTTAAACAGCTTGAAAAATTCCGGAAAATTATGGCCTGGTTTCTGATTTGACATAATTTGAGTCAGCTGGAACTGTACCTGTGGAGGTATTTTAAGACCGACATGCTTGACATCATGAGGAAATAAGAAGAAATCAGCCAAAACCTCATAAAATAATAAACTTGTGATCGTGAGAGAAAAGCATTTACAAAATAATTGCAAGCTAACATAGTTTTTATAGTTTCTGAACAGCATTGAATGTCTATGGCACAGAGGAATAAGGCTTTAGTTCCATAGGCAATTTTTGCTGGAAGGATCATGTCATTATTAGTTTTGGTGTTTCCATGTGGTTTCTTGACAGCAAGAAAAACACAGACTATTGCCTGCCTCACCCTTAGAAATGTGAAACCATACACTACAGAAAGAAAAAATGCTGGTTCACAGATAATGACCAATAATTATATGTTCCAGTGCTGTGATAGAGGCAGAAAGATATTTGCCAACAAAGCACTTCAGCACCTTAACTGATAACACTTCAAATTCTTTACAAATTATAATATGGCTGTGTAATTGCAGAATAAGTAGCTTCTCTCTCCAATCCGACCGAGGCCTCAGATTGCAGTCCTTTTCCAAACACAGCCAGGCCAATCGACAGCACAATTGATTTCCTGATTAATGTCCTGGCCCACCTACTAACACTGAAGCCTAGAGACATAATTTCCTTGTGAGCATGATCAATAGCTGCATCAACATAAATAAATGCTGGAAGAAAAGAAATTTTCTTTAGTTGGGGCACTGAGGCCAAAAACCGAAGTAATAGCTTTTTACCTGTTTGCAGCCATCGAGAGATAAATTTAAGATCACAAATTGGTTTTCTGCCTGAATATTTTCATGGATTTAAGTTACAGAGTGCATGCTGGGAAAACAAAACAAAAAAGTAACAGTACAGAATACGAAATAGAATTAATACAAACAATGAGGACAAGTCAGCATCGTGCTTAAATGCTGTCTTGCGTGATGTTTTGTGTTAAATTAGCCAAGGTGAAATCACCTCAACGAGTCAATGCTGATAATTTATTGCTCTAACTGAAAGACACAACAGTGACAGTGGAAACGCAAACAAAAGCTGATTCAATACAGGCAGCCAGATGCAAAGCAAACAGGAAGAGCGCGAGCTCGACCTGCGTGTAACATTTGCTGGTGTCTGCAGCGGTACATGGAGGCGGGGAAGTTGTCTCAGCGCTGGACTGCTGACCTCCCCTCCAGCTCGCCTTTACATGATGAGCAGAGATAAAATATGTAGTAGGTGGTCGTCTAATTTTAGCTTCCAGCTCTTCCATCATCACTTTCGAAGTTTTGTGCTTGAAAAAGGTCTCTCGGACTCATCATCATCTCCTGAGTATTTTACAGGGTTGCGTCTACAGTGTAAGACAGATGTGCTCATAGACTTTGGCCTGAAAAGGTTACATTTGAGGTTATGAAACATTGGATAACGTGCAAATGACCAAAATAAGAACGTACAGTAGCTGATATATCTTCCAAGTCCAACTGAAATCACAAAAGCCATCAAAAACAATTATCAAAGCATTTTTTTAAATAACTGTTCTTAGATGCACTAGTGCTCTGGCTATGGAGAGCTACCTCTTTTTGTAAGCTGTTGCCCCATGTCCAGTCTTAATGCAGAGCTAAGCTGAAAGGGACAAATATGGCAGTGGTATCGATCATCTCTTCCAACTAATAATAACCGAATAAACATATTTCCAGAACTGTCAAACTATTCCTTTAAGCATGCTGAGGTGCTTTTCCTTAAAAGCTGCTGAGCTTTTGGTTCAGTATCCGTGGCTCTTTTTGAGCTGTGCTGCAGGATGTTGCTGTCAGCCTATAATGGTGAAGGTTACTGCAAATTAGTTCAAAATGAAATAATTTCACTGGCTATTTGTAAAGAAGTTCTGTGTTTGTAGACAAAGAGCAAAAACTTTCTCACTGCTGTATGCATGAAACCAAAAATGTATATCTTTCCTTTTGTGTACTCTCTTTCATCAAAGGAGCACATATATAATGTAACATACGGAGCAAATGTGCAGTACTATGCTGTTTAATTTCATTTATATATGTTTGTCATAGCTGAAGCACCTTTTAAAGGTTGTTTTCTTCCTAATGCACAATCATTTTCTAATTTTCACTAAATGCTTCCACCATAAAAACTTCCACAGTGACTATCATTTATCGTCGCGGTCCCTTGCGTCGTAAACCGACCCAAAACAAAAAAACTCTGATTCATTTGTAGTGTGCTCAAGACCAGTATTGGTTCCAGCCACTGATGACTTTGAGAGAATAATTAAAGTGTGGGCTAAGTGTTGCTTGGGGATATTTTACATGCAGTAGAAGGGATGGGACGGGGAAGCGGCCAGAGATATTGATTACTGCTGGGATTACAGCACCATGAGCATCGCTCTCAGTCCAACAATGTAATCATCAGCTTTCTACTTGTAATGCGCAGGTTGCCACAGCCTCACCAGGGGAGGAAAGGGGAGAGGCAGAGGGAGAAGTGCAAGTGGACGCAGAACAGATGGATAATGTTTCATCTGCCATTGTCCTTCAACTCATGATGAATTTAAGGTTGAAATTTGCAGACTGGGAATTTGTTTTGAAAGAGGGCTTAAAGGAGCTGTGTCACACAGTAATTACTTGGATATCAGTGTCTAGTGTGTATTTCTTGTCAGAAATGTCTTTAAGAAGTAATTGTTTTGTCTAACACCTGCTCTGTTAAATGAATTACATCCATTCCAGTGGAATAAGGCTGTATTCTTCCTGGAGTTTAAGCCGATTGTTTCTCCCTTGCTCAGTGACTGTCACCGTGGCTGCTAGCTCGAGATTGGATTCAGGGAATGCACTGATGTAAGTTGGCAGATACTTTTTTTTTTTTAAAAAAGGCTCCTCTTTGAGAGTTTAATCTTCAAAATGCATGACAGTGCTGATCCAGCAGTTTTCCCTTACTTTTAGACAAATATTTTTCACTGTTGTCTATCTCTCAAAGCTATCAGCCTCCTCAAAAAAAGACCGCATTACATCCGTCCCATATATTTTTATACCCAAATATCTTCCAAACATTGATTTTAAAATGTTCTAAACAACGAAGTGTCACCTCATCCCTCTCCACCTTAAGCATTGCACCAGTGGCCTTGTTTTTCATCGCTGTGGTGCATTTTTGTGAAACTTGAAGATGCTTCATCAAAATCTTATTTTTCTTCTTATGTAAGAGGTAATGGAGACGCTAGACCACAAATAAGACAAAAGCAGTGCGTGTTATCATGCTGCACCTTAAAAATTTAATCCGTGCCAGTTTGTTTGGAAAATGCAGGCGCTTTATGTAGCAAACTGTGCAACTTCAAGAGAGTTTCATGTACTTCTAGAAGGGTCACTTCCTGCTAGTTTAAGCAAAAACTAGCATTAGCAGTCAAAGTTTCCTTGCAAAAGGTGAAAAAAATAAATAAATTCCACAAAATCCACACAATGTATCCAGATACAGATCACATTTTTATACCAGGTGTACATGTAGGAACATTGCATTCATTGATTTTTGGGCCACTTGAATGCATCGCAATTAAACACAACATTGACATACAGTATTATCCCCCAATACTGCTGACAAGGTGAACATGTTTGCTAACAGGGCAGCATTAGCATTCATTTGGAGTCTGTAGGCTCTGTTTTGGTCTCCACCAGCTGCTTCACTAGCTACTTGCTAGATAACAGAGTCAACTAAAATAGTTTTTCTTTGACCCTTTTACATGTAGCCATTTGACCAATTATCAATATAAAAATATTGATAACAGCAGCCTTAAGGCTTGAACATTCAGACGTGTTATTACAGCAAGACATTTTAGTGTATTTCTTTTTTAGCTTTCATGCTATATCTGTGATGGATTTTAATCCTTGTGTCCTGAGATTTAAAATCACCTTTGTCAACGCACGGCCAGAACACTCCCATCTAAGCGTTTGACATTACTGTGGACGTTGCACAGTCAGCTAAGCAATTGCTCTTTGTTTAAATGCACAAGCACTTTGCAGAGGAAGCGCTCCCGAGACGGTCAAGGGTATTTCGTGGAGTTCTTTGAGGCGCCGTAGCCCTGGGGCGTCCCTTGAAACAAGTCCCCATCTGAGACAGAGAAGCCGGGACATCTGAAGTGAGCGGGCCAGGTGACATCACGGTGTTCCTGTTGTCTCCTTGCAAAGTGTCACACTCGCCAACTGCCGGGCAAACTTTCCTGCAACTTCTTGGACGTGGATTCTTATATAAATGCTGCCGCTGAGGTAAAAGTGCACCAGAGTGGAAGACTTAGTTGTAATACTTCTTGTTATGAATTCCTGCTTTTAAATATCTGCACATATTCATCATTACATGAGCCCCCTTTTTGTGCATTTACTCTCTTATAACCTACACAGCAGTCAGTTCTTTCTCTGTACGCCCACACTAATTATTAGAAATGACAACAGTTTTTACAGGGTAAATAGATGAAAACAGAGTGTATATCTTGCATTACGGTTTGTATGTGTTGCATGCTGGGACATATTTAGTTACTGAATGGATATATCACCAGATGGCACCTACCAGTTGATTTATCATCTGCGAGGAGAGACAGCAGTCCATGCTGTCAATACTCAATCGAGTCATGCCTGGTGGTGGTGGTGGTGGCAGGGATCTGGACTTGATCCTGGATAATGACACCATCCAGCCTCATATGGGGAAAAGTGGAGCTGCTTTCCCCCGGGGCAGTGGGAGAGAAGGATAAGCATCCTCTGTGTGGCTCCCATCTGACTGAATAGGATGGCCGAGGAAATTGTGGGTGTTGTTGCTAAAGGTGGTTTTAAACACAAATAGAGAAACTAAAGCCCCCCAAATCCAATCGAATCTGATTCATGCAAAGTGCTCAAACTCATGTGCCTGTAAAATTCATATGGATGTATAAACCTGGCTTGGAAAAAGTGTCTCTCAACTCAAACAGAGAGAACAAACAAAGGTTCCTCAAAACATAACACTAATTCTAGCTGAAGTATAGCCCAAATGTAAGCACCAGTAATTGTGTTGGGTCACCCCTTACAGATGCCAGTCAGTGAGATTACACCATTTGTTTAAATACAGCCTGGTCAAAAGGATAAACTCCAATCAAACGGAACTGAATTGCCACCTCAGTTTCCACCCTTTGTGTGTTTGCGCTGGCAGCGGAAAACAAGGACAACTGGCACAATATTGACAATCATCAAACACAGATGTTCAAACCCATGCAAAGGTATTGCTGCTTATTTGGTTGCGGTCCAATGTGCCGAATTAGATAAGAAAACTGAAAATGAAAACAATGATTATCACTCATATGGTCAGAACAAAAGGGGGGAATTTTCATCAGGCTCTCACAAAACACAGCGAGCTTCCTGCTTGCAAAAAATTGCCGGGTGGAAGGTGTAATCAACATTGTGTTAACAACCAGGTTACATTGCAATTTGGGATCAATTATTGCTCACCTTAATCCAACACAATGAGCCTGTTGTTTGTGAGACTGAGAAAAACATCCCTTTCACGCTTGATCTGCATCACAGGAGGAGTGTGAATTCCTTTGTTTAGGGAAAAAAAGAGTCTGCAGGGCTTCTCTGAGGTGGTACTTGTCATTGAAGGAGTAGAGAGAGATAACCTGGGGGCCTGCAGATAAGTGAATCTAAAGACCTCAATAAAGCCCGAGCCAGGAGAGGAGGAAGACGCAGGCAGGTATTAGTCCATCCATCATTTCCTTCACCCGATCAGAGACCACAGAAATATACCACTCTCATCTAATCTGCCTACTTCTCTCTATCTTTGTCATCAGTGGCGTCAGATAACCAGCAGAGGCTAATCCCTGGATCAGTGATGACTAGAGGTGGTGGGCGACCTGGGTTTACTACTGGAGGGTTTTATACTCCAGAAAAAAAACACAACCTAAATCACCTTTTTCATACTTGTGGTCATATTACATAGTTATTATATGTTAGATTTGGCCGACATTCGAATGTTCAAAACTTGCTTTCAATCTTATGCATTTAGCTATATCATTAAATTCATGACGACATAATCAACAATCAAAAAAAGAGTAAAAGTTCAGAAAAAAAGTAAATTCAGAAAAAAACATTTATTCAGAGTTGAATTTGCGCAGCTGTGTCATATTCCAGCTATGACGTGATTTTCTTTAGGGTCTGTGCTTCTACCATGGCTAAGTAGGCTATGCTGTTAAATGGATTCTTACAATGTTTTAATTGTGTTTACAGCTGATATACAAGGCACAGGGTGCTTTATTTTGAAAATCGACCGGATTCTCTATGCCGTTCCTGTGTCTGACTTCCTGCCTGGCTCGACCTGCTCTGTGCAGCTTGTCCATCAGAAATGGAATAGGTGAGAATTTTCTGCAGAGCGGAAAGCTTGTCATCAGATGTTCCTACATTATGATTGGTACGTAGAACTACGTGACATCACATTTTTCCAGTTTAGCCCCACCCACTTCAAACCAGGAAGTATAGCACAGGCAAAAACAGACATACTGAAATCTGTCATATGCTATCATGAAAAAATGAATAAATTCCTCCATTTAGGAAAATGGTCTGCCGTTCACTCTGACCAGCTCCAAACATGCATCTACGAGGGCCTCCGATGTAATGGGTACATGGAGCAATTTTGGCTTCTTAACAGCGAGCGCATCTAGAGTACTTTGCCTTGTGCCAGGTCTTTTTTGTGCCGGGTCAGTAGAAGACTTCGGAGGTCCGGATGACGTCTTTGGATATGCCTCTGCAAATTCCCCCCATGGTTGCCCGCTATTTCGGCTCCACATCCCTCAACGTTGCACTTCGATTTGTTTGTTGCTGGGTCAAAGGAAAAATGTTGGCGATTTGGATTCTCAGTATGATCATTCGTGTAGTGTGTTACCAAGACTAGCTAGTCAGGCCCTATGCATTAGCAAACAGAGGTTAACGTCATTTAGCCTAATGTTTGCAAGCCCATCATTAAAGTAGACAAATATATTGATGTTGTGAAATGGACATTTTAAATAATGCTAAACTGCATTTACCTCTTATTTAAGATGTAGAGACTTGATAGCAGTCCACCTTCCCGCTCTCTCTCCATTCAGTCAGCGAACGTCCAGTGAATGTCACACAGGAAGTGAACCCCAGCGGGTCATTGTAACGTGTACAAGAGAAGACTTACTTTTTTTATTTGTAGGCTACGGAAACTTTGAGGAACAAAATAAAAACGGTCATAACCGTAAACCGTTACCATTATTTTTAATAAGTGTTTCTAGAACATAAAAAATAATAACGTTTCTGGTTTCGTTTCTGTTCCATGTAGAATACAAATAGTTCCCGGTTTTCGTTTTCGTTCCTTGAACCGGTTCAAAGCCCTGATTAATATAGCTACATTGTGACCGGCAGCCTATGCTGTCACTGTTGCATAGGCCTATTGTTTTACTTTTACTCTTATAGGTTGTAGATATGACATCCACTGCCACTAGATGGCGCACTACAGCAGCAACATCCTAGACCAAAACAAATGTACCACACCGTCTCCCGAACCAGAAAGAGCCGTTTTATAGCTCTCCTCAAAGCCACCAGACTCCATTCACAAAAACAGCAATTTTACCTCACAGATCATTGTAAAACACACTTCATTCATACTTGACAGAAACAAAACGAAACTCAGCAAAACTTTTTTTCTTTGTTTGTTTTTCCCTGCTCATGTATTCGTAATTTTAGCTTGGTAAGGAGCTATTTTCTCAATCTGCTGAGTAACCTAAATCCATGTGATGTAAATGTATTAGCTTGCTAGCTATTCTGCTAACGCTAGCTGCCTGCCAGAGAGCTCTGGAGGAGAGAGCCAGGGGCTGAGCCGGAGCGTCGGGAGAAATTTTAAAGTTTTGGGACCAAAAAGTGGATTTATCTTTGCTCTTGCTTCTGTCTGCAGCAGCGAGCCATGGTGGTGCAGTCCACGTTGACTGCTGACTGGAGGGGAAATGTAGTTTATTTCATGAGAGAGAAAGAACAACAGAGACTGGAGGGAAATCTCAGAAAGGACCAGAGTATCAAATGAATGCTGAGTTTAGTCAGATGCTGAACACACACACACACACACACACACACACCCTCAGATGCAGTCGATGCTCGCTAGCTTATGGCTAATGCACAAGAATTCTGGCTAACACGCACAACGCTCCTACATTAATGTTAAAAATCTCACTAATAGAGCATTTTAAACTTGATTTTTAATTAACAAAAACATGAATGCATTAAATAACAGCTTTTAAAAAGCGCACTTTCTGTTTTTTGGTGCATTTTGCGGCCACATTTTAACTGGTATGAGGCAGAACATTTTTTGAGCACATATGGTATACTGCACTTCACAATGTTGCTCATTATCCATATGTTTTTGCAGACAGGCCACCCATCCTTGATAGACTGCATAACTATTCCATTGTTATTGTATGGTATATTATTATAAAGTCACCTCAAACGCCTACATTGCCACCCATCAAAGAATGACAGGAAATGTTGCCGAGACTTGCCGTGGAAAGATCAATAGCAAGCTGACCTTTTGTCCCAACCTACACAATGTTTAGCATCTTACTTTAAGGTCACGGTGAGAGACGCTGGTTGTTCCTGCCCCGTTTGATCTTTTATTGTGGGCTTTGATGAGGAGTATTAAAACAGGTCATTTGCTTTATGTCCCTCTCTGTCCCATCAGCAGGCGGATGATGTTGGCTTCACTAAAACTCAAGCCAGAGGTCGACATCAGTGAATTAATTGCGGCGCGCGAGAGACGCTATTACCGGACAACATATTGATCCAGGGGTGTTGAATATGCTAAACATTTGTCTGACAGAGGTGCTTTGAAAATCAGCGATACTACCTGCCCAGAATTCCAGGAGTGAGTCTGCGGAGGACTGCGTTGAATTATATAACGAATAAAGGATTTAGAATTGTCATCGTCTGGTATTGAATGGTTTGGTCGTTTGCTTTTGTCACCAGCTAATTATCATGTTAAATAAGTCCTTGATTAAAGTTCTTAATACCTCCATTGTTGATGTTTGCTTTCATACTGAGCAGGTGTCAAAACGGCTTTTCCAACTAAGACATGTAATCTCCTAATAGTGAAGATGTGTGTGCACACATTCTCCTGTTCTCATGTGTGTGCTTGAGTGTGTGTGTGTGTGTGTGTGTACAAACTCTTACATGACTGCAACTTGCCTTTCCTCTATATAACTTTATCCAACAACCTAGAAAGCTTGTGATTATGCTGCATTTAGTGTTTAAAAGCTTGTTTTAATGTGCAGTTTATCGGTCAGAAGTTACTTCTCAGCTGTATTAAGACTTTTGCTTCTGGTGACATCTGCTGGTGTTGAGTTTGGGAAAAGTTCACTTTGTAAGGACCGGACAGGGAGGTGGGTGACGTGTGCCCGGCTGTCCCACCTGTCATACAAACCATGTCAAAGTGCCTTGAACAAAACTTATCCAAAACAAAATAAAATACAGTTCTGACAGTCAGTGTTTGAGTTCCTTTCGGTTTCAGACAGCCTGCCTTGTATGTCAACAAACCAGACTGTTTCCACAAACCCTGCGGGGAACCTTGTCCATATTTGATGTTGAACTTTAGCCAGTTGACCTGAGCGCCCATGAGTCTGCAGTCTGTCATTAGTCTGAAGTCAAAAAAAGTCCTTCAGGTTCCAGCAGTGTGAATTGAAATGACTGTAAAAACCTGTTTAATTGCCTCTAGTTCCATCCAAGGCCCGTCTCAGGACTTTTGTTCCACTGCAGAGTCAGACGCCCCCACACTGTGCAGCCTTCTGTGCATGAGAGGACATGCGCTTGATAGCCAATCACAGCGATGCTGTGGGAGTCCCTGGGAGGGAAAAATGTGGAAGTTTCCTTTTGATTCTCGGAATCAGAGCATCATGAAATGTTGCTTTTCAGATCTTTCGGAATTTTAATTATTAACTTCCCGCTGTTTGCTTCGTTGTCAAATAGGAGTTACGGATTAGTGGTGCGCATCACGACTTTAAACAAGCACCTTTCAGCGGATTACATTTGATCACTTATCACCTGTAAACTCTCGAGACATTGTTATGATGTTTTTGAATTCATTCAGTGATATTATATTTGTTTGTGTGGACGGGGGAAAGAAAACCCCTGGATCCTGCTTTTCTATAATTCAACCCAACAGCATCTGTTGTTAGAGCTTCCCCTGTCTGGAAAACTCACACTATCAAATTCCACATCCTCAGTTTGTTGCAGAGGCTGTCTGTCAAGCGAGTTGACCACTGTGGTGCTAACAATATTAAGAAAACGTATGCCCCATGTATGTCGGCCATTTGTTATTGCCCAATACTGCACATTGCTGAGGATAAAGACACTCTAATGGTGCTTTCACTGTGGCCTTAATGTGACATGGTTGGTTTTTTACAATGCAACAACAATCAGGTGAAAAAACCTGACAAATGCCGACATCAAATTCTCAGTCACCTACGATGTTTGGAAGTTACACACCAGCTTTAACTGCAATAAGTTAGCAGAGAGCAAACAGAGGGGACTTACACTCTACTGCACAGAATACTGTCGAGCACAGGTCAGAGCTAATGAGAGAATAAACCTAGTCTCATTCAGCTCATTATGCTTTTCCTAAAAACTGGGTCAGAATCAAAGGTCCAATGGGGAAAGAGCGCTAACCACCCGGATCAGAGTGTCCAGAGCACTTTCTCTAATAGGCCTTTGAGAGGCCTCATTAGCCACATACATCTGAACTCAGATCTCAGAACACGTAGGAAACTTCAAAATTAAAAAATACCAGACTCCGAATGCGCACAAACAAGGAATGGAAACGAGCGTGCCAAGAATTGCAAGCATGCACACACACGCACACACACACATACACTGTGACAGAGGCCCTTGCCCTCCTGCTGGTGGAAATATTCTCAAGTGTATGAGATATTAATGCTGAGTGTCCTCTTGTGAAAGGCACAATCCAACAAAAATAATAACTAATATTAATGGCTGTTTATCAATTTCTTTTATTTGTAGGGACACAGTACCATATTAGCGTGAGTGTAAACTTAATTTTCATCCACAGTCCTTTACACTGCAGAAATTCAGTTCTTGCATTTTTACTGAAAGTGTGAAAATAAGTTTATTTTCTAGATTCAGAATGACAGAAATCCTCATTGAATCAGCATTGCTACATTGCTGTGCTTCTATTCTCTATCCTCCTCTCTCATTATGCATTGTGCGTTCCAGCTACTACACAATACAAACCAGCCATTCCTCCAACCATCATTGTCATGCAGCAGCTCTCAGTTCAGTCATATTCTCCCCTCACATCTCCGAACCAAAGCCCCCTCACAAAGCCTTATAAAAATCTGTGCCCCGGGAGGGAGCAAACTGCGGAATACCAAAGCGTGCCAGGTGCAGTGTTTAAAAAAGCAGGACTCTGCTTAAACAGAGATGCATTATTTAAAAGACAACTGAGAGGCATAAATAGAGTGAATGCGTGACAAGGCCCTACAATCTGTAGCCCGTAATAGGCCCCCGGTGGTCTTGGTGTGGTCTTCTTGTGCGAGATCAGTAGGCTCGGCCCCCCCTCTAGCTCAGGATAACACGCTGTTTGTCTTAGTTTGACCTTGAGCAGCTATTTCCCAGTCAAACCACGATAATTTAGCCCAGTCGGACCGCAAAGTGAAATCATAGAGCGGTGCTGAATGGCAAGAAATGCCACTAACGCTACCGTATCGAGCGCTGCTGGCCACGCCACCGAGGAACTTTGATCTTTCGCCTTCGAGACGTCGAGGTCAAAACAATTACAGACACGCTGCTGTGCAGTGTGTGTGAGCTGTCTCTACTGATTTGGTGAGTTAAATCAAAGATGACTTCATTTAACACCTACAGAACAGATTCAGCTTCCAGTTTAAGTGCTCTGCTCTACAGCACCCGAACTCTGCCCGTTATCACCTCCGGCTCGCCCTCACGATCGCATCACCGTCATGTGACGCAGGCGCTACAAAGGCAGCTGCACCAAGCTGCGAGCACATGGCAGAAGTGAGTCGCTCAGAGTTGGCCATGTGGCGAGCAAATGCCCAACTAGCTGCTACAGAGAGAGATAACATGGGCTGAGTCAGAGATGCTGTGAGTCAGAATCCACTTGAGGCGATATCCAATCTGTAAAGCAACCTACACACCGCCAAATGACCATCAAACACATGCTAAATAGAATTAGAAGTAATACCTGATTAGCTTTCTGTGTTGCTCACTGTCAACAGAGGGAGAACTCAGCAGGGCTGCAAATCAGGAGCCTTGTCCAAATCAGTCAGGCTAATGCATTTAATATAGTTGTTGATGAAGTCAGTGCTGCATTTTAGGCACTCTGCGGCTCTTATACTGCACTTTACTCAGGTCTTATACCTCTCTAGGCTCTAGTGAGCAGTCCTCACAGATCGCTGGAGTGCAGGTGTGCCGGGGAGACTAACATCTCATTAAAACGTGCATTACCCCCTTCCTGTCTCCCAATCTCTGCTCCTACCCAACCCTGCTGTAACCATATGGACCCCATACCGACTCTCATTATACGGCATGAAGTGAATTCATTCCCGGGAAGACGTGGAAGGCCCAGAAGTGTTTTCGTGTTCAGGGTGGCATGTTTGTAACCAGATCTAGGGGTGGAAAAAGGCTGACTCATTAAACCATGTCTGATATGGCTTATTATAGATGTGAGATTGGCCTGACACTAGAGCCTCATATAGTGACTGTTATCGGGTTATCCCGGGGTTAATGCTTCACTGAATCGGCCGCAATAGTGTGCAGTGGGAGATTTGTGGAAAAATTCTTGCAAAATTTGCACAAAAATACAAAACATACAAAATAACAGTAATGTAAAAACCAATGCAATTTGTCTTCATTTAGAAAAAGGACAAAAAGCTCATCAGTTTCTTTGCAGGTGCATCATATTACATTCTAATTTTGAGTCATTTTAGAGGTGGAGCTATACTGTATGTGCCAATATGAAATTGTTTTGATGTAATTGGTGCAGATTTATATTTCTAAGATAAGACCCACTGTTCATTTTTTTTTCACTAGCTATAAAGCAATTCCATCTATCAAAATAAATATTCAGTTCAGCTGTTATACCAACCAATGATTACTCATATCTGCCCGTTTTCATTGAAATAATGTGTGATATCCTTTTTCCTCATGAAAAAAGCTTTCTAATAAGCTTGGTTAAATTGTTTTTCTTTTTTAAAGTTTGATGATTAGATAAAACCGTCATTAGACAACAAATGTTTCAATTCTTTCCGCAAAAAAGTAGACAATGAATTTTGCACTTTTAGTAAACAACACTGATTAGAAATTTTATTTTATGTATTATTCTGAAGCTATTAGCTTCCACAGCATCTTAACTCGCATCACTTTATCATGCATTTTTCTGCAATTAGTTTAATGCTAATCAACCTCCAGAGGGAAAAAGTGAACCTCACCTGGGCCAGATGGGTTCAGGTCCTCTTTCACGTAGTTCAGAAACACATGATTTATTACTGATAGTCGACAGAGTCTGATGTGGTGGGTTTGTTGTGCAGATTTCAAACAGCACACAATAAGGTGAGCTGATCCCGAGAGCGACTGAATCAGAAACAACCATCACGCTCACTTACACCGACTCCAACCCGTCCTAATGTGCAGTTTTAATCTCAGTGCGCGCCCTTCACTATTTGTCTCTGGCTTGTCAAGACACTGTTGCTTCACTTTGGGTGCTTTCCGCTGCTCTCTGAAATTTAATGGCGTCTCCCCTCTTCAGTGACTGATGTCTTCATGGGAGTGGACATCAAACACTGTCCTGTATCGCTTGGTTTGAAGGCACACTCGCAATATCAAACATCTCTCTGTCTGTTATGGTTACAAAAAATTTAATGCAAAGTTAAAAGGATATATTAAAAAATATGTAATTCTAATAGACATGATCAATCAAAATTTAATGATTAGAATAGAACTAGAATTAGAATTTCCCAAACTAGACATTATACTGTCTGAGGCTAGTGTGTCGTTTTAACCAACTGTTGTATTACTGTGTGTATTTTACTCTTTTCACTTTCACTCTTGTGGACTGTGTGTTTGAAATACGATGCATTTCCTGTTTAATTGGTTGAAAATCTCTCTACATCCTAGTACCTGTGGCTGTTGCAGGAACGTAATGAGACCATCCAGTCACTTCATTCAGTGTTTTCTTACGTGCGAATGAGACACGAGGTGTCTGGTGGGAGCCAGGCAGTGAGCCTTCATGTGTTTTGGGGGGAGGGGCTTTGGAGGGAGGATGGAAGGGAGGAGATGGGATTTTTTGCGTTGGATGCTTTCAACATGAAGCTCCCTCTCGCTGGTTTCTCCGATGTTACCAACCCCAGCTTTGATCCTGGTGCGGGGGACAATCCCGCTAATTTGAAAGTGAGTCGGTGCAGTTATGATTTTAGCTTCCTTGTTATGTCCTCATTCATTTTGGATAGATCGATACTTTATGGAGCCTCTAAGGGAAAACTGCAGTGTTGCAGTAGCAATTCACATATCACAAAACACATATAACATGCACAAGCTGGCATGAGGTAGGCAAGAAAAACACTATTTAAAAATATATACACATGTGCATAAAAATTACTAAACTAGACTGAAAAAAATCGCAGTACCTTTGGTGTAACAATGCAAAAAGTAATTTAACAAAAACAAAAGTATATATAACAGATATGTTTCTAAATTACCAAAAAGAAAGTAGGTCACAACAAATTATTTAAACTCACTTATGTCTCGTTTGACGCATAATCCATCTCTCAGCATAGAGTATTCTCAAGGAAACAGGAAGCAGAAAACACGCATGTAAACAGGTTGAAGAGACCACATATGGCCTTTTAGAGTCACACATGCACATACATGTACCCGCCTCTCCTCTTTTAATCCATTATATGCTCTTAAGTGACATGTCCTGCGAGGCGGGGGTGTACCGAGGCACTCTCAGCCACCAGTCATTAACCCCCTCTCCATCTGCTGACACAACAAAGTGAGCAACCGCATAATCAGATGACAAGTGATGGAGAGAAATTAAGCAGGGGCACTGGGGAGAGGATGTCTTAAGCTTTCCTAAAAAGACATCGCACAGCAGGCGGCTCATCAGGAAATTGGGGTGTCAGCTAGCTGTCAGGGTGCATTGACCTAACAGGGCTAGTTTGCCGGGCAGCTGTCGTTGACATGTCAATCTCGCTCTCAGCCAATCAACCTCTGGCAGAAAGGGGAGCCGCTCTAAGAAAGACAGGAGGAGAAGACCTGTCACGTATCCCATCATGTATATATATATATATATATATATATATATATATATATATATATATATATATATATATATATATATATATATATATATATATATTGAATAGTATTAATTTAAAAATGCTACTATTTTTTGCATTCATGTTTAAAGCACAAAGCAGAATGACCTGAATTTAAGCTCCTGGACTGACACTACTGTGCATGAAGTTAAAAACAGCTTTCGCCGCACCGTTTATCTCCCAAATGAAAAGTTGACTCTTTCCTCAGTCGGTACTCGCCCACCAAACCCTCTTGTTGTCCCTGGAGGTGAAGCTGGTGCTCGGGGAAAGTGCGTGTTGGTGCAGCGGTGGAGAACTGCTGCATGTGTTCAGTGCCGGCTCCGTCTGGGTGACCACGAAGCTGCACAATCTCCACCCATTGCTCCCGCTCCCCTCAGCCTGGGTACGTCAGCTTTCTGGGGCACAGCAGCCCGGCTCCCCAAGGAGAGGAGACAAAGAAGGAGAGGAGTTGGGGGGAAGGGTAGGGCATAAATAAAATAACACTTGTGTTTCACCTTGGAGAGGCCGGTTGCCTGTTGTTGTTTTCCTCTATGCAGATTTAAAGCCAGAAAAGCTCATGAATATCCCTGGGAAATGTGACATCTTCCCCAGGGTTTACACGTCTTCAGCCCATGGTTCGGTCATTGTTCGGGAGCGCTGCATCGTGAGCGACAAGTTATCAACACCTTACAATGAACCACGTTGGGAAGGAAGCTTGCTAATTCAATTTTCATGGCAAGCATACAGTAGCATACGTTTTTACAGTAAGCAGCAGTCATAACAAATACGGTAACCAGTGGACACAACATGCTGCACCCTGCACGCTGCAAGGGAGAGAAAACAAAGACGTTGGGAGGGGGACATGGGATGATGGAGTGTATTATACTCAGAAGGCGAAGTGGGGTGTGAGCCTGAGTTCAGTAAAGGAATAGTCCAACATTTTAGCCAGACAGTCAGGCCTTATCCACACTTATTCTCCTTTGGCAGGATTAATTCAAAAACACAAACAATGGCAGTTAATTAACTTTTTTGTTGTCACGATATTCAACACCTTACTCGCACACTACCCAAAGGTGAACTTTATTACAACACGCAACAATGGGCATGTGCGAGTTGAGGTGATGATGTCATTCCTTCCAAAGAAAAATCTGAAGGCGTTTTTTTTTTTTTTAAACAACTTTATTTTAGTGGGCAAAAAAAAAAAAAAACGCTGTTTGCTCGAGGACCAGAGGCCAAAATGTAGAAGCAAATGTGCAAAATATTCGGACACGTGTGGACACTGCCTCAGATGATAAGACACTATTGTCTTATCTGTAAGGTAAATATGAAGATACAGACAGGAAACATTTAGCTTCCAGGCAAACTGGAAGCAGAAGGAAACAGCTAGCCAGCCTTGGTCCAATGGTAAAAAAAATAAATAAATAAGCTTGCTAATTAACATGTTATGTTCTGTTTCATCCGTGTAAGAAACCAAGTGAAAAAAATGGCAAATCGGCATTTCACAGGGTTGAAGCTAAGCTAACCGGCTGCTGGCTCTAGTTTCACATTCACTGCACAAACATGAGAGGAACATATGGACACAGCAGTGGCGGAGGAGCTGCTAATCAGGGAGGCTGTTAAATATTGATGTAGAAAGCATAAGAATTGATTTCAGGTTCATCATTTCCAAATGATTTCAAGAGGAAACTGCTAGACTGCTTGTTTTTTTCTAAATTAAACTGGGAATACGGAGCACTGGGCTAGCTGGGTCACAAAACAGACTTTGACATAGTCTGTCTAAAGCAAGTCATACAAGTTTAACGTTATGTGTTGCCCAGGGCTGCCATATATAATTAAAGTGTTTGTGTGGGCTTTCCCCCCCTGCAACGCCTCTTAGTCAGATAGGGAATTAGGTGAAGAAAGTGTTCCTGATTGTCTCACAGAAATGAAAATAATATGGACTGAAAGCCTGATTTAAAATGTGGCCCTCATGAGCTATGAGACACACCTACATTTGTCAGGTAAGCAATATATGCTGCAACCTCCATCCTCTGCACCAGCGCACACAGTGCACACATGGGCAGACAGATCCAGTATGTGCACAGCAGTCTTCAAGAAGTTTCAAAGAAGTCCACTCCTCTTTAAGAAGTCCCCGAACCTGCATTACAGTACAGTAAGTATGTCAGAGAAGAAGTAATGACCTTGATGATTCTGCCACTCTGCAAATTCCAGTGATGAGGTGGCCATTCCAGCACATCAATTATGAGAAGCGTTTGTTGAGGTAATGTGCTGCACGCAAGGCAATGGGCGGGGGTGGACGGGACCTGCTGCACTATTCATGTCACCATCTGCTCCCTTTCAGAGAGTCTTGCTCCACAGGCCCGTGGGCTCTGGAACCAGGCCGCGGGCTGCATCGCTGGTCTAATTCCTCCAGCAGTGCTTGGAGCCACTGCACAAACATGCGATTTAGACCAGCCAGCGCTGCTGCCCTCACTGTTTCGGGCTCAGTCACACCGCCGCGTGCGGCACAAACAGCCAGGCAGAGCACCTGTGCAATTGGAATCTGCTGGAATGAGGAGAGAGTGTGAGGGAGCAAACATGAGCAGCGGCGGACTTCCACAGCAATAATAGGGATCAATAAAGAAAGCACAAGGGCGACAGCTGAAAGGGGTCACCACAGAAGATCCCAAAGCCAACACATGAAATATAAATGCTGCTGGAATAGACAGGATTTCTCTTCCTAAAACAAATTTCTGAAGACCAAATTTGCTTTGTGCTTCCGATCATTTCGATCTGTGTTGGCGCTTCTATTGGCAACATGACTCAGGAAGCTGTTGACCCACTGCCCAATTTGCCTTTGAGGTGATTAACACTTGGCAATGACCTAATTGAAAGCCTTAGTTTGCACTTCTCTTAGTGTGTTTGTGAAGTAAATCCATGCTCTGATTGAATGTAATATCCGCAGTGACTATGAGAGGGGGCTATGGATCCTGATGGAGGCATCTTATCAGTATGCAAATTGAACAGCCCACTTTGCTCATTACATTAAATGAGCCGGGACTGAATGAGTTTGTCTCAATTATTTCAAAGTTGTGCTGGGCGCCCGTTTCACATAGTGGTATTTTAGCCTCATATTAGAGTCTGGGTATAAGATTCGGGGCTAAGTAGAGCTTGTCACACTCTACACTTAGGACGCCTGGGGTACAAACCACACGCACACACACATGCACACCATAGACTAAATATTGGCCACCCTGTGGGGTGTCAGCTATAAAAGATGACTTAGCCGGGCAATGATATCATTAAAGACTAAAGCAGAGAAATGTATGAGGACAGAAAAGGCCAACCTTCACGTTGCTCCGTGTGCTGCTGTATAATCTGTTGGTGGGGGGTATGAATATGCTCACTGCAAGGACAGGAAAGGTGTTGGAAAAGGGTAACTGTGACACAGACCAATGCACTAATGTATCAACATCATTTCATGCTATTTTCTATTCTCCTTAACTTTGGATTGAATTGATAAATGTGTTTTGGTGGAAAAGTTTTCAATTTTGACTTGACTGATGCATTAATATCACTAAATTACATACAAGCCCAATTTCAAAGAAGCTGGGTCTCTCTGTAAAACATAAATAAAACAGATTGTGATAACTTCCTGGTCCTTTTTCACATATACTTATATGAAAACAGTGCAAAGACAATACATTTAATGTTTCAACTTTATTCTGAATTTGATGCAGCAACATGTTTCAAACAAGTTGGGACAGGAGCAACAAAAGACTGGGAAAGTTGTGGAACGCTCCAAAAACACCTGTTTGGAACATTCCACAGGTAAACAGGTTGATTAGTAACAGGTGATAGTATCATGATTGGGCATGAATCATCCTGGAAAAGGCTCGGTGGTTCACAAGTGAGGATGGAGCGAGGTTCAACGCTTTGTGAACACATGATTGTATAAAGGAGAACTCTTCATGGGTTCGGGAACACATCGTTGTCTGCAAACACAGTTCATTTGCAAATGCCCGCGTTCTGTTTTAATTTATGTTTTACTACGTTGTAGATGGAATATTATAAGCATTTTCAGAGAAGGTTTATTGGACACGAACCAGGAAAACAGCAGCAGGACTCAGTTCAGATTTTGTATATTGTATGATAGCTCTGTTTCTTTGGGAATATTTCCATGATATAAAATTCACAGCATCATGTACAGATTAGCCAATGCAAGACTTTCAGAGTTTCAGTATTTCCTAATTTTGCATCCAAAATAGTGATTATCCTCATTAATTTAATTGAA
This sequence comes from Chelmon rostratus, assembly GCF_017976325.1. Lineage (NCBI taxonomy): Eukaryota > Metazoa > Chordata > Actinopteri > Chaetodontiformes > Chaetodontidae > Chelmon > Chelmon rostratus. The sequence goes on from NC_055669.1 coordinate 20,036,698, forward strand.
TTTTCCCTCATAGAACACAATAAAATTGCCTTTTAGATTTAGATCTCTTTTTTAAGAGCGACCTCGCCAAAGGGACAGCAAGAAAGTATTATCACAACATTGCTATAAATACAATACAAACAATATAAACAGGCAACTCTCACATGCTATAAATGAGCATGAATAATACCAAGATGCACAAATGAGTTTCAAAACTATATAAAAAAAAAAGAAAAACGGTAAATTAAAAGTGTGCTTTGCATTGAGAAAACATGAGATCTCAGAAGTGTTTGTCTTGCCAGTTACAGTACCTGAGTCTTTGTCGTGTCCACAGTGTTTTTTTATCTTTTCACAGAGCAGTTAGTAACAACACTACAACAGCTCACGACTGCATGTCATGTGGTGTCATGCATAGACACCAAATTAAATGCGCTGGTGAAAAAAGGTTATGGTAACACTGAATAGTCAAAGAGAATTAAAAAAAAAGTCAAATGTCACTTTCTCCATGGGTTTAAACTGTGCTGTTGTATATGTGAAGAATATTGCAGTATTTTCATTGTTGATGGTACTTTCATACTGACACCACCGTGCTGCTCTTCTTTTCCTGATGACCGAGAAACGTCTTTCCTCCAGGTTTTTCTACATTAAATTAGTATACACGTGAAAGCTTAATTCAGTTTTTTTTCTGATTCACCTTTCAGGGTACTTAAAGGTGGCCTGTTTGTAGATGTGGTGACAGAGATATGATGTGACAGCTATCGGGCGAGGAAGCAGGAGGCTTGACGAGACTCACCAGTGACCAGAAAATGGATGAAGACTCTGTCACGAGTGAGGGATCAATACCTCCCTGCAATGATTTCTTCTTCAGAATGATAAGATGAAAAATATAGTGTTAATATCACACAAATAAACAATGGACTGCTTTCATTGGCATTCACTGAAGGCAGGGTACTGTCAGTGACAGTATATAATCATATACTGTATATATAATTTAAGATTAATCTGTAGAATTAAACATCAATCATGAATTCTTTCACATCTTGAATAATTCTGCATTTCATTTCAACTTATGAAATAAATTTCACAGAGAGCAAAATGTCTCATGGACCTTTTTAATCCAGGTTTTGGAAAAGCTTATGTTTCATAGTTCTTGCTTCAATACTGCCCCCATGTGGTATGAAGCTGAATGTTTCTCAGGTACCACATTGCTCAAAGGAGTCAAATGTTGTGTTCATGACTCCTGCAACAGCTGTCTGCGGAAAATTCAGCAGCCAAACAGCCATCATTATTATAGTTTAATAAAGCCAGTCAATCTCTGTGTTCTCTGTTCAAACTGTGTTCAAACAGAAACTTAACTATTTTGGCTTGAGAATGAATTTGCCATTCATAAATGTATTATATTTAAACTGATTATGATGAAAATGACCGCCGTCTCTGACTTCCTCCGAGCGGCGTGAGGCAGCTGAATAGATCAGCTGAACAGTCTTCGTCTTTAAGTTGACGACTGTCTTTCTCCTTGGGTGATGTGACAGGCAGGTCTGGTGCACCATATGAAATATGAAACAGGATGGGGACAACGTTGTCAGCCATGTCACAAAGCATCAGTGAGGACGACAGGACCAAAGACCCCGGTCTGCTGTGCTGACATCTCTGCAGCTAATCGGAAGGTACAGGCCCTCACAGCTGCCGGACCAAAAGATGGAGAGAGGGTCAATAATTTAGCAGTTGCAATATGTGGAGGCTGGTCCGATGTTAAGGTCTCCTTCCATCCTTCTCCTGCCCTTTCCGTCACTCTGACTTTCCCGCTCACACATTTTGTGGACGTTTCATCAAATGCAAAGGAGTGCTTTAAATTAAACCCCAATCCACAACTTTAGAAGACTGCAAAGAGTGTGATGTTTTAGACTTGCTGTGCGGTATAACCTATATGTTACTACTTTCTGCTATAATCTGCACGACTGGACTGACACTCTGAGGTGGATTTCTATATGCGAACTGCAAGGACACATTGCAAACCATGTGACCTGTCTTCTCTTCTTCATTTATCGATATGTCTTATTCTATCCATGAGACATTAAAGAATTTCCCAGGTTTTTCTCTGCTCATGGGTCACGTTGCCATGACAACGGAGATGAGCTGAGTGTTCTGTCAGGCGTCACCCTTGCTGTCTCACCTCTGGTGGCTAGCACTCCAGTGTCACCGGTCCAGCGCTGCTGACAGTGGCTCAGTAGGTGGGCCGGGAAGGGACAGGGAGGAAGCCAGGGTGACGGGACAGGGAGACAGGCGGAGAGACGGAGGAAGTGAGGGTGGAAGATTTGGCTCACTGGCCCTCTGGGCCCCAACGCTGCCCTAATGACGGATGCCAGCGTTGCACTCAGGTGAAACTGAAGTGGCTGCAGTGTGATGGCAAGCAGTCGTCCCAGTGGAGGAGAAGAATACACAATAGAGGAAGGACACTCGACGGCATCGCAGCTCTTGTTCAGGACACTCACTGGCCGTGTAGCCGTCTGATTAAACAACATCAGCTGACCATTGGTTAAATTACTCCCGAGCAGTGAGCGTCTGATCCATGCACAGCATGCATGCATTTCTCTGAATGTTGCTGCACTGTACACAACATGTAAAGAGTCTCCAGCCGTTACACAAACACACGAGCAACAGTGGAGGGAATGGGCTCATCAGTGTAAGCTGCAAACATTAGCATGTCTGGCTAACTATCTTACTACTTACAATGTTATAGCATTGCTGACAAAGGCAAGGGGCATGCCGTGCAAACGACACTACACTTATAGGAAAATGTTAAAAAGTCAAGCCTTGTTTTCAACCTCAGGTTAATAAATTGAGAAGTTAATTACTGTTCTGGTCATTTTTACAGTTTATGCTGGAAGTCTTTTGTGTTGAAAGTCTCTGACAGCCTATTAGCCTTTCACATACTGAGTAACCTCTCTAGATGGCAGCACGACAGTCGTCACTGGAAGGGCTTTAAAGGATGCTGAAGTGTGAAAAACACTCCCTTTTGAAGGGATGACAGTCAAACAGTGTCATCATATAGTTCCTCATGTCTGATCCAACCACATTTTACCAACAGATGGACAGATTTCCTGCATATGGGTGATTCATGTATGTTGCCCTTTAAGTTTGAAAGTGTAGACTGTATGCATTGACATCACTTTGCATATGAGACAACTCTCTTCACATGACAGCTGCTGTGAATGGGGAGAACAGCTGATGGCACAACAAGCCTTTACAAAGTTATCAGGAGTATTGTTGACTCTTTTTAACCCTTTTTCCATGTGAATGCATCAATGGCAGATGCTGTATTTTCCTGCTGTAGTTTTGTATTTTCCACTTTGGAGGGAGTGACTGTTGTGATGTGCACGTACAGTGATTTTAGTGCATAACCTCAGTAGAAAAGTAAATTACCAAACATTCCCATGCATGTTTTTGAAGTGACATAACTGTTGCAACACTCCAACTTTAAAGTGGACAAAAACAAAACCGTGGAAAATAATCAGATTCATCAAATCAAGATCATCATTCAAGTTGGAAAGAAAGGTTTATTTGCATCTTTGCAGGAAGTTTTTACAGCTTAGAGTCAGCATGAATAGCAACGAAGGGGTCCTCATCAGTGTTGCTAATCCAGAAGTGGGCGCGGCCGTCGCCTCCAACAGTGATCTGCTTCCCAGTGCACCTGCTTCCCTCCTTCTGGCCGGAAATGACGTCACAGTAGGTGCCACCAGGCATGCCGGTGTTCAGGGTGACATCCAGGTTCCTGAAGGTGAAGACAGGGTACACACTGTTTTTAAGAAACCTGCAATCTCACAATGAAACTGTAGAATGAAGAACTTATTTTGCTGTAGTTTCTGCAGAAACTAAAGGAGAGAAATGTATTCATTATTTGGTGGAAGTTTTTGTTTGTGTGTATTACAAGCCAGAAATCCAATGAACATTTGTTACTGATGGTGTTCAATCTTCAATCTTTCAGTCTGCAGGATGTTGAAATGCATCTGCATTCAGTCCTGTATGCTTGTTTAATCTGGATATTGCGTGATTTAAATTAGTAATAAAAATCCTTACCAGTCATCGTTGTTGAAGACAATGAAACCGCGGTTACCACGTCCAAAGGCAACCTGGTTGCTCTGATTGTCCCACCAGTTGGAGTGAGGCTGTCCGTTGACCACGTTGCGGAAAGCAACCATGTTCCTAAAGGACAGATGTGACACAATTAAATTAAATGCATAATTTGTATGGTTTCTACGCCCATACGACCAGGCAGAAGTGAATGAGCTCTGTGTGTAAGATCAACAGTTCCCTGCCTCTTGCTCTCTGAGGACTCACTTGATCTGACGCCATCTGTGCTCACACACCCATCCGTCTCCACAAGTCTGGTCAGCGTTGATGGGAACAGCCTTGGTGGATCCATCGCCGTGGCTGGGAGGGCCCATCCAGTCATTCTGATCCTGTAAGATAATAACGGACGAATGAGTTCAGCAAAGAAAAAATGAATCCAAATGCACACTACACATGGCACTTTGTCATTATTTCTACTTAAAAGAGACTCTACCTTTCCATTGACAAAGTTGCGGTTCCAGCGGAAGCTAGACATCACCCTGGTTACTCCGTAAGGGTGGGCCAACATGTAGCCCACAGCCATCTTGTAGAGCCTGGAGTCCCAGAAGGTAACGATGGATGCACCACCAGCGCCGTGGCCTCTCTGGTTGTCGTGGTTGTCGACGAAGACAAGGGCATTGCCGTTGGGCATGAAACCCCATCCCTCTCCCCAGGTCCTGCACGCAAGAATACAGATTTATCAAAGATGAGTACATTTGTGAAACACACAAGCTATCTCATGGTTAAATAAATATTCTAACACATCAATTGGATGTGTGATTTAGGCACACCAACAGAAATGCACATACTTGGTGTAACTCAGCTTCTCGCCGTTCCATTTCCTGAAGACAGTTCCCAGTTTGGCACCATATTTGAACTCAGTCACCCTTCCCAGATGGAAATACTCTCGAGAGCCGATGGGTTCGCCTCCCAGATCAATAACCTAGAGGGAAATCAACACATAATTCACATCATCCATACTATTCGTAGCAGGTATGGTTTAGATTAACAGCACCATGTCAGTGATTTGTGGAGTAATTTAACAAGTAAGATGTTTTGATTCGGCCCTAACAAGAACCACGTTTCCACTGTTAAACATCCATGCTGTTAGTGAGTGCACTTTTTTTTTTTTTTTTTTAGATCACAGGCTGCTTTTGTGGCGTACTGCCTCGGTGTTTTCAGTTTTTTTACAGTTTCAGTCTTACCTGTGTTTACCTCCTTGTCATCTACTGTGAATATTAACATCTGCTCCCGTGCACGTGTTTGTGTTTGTCATCTTGATTTCTGCGCTCGTTTTCCCACGGCTCTGCCGACTGCTGTTTTCGGTCATAAATACTGGTCATGTGGGCGGTTAGAGCTCATCTAATCACATGCTTGCATGTAGATTTCAGCTGGGGCATGTTCAATCATGAGCCTGAATGCAAATCGGTTTCACTGGCAGCAGTGTTTTTTTTTTTATTAGTTTTTTTTTACTGTATGTTTTCCTGCAAACCAAGTCAGAACTCCATCCAGCCTTTGGTTTCAGTGAGATACCAGTAAAATACAACTATCAGCCGCAGGGGTGAGCTGAAGTGATGATGTATGCATCTGCACTGTTTGTCCTTAACACTACAGCATACGTATTTAGTGAAATGTGTTGGTTGTGTGGAAATTGAGCAAGCTTCTAAAAGAACATTTTGAAAAACCCACCTCCTGGAAGATGAAGGGTCTGGAGCCAGCGGCGAACCACTTGGTGTTGAGGTTGTGCAGACGTCCATAGACAGCGGACAGGTCACCGGGCCACATGTGCTTGCAGGCATCCACTCTGAATCCAGCCACACCCATGTCAATCAGCTTGTTCATGAAGTCGGCCACCTTGCTCCTGACGTAATCTTTCTCCAGGGCGAGGTCCAGCAGACCGACCAGACGACAGTCACGCACCTGGAGTGGCAAGAGCAAAGTTTTACAAGTCCGAAAATGGGCCAGGTAATGGTAAAAAGTTAAAACTCTGCTGTTCCATCAGTGTTTCTGAGGACATTGATTACCTGATTGGCATCGCCATAGCTCTCAATATTGCCGCTGCCAGTCCTGCATTTCTGGTCATTGAAGTCCGACCGGGAAAAGGGGACAGTAGGGAAGTCCTCCCTCCCAGCACTGAACCAGCTTCCACATGCAGAGTGGGTTCCCTCTCCACCCCCGGAGCCACACATGTGGTTGATGACAGCGTCCACATAGATGTTGACCTGTGGGTAAATACAGTATTGTAGGTGCAACAAAACCAATCAACACCTCCCTTCTGCACTTTCACTCCTTTTCTTAGCACCTACAGTTCATCCTAAGGTCAGAGGAAAGTGGCATAGCTGCACTGCTCACTGCTGGTTTACTGTTATGTTGCTGGTCAAGGAACTACTACTACGAGGTGCTGTCAAACATAGAAGAACATTGTTCCGTGGGCCTGTCTCTAATTCACTGTTGCAGTATTTTACCCCAACGTTGTTGCATCTGGTAATCATGTCTCTCAGCTCGTTCTCATTGCCGGATCTGGAGCACAGGTTGTAGCCGATTGGCTGGTATCTCTGCCACCAAGGCCTCCAGGGATTGTCGAGCCTGATGTGCTCATTTGGAGGGGAGATCTGAGGGAAGAGAACGAAGACGGTAACTCTCACCTTTAATACAGGAACTGTCTGCAGACAGCAGATTGTTGTTAAATGGGTTTTTACTGAGTGAAAAATTTGTTATTAAAGGTGCACTCCAGCGATTTGACATATGAAGTTCATCACAATGAATACTACTCAGCTGTACGTGCATCTCTGGAGGAGTTGTCTAAACTTAAAAAGAACTGAAGGCTGATTGCATTGTGGGAAATGTAGTGTTCTGCAGCTTAATCCATATCAACCCAGTATATCTCTTTTTCTGCTGTTTCTTTTTATTAACGTATCTCCTGAGAGTCCTCCAAGTTTAAGGTGCAACACTAAATCACCAGAGTAGCCCATGAAATGTAATGTGTAGGAGACGGATGAAAAAGAGACACTACTGTTAAAGGTTGTATAAATGGAAAGATCTGTATTCTGAGTTTGTATGTTATCACAGCCTAAACAGAAGAGAATCAAGCTGTCAATTTTCCAAATGACAGCTTTTTTGAAAAATCTGACCCCTTCTTTTTAGATCTTGAAATAAGGTATCGCCCTCCTCCTCTAGATTTAAAAGCTACCCACCCATGTTCAGCCATACATACCTGAACTCCACCAAAGCCATTGGGAGCCAAGTAGCGTTCACACTCTGCAGCGATGTCCGCCCAGCGCCACTCAAACAGGTGGACGATGGCGGTCCTGCCGTGCTTGGTGTGAGGGTTGTGCTGGGCGAGGCCGAGCCCGAACAAAGCCACCAGAATGAACAGCTTCATGCTTTCCCTGGATGAGAGAGAAAACCACACTCACCTGCTGCCTCGCTGCCACTATTTATGCTCATTTTCTCTCTCGCCTGGACCAATGAGAGACTGGCAAATATCAGCAAGGAGGTTAAACAGGTGCTTCTTTCTCACGGCTTCCTGCCTTGTTTCAAAACTACTAAAAAAAATAGCTTTGAGGATATGCGCCAAGGTCCTAATGCTTTCTTATTCATTTTCTGACAGCAACGTATCTGTTAACACTGAACGTTCTGCTCTCTGCAGGTCAAAACTAACTGAAACGCATACTCAGCAAACACCAAGATTCAGCAGCAGCACCAGCCCACAAAAATAAGTCTCTATATATAGATATAGATAGAGATATATAAATAACAACCATCTTCAGTGATTTGTAAAATTCCTCCTGCACTGATTCAGATGTAAAAACATGAAACTAGTGTCTTAAACATCTTACCTCTAACACTATGGACGTTCAGTTTTATCCTGCTTGTTTATTCAGTTCAATAACCGTATGGTTCTGCAACAGCCAGTTTAAACTTACCCTGAGTTACAAAACGGAGTTGCAAAACATTGATCTGGAGCGATCTATTTTGGGAAAAACAAATAAAAAGCTAAGGCAGGTTCATTTAGATTCTGTATTAGTTTTTTTTATGTGATGTGTGTGTGTGTTTATTGGGGGATTGGGCCTACGTGTCGCAGAGCAGTTTCTCTTTACGTTCCGCATATTTTAAGTTTATAACGAATCAAACATGTGAAGTGACTGTCCTCGATATGAATTTCACAAATAGTCCTAAATGATGAATATCACCAATAACAGTGAGTTCAGCTATTGTCCAGGAGGGAAATAGTGTATCTATGTCACATTTTTATGTCATTCTGAATGCAAAATCTTTGTATGGAAACATAAAGTATTCCTTGGTGTACCACTCACAATGTGTACAAAATTATGCCAAAATTGCTGACAAGAAATTGAGGTTCTATGATCCACTCATCAGGTCTTACACCTGAAGCCAGAACCAGTCAAATCCAACTTTATTTATAAAGCACATCAAAAAACAACAGCAGTTGAATAAAAAATGCTGTACCATAAAACAGCAAAAACAACAACTATTCTCATAGTTAAAAGCCAATCGATAAAAATGTGTTTTAAGATGGGATTTAAAACCAGGCAGTGTGGGGGGTCAGCCAAACATACAGAGGCCATTTGTTCCAGAGTCTCCTCTGTGCTTCAGCCCCGATCATGGGACAACCAGAAGCAACTGGTCAGCTGAGCTGAGAGAGCTTGATGGTGCATGTGGTTGTAAAAGGTCAGAGAGATAGGTTGGAGCTAGCCCATTTAATGATTTGTAGGCAAACATTAACACCTTAAAATCAGGCCTAAAACGTACAGTAAAAGGAGGCCACTACTGGGAGATGTGCTCTTGCTTGTCTTTTTCTGTTAAAAACACAAAGGGGCAACATCTGTGGGACAAGCTGAAGATTGCATATGACCAATAACGGTCTGATGTATGACTCGTGTGTGCACACAAAAAACATGTTTGCACCATTTCCCACACGTGAACTAGCATTAATAAAAGAAGGATGTTCACACCTCAGGCATACTTGAGAGGCGGAGCAGGCACGAGAGTTGATATGCAACCAGATGCTTAACAAAGTCTCTGCATCAATATATGGGAAATTGTGAGAGTGGAAATAAGGCATGTGCACATGTGCCCATTTCCACAATAACTGAGAGTTATAGAACAGATTCAGCCAAATGATCATAGCAGTGGTCAGATTTACATTACTGATGTTGTCTCCCATACACACACACACACACACACACACACACACACACGCACACACACACACACACACACACACTAAAAAAACACGTCAGAGGTGCAGCAGTTGCAAAACATCCTTGTATAACTTCACAGTGTCGTTATCTGCTTCTCATCCGCAAAAACCAATACAGATAAGATAGAAAGACACTCGAGCTGTATATGAGGCCAACTTTGTTATGTAAAACAAGGTGAGTAGAGCAGCCCTGACAAAACACAAGCATTTTCCCACGAGAGGCTCCAGTGAGACCCTGCCTTATGTATGTATGTATGTATGTATGTGGGTAAAGGGTCATGCTGGCAGTCCGGGTCAGCTCGGGAGAGACATTAATAATGTGATGATCAGATGAGCACTTCACTGGTCAGATTGTATGATATTCAACAGTTCCTTATGCTTCCACTCTGTTCTATTATGAATGAAAATCAACAGAATGAATGAGTTAGGTATTTTAGAGGAATGCATTGGCCTCTTTCCTCCACCACATTTATTCAACCAATGTACTTTACAGTCAAAGATTGGAGATGTGAAACGTCGAATCAGTTCATAAATTCTGTATCACTGCAGATGAAAGTACGGTTTATGAAGCTGCTACAATTAGCTCTACCTTGACAACATTAAAATACTGCTTACATGTATGAATAAGTGATAACAGATGATGTTCAAATAAAAACATTGGGCTCTAAATGGTGCTATTTGAGTGAGTACTTTTTTCTTCTGATACTACCAAGAAAATTTCCTTTTAATACTTGCTACTGTACTTTGTTCAGTAAGGTATTTGAATGCAGGACTTTTACTGGTAATGGGTATTTTTGTGTGGTTTTGCTACTAGTTAGTACTGAATACTAACTTACCCATTGACAGCAGCATGAATGCAACACTACATGAACGTTTGAAGCAGCAGTTACTGGACTCTCAGAGACTGCAGATGTAAATGCTGTTTAAATACAGTGGGTTTTCATATGTTTTGAATCAGCTCATGCACCACTATTCCTCCCAAATCCCAAATGCAAATTTCTTTTATTGGAGTTTTATAACAGTTTGTTAATAAGAGGACTAACCTCTCTGAGGTCTGACTGACCCGAACCATACATAAGCTGATGTTACAGTCTGTGTCCCTTTTTCTGTATGTGTTTGTCTGACTTTTTGGGAAACATGTTATATGTCTTCATGCTTGGTCCATATAACATAAAAACCATTTCATTTTTCCTTATTTTGGTGTAATATCAATGCTGTGTGGTCATTTGCAGAGTTTGTCACCCTAAACAACCACTCAGTACTGAAGAAATATTTAGCTTCAGTGCAGTCAGAAGAAAAGAAATTAATGTGCATTTATTATTAGTATTTTTACACAAACAGCAGCCTATTTCAGACTCATATAAAGAATGAAGACAATTCAAACAAGGGATTAAAATCACGCTAATTCTGTCCAAATGTGGAGTCATGTTAACAGTCCTGAAAGCCTCCTCATGACACTGGTACATTATCACTGCCAGTCTGATGTCAGTTACTATACAACTCTAGGCAGCATGTTATAACAGTGGTGGGAAGTACTTTCATATAACAACAGCTCCCCCAATGGTTCTTGAGAGAAACTGCTCCATTTAAAACAGCATATACACACTGTGCATGATTCTGTGTTAACCGTCCTATAACAACATCTTTCCCTTAAGTAAGTATACTAAAATTTGTATGTACTGGTATGTGGATATAATTTCTTTGTTCATATTTAAATTAATTAATTAGCTTTTGATTTATCATATAATTGGGAGGAGTTCTGTGAACAACATCTTCTGCATTATCGATTGCATTCTGCATTGTCGCTCAACACATACAACAAAACTGCAGCAAAGTAGCATCCAGAGGGTCCAGCTTCCACAGCGAACAACATAAAAACGTATGTCCCCGCGTCCCTGCGGGGGCACTGCGTGAAAGAGGGCAGTAAATGCCAGACTGTTGGTTTGTGTGCGCTGAAAGCTTTTGTAAATAAGGCCCGGTGTGCCTCATCACGCCTCATCCCACCTGCTTACTATCTGACCCAGCTCCTGCCCCTCCAGTCCCCCCCCTGCGGAGAGTGTGTCAAACAGACATCTGCCCTGCCTTACTGGGTTTCGTTCCGGGTCGCTCCCCCCAGTGAGTCTGTGGGTCGCCGGCTTGTAAAAGTGAAGGGGCCCTGACACGTTTGTGGTGGAAACACTCACTAATAACTCATCTGGGTGCAGTCGGCGACACATAAGGACTAAAGGGATAAAGATCTAATTTTACAGTGCAGGTTTGTTCTTAGGTTGGGATGCTCTGTGAACTGTAGCAGCACTGTTCTCTGCTGTTCTTTGAAGCCAACAAAATCAGACCAACACATGCTCAGAGGCATCAAAAGCTGCATTTGTGAAGCTTTATTTGGACATTAAAAGCTGAATCCAGTTAATTGTGAATATGAAATTACCTGACGTTTGCTGAGGTAAAGCTTTGCTCTATTTCCAGTCAAAACAGCTCAAACTATTTTATTTTATTGTTTTTAAAGAGTCCTGCCTCACATGCTGTTAATGGCTGGTGGCTACGCACCCACTGCCCAAAAGCCTGATGCCCAGAAACCTCCCGAACACAGCAAAATAAGAAAATATAGGTGCACACTTGTGTGTCGTAAGTGATGAGGGGTGGGGGACCATGTGCCTCCGAGCTTATCAGTGCCGTCATGTTTTTCTACAGTTGCCTGTTGCAAAACACGTGGCAACCAGTGCTGGTTGTAACGTCTGTAAAATGATGATTCCAACTATCTTTCTATGGAACATGGGTTTAAACTCCGGGAATACCGTGTTTTTTACATGCATGTCCGTCACTGAGGGTAAATACCCTGTATTACTATAACATTGACACCATGCAGACAGGCTTAGTAGATTTTTTTTGTTTAATTAAGAAAACCTAAATAAAAATGAATGCTTTGTAAATAGATAGATGATGCAGACTTAGCTACAGTTAGCTCTCAGGCTACCAGCAGAACCCCTTAATGCTTGATGCACAGGAAGGAAAACACTGTGTTCACAGTCAGAGATAATAAAACTGTTGTGTTGTCACTAAAAACCTGCTTGAGCCTACAAATAATGCTGTGGGTATCAATAAAATCTCATCAGCTCCCATCTCTTTATGAGTCTATACATTGCCTCTCTGGAAAATCCTCCTCATGCAGCCTTTAAATGTGCAATAACTTTTTTTGGCCACTTTGGGGCAGCAGAAACGTTGTCACCATGACATTGATCTGAGATGAAACAGTGAACTTCTCAGCAAGCAGTTGCTTATTTACGTTCAGCAGACACGTAACAACATCATCACTCATCTGCTTTTGGTCTCAGACAACCCCGGAAGGAAACATCTGGCTCTTTGGTTGCAAAATGCTGCCAGCCCGTCGCTAACTGTGTCTGTGTGCTGTTTGGTGCTCAGCAGGTCGTGTGCAGGAGTTTTTTGGAGCTTTTTTTTTGCTGAAAACAGGTGAGAATTATGTTGTGAGAAACTTGAAACTTGCCATAAAGCTCCATAAAGCTGAGAGGAGCTGCAGATTTGGGCGATAATTCTCTTCATCTCGACCAGCGGTGTCACATTCTTCACATCGTCGTTTGATGCGGTGGTATTATAAAAACACCGCTTTAAGGTTTCTTTTGAATTCCTGGCATGAGGTTTCCATCCTAATGACGCATCGTGCTCTGTGGGAGGAGATGTCAGGAAAGTTAAGGCCCTAACTCACTCACATTTTCCCATGGGCCCCCAAAAATTCCAGTCAGACCAAAGACCTTTCCTGTATGGACAACACAGGACATACCTCCAGAGGCGATGAAGGGTTTTGGGGACAAAGCGTCCTTTCACAGCTCGAGCCCTGAGAGCAGGTGAAAGGAGAGAAGCCGCCCCTGCTTCTGTCATGGGAAAGTGGAAGAATCGTAGCGAAAGGGGGGGGGGGGGGGCTGGAGGGTTGGCTGGAGAAAGTAAGGACGAATGAGCGAGAGATAAAAAGAAAAGGGGGTCAGCAGGTTAGGAGTAAAAGAGAAAAGAAGAAGAAGAAGAATGAGAGGTGGGTGTGCGGTGTTGGCTGATGACAAATGAGGAAAATCAGGGTGAAGGGGGGGGCGCTGCTGTAGTTCAGGGCAAATGAGGAAAAACACAGAGGGAGCGAGTGGAAAAAGAGAAGGGGGAGCAAAAAACGTGGAGGAAAAAACGTGCAGCTGATGGAAGGATAAGAAGCTGTATGTACCTCTTCTTACACCTCGGCTCGGTTTAAGAGCTGCTGGTGTGCAGACAGAGCACGGCACGCTGGAGCTCAGCTAGTCTCACTGCTGGAGATAGTGCTGCAGACACAAAGCGAGCAGGGCTGCATTCAGCACAAAGCTGCAACACTCACTGCTTCTGGAAACGTAAAAATCCACGTGGCTGAAGGGGCGTCAAACGACAGCTCTAACCACATTCACGGCCCGGTAATAGTGTGATGTAAAGCATTTGTCGCTTCACTGGGTGCTGCAAAAAATTTACTGCCCCTAGCTTCGCGTGGCTTTTTAATGATCCCAGTAATGCCGTCAAGTGTACTAACAAGTGTTTCTCGCTCTGACGAGAAGTGTGTCACCACATTTTTCCCTTTACGGTTTTAAAGTGTTCAATAAATGAATCGCATTTTGGGATGTTTTTCAGGTTTCCTTAACTGAACTGGGCATATCAGGGAGGAAAAAAGTCCCATAAAGTGAAATCCAGGGGCGCTTCCAGAGCAGAGCTTCAGCCCAGCGTCCTCCTTTTACTTGCCATGATGATATGTTGTGCAGATGTTGGGAAAAGCTTTCCATCTCACTGCACAGAATAACAGCAGCAGCGGAAGTCCCCCAGGAGAGGTTCACGCTCTGAAACCTGCTAATACACACACACACACACACACGTGCACACGCATGCACGCATTTGCAGACTTGAACTCAAACACCTTTACATTTTTAGACAAGTCATGGATTCGCTCTTTCTCTCACACACATGCTCTCCATCCAGCCTGAGAAGACGCTTCTTGTAGAGACACATGCTTCTCACATTGAGACATTAAAGAGACACATGTAGACAATAATCTTGACCATCCGCATTACAGTGTTTCGCAAATTATTTGTATCAGTGAGTCTCACTGCTTAGTCTTCCTGCTTTAAGCAGGACAACAGTCATCTGGAATAAAATGAATAAATATATTTTTATAGCATATATATACATATATAGGAATTAATTAAGAATCCTGTGTTTGTCTGAATGTAAGTCCAATATTCACGCTCCTTTTATCCTCATTTTGCTCTCCAACAACTCCCGAGGGAAACATCTGGCTCTTCAGCTGCTGAACGCTCCACTTTGATCACCCGCTCGTCGCTAACCTTTTCTGTCTGCTGTCTGGTGCAGAGCAGGTAGTGTGCTGTTGGTTTTTAGAGCTTTTTTCCACTGAAAGACAGCCTCCTGCCGCAGTCGGAAACAAGGCTGAGAGTGAGAGTGAACCAAAACAGTGAAGTGGTAAAAGCAGGAGAATGCCGAGCATCACACCTGGTTCTGTGTCACTTCAGAGACGTGACGCACTGTTAATCTAAACACAGTGATTGTGGCCGCTTTAAAGGGATTCTCCAGTGAGTTGCTGTTACACTTCCAAAAAAGGTCGTTGGACTCTTTTTGTTAGACCCTCCCTGCCTGATAAACACACACCACACCCGGTTCAGCTGAAGACGCAGCCATTCTGTTAGAAATAAACACATTCTCGTGCCTAAACAACTGAACGGGACTCCCAAGAGGACATATTTAGAGTGCCAGGGATAGGCGTTTTTTTAAAGTCAACAGCGCCTTTTGATGGAGGGGAAGGGACATGAACAGCAGTCTCCTGGGTGACTGGGTCCTGGGTTAGTCTGGCCCATCCAGATGCAGACTTTCTTGCTCTTTACACCATGTCACGTGACCTCCTTTGCCTAATTACTACGGCCACTAGCGGTCAGGGCCTCACAGTAAACGTAGATATGAGTTGTAATAACAGGGTGAGGTCGTGTAGCATATGCTGTCGCCTCAAAGCCGAGCCAAGTCTGAGGACATCATCAGGGTTTTTTCTCAGAGTTTAGAAAGCTGTTGTGCTCCCCATGACAAGTAAACCAATCCTCATTTGCAAAACAACTAATTAATTACTAAAATTTAATTAGACTTTAAAAAGATGCAAAAAGAGAGGTTCATTAACATAAGATCAAGTCAAATATCCATGACGATGTGTGTTCGGTTCCAAGTCATGCCATGAGTTTGCATACGATCTCTCTTCACTGTCACAAAAGGCCAAATTTGCCTCATTTCCAACTTTAGAAGAGACATGCACGAGAAACAGAACACAAAAAATGAACTTTACCCCAAAGACATGCTATGCAATGCATGCCTTCAAGTGAACGTTAATAGGTCTTAATAGAGGGAATGCCGTCGTGCTGCTGGTGACTGGAAAGTTCACCATAAAATTACAGATGGAGTCAATTTTATGATCCTCTTTCACAGTAGTCAGCGGGAAATGAGAGCTTTGCTTTCATGGGCATAAGCTGAGCAACAGTTTTACTGTGAGGAAAATTCCCGAGCTCCCCTGTACTCCTGAAATGTTTGTAGTTTCTCCTCCTCAGACATTTGTTACCTTTTATACTACAATAACAGAGAATTGAAGGGTGCCGAGTTTCAGCTGTAGGGCCTTTGGGAAAGACTTGAATCCACCCACTAACCCTTGTTTTCTGTGATTTCCTCCAACTAGAATTTCTAGATATTTCTGAGGAATGTGTATGATAGATCTGCTTTATTGATTTTAAGAGCTATTTATGTAACATGTAAGAGGAAAGCCTGAGTCAATTCAAGCTTAAGATAAATCACTTTTGCTAAAAAATAAAATCTGTGAATTCTGAGAGAGCTGCAGTAATCCCTGACTCTCTCCCACACCTGACAGCCTTTTCCATACCACTGCTGGCTCTGAGATCAGCCTTTGTTTAGCAGAGCTCTGCTCCTCCACACCGAGAAGGCAGCGTCGTGAGAGCAGGCTTGGTGATGGGTTAGAGCCGGCAGGCGTCCTTCAAACAACACAACATCGGCCTCGCTTTGATCAAACACGCCCTGGAGTCCCGCCTCGGCCTCAAACATGTCCTGCAGTATCGCTTCAGTCTCACCCTGCTGGCTATCTGTAGCTGGTCTGGCGATTTCAACAGACACCAGAGTCCACTAAACATAAAGTGAGCATGAGGGACCACTGCTGTTTGAGTATCAAATATTTCGCTGTATGGAAATTTATTTAACTGGCAGCCAAGCAGCACCTCAGAAAGCTCAGCAGATGATGAACATCCTCGCTAAACTGCAGCAATGTGCGGGACAGATGTCTGTCTGAGGCACAGGAGGTAGCATTACAGCACTGGAATCAGCTCTTAAAACACTCCTCTCCCTCAAGAAAAAATAGCAGCAAGTCTTTAAAGGCGAAGACGCGGTGCTGTAGGTCTCAGGCTTATACTTAAAGAGGAATAATCACAGGTTGTATAGTTGGCACGGAGAGGGAAGAGGCCGGCAGTAAACCTCGACCCGATCTCACACTAATGAGCTTTTGCGTAAACGCGCCGAGCACCCGTTGCTCGTCCTCGGCAGACTCGATTTGTTTTTTGGTCGTAAACTGTGTAGTCCAGGATTTGCCAGATCTGTCCAAGCTCCTGTCTTCAGCTGGCTGCTTCTCTCAGCTCGCTGCCATAACAGTAGCCAAGAACTACCTCTGTGCAAGGCAATGGCATAGACACACACACACACACACACACACACACACACGTGGTGGACTGGGAGGAAGTGGGTCAATAGATCTCGTCTTACATTAGAGAATGACTTCAGCGACAGTGTGTCTTTATTTTACCTCTTGTATCAGCCACAAAAACTGAGCGGTAAACTTCAAAGGTGAATATTCGCAGCTCGTAATCTACTTCACACGGAGCAACACAGGAAGTTTTCAAAGTGTAAACACTTGTAACTCATAACTGATGGCCTATGTGGGAGGTATCTTCAGCTGCAACCCTGATTCCAAAAAGTGATGTTGTGTGAAACATAAATACAACAGAAAGTGATAACTTGATCATTATTTTTGACATATACTCAATTGAAAACAGCACAAAGACATTATATTTACTGTTTGACCTCATCAGCTTCATTGATTTGTGTAAATGCCTGCTTATTCTGAATTTAATGAGCAACACATTTCAAACAAGTTGGGACAGGAGCAACAAAAGACTGGGAAAGTTGTGGAACGCTCCAGAAACACCTGTTTGGAACATTCTACAGGTAATCAGGTTGATTGGTAACAGGTGATAGTATCATGATTGGGTATTAAAGGAGCATCCTGAAGAGGAGATTACCACATGGACTCATGAACACTTTGTAAAACCGCTGTTGGTAAACGCAGCTCATGTGCGAATGGTTGCATTCTGTTCTTATTTATGTTTTACAGTTTTTCGGAACTGGGGTTGTATTAATCTTTCCTACATCGTACCTCCCTCTGTCCTGTGTGTTCCAAACACATGGTGTACTAATTAAGAAACAATGTCCTCTTTCTTAGAGAGACAGAGGGAGAAACGGGGAGGGAGAGGGGGAGAGGAGGCAGACGAGTGAGAGACAAGGGGGGGCGGAGTAATAAAGCACATCCCTTTTCCATATTGAAAGACGTTTAACCCAGTTTTTCATGTGAGAAAGTGAAGCAGTATCAGGGTGCATGAAAATAAGGCACGCTGATACTGTGGACAAACTGCTGACGAATAAAAACAAGGTATCCATGTCAGACTTGTGTCAGCAGATCAATGTGAAAACCAGCTCAACACATACATCATTCTGCACAGCGATACATGCATTAACAATAAAAGACAGTTTGTCCAATTCATTCATTTAATCATTTATCAAAAGTAAGTTTATTCCTTTGTTAGCTCAGTGTTTGACATGAGCACAAATCATGCAAACTAACACTCAGCACTCAGTCAGAAACCTGATGCACGCTCTGTCTCTGACTTTCATTCAGTGAAAACTGTGTGCGTGGCTCACACTTCGATGCAACTCTTCCTGGATGTGTGCGTTCAGGTTTTCACTGACAGACGGCGGATGTTCAGTTTCAGTGCTGTGCAGAAAATATGACAGGATGCTTAACTGAATTTAAACCCACCATCAGTCCTAATCATCCTTCAAGCCTTCATCGCTTGTGCTGGCAGGAGGTTGGCAGCAGGGGTGGATGGATGATCGGTTCAGATGACGTCTCTGCAGCCTGGTAGAAAACGTTGTGACTGGTATCAGGTCACACTGAGAATCACTGGTTTAGAACATCTCTTAAAATTTTAAAGTAGGGATTATAACCCTGACTCAATAAGATTTTTGTCACTTCTAATATTTGTTTTAAACTGCTCAGCGTATCGGTTTTGATCAGGATAAGATTCTCCTCCGTCTTCTCCTCCTTCTTATACTCCATAAACCAATTAAAAAGACACTAAACTATGTGACAAATGCCTTTCCACAAAAATGAACTGAGCTCGTAAAAAGTTGCCAGTTTGGAGATACAGGGTTTTCACAGGACAAAGACTCATTTTATTCCTGTACAACAAGAGTTTCGCTCGCAACCTTTTTCTTTTTTATTCCCTTTTTTTCCTCCTCGTGCATGAATACCTGCATTGTCCACAATAAAGTGTGGATGATTTGGCATGAGTCAGCATTTTTTTTGGTTCATCAAGACTGGTTTAAAATTCGTCTGCGACTTTCGTCAGAGTAACGAGTCCTTAGCCAAAACCTTTTAGGGTCAAATACAAAAGACTCTTTGGTTGCCTTTTATACTGGGTGAAATATAAAACAACAAAAAAGTCAAGTTTGAAATTGTTCAACTCTGATGAAACAGTGGAAACACTGTAGAGTGCACATAGCAAAAACAACACCACACACGTATCCATTGCCCCAGTGCATGCTGGGAGGATTCCCAACACACAAACCTTATGTAACTTCAATCACATGATCAGCACTCAGCCAATGACATGAAAGCTGATCATGGTTTCCACTCCCATCTCATTATCATGATGATCGTTATTCTAAAATAAGAGTGCGCTGTAACTCAACATAACCATCCAGAACTGACAATTTTTATATATTTTTTATATTTTCTTATATTATATTTTCTCCTTTAACCATCCTGTGACCCCTCAGATTGATCTTGTGACTCCTTGTAGGGGTCCTGTCGCCCAGGTTGGAAACCACTGCTATATGTCGGCCCCTGCATGTTTTTCTCAATCCCACTGTTAGACCAGCATTAACACTAATACTGTCATCTAATAATCTTTATATCTGATAATCGTGACAAACACTCTCACTGTTTTTCTTGCTCGTACTTTCTTCAAGCCCTCACTGCTGTTTCTTCTCTCTCTGTATGGATTTCCATATTTCTATAATACCCTTGCAAATGCACAGCAGCACCATAAACCTGGCCAGAGCACCATTTGGCTGTGAGAGTGGATGTAGACGTAGAGGCCCTGTAGAATATCCAGGAAGTTAATGTTGGAGGACTTCCATGAGGCATTCTGGAAAAATCTAATTCCAGCCAAATCAAATTAGAACCTCCAGAGTTGTGAGAGTCTGCAGCTGAACGTCCAGCCTGTTCCTGGGTGTCTATTATCTGCTCGTCCCAACACACACCACAGTCACAGGGGACCATCCCACACCGTGAACTCCACACTTGTGAGTGCACTTGTACACCTCCAACACTAGGGGTCTCTCTAAGGACTTGCTGAATGAAAGCCAAGTGGCTCAGCAGACAAACCAACAATTAGAAAAAGCTTTACTTCCAAATAAAGCTCACCTCCTCAAGCGGGGGGAGGGAAAGTAAGTGATTTTGTGCCCAGCGACTCCATCAGTGCAGCCTGGAAGTGGGCAGTAAGTTTATTGGCTCCTAAAGCTTAAAGAGGAGAGAGCTTTTGCCTGAGATTCCTCAGTTTCTCCTCCTGGTTCTCAATTTCTCCTTTCATTTTGCTTTGCTGGCATAAAATCTGAAAATCTAAAATACAACTGTGGTGATTACAGGAGCCCGTCTCTGTCTTTCTCTATCTGTGCATTTCAATTTCTGTCTTTTTTTTAAATTCCATCATTCATTGAGAAGTTCAGTAATATTCACTGTATATCTTGTCCCCCTGATTGCTGACTTAAAACTTTCGGTCGTTTTTCTGAGACCTAACTGTGGGGTGAGAAACTAAAAATAACAGTAATAGTAATAATTAAGTTTAATAGCCAACAGTCTACAGCCACAGTAGCAGCTCTGTGAGGCAGCTGTGCTTTAAACTAAATGCTGAAGTGAACGTGCTAACATGCTAATTATGACTATCCTGACATGCTGACAGTATGTGCATCGTATGAGTATTGCAGGTATGATGTTTTCACCACCTGTAGCTTGTTCGCATTTGCTAGTTCGTATTACTTACTTTTGCAGATATTTGGTCATGATGATCAGATGTTGGCACAGTTGGCCAAAGTATTAGAATTCATACAGAGGGTGGCATGAATGTCTGTACCAAATTTCATGGCAATCTATTCAATATCGGTGGAGACGTTTCACTCTAAACCACAGTCGTCAGCCTCATGATGGTGCCAGAGGAAAACTCAGAGACATCAGGATACATCCAGCACTTTACATATTTCAGTCTGCCTCAAAGCGGAGCGACTCACTGACGGATAGATGTTACCATCACCAGAGCCAGAGCTGCTAAAAGCAGTCAAATTTAAAGATCTCTAGTCACAATCACTCACCACGTGTGCAACGTAAGTCTTTAATACCTGCAAATTCTCACACACGGCAACTTTAATTAGCCAATAATATAACATACAGAAATATAACCCACAGTCTAACTTAAAGGTATAGCATGCAGGAATCGACAGATTACTTTTCTATGAGTGTGTACGCTGTTTTTTTGGGAACTAAAAGATCTAAATGTTTCTCTCACCATTGCAGCCCTCACAGCAAAGATGCAAAAAATAGAGGACCTCATCAACACTCCAACCGGTCAAGCCAACACACAAACTAACTTTACTGAAACATTTTTATGAGTCAAATCATGGGCCAGCATTTACACTCGAGGTTGTTTTCGGGGACGTGTTAAGCAAAATTTCACAGCCTCAATCGCAAATCAGTTTTCAACTTATCAGAACTTCCGTTCTGTCTGAAGTTCTGAATGGTGCAGTAAAAGCGGTCTGTCAGTCAGTTGTATTCGCTTCTTTATTGAGTGTGATCGAGCTCGGGCCAAACGCCTGGAGCCAAACCTAAGCCCAGACCGTTATTAAGTGTGTGTAGCGCATATCTGGAGCTTGTCTGACAAAACCACCCAGTATTGGCAAATGCGGGTAACAGTGGTTTCTGTAACGTAGCTGCAGCTATAAGGCATTGATGCGATCACGGCTTCAATTACACTGAGATGATCGCAGGCTGACGGGGCCACTGTCACATTTGTCAAAGGAGTACCAGGAATTTCTCTTTTCCCCTGAAAAACAGAAAATAGTTTCTCCCGGATGAATTATGCCATATATTGAATATAAAAGTAGACGATTCCCTCACACATATATCACCTCTGCCTCTTTTGTTGTGTGTACAAAGGACTCTTTCCTTATTCCAACCTTCAATCTCAAATCCTATTTTAGGCGCTTCTCCTCGCTGAACCTAAGCAACTTTTCTTAGAGACTGAACAATGTGCCCACATTTCTCACCCACTTACACCTAAACAGGATCTTTCAAAATACAGCCTTTAAATTTGCGTGTGCGTATCTCTGTGCTTTGTGTGTGTGTGCATCTCCATCCCCGAGAGCAGACGTGCATGGGTGTGCGTTTACTTCACAGTTTATGCGTATATGTGATTTTCTACGTTATATTTGTTCCAAAGCATCAATTTGGTGCGCAGGGCTTGACTTGGTGGCCAGTAATAAACTTCTATTCCAGTGCTGCCTGTGCAGTGGCCTTCACCACAGGCAACTATGTGGCTGGCCGCCTGTGCCGCCACAGGGAGAGCCATACATTTGACTGGTATGAGTCACTGCCCATTTACTACAGCTCTCAGACACCAGGCCACGCAGTGGTGCATCGAGTTGTCAGGCTTCAAAGCAGCTTTGAGGTTTAACAGAAATTGGGTGGTTTAAATGAAATTCAGATTTTATGGAAAGGTTAATAAGTTGACAAAATGTTCCTGAAAGGCTGCACATGATGAACCGCCATGGGTTTTCACTGAGGACAAGTTTGTGCACACTGTGGTGTCTTATAAACAAAAAAAAAGGCTTGACATTATCCTAAACTGGCAACCACATGGAAACAATTTTATTAGTTTTACATTGTAATTCTGGTGAGAAATACTAAGGTTTAGCAATTAAAAAGACAAGACATGCAGTAAGTGGTGAAGCACCTTCTGTCACTGCTCTTTGGCTTCATTTGCCAGTTTACTTGAAGATTCACTGTATATTGTAAAAGTAAGATGATAATATTCTGTCATAATGATATCAGCACATTATAAAGTAGTCAAAAGCAACTTAGTAAGCGTTTAGTAAAAAACTGCCTGCTTTACAGAATATAGCATTCTGCTTTACTGCTATGTTTTAACTAAGAAATATTACTGAAATAACTACATTTTAAAAGTGATGATGTCAGCAATATTCAATATAATATTAATATTTTTTGCCAATACATGCAATGAAAAGAGCAAAACCAGCTGATCCCACTAGCAAATATTGTCTGTGTATTGAAAGCCTGCAGTTTATTCCTCTGGAGCTCCACTGTTGTCCAGAAACTATTAACAACACATCAAAGCGTCACGCTGTTGCACAGGGTGACATGTTCATTCATTACGATAAACGTAGGCGGTGTAGTTTATTTTGAGCCGATCCCCACGTACACCATCCTGCTGCTGTAAATTCTCAGTCGAGTACCAAACGTGCATTAATCCTCAGCTGAAAGTAATCCCCAACACTCTGCTGCAAACCAGCTGTTTTACTAAACTACTGAGGATGAAATTATTATATGCTGTACTTGTGAAGGTTCAGTATGGACCAATGGGTTTAAGAGTCTGACGCGTTTGTGGTTTTGGTGTTTTTATAGGATTTGTTAACAATAAAAAAATATGTGCAATAACACCAACCTCATTCTTTAAATAGCCTCAGAAGGATCTGCATTAATCTAGTGCTTTGTTGATTAATGACAGTGCTGTGTTTCTGTTTCCTACATTTTATGTCCAACAGTCTGCAACGTGTCATCACACCATCTGTCCATAATGTACGAATGCATGACGTTATTACCATGCACATACAGTATACAGTTTCCACAAACTGAGTTATCATTTGCAATTCCTAGATCAGAACAATCACATCTTCCTCCTGGATCCACCCCCGGCATTTTTATAAAGACCTGTATGACTGACAGGAAAAATTGAATCTATAGGAAAAAATGCTACCTGAATCATGGTGAAAGCGAAGCTGTCTTTGGAAACAATGACTCTCCTATTGGGAGGAATGATTCCACGTGCAGGAATGTGTTCTCGCTCTGTTTAAATGATTCCAGACATGCTGCTCTCCCTATCGGCTTTGTGCGGGTGCACAGGCAGCAAGCATGCACGTGCATGCATGAGCGTACGCACTCCCACCCCCTCCACCCATGATCGCACGCTTGGTACTTGAATATTTCAGTAATCGGCAGCACCCGTGAGGTTTTGCTGCAGCATCACTTCCCAGGACTTGTTATGGCGTTATGCATCTGAGACCAAAACACAGCCATTACTACAAATGTAAACCCAGCTGCTCTGCATCCTCTGAGTCTGAGTCCTACTTAAAGAAGTGTTAAGTACCTCCACTGGAAAATGCAATGGATCAGCGTCACTCAAAAATGTCCATAATGGTCTTTTATGTTATTGCAGGTCCACCCAGCAGCTTTCCTTCCTTACAGCCAGGATTTGCCATTCTTTGACAGCCAGATGTTGGACTCAGAAAAAAGACTTCTGGGTGGTGCCAACCTCTCTTATTAAGAGCAGAGTTTAAGGCGGTACGATAGCTGACATAGGTTAAGATAAAGATATGAATGCATTTCTTTAAAACAGCAAGTTCAAGTTTTCTTTAGCATCAAAGTAATTCAGTCATAGTTGTGTGTACATCCATTGGTACACTGTAAACAGAAACTGCTAATAGCTAATTTGGCATACTTTTCATGGTGTTAGTTTGCCAACATGTAAACAAATATAGGCTAAAAAAACAGCTGACTAACAGACTGCACAGCAACATTATAAAGTCCCCAAATTATGGGAAGTGTAGCTCTAAAAGCAGGATTGTCCCAGAAATCGGAAAAGAATAATAGGCTTATTGAAGCTACCAAACCCATAAAAAACTATTTTAAATATTAACAGAGCTAAAAGGAGTTAAATCTTTCAATTCAGCAGGTGGGCAAAAATTTTGAACTTGAAGATAGTGTTGTGTTTACTGCTTCATTCAACATCCCCAAGTGGCTGAAATCAGTTGAAGTTGCGAATACATGCCATTAATAAGGCGCTACAGCCTCTGTACTCAGGCACAGCGCTCAGATAACACAAAGAAAAAAAATGAGCTTCTAACATACTAATGTTAAACTCTTTTTCCACTACTGTTCCACCGCAGTCCTGCCTTTAAGAATGATGGCTTTTGATTGGCTCGTTGCAGAACCTTGCGGAGGGACGCATAGGCACCGCAGCTTACCAGCACCGTGGAAACAGCGCTCCATCCAGCTGCGGGTTACTGTAACCCGAAACCACCATGTTGGAAATCACCCAATCCATACACTGTAGGAGGTGATGAACATGGAAAATAGCGAGCTACTGCTGCTACTGCTTTTTTTACCTTTTCCACTGTAACTGTCAGCTTAAACGCCGGTAACACTCAAGATGGAGGGAATGCATAAAAAAGTCCTGGCCACAGAGATCAGTGCATGTAGGCTATCTACCAAAATTACTCATCGACCAAGTTTTTATGATCCTCTATTCAAGCAAAGCATTGTTGCGGTGCCATCAATGGAAGATACAGTCAGGGCCTCATTGCAAGTGGAACAAAATGGCCCATTCATATTCTCGGAGTTGTGGGTGATATGAGCGCACTACTCTATAATCTGCTTCATCTGTTTTTCCATATCTCCAGCCACAGTTGTGCCTTTGGTCTTCATGGACGCACACACAGGCGTAATCAAGGAATGAAGCCAATGTGGTTTGTATTGAAGCCACTTTTTGTTTCGAGGTATGGTGACATTGTCTGTTGGCCACAGCTCTCTTTCAGTGTCACAAATCTGAATCGTTTGGCCTTGACTGCAGAGCACTTTATCTTTTTTATCAGTGTATTTGATAGCCTTCACTAGCCATAGACATTAGCCATGTATGACACACTAAATTCAAATAAGAACAGATTAAAGGAACCAACCACTAATCAGATGATCACAGGAACACTAACAATACAGGAACAGCTTTGAGCCAGGATCATAAAAAGTGCAACTTTAGTTTGATCCTTTGTTTGCAACATTTTCCTAACTTATTTAGAGTCGGACAGCCCTTCAAGATGTGACTAAGCAGAAAAACATGTGATCCAGGGGGTGTAATTGGGAAGCCAAGTCACAATTTAGATTTTTAGAGGACCAATTTAGATGCCAGCTCCGATCCTCGGGTTCCACCATGACCTACATTTTTTCTGTTTTATTCAACCTCTTTTCAGCATGTCGTCACTCTGAGGATAAACCAGAGTGACCTGGCAATGATGTGAATAGTTTTCCAAGTATTTGGTCACAAACCATTGTACTGGACAGATGACAATTTTGACATGACGGTGGCGCTAGATGAACACTCATCACCGAAGCTGCTACAATAAATCCTGTGGGGAGCATGAATGGTGTGAAATTTCTCAGCAATCGGTACAATACACCATAAATGTCAACCTCATGGTGACACTAGATGAAAAGTCAGGGGATCTCCAGAGTTATCAGGGTTCATCATCTGAGAGCCATGAATGTCTGTAGGAAATTTCATGGCAATCCATCAAGGATGTGTTGAGATATTTTAGGTGCTGCAAACAGAGCAGCATCGCCATACCTGGAGCCAGGTGCAGGTTTCCATTGACAGCAGGGCCCCTAGAGGAATGGTTACAACAGAGCTCTCAATAATCTCTCCATTACTCTCTCTACTTTAGTCTTCTAGTTTCAGTCCTTTTTCCCTTGTCTTCATTTGGAGCCGGGTAAACCATGTGCTGATTTACAGTCCCACATCCAGCAGTCGCTTGATAAACAGTCCACTGTGTGTTTTGTCAGTTTAACTAATGTTCAAATGCTTATTTATTAGTTAAAGCTGTGTTTGTACTATTGGTTTCATTCATTTGCATCATACTTTCCTCTTATTTATTCACATAATAAAAAATAATGGCTATCCGCTCATGAGAATGACAAGCCAAGGCAGGTCTTCAGGCTGATTTGAGAAGACACCTGGAACTTCAATAGTTACTGGCTCGTGGTCATAAGAGTATGTGTCCAAACAGCTTCTAGGACTGTTAAAAACAAGGTCAAATTAGCCAAATACAGCTCAATGCACGCAGCTGGACTCAGTAAATATGCCTATATGCATTTGTGTGGAACTCTTATCTCAAAGGGGTGATGGCTGGTTGGAAAAGGAGCCCCCCTTTGACTCGTTTTATGACTGAAAACCCTGCTTTCATACCCACTCATTAAGATGTCAGAGGGAATATACCTATGCAATAAAAAGCTAACAAGCAGACATTTGCTTAGTCTCTAAACTGTTAGCAACAGCCTTTAACTCCAGCATAAAGTCTCACTCCTGCCTGTTTCTAGATAGTCATCAGAATTAAAGTGGAAAGTATAACCCTCTTCCTGAGTGTTAAAACATTCACAACAACCTTGAACAGCACTACAGAACAGTTTCTATGTTTTTTTCTTGAGGTTCAGGTACCCCGTGGAGTTTCTGATCACTTGTAGTGCAGCAGGGAAATGTTTTGATGAATGCACACAAGCAAGGCAGCGCTAACATACACAGGAGAACATGGTCGAAGGCCATGCTATTCATGCTCTTCCAGTGATTGACAGTTAGCAATGCGCACCGTGCCAGGAAAGGCTGGAAAGACAAAGAAAGCTAGCAAACAAACATGGCTGTAAACAATGCAGGTTTCAAAATACTGTATACATCGGCTTTCCAAATGTTTCATGAGAAAGGAGATGCACTCAGCATTGTTTGCTAGGTCTTGATGTTTTGGTGGAAAACAGTGAATTAAAACAAAGCTTTGTTTGTTTCCAAGAAAACGCCACAAAATACCTTTAATACATACATACACATGCCCATGTGTGCATGTAAAGACTGCATAAAATTCCCTTTTCTGGACGGTTTCCTTGCTGAGCTGGAACAAACCTTGATCAAGCTAACATAGGCAGCATTTTTGCACATTTTGGCACACACAGGACCTACTACTGTGACCAATAATTCTCCTGTGTGAGTAAAGTATTGAGATGGACTTGAAAAAGCTGCAACCTATCCTGTAAAGCAATGTTTTTGTCTGATTTTTAGCCACTAAGTTGCAGAGAAATCTAAAAGAAGCTGACCTGGGACTTATTGGCTAAAAAAACACAATGGGAGCACAGCATGAAGCCTTACCCTAGTACAAGTGGAATAAAAACGGATAATAATACCATAGAAACCATAGATGTTTTCTGCGATACATTTAGGTGCTTTCCAGAAACAGCAATTTACTTTATATTTATCTTTATAAATATCTGTGTTTGCATTCATGAAGTCTTAATTTTAACCACCTACATTCACATTTAAAGTCAGATTTAGGTGAGAACAATTTATACCTATATGTTGGCTATATTATGTTTTTCATCATTTACTACATTTATAACTGCAAAATGTGTGAAATATCGCTATTATCACTGAAATTATTGATTTGAGGTGCCAGAGCCAAAATAATCCACTGAAATGGCGTATCGGTGTGTTCAGAATGTCATTGGTTATTTGAAGCATCAGTCATCTGCAAAGTCACCTGTGACTGGCTCGTTCTTCCTTTCAATTGAGACTGTTATTGGCTTCTCTGCCTGTTAGGTTCATGTGGCAGATTGTGATTGGTCACGTGAGGCCTCAGGTAATTGAAACCTGAGACTCTGGAGAGTAACTGGAGACAGATTAGAGTAATTCTTCACAGATGGGCGGAAGTTTTAACATAAACACAGAAGACAAGCGGAAGACGAGCACATTGCCTGCTAATTTGAAAAGGAGAAAAAGTCTTTCTGTGGATTGTGATCATGTTTTGGGCTAAGTATTTTTACTGCAGTGGAGCGTTTGGATCTTTGTTGATGCTACCAGACCGTTTATATCAGAGCGTTATCGATTTGTGGATCACTGAGAGACGTAATCGGTGAGTTGCCTTAATGTTAAGTCAATTGTTTGTAGCGTTTATTGTGCCTCTTGTTGTGATTGTGTAACCGGGTGGAAATCTATTTTTTAATATAACAAAGTCCGCCAGAGGAGTGCGTCTGATGTGTTGCGTCATCACGCACGTACCTGGGAGGTCGCGGCTGTCCAATCGCGTCGCTCGGAGCGCGTATTTCAAGCTGTCGCCCCGTCTCTCATTCAGAAGGTGAGGGAAAGCGTGCAGAGCAGCTGCTACAGGTCGGTCGCTACAAACAATTACTATTTTCACAAATAAATTCTTGGTTATATATCTCGGTAATTGGTTTGCATGAATTGCTAATCTGGGTGAGTAATAAGAGTACAAAAGTGAACGAAGCCTTTGTGACAATAGACAGAAAGACAAATAAACAGCAAGAAATGCCTGTACGGCCCACGGGTAGGCTGTCAGAACACTAAGGGGTTTTAATAGCTGGTCACCAGTTAGATTCTAGGCACTAGCTGTTAGAAGATGTTCACAAACAAACGCCTTCTCAACCAAACACAGAGGACATTTATCGTCCAGCTGGAGTCCTGTTTCTGGCCACCGACTAACAAAAGTCCAAGAATCACTTTCCTTTCGGCTCTTTCCCTCTGGTGGGTCTCCGCCAGCTGCTGAGAAAAAAATGTCTGTGTCTCTGGGTGTCTGACCGGCTAATTGCTAACTGTCACCAGCTGGGCGCTAACGATATACTGTATGTGACGGTCATTGTCAGCAATCAGAACACAGTGGGTTTATCAGAGCTGATGGGCTGAAAATGGTTTGCTGCAGTTGGACAGAGTTTTTGAGAACTGTGATTGATCGAGATTGATCAACACAATAAATCTGCAAGTCACATAAAACGAAACAATAAGATAAGACAGCCGAATGAGCTCAGCAGGGCCAATAATTGATGTTACATGTAATTATTAGGGACTGACTGTTGATGAGCTGCATTCACAAGTGGTGCTTAAACAGATTTAATGATTTGCTGTTTACCACCTCAGACTTTGACCAATTCCCAGACTCCATCCATCTTTAAAGATTGATCATCGGTTGAAAACGTAGGAATGTTAGTGAGAATAGTCTCATAGTCTCAGTAGTACAATTGCTATTGTACAAATGTCAGAGTGAAGCAGAATTCATAAAGTTGAATAAAAGTTATTTTTTCTTTTTTTAATGCGGAGCATCAAAGATGACACAGAGATTTAATGCTTGACCACAACAAACAAGAGTAATGAGGAACATTCATGGCCTATAAAAACAGCAACTCCCAAAGTGCTCTAAATCCAATAAGGTTCATGAGTTCAAGCATCTTTACTGTACAAACCATGTGTCTTCATCTGCCAAGTTCTCTGCTCTGTCTTTGCTTTTTGCTCTTCTCTTTTATCGTTTGCGGTATCTTTCCAGCCTCCTTCAGACTTTATCTCACTTATTTGTTGTTCTAGTTTAAAGACCCAGAGTCGATATGTAAACTGGGTTAACTTACATCCTTAATTTTCTTCCCCAAGTATGATAACAGAACATGACTTTGTGATGGTTTTTGTCTGTGCCTAGCTGTCTTTGCAAGCCTCCACATTCGTTTTCAGCCAGTCTCTCCCCGCTATCAGTTTTAACTGCCGACGGCTGGAGACAGAGCTCAGGGAGACTTTGTCTCATGAAATACGAGATGCTTGGGGCATGTTTAGATTATCACAGACCTCTCCACTTAACTCGCCATAACACTCAGTTCACTGCTGAGGGAAAAGGCATTCATCACGCAGACTTGACAAGAAACATGAAAATAGGATGGCCACTTTTCATCTGTGTCACTCCTCTGGTACAGTTGGAGGTTGAGCACCAAGATATCTGATCTCAGCTTTCGTACAGACTTACCTCTGTGCTGCTATCAAGAAATTAAACTCTTATCATACAGTTTTGATCATATCAAGTTTAACTGTTTATATACTCTGAGCACTCTGTTTATTATTGCAGCTAATGTGTTCAGTGTTTGTCCTCTCTTGAGGTGTTTGTAACACTCTGATCTAGTGCAGTACCTCTTAATCTGTGTATATTTCTGATGCTGATGATACGGCTCCAGGAATGGCAGGGGTCAGTGATCCTGAGGGAAATATCTCAACAATTGCATGGATAGCCATGACATTTACAGATATTCATGTCCCCTTCAGGGTGACTGTAATAGCTTCTCCTGTCTTTTCCTCTCGCGACATCAGGTCAAAATTTAAATCAAATTTTCTCGATTAACCGGATACCTGCAGAAATGACATTCCTGGCAGCCTAGTGAGCGTTAGCATGCTCTCATGCTAAACCAAGATGATAACCATGGTAAATATTATACCTTCCATGTTACCATGTTAGCATTGTGAACAAGTAATCGTGCTGATTTCAGCATATGTAGTATCTAGAAAGCACTGTTGTGCCTAAGTAGAGCCTAACCTGGAGTCACCAGTGGCTGTCAATGCTTAAAGTCTTGCTATTCTTTCCTTATGCTTTGGTCATTCACACCTTACACTTGTGCACGTCCTTGTATTACTGTAAACACCCTAACAAAGAATGTGTGCATACTGTGTAGGAAAAAAACCTTTATTGGACAACTCAGTTTTAAATGTATCTAAATTGCTTGTTGTTGAATTACGTCTAATGTCACGGACGGATTTGGCTGACTGTTTAATTGTTTATTCTGTGATATGATCGATTGTTACTGGAGCCAATAACGCTGCCTGTCCTGGTGCTGTGTCGGCCGTTTCTTTTCTCCTCTTTGCACCATGTCAGTGTGCAGCAGCCTACAGAAAGCGAGGACTTTGCAGCATAAAGCTAGGTGACCTTCCAAACTTTTGAAAGTGAAAGCACACCTTCCCACGTCCTTGCGAGCTCCTTCTAGGTGAGGCTGTCTTTGTACCACGTACAGCTATAATAAGCATGCTCAGACAAACATACATTCCACTCAGTGGTTATGCGGTCTGCAGTGTCTAGTATGCATCCCTCTCCACCCTCAGCCACACACGGCCTTGTACAGTAGCTGGATAATTCATAGCGACGAGGATCTCTTGAGGTTACATCTCCTTGTGATCTGATGGAGGACGGCTGAGTTCAGAAGACCTGTTTGAAACTTTGTTCTTACTGCCGCTGTTTAGGCCTATTGATGAAGGGAACCATCATTCAACTACAGACGTGTTCAAGGGCTCCCTGTCACCCAAGTGAAGTAACTTTGAGCACCTACTGAATTTCTATGTGCTCCAGGGTTACTGGCTGCCGTGTGGAGGAAGCAAATGAAAAGAGCCATCGAGGAGGTTTTATAATGAGTGTCATGAGGATGTGCTGCCTTACGTTTCTTTAGAAGACCTTTCCTGGGTACATTATAATGTTCCATAAGCATCACAAGCCACAATAAATGTACAGACATACTGTTTAGAGAGAACTTTTATTCTAAAAGTAAAACTCCTGAGCTCGAGTGACTGTAATTCTGCAGAGAGGTGTGTCAGTCAACTGTTTCTGGAGAGCAGCGAGAGGAATTATATTCTGAAGACTTGAAAGCACTCAGTTTAAAAACTGCAAATAGAAAAACAGCCACTGGGCAACATTTTCAAGACATTTTTGTTTTTATAGCTGCTCTGGGCTGAACCGTGTAAGAAGTAGAGACTTAATATAGAATAATTATACAATGTCTTGGTACACATTGGCAGTAAATGCATCAGTTGTAATCATATGCTTTCAGCTACAAAGAGGGCAGCTCTAAAGACAAGGCTTCTCGAAAATTGTAGACCGTCCCATGAAACAAGAATCTATAAGGAGCCACTGGACGCCTCTCAGTACATTTTGTCGGCTTTCCGAGTCCTGTTTGAAAGAAAAGCTGAAGACTTCAGTTTGTGCAGATTTCCTCGCTGCCAACACAGGAGGGCTCGTCAGTTTAAACCAAACATTTTGGGCCACCGTCCCGGGAAGCAACATGAACAAGAGGTTCTGACATGTTCCGCCAAACAACCTTAAACGAAACGAAAAAAAAAAAGAAAAAGAAGAAGCCGACCATCTGCCAGAAAACCAACGTGCACAGCCAGGCCGCTTTCAAGAACGCTGACTGCTGAGCGAGCACAAGGTCATCACATCGGGTCGTAGATGAATAATGCAAACAATTCAGATAGTCCTGCATCACAAAATTAGCCACAGAGCTCATTTGAATGTTTTTATGAGTGACCCCTTTCTGGTCATATTTCCTGTTTGAGCGTGATCGAGAAACATATATACCATAGTGGTATTTCACTATTTTCATCCACAGGGTTTGCTGCAAAAGTGCCAATAAAACACATTTACATTCACAAACAGTGAATTTTCAATGCAATGGTGCTTGTCTTCACTCCGTTTTTAGCTCCACTCACAAATCCCTCCAATATCTCAACAGCTATAAGATGGACTACCATAAAATCTTGTGCAGACTTTCATGGTCCCCGGAGAATGAAGCCTACTGACTTTAGTGTTCCCCTGACTTTTCCTCTAGCAGCTAATTTTCCACTTTTACTGTGAAATATCACAACATCTCCCGGATGGCTTGCCACAGAATTTCCATGGATCCTGCATGATGCATCCTAATGACTTTGATGAAACCTCTTGGAAAAATTGTCGGATGGATTGCAGTGAAATTTGGCTCAGACATTCAAGTCCTTTCCCTCTAGCACCATCAAGTCAAATTTGTGTTTGTCCAATATTTTGGTTCATGACTAAATACCTTCAAAACAAATGACAGACACCCTCATTCATGCTCAGCATGTTAGCATGGCAATATTAGCATTTAGCACCACTGTGCATCAGTACAACCTCACAGAGCATGGCTGGAGACTCTTAGCCTTGTTTAACACCAGCCACCAATTCAATTTTCAACTTAAGTGAGCAGCTGCCACTGAAGTGCCCATGAGCAAGACATTTTCTTTTATCCAGTGGAGCTGCTTAGTGGCCCAGAGTAGAAAACTGTGGTTTTACACAGTTGCAACCAGATGAGTTTGCATAAAAAAATGCTCAGCAAATGACTCTGGGCAAAGACATGTCGAAAAAAAATGCAAGGCCCTAATAAATCTGACCACTAGTTTTGCACAGCATGGAATCTGAAGCAAGTGATCAAAGCCACACTTACACGCACAACAGCATCAACGTTTTTTGAGAGGAAGTCCAGGCATGAAGCCATTGATCTGTTATCCCTATTATACATTATCCAAACATTTTTAATTAGCCAAACTGCACAGCGCTTTACTAACTCTTTACCTCAGCACACTAAATATCTGCTAAGCCCGTGCTTGTCATTTCTGCCTTGTGATAAAACACATAAACAGCGACAAATTTTCCAAAATGTGGTTTGCGTTTGTGTGCAAGTGGCTGCCATCTCACTGTTAAACCCGTCTTTCATCAATGCGCAAGGAAAACCAAATGAAGGGGAGGACTCTATAGCTACCACCTGTGCTTCCATTCTTTGTTCCAGTCATCTTTAACCATTAATTATTTTCAGGCTTCAGGAGCTCTGCTGTCCAAAAAATAAAAAATAAAAAATCTAAAGGCTCCTTGAGGAAACTCCTCAAGTCTGGAAAACATTTAATTTTGGCAACTGAGTCTTTTATATTAGCCTTTGGCCCATGTAGATGCTATTCAGACTCTTTTCACATTCTTAGGCTTTCAGGAAACGTCTGAACAGCTCCACCCCACCACTTAATTTGCATTTAATGTGTAGCATTTAGTTTAGTGCCTCTCCTGCTGCTCCATAACCTTTCTTCTAAACTTATTTCTTTATGGCAAAGTTGGGGCAATTTCCTTTATTTGTAGTCTCCTTTCCATCTCCGCTAAGAGAAACGTGTTTAGGAGTATCTGTGCAGGACACTGCACTGTGTCCTGTCATTAGGCTGCACAGGGGTGTAGAGATGCTCCGCTTGATGCTGCTCAGACATCTTCCAAAGCACAGGGGGCGGGTCCCGAGACAACTTTCCCGACTGGTGATTTGATGAACGCGGGATTTTCCAGTGTCAGTATCTTACAGTCGGTTCAGGTTCGGTGTTAGGGCGTTTGTCCAGCCTCCTGACGGTGCGCAACTCTCCGGGAAGAGAGTGGAGTGTGCTTTTTTTCATGAGAGCCCTGTACCATCAGTCTGAGAGCTGGGCTGAAGGGGGAGCGGATCTGAAGGGCCCAGTCTGGCTGTGAGAGGCATCTTCATACTTTCACACATGGCGTTGTAGTGTAAGCACATTTTTTGTGGATTGTGGAAGGACCGATTTTTTTTTTATTCAAAGTCGCCCGTTTTCTGAACAACCGCGGGCGTTCACCATGGAGATGCAAAGGTGGAGCACCAGGTGGAAAACGAAAAGGTGGCTATTGGATTCAACGCTAACTGCTGCGGTCTCATTGCTTTTAATTCTACAAGCTGCCGATGTCAGAGCAGGTAAGAAGCCGCATCCTACCAGAGTCCAGGGGAGAGGGCATCCCGGGCAGCTTGAGAGCGTCCGATAGGCTGGCGAGCAGCCCGCTGGTGACAGGAGGCTAAGGTGGCAGCCAGCGACTGGCCATCAGCTTTAGTTAAGCAGATCGCTGGCTATCAAAGTCACCATAACTCAGATTGCCAAACTTTTCAGTTCCTCAGTAGACCTATCCACCGTATCCAACAGAACAGGTGACACTTTGTGCGTCTTTTTTGTCTTCCTGGTCATTTATCTTACGATGATGACGGACGGTCGTTTTTTTAAAGTTTATTATCGAATGACACCAAATTAATCTAGCATCATATGACTGCACCTGCATCCAAGTTTCCAGGATCTTTTAAAGGGCTGCATTACGGTGTCAGTCCTGTGTCACAGCTAAGTTGATCACTTCGAATTTGTCACCCCAAAACTCGCCTTAAACTTTATAAGCTCCCTACCCGGTTTTAATGTCTCCAAATTCATGTTGGATACATTTTATTCCTGGCACAAACCCACGGAGACGCATCTGCCTCTCACTTTCCTCTGAGTGTGTAAGTAGGCAAAGTCTGCCATCCAGGTGTGGTCACAGAGGAGAGACTGACAGTTTCTTCAACACAAACACTCCGGTGGTCCGCGTAAAAAGAGCGCCCTGAAAATTACCAGTGAGCTGCAATGGCGCTTATTTGCGGTGAATATACTGTTGTAATTGACACTCTGCTGTTTGATTTTGGAAGCCGGTGTTCTAACAGAAAAAAGTTCTCTGTGCATTTGGGTTCCACTTCACCACTTGGCTGCACTACTGGAAACCCTTCAGCTTTTACGCACAACTTTTACGCACGACGTTTGGCGACCTAGCGAGTAACCCACATATAGTGCATCAAGTTTTTCCACAATATCAGTGAATTAAAAACTTAATATTTAAGTCAAATTAACAAAAGGCGTGAAATTGCTTTCTTATTTTGTGTAATATGCTGTCAGCTCCTTCATTGATATCACAATCAGACAGCTGTCAAGTCGAGTTTACTGTGACACAGTGAGCACAGTGTAACTTTAAACCCGCAGAAATTGTGATGAATCTTCTGAGAGTTTATAGAAATACGATGGGCTCAACATTTCGGAATTCTGGGACTGAAATTCAAGTTCTGGCCTGAAGGATCACCATCTTTCCACATTATCCGGGCTCCCACTAAGTCCAAGAAGGGGCGTTGATGGAAAAAAGAAAAAAAAAAGTGGAGTATTTTCTTTGCTTTAAAAACACATATGTGGGTCACATTAACTACTCCTTTATTTTCCTTTGTCTGTGAGCTCAAAGAGACGTCCAAAGTGTACTGTGGCTTTAACAAAGATGAATTTGTGTGTGTCAAAGTTGTGTGTCTGTTTGGATGCATGTTGCTTTTTTAATATTTGTGGTTTAAATCAGTTATCAGCCTTTTAAATGCTTCCCTTATTGTATCCGACCAATAATACAGACAGAAATGAAGCTCTTGTTTCTGTTTTACGTAGCTTTAACCAATTTTTAATCAGACACTTGTATACAATAGTTGGTCATTTGTGTAATGTTTTGCATTTCCTGTCTTAAGTCCCACCCAGTTTTGAACCATTATTTTCACTGTAAATCCAACAATACATAAAGAAATCATTCAGCACAGGGCAAATTGCAGAGAACTCCCCAAAAATGAAAAGATCATGAAAGCAAATACCACAGTGGCACGGTTGCCCATTGCCCATCTTTCTTCACTCTGACTGATATTTAAACTAACCATAATTGCATGATGTGCTAGCAAACATTTACAGGCTTTCCAATGTACTTTAATTGCTGCCTTTGCTGCCAGCTCTCAGTAGATGGCAGTGACACTGAAAAGATGCTGCTGCACGACCGCAGGGCCACAGACACATTAAGTCAGAATGTCACAGACTTAAAAGTTAATCACAAGTCTCAACTTAAACATCAAGCTGTATGGCTCTGATGAGCCATACATGGAAATTTCTCCTGCTCATCTGAAAATGGTGCTTTAACGCAGGTGGGGTCTTCTGGTGAAATTGCTTTAAATGGTTTTGATGGGTTTCTCGTGTCACGACGTGCTCCACGGCCTCAGGGAAGATCGCACTCCTTTGTCACGTTAGTAGCTTGTTAACATGGCAGATAGTATATCACAGGTCCCCGGCAGCAGTCAGGAAGATGTGTCATTAAAATCAGAGAGACTGACAAATTACCCCTCAGACAAGACTGTGGCTAGACTGGTACCTTTAGCACGAGAGAGCTGTCTCCTCTCTCATGTGGTTTTCATCCTTATCATTAGAATATGGTGGATTTCTTTTTAAAGGTGGAAGGGTGGGAATCTTCTTTTCAAGTTGTGTTGAGGGTATAGCGTGCTGGCTCAAACTCCTGCAATACCCAAACGCTTTTAAGAAGCTGTGCCTATTCATTTGAGGTCATTAATGGTTTTGGGATATTGCCTGTTTTTCAGGGCTTCTGTGAAGCAATGGTCGTGGAAGGAGAGGGGCTGAAGAGTCGGGGTGCGGGTGGGCGGGTGTGGGGAGGGGGGTTCCTGGCCAATTCAGCACATCTGGAATATATGAGGCCTTGAGGTATGCAGTAATGCAGAATGGCATTCTGAAACTCACAAAGAGACCTTTAGTCCAAGCTTTCTTTAAAAAACAGTAGCTCTGTACTTGGGACAATATTCAGAAGAGCCACAGACTATTTTCTTTTTTATGAGGCATTTGGTGTGAGGTTTAAAACCTGGCGTTTGGTGCCTCACATTTGTATTTTATTCTGTCTCTGCTCGAGTCAGAAGTCAGTCAGTTAAGGACAAAATGAACCCTCTGTCTGTCAAATTACTCGGTGTGCAGTGTCAGTCATAAAGCCCTTTTACTCCATCTCTCCCTCAGTTGATAAAAGTCACTGTGGGACTGAATTTAATGAAAATAAAATGTTAATAAAAGCTAAAATAAAATCCTGCTCCTGCCTCCCTCCGTCCTGCTTTTGCAGCTTGCTCAACGGTTAAACTCTTAGCCGTTTAAAATCATGAACTGTGGCTTCAAATGATCTGGACCCGTATCAACAGAAGCGACCGCAGGCCTTTCCTTCACTTCGAGCCCATCTGCACAACTTCAAATGAGCTAAAACTCGAGACACGACCGCTGAGCATGTGCTCGAATCAAGCGGGTTTGATTCACCACTCAAGCTGTTGTTTTTCTGGTCACAGGAGACGTAGCTACAGGAACGGGGCCTTCTCAGTTTAGTCTCATGTATGTTTTAGTTAGGGGGGGGTATAGGGAGTGGTGCCAGTGCCATAATGGGTTCAGCATGTGGACTCGTAGCTCCACCCATCAGACCCCCACCTGATCAGTAAAAGTGAACAGGAACTGCACAATCAGCACTTCCTGGCTTCACGTGCCACATGATTTAGAAAAACAGAAAGTGTCAACAGGGGTGTATTTTTATTTTAAATTTCCTGTCGCTTTTATTATAGATGATAAAATTACACATTTACACAGTTTAGGTGCACATTTTGTTGTAGGAATAGACGAAAATTATACTTCCAATTACTGGGAATAAATGGTTTTAACACTCTATTCCTTTACGCTATATTGCTTTGAATAATATTCTCACCACCAGTATATGCTCTGTTGGTTCATCTGTATCTATTGACCAAACTCTCTTCCTGGTTCGAGCAGTTTCATGGAGGATTATAAGGCAGATGAGGAGGTTTCCTGCAATGTGAATTTCAAGAAAGCCGTCTGTCTGATCCCTTTAAATAATTTTCCCACAATGTTTTCAAGCTGTTATCAAACACATGGATCTCTCTTTTTTTCAGGGAAGGGAGATTTCACATTAAGCCTGTTATCTGCCGTTCCTTAAAGGCTTTATCTTCCCAGCTGAACATTCAGACATTGTTTATCATCGCTGGGCCTTTGCAGAGGACGACACATCCTGCCTCTTGACTCACTGAAAAGACAGATGAGTAGTGTGATGTCTGGACAGGGTTGTGCTGCTTTTTGCTGCTGTGGTTGAACAAGTAGCATTTAATACTTGGGTTTGACTGAGTTTGGTTTGGAGCGCAGCTTTAACTGTTACTGCTGTTATTTTCTGCATTGGACCTCTGTCAGCTTTTAATATTCACTTCTTAGTTGTAGATCTATTTTTTCATTGGGCTAATACATATTGCAGTATTAATGTGTTAATACAGCTTGAGTGGTAAAGTCTTTGTATTTACTTCACTATATTAACAGCACAACT
Organism: Chelmon rostratus; assembly: GCF_017976325.1. NCBI lineage: Eukaryota > Metazoa > Chordata > Actinopteri > Chaetodontiformes > Chaetodontidae > Chelmon > Chelmon rostratus. Next base: position 20,076,104 of record NC_055669.1, read on the forward strand.
GTACAGAGATGTTATTACATGTGGTGAACATCATTAAAATAGAAGACAACAAATGTTGAAACAGTTATGGCGAGAAAGTGCTTGATCCTTTTTGTAAATGCCAACGTATTATTAGCAATTAAAACACCAACTTTGATTTAGAGACCCCTCACAAACATGGATAGGACATAATAAATCAGGATTTTATTAATGACTGTGAAAGAAGACGCAGCAAATGAAAAGTTGATCTCAGGGCTTTTGCTGCTGCAGCCCTGTTTGATCTGGTACGAGCAGGAGCTTAGCGTGGCTAATGTTAGCAAACGTTAACTAGATCCTGCAGTGTAGCTGCCATCACTGAGTCAGTTTCTTCTCTGCATATTTCTTCTCTACTGCTACTACCCTTACACTACATTTTAGCATTTGCCATGATCTTGCAATTGGGACTTCTGGTCACGGCTAAAGTAACAAGTTGCTATAAAGATTTTGGTTGAAAATACATAAAAACTGCTTATTGCAGACATCATATTGATAATTATACACTTCATCCGATAACTTAAAATTGCTGTGCATTGCTGTAATTTGGAAACAGTGTCTGTCTTACACAGTTTGTCCACTAGGGAGCACTGAAAATTTCTATTTATTTATTTATTTATTTTTTATTTTATTCACTTTATTGATCCCAAACTGGGAAATTCTTCTCTGCATTTCAACCATCACTGTTTTGAAACACACACATGCAACATGCAGTGAAACACACAGCCACTTCTTATGTATACTAGTCGCATCACACCAAAAAAAAAAACAAAAAACAATAGAGCAAAAAAATTGTGCTAATAAATCATAATCAGATTTTTTTACATTTTTAATTCCCAAATATTGATTTCCGGCTTCAAATAATGACCTGAAATTAATAAGCTGCTCTTACTTCATATTTTAAAGCAGATGCAGCTTCAGGCAGGCATGCATTAAATCACTGTGCTGTACGTCAACACTCCTGTTTATACACTAGCTTTAAAACAGACCCTATTAGGCTTTCCCACAATCAGACTGTCACTGATGTTCCTCTGGGAGGGGGAGAGATAGGGATTTACCAGAAAAACAGTTACAGTTAGACAATAGCAGGAGGGAGAAGAAATGAGAAACAGTGTTTATGGCTGCTCTACACAGTAGTTTCACCCCTGAGTTCCAGGTCCATTGATAGAAAAGAGTCTAGTAATGTTAAGAAACTTGTAAAGCTGCCCCCCTCTGTGCCCTCCTTACTCCTTAAACCCAGTGATCAACAGCAATGGGTTTTATCATCCCATAGATGCTGTGGCTTTTGGCTGTGGGGGTAGCAGTGGAGGCAAGGAGGGGGCCAATTATGTCTGCTGAATGGTTGCTAACATTTTTACTGCTCCTCTGCCAAGGTAGCTCATAAACGGACAACAGCTTGAACTGACAGTTTTGGCCAACAGTCCCTGCAAAGGCAAGGGGTGTAATGTTGACTTATCATCGAAATGCCAGGCCCTATTAGATCTTCTGTTAACTGCTGAAATATGCTTACAGTGTACTGTAAAATCCATGACGTTTTTACAACATGTACGCTAATAATACAGTCTAATAAAGAGCACGTTCTTCTATAATCTCATACATCATTTCGATTGCTACATTTTTTCAATGTTATATGTTTTCGTTATTTGTACTTATTTCCCATTAAATTCAATTCAGTTTAATTTAAGCAAGCCTGCACATATGATGCACTCAGCCTGTGTTTTAGGAGACCGATGACCTACCTTGAAGAGTTGAGTGTGAAACATCACATTTACAATCTGCTTTGTGATTGGAAAGGATGTTTTCCGATCTATGCAATTGTACATGAACGCAGCATCGTAGAACACTTTTCAACCAATCTAAAGTGTGCGCTAAATTTTCACATCTACCTTTGAAAGTAAACATTAATTCAAAAATACAAAATCAAATCACCAAAAAAAAGAAGTTTTCAAAGGTATTGGTGTGTGCCACCCGAAAGGTTCCACAAATGAGGAGCAGTGACTCAGCCCTTTGGAGCTTTGGACAAATTCATTCCCCAAATAACCTATTTCTGTGCAGATGTTCTGACACTTGGCTGCCCAAGTATCACCGGCTAATGTAATCAAGTCTTTGTTCTGCCTCCACAGCTGATCCAGTTGACGTACTGAAGGTTCTAGACTTCCAGAGCTCTCCTGAAGGAGTACGGAAAACAACGGGCTTCTGCACAGTCCGGAGAGGATCCAAACCCGACGTTGCTTACCGAGTGGGAAAAAATGCTCAGATCAGCGCTCCCACCAAACAGCTCTTCCCAGGTAACCTCACTACTTCCCTCCCACAGATTACAAGCACTTGAACCAGGAAACTTTGTCCATCAGCTGCTCTGGATAGTACAAAGTTGATCTCACATGTTTTTACATTAAACCTTGCAAAAAGCAGCTTTTACACAGGAACACATGCAGTCTCATTTTAAAATGACCTATCCAGCCTTTAAACAGGACAAAGAGTCTACAGCCAGGCTAGCTGCTCTGTAAGGCTGCACTTAGCCTCAGCGGTGCATTAAGCTAAATGCTAATGTTGGCATGCTAACATGCTCTAATCGACAGTGTGTATGTAAGGTGTATTGTTTACCATGTTCACATTGCTCATCTTAGTTTAGCATTTTAGCATACTATCATTTGCTAATTAGCACTAAACAAGCTGCGGCTGATGGGACTGTCGCGATGAGCTTTGCAGGTTTTTGTTTCCTGCCTCCAGCGTGGCTAAAAAAAAATTATGCAGATAAATGTTTAGATGAAAATCTAAGTGATGCTTTCATTTACTCTCTTGAACCACTTAATGGCAAAATAGAAACATCTTTAATATATTTCAATTTATGAGCCTCTGCGATGAAACTCTTCACTACAAACACCTGTCCTCTAAACTGCTGTGCAGACCCGCAGCAGTTGTTCTCCAGAAGATGCCCATGAACGCGTTGGTGCTTTTCAGTGGGCCCCAGCTGAGCCCGTGGGGGATGATAGTCACTCAACACATGAAAACATAAACATATGACTCAAGTAAAAAGACCAACACCAGATTTTTTGTTATTTGATATTTTGGGGCAGCCCACAATTTATTGCAGCAAATCACTGACAGGGATATTTCTTTTGATGTTTTGTGGACTGATCTTGTCAATAAAGTATCTGTCTTCGAGTTTGATTGCTGGCAGACTCCAGTATGCTGTATTTGGCTCACGTACTGACATCGAGCAGGGTTTTCATAGTGAACGTTGCCTGACTCAAAGCCTGCTGCCCGGCTGTGTGTGAGAAATAAAGCCATATTTATTTTACTAGGACCGAGTCCACTCAGAGAAACACAACAGCCATTTGACTGTATAACCATTTGGTTTGCTACTTTCTTACACTAATTACCGCTAATCAGCTAATCTGAAGATTGAATAACGAGCTGTTGAAGACCTATGTCATTACTGATGGTAGTAGAAAACCAAAGTTGACATAAGTAAAGTTGATATTTGCCAGTTCTTTCCAGTCTTGCTAGTTGCTTTTTTTTCTGTATTTAAGCACAAATGCATTGCATTATGATTTACTGTATATCAATAAAGTTCACATCCATTGGAGGCCTGTTATTTTTTTATTGCTCGGCCTAAGTGTAGAAATATCCCCCAGTTGCTTACTTACTCAAAACTAACTTGGCAAGAAAGTGTGTGGAAATTTATTAGGGACTGAGTGCTGTTAAATAAATTGTCCCACTCTGTGCAGTATGTGCTTTTTTTTTTTAATTTGGCTTCATTTCAAAGAACAAAAAAAAAAAAAGAAAAGAAAAGAAAAACAGTTCAAAACAGTGTGATGCATTAGAACTTAATTTCTGTGATTTTTGGCGTAGACTGCCAGCACACCTTACACTTTCAGTAACGGAAATTTGAAGAATATAATGAAGCGTGAGAGGTGAGACTTTGGAGGTGCCATGGAAGCAAAGTGTCAAAATGTCCTCAGTCAGACTAACTAGACTTTTTATTTGATCAGGATTAGTTATTTTTTCATTGAACCGAGCTATTATGGTTTTAAAAAATATGACATTTGTTTGAGTATTTACAGGCCTTGTAAAATTAATGTGGCTACATCACCACTATAGAGTCCTTTCAGGGGGTGCCAAGGTCTCTTTCAGCTTCCTTAATAAACGCTGCTCCAGGTCCAGTTGTCTAGACACTGTGGTTTATTGTGAGGAGAGAAAGTTAGGCAGCTAATAAACTTGCCATTATTCAATTTACTCATTACAATACAATTGCCTTCTATTGACATCAGTGGAAGATAGACATGTAAAAGATAGGGCATAAGTGGAAATCCAGTCCCTGCTCATTTCCACTTTACATTTAATGCAGTGAAGAGCTCCCCTTTCAAGGCTGAGACTTCATAGTTACTGCAAGTTAGCTCTAGGAAGGAATAGCTGCATTTAATGTAAAGGAATAGTTTGACAAAAGGGAAGGCTAGGTGAAAAGACTGAAATCACTCTCAGTATCTCTGTGCTCAAGATGCAGCTTCTGCCATCAACCAGTGACTTAGCTTAGCATAAAGATGTCCAGAAGTAAAATCTTCCAACACCTCTAAAACTGACTAATTAACATGTTTTATCTTGTTTGTCTAATCTATGCAAAAAGTTCACTGGCTACTGGCGGTAGCTTCATATTTAGCATAGAGATACTGTGAGAGTGATTTCAGACAGTCACTCTCATAGCGATCGTCTGAATCACAGACACAGACTGTACAGACGAGAGAGTGGTATCAATTTTCTCATCTAACTTTCAGCAAGAATAAGCATTTTTACCAGAATGTCAGACTATTCCGTTAACAATAAACCAGTCTGCAACATCCTCAGAAATGAATAAAAACCTCCTGACCCAGCTTTCCCACAAGAGTTCTTTAATTGAATTTAATTGAAAATGCTGTGGTTATACTGGGCAGCTCCCATGTGTGTAATTGGATGAATCTGAAGCAGAGCAATGCTGTAAAACCTCTGACAAAAATGTGTATTTTACCCAGAATTTTGCAACTACATATCTATTGGTTTTGACTAACATACCAACCTACATGCCTGGTGCTTGTTCCACCTTCAGGGGGAGTTTTCCCAGAAGATTTCTCCATCCTGTTTACCATCAAGCCCAAGGCCGGTCTCCAGTCCTTCCTGCTGTCTGTGTACAACCAGCAAGGCATCCAGCAGCTCGGCGTGGAGGTGGGCCGCGGCCCCGTCTTCCTGTATGAGGACCAGCATGGCAAGCCTGCCCCGGAGGAGTACCCCCTGTTCCGCTCCATCAACCTTGCTGACGGCAAGTAAGTGACTGACTGCTGCCCAGGAGGGCTTGAACACGTTGGAGGTCAATGTGGGTGGTAGATTTTTGCATCCCCTGGTTGTTTGCTTTTCCCTGCCCCATTTTCAGTGTTGAATTTAAAATCTGTTGCGAAGCTGGTGTGATTGGCTCAAAAGCAAAGCACTTTATCCAGAATTACAAGTTGTATTTTACGCTAAACAAAACCAATCCGCTTGACATGTTTTCTCAAGCACTCAGAACATGCCTAACTCTTTTAGCCTGGTAAACTGACACACAGTTCTGACGATTTATTACCGTCATGTGTTTGTTCAGACATTGTACCATATGGAACAAGTCAGACAGTGATGGCAAATAATTTGCTGCCAGCAATCGGATGACAGCCTTTTCTTTTCCATATTATTTACAGCAGTGGTATACTGGTATACTGATATGCAGTAATGAGCAGGGCATTCATAAATTGCATAGCAGTCCAGTGACGCTGAAACAAATCATTGTTACAAGTTGTCATCAATCATTTGCACAAATGCTCACAGAAATGCCTTGAAATGATTCCATGCATGGTTGTTTGTCTGTAATGAATTATATGAGAAAAAAAGACAGTGTAATTATATAGTACAAACATTACTTTCATTTGCAATTTTGCTATATATGTAGCTTGCAGTCGTGTGCACTTCATACATTTTGACACAGTTGAAATGAACCAATTTCCAAATTCCAAGCATACTAACAAAGCTGCCTCTGTGTTTATGAACCACCAAACAAGAGATTTATCAAATATTTGTATGATTTTTTAATTAACTGGGTTTGCTTAGGCTTTTTCTGACTCTCTCTGACATACTGTATCACCAAATCTAAATACTCCATATTTACCCGTGTACTGAAAGACATTCTGTACTGTACTTTAGACATTCAAAGGACGACGTGTTGGAAAAAGCACTTACTTGCTTTCGTGCCAAGAGTTTCAAGGGAGAGTTGAAACCACTCACATGTCTAAACAATAAATATGAAGCAATCAATTATCTTAGCATAAAGTCTGGACACTCAAGGGAAACAGCTATTAGTTTCATGAGTTTATGCTATTGGTAGGCAGATTTTGGTTCTTTCTGAAAGAGCCAGGCTAGCTGTTTCCCTGTTTCCGGTCTTAAAGGTAGGCTAAGTTAGGCTAATCAGCTGCTGGCTTTAGCTTTTTATGAAATTAACCACATTTACCAGGATTTGACCGGTGGCTACTGCCATTTTCTCGCCCTGTTTATATTTAGCACTCAATTACAAAAGAATGTCTCGTTTAACTCTTGCCAAGACAGCAAACATTTCCCAAAATGTCAAACTGCTCCTTTAACCATAGACTGGGGCAGTTTTCTTCAAAGGACAGGAAGTGGCAGAGCATTCTGGTTTTATTTCTGACCTCCTCCAATTGCGCCCTTGTTGCACAGATGGCATCGTGTCGCTCTCAGCGTGGAGAAGAAGAGCGTCACCATCATTGTGGACTGTAAGAAGAAGGTGACCAGGCCACTCAGCAGAAGTGACCAGGCTGTCATCAACACAGAGGGCATCACTGTCTTTGGCACCAGAATCCTGGATGAGGAAGTCTTTGAGGTATGGCGGCCATGTTGAATCCTGTTTTAAGCTAGCTGTGTTGTGAAGTGTATGATGTGAAACGAGTTGAAGGAATGGTTTGACATTTTGGAAAATGGATTTATTTGCTTTTTTTGGTCTTGAGTGAGATGAGAAAATGGATGCCACTCACACTCTTTTGTGCTTTAAGTGTAAAGCTAGCAGAGCCAGGAGGCGATTAGCTTGGGTTAGCATGAAGATTAGCAGCCTCACTGTGCCCCGCCATGGCTGCCAAGGAATTTCCCGTAAAACCATTTTTACATTTTTGTTTGTGTGCAGACTAAACATATGAGATGCAAGGTGATAATTAGTGAGCTTTTAATGTGTTGGTAGGCATATTTTTGACCTTTGAAGAGAATCATGCTCACTTTTTTCCTCTTTTTCAAAACTTTAAGCTATGATACTGATTTCTGACACTAAAATGTGTATGAGTCTGCTTCAAGATGTCCCTCCATTGTTGCAATTATTTAATGTCTTTCACAAATATGATGCAGATATTCACCACTACATTGAAGAAATTTTGTTTTCAGGGAGTCTCAGTAATTCCTCCATTCTGTATGGATGTAATTGAAAACACATTGTGAAATCTTACTCTCAGTGAGCTTAATTTACCGTTGTGAAAAGGGACAATTTTAGTGTAGTGTCTAATACTTTAAGTCCAAATGCTTTAAGGCCAGACCTTTTATTTGTCTTTCATTAACTTGTGCATACAGTAAAAGGAGAATTTTATTGGCCAGAACAACAATATTGGCTTTGTGTACTTGGCAAGAGCCATGAGTAATGTCTGTGGAAAGGCTACTTGCACAGTGTGCAAGTAGCACAAAGTCCTTTTTTCCTCTCAGCACTGGTTTTATTTGTTTAAATAGTTACTTGATAAAAGAAAGGCTGATGTCTAATAGGCTTCAGTTGTTCATATTTGGACAGTGTGCCATTTGAGATGTATGAATTTTGGAGCAATTTGTGAATTGATACCATATTGCTCCCCCAATAACTGTGACTATCAGAGCTCAGACTAATTCATGGCTCAGTGTGTCGTTACTGAGGTGGCGATTATGAGATGGAGGCAACCAGGTTTAGCACAGGTAGCTGTTAGCTGAGTGGAAAATGTGGGCTGAATGCTAACTCCAAACACAATAGACTCTCTTTGTTGTCTGCATGTGGAATGCTGGCTAAGTAGAACAGTCTGTAAACTGTTTGCCTCCAGGTCAGAGATGACTTTCCACAGAAAATGGGATCCCACTCCTCTTCAATGATAGGTTTTTGGCACTGCAGGATGCAGATGGTAAAACATATAGACATTTTTAGGTCATGATAAGAAGGGTCCATAGAATTTACAGAAATATATGTTGTACACGTGGCCTTTACAATGAGCACAACTACAGTAACTTAGTTTTAAAACATGACCAACAGTAAAGAACATAGGAGTGAAAGTGCAGTGATAAGTGTTGGGACTGTAATTAGGGTAATTAAGAGTTGAGTGGTGAGGATAAAAGTAGCCCAGCCTTTTCTATTTTTTAATGCTGATTTATGACCAGCCATTTGGCTTTTGTGAGTGCTCTTTGTTTCAACGTATATTACTCTAAACGATGTTGAATTACAGACTAATTTGTTTTGTTCTCCCTTTAAAAACCTGGAGAAGGGAAAATGATTCCTTTTGTTTCAATGGTTGGGGCTTTTTGCACGTTGCAAGGTGGTTTTAATCAGTGTATCACACAATAGCAGTGCTGTGGTGGCCTAGCTAGACATGCAGCCATATCTTAAACTGTAATTATTTCCACTTCAAGTTTAATAACTCAAGCTGTTGATTACAAACTGGCTACTTGTAGGCACTCTGTACTGTTAATGGCAAAAAAAATCTTACTGGCCACAAGGGTTTTGACTAATTACAGCATATTCCTATAGATAAAACAGGATTGTTAGGTAGATGCAAGCCATTTGTTTGCTACCAATTTGTTTCTTATGGGATTATACTTTGGCATACATTCTACAGCTGTTTTAGCTACTATAATCAGTATACCTTGAAGGCCATGGAAACTGCTGGCTACACTGTCTACAGTAGACAAACACAATGTGAAAATGTGAAAGGTTGTGAAAGCTTTGCTGTGTAATGTACTGGTTCCCAGCTGCCAGAGACCACAAGTCATACATTTAAACATACACTTATTCACTTTCTGCTCAGAGTTAGGTGAGAAGATCAATCAAGACATGTTCTTAAATCTCACTGTGGCTATAGGCAGAGATGGAAGTCCATTCCAGATTCTTACCCTAACCTTAAAAAATAATCTACCTAACTTTGATCATCTCTAACTCTAACATAAGCATTACAGTTGTAGGATCCAACAAGACACAAACTTACTGTAGCTTGTCTTCTGTCGGGGTATCTGAAGAATTCTAGATTTACGGCTATGAGAAAATATCCAAGACCAAACAGATTAAGAAATTGTGGCTGTTTAGCATACCCAGCCTGAGCCTCACAACTTTGGAGGCATTCCGCAGTTTAATTACTGAGGTTGGCTCAGAGCTTTCTCACCAAAACGGCTTTGAGCTGAGAGCACATGGCTACATTACTGCAGTAGATTGCATAAGCAGGTGTCAAAGCTGGAAGCACAGGGAAGAGTGAAGGCTAGGGGAAAATATGATCAGTGTGTGCTTAGTCTTGGCTCAGATTGCACAGCTGTTTAAAAGATATGGTCACTGACCAGGCCTCCAAATGCCCCCCCCCCCCCCCCCCCCCCCCTTTTCTTCTTTTAAATAAAAGCCACAAGATATTTGAATCATCTCTCATTTTTATGCAAATCCGTTCTTCAGACTTTAAAGGATAGGGTGGAACTCTTTGTTTGTGCAGTACGTCTGAGTTTGTGTTGACTTGTGTGTTGTTATATACGTGCATGCATGCATAAAAATGTGTATTGTGTGTGAGAGAGGAGAGTCTGGGGAGAGAGAGGCGAAGATAGTTTGTTTATGTGTCTGTCATTACTGCATAGTAGATTGTTCCAAAACGCTGTCCCTCAAGCAGGACAGTCTTTGGCAGAGGAATCTAACTAGGCTCTGATGGGCTCAAAGCCTTAAAGTGAATCATTGTTTATGGTGGAGTTGGCAGGAGGAGAAATGGTCTGACTGTTTCTCATCTGCCTCAGTCACTTTTCACTCTCCAGTACCCGTCACAAAATGTTTTGTTTAGGCTTGTGTAATAGGAATATAGTAATTATTTCATATTTGTTTGAGTGTTAGTGTGACTGAGAAGGTTTCTGTCAAATTGCATCTGCATGTGACCTCCTAGCCCCTTGTGCTGTGACCCTCACTAACTGGTACGAGCACAGCCAGGAAGTAATGGACCCAAGGTGCTTCTTAAAAACTTTTGCTGATGGAAAAGTGCAGAACGAGGGGGGAAAAAATGGAGATAGAGAAAGAGATGGAAGTGAAGAGAAGCAAGCAGATGGTTCAAACAGTTCAACAGTTTTGTGAGCTACTGGCAGGCGAAATGTTTTAATATTCGAAGGGTGCAATACAGTTGTATGCCCCCAGTGCTTGAAAAGAAATGTTATCCCTCTGCTGACCACAACGGCTGCATTTGATAAAACAGTGGGAGAAATCTGGAGAGTATTATACATTTTTCCTCTCCTCTGCTTCTTGGTTAATTGTTGTCCTTGTACAGTTTTGAAATTCCATCCCTCTATTTGTTCTTTCAAGATGTGAACCCGTCCCACAGTTTGGAAAAGCAGGCTTTTTAGCTGATACATGCGCTACATTTGTGCAGAGCTGGATGCAAGAAATAAAATAAGGAAAATACAGAAGTGGGATATGGCTACAAAAGATACTGCAAGTTTGCACAATATGCATTTTGAAAGCAGAAACATCTGCAAGAGTTGATTTGAGCAGCCGTAGTCTGTATGGGCACATCTGGCTGATGACGCCTCTGGAGGATCAGTGTGGCAGGAAGGTCATAATGACACCATTAAAAGTTTTGTTTGAACTGTTTCTTTAATAGAAGGTAGTTCCAGTGAAAGGTTTTACAGCAAGGTCTGCAGATCAGCCCGAGTTGGGACATTTCAGGAGAAGTAAATGTGAATATTCTCCTGTCCTGTTCTGACATGTTAAATCTCAAATGAAGGTGCGGTGGTAAGGACCCTGCTGAGAGTCCATGCAGTTACACTTTAAGCCCAGAAAAAACCCTGGTGTGGATGCTGTTTCTTAAATAAGCAAGCCTGTAAAGCTAAAATTGATCACACAAACATATAATTTGCGATGGCACCCTTTTGTTCTCCAGCCTCTGCATGTATGCCTTTGTCTTTTACTGGGTCAGACTGCAGATGCTCCGGGCATATTTCCAAATGTGTATTCCAGGTGCATTAATATCTCCCAGCTGTTCCTGCAGACAAAGTGACCTGCTGCACCTAGCCACAGACAACAACTACCTAATGGAATACTTACATGTTGTTCTGTAGGCATTGGTGGAAACAATTTGTTTTGTCTGTAAAATGTCAGAAAATAGTCAAAAATGGCTAGTTTAATTTTCCAGAGGCTACATAAACTACAGAGGCTACAAACCCCAAAGATATTCCATTTACAGTGATACACAACAGAGAAAAGTGAAAAAATGTTTGGCATTTCGCTTAGTAATTAGTTATTAAGTAATTATCAAAATAAGCACAGTTTATTAACTCTGACATGAACTTATACACAAAGTTCATAGTCCTGATTTTGATGTGTTCACTTTAGGTACAAGCACAGAAATGAGAACAGATATGTCACCCAAATTTCTACCAAGGGCAGAAATGCTGCATTTTAAACGCCTCTGAAGAGCACTACAGGTCTCAGGGTTTGTTCTACCCAAAACAAGGTCTACCAGTCAAATGCTTTAAGTCGAAGGAACCATGGTTAAAGTAGGAGCATGGATGGTTTTAGGTTATGTCAACCCTTGCCAAAGAAGTGGGATCTGACTGCAGTCTGAGAGCAAGATTTGCCTGTAAGTCTCTGTTCAGGCAGTGAAAAATTGAGTTTGGCATCCCTCCAGAAATTAATGCTCTAATGTTGATCAAGTTTCTAAATCAAGTCGTCGTATTTTTCTGGAGCCAAACCCAAACTATGACTTTGTTTATGCCTCGAAATTAGTCCAACAAATACAGGAGGGGAAAACCCCTGTGCTCCCTGTTATTCCTGATCCGTCGCCAGCAGGAGCTATCTGCATCCAATCAAGGTTGTGTCTTGATTTTGAGGTCAGTCATTGGCTTTGTTGCTTATGAATGAGGAAATGTGTGTTCATAATCAGAGAGTGATTGGCATTGGCGTCTGAGTGGCATTCAGAAGCTCTTATTCGACGTCCTATCAACAAAACAATGCCAAGAACAGATTTCATGGTCTGCTGGGAGCTCGTAATACCGCCTGCTATTAGGTGATCATCCGTCTGCCAGTTTTTTTGCTTAAGTGACTTCTGGTCCTCGTGGGTGTGGGCTGTGCATCGGGAGGGATACTCTTCACAGCAGACGCCAAGGTAGCCCAGAAGAGGGAGAATCCAGTGCTGTCTGTTTTAGATTTCTTAGCTTAAAATCAGATGTAAAACGTGTGTGCTTGAGGAAAAACCGGTGGTGCGTTTATTTCCAATACAAAAAACCAGCCGTACTCTCAAAATGGTTTTGCCTGTGGGTGAAATGGAGGCGAGAAGGAGTCTCCTCTCTCTTGTCTTTGATTTGTCCTTGCATGTACTTCTCTCCTTCGAATGGTTGTTACAGTGTGAGATGAAGGTTAACATGTGTCGAGGCGCATTGTATTAACATGCACATTGTACACAGACCCATTAATAGATTGATTGTAGTGTAGCCTAGACAGATGATTTATCCCATTGTGTCTGTGCCAGCTCTGAGCAGAGCCAGGCCATTGCTGTAGATCGTTCCTGGAATTCTGAGGAGGAACCTCAGCAAATGCCAGAGAGATGTGCAAGACAATCCAGACAATAACATCAACAAAAGCACCGAGATGCAGACGAAGGAGGGTAAAAAGAGGAGAGGGGGGAACGGTGAGGGAGAAGCCGATCACGGAGTATGGGAGTGATTGAATCACTGACTGGCTTTGTAAATGGGTTAAATGTGTGTGGTCTCTTGACATGATGTTTGTGGACTCTCCTGCTTGTTTTCTTGCTGTAGTCAATGCATTCTTGCTATATACACCTCATTTTCTTTTTAAATATACAGATAAACCAAGCTTAAAAGTAAAGTGAATGATTGAGACGGAATGAACACAAATAGGCATAGTTTTCTGTCCAGGCACACAGGAAGGCAGAGAGGAGGAAGCAGACAGGGACGTTGCCAAATGCAATATGTCTTTGTTTTCAGCCGTCCTCTCTGTTTCTGGCATTGACTTTGGATCCATTTGTCCTAAATTATTAAAAGAACATGCAGTACGCAGAGGCTGATTGACTGCCTTCCATTTGAGACCTTCTGGTTGTCATTGTAGTTTCTGGTAGGAGGTTCAGAAGGTGCGCGGTGATTGTGTGAGCGAACGTTCAATAAGCTCAGGCGGCCTGCTACGCACTCACTTACACACAGTCATACCTGGAAGCTTCCCAGTACAACCACAATCTGATCTGCTGGCCACAGCTGGGGCACGAAATGTCTGGCTCAAGAGCTGTTTTCCCTCCCCCCACCCAGGTCTTCTGCAGTCTCGGGATGGAGCTGACAACCTTTTAGTCCCAGATGTTTTCTTAAGGCCACTGTTATTTTAATGAGGGGGCTATGGATGCTGAGGAGGGGAAGAACAATGATTTGATTAAATGTACTGTACTTTTCTGTTTGCTTTTAAAATACATCTTTAGTTTTACAGTTGCGATTCTTCTTTTTGTAATTCGCCAGGAGTACACAGACAAGGCTTGAAATGTTCAGATCATGGGTGTTATAGGCATGGGCGTTTGTAAGTGTGTAATTTTATCACATTTTATCACCACCTATGTGGGTGGGATCTTTTCACTAATGAGGACTGAGCTATATTTTTCTCTAAGATCCTGTAATCTGTAGAGATTCTCCATCCCTCAGAGATTGGTAGATGGTAAAGGAGACCTACGCAGGTTACACTGTGAAATAACATATGTATATAAAATCCATGTGTTTTTGCATGGGATCTGCAAGTGAGTGATTATAGTGGCACGACAGGTAACAACAGCTGGCAGCCGAAGCCTACTCAGTGTGTAAAATTTAAAAATATATCTTCTGATTGTTCCTTCAATACAACCCAAACAACAAAAAGCAAATGAGATGTTCTGGTCACCTATGATAGGAGCATGGGGGCGGTGGATATCTAATGCATTCCAGAGGTCTAAGCTTGTACAGATGTTCCCTCCTGTAATTTAATGCAATCTGCATGTATGTGCTTCCTCTCTTAGGGGCCACCCTGATTGCGGCCTTGTTTCACCTTTACACAGTGCTTAGGTTATTTTCCCTGTTTATTTATCCTCTATGTTAGTTATTCCAGGTGGATTCTGGAAAAGGATCAGCTGAGGTGCTCATGTGGTAGATTGGTATAGATCACATTCTCCACATCAGTGGCATAGCAGTTCCTGGTTTAGAAATTCCTCAGGAGACGATCATGGAAAAAGAGCCTTTGGCTGATGGAAGGGTTGGAAGCGGGGATCTAATTTCCTTTTCCAAAAGCTCATGAAAAACAGACGGCCTCAGATAAGTACAGACCTTGGTTATTTATCTGCTGTGTAAGGCGACTTGCCGTCCCTAATGGCTGAGCGAGGGGACTGTGCTATAGTTCTTTTTTTAAAACTCCCCTAAAGCCTTGATTTATTCTATACAGTTATATGTAATGAGACTACTGCCTGTGGTACTGTACAACATCTGCCTTGTTGTTTTATTGTCACATTGTATTATCGCCACATTGGTGCAAAGCTCGGGCAATCAAGCAAGGACGACTAGGTGCATACTTCAATGTCAACATTTGGTTCCTATTTGGAGTCATGAAAGAAACAAAGAAATGGACAATGTGTGTGGCCTCTGGAGTTACTTTGCAAGTCAAGGCTCCGGAAATAAAAGTCACGTTCATTTTCTACACGTGCAGTGTTAGCTGACTGGCAGTTGGAGCACGTCCGAGGCTTGAATGTGCATGAAATTCAATGACAAATTCAACAGTCAACAAAGATTAGCAACCGTGTCAGAAAATGCCTCATCAAAAGGTCCAAAATGTGAATAGAAATGTAAGTAGAGTGGTCAAGTACAACCCCCAAAGAGCATTTCCAATCATATGCAAAGAGTGTTTAAAAATCAGTTATGTGTGTGTGCTGCTAACTGCGAGTGGAAGCTAAAGATTATTCTTTCCATCCACTTTTGGATTCTGGATCAATTTTGGATGAATTCCGCATCTGTGGTGCCTTGTTATGTTCCCAACTGCAGTAACGAAGTGTTCTGTATGGCTACAGCTCTTATCCGTGCCTCTGACTGGCTTCTCCTCAACAGCAACACTGCATGAGGCTCCTTGGTATTTTAGTATTTGGAGGCATTTGCTTAACGGAACTGGAAAAACTTATCTGAAATTTAAATAAATAAAACTGTTGGCCATAACATAAACCTACAGTGTTGTTAATTATCTAGCAGACCCCCCTATTAAATTCAGGAGGATAAATGAAAACTTTCTACAGTGAGGAAAACTCTAGAGCCTGTGAAATATGTCGACATGGCTTCTGCTGACATCCTGCTTTTCTTCTTCCTCTCTTCTTCCAGGGTGACATCCAGCAGCTGCTGATAGTGGCAGACCCCAGGGCAGCCTATGACTACTGTGAACACTACAGCCCCGACTGTGAAACCCCCAACCACCACGACACCCCCCAGGCTCAGGAACCTGAGGGCGAGGTCAGTATCTGGATGGGGAAGAAAGAAGGCTGGGGCGAGATGGATTTAGCAGTAGAGATCGGGTAAGAGGAGTAGTTGTCTGGAGGGAGGGAGAAACCAAAAGAGAGTTGGGAGAGAGGAGGGAGGGAGGGAGGAATAGTTGTAGCGAGGAAAGAAGGGAGGGAAGCAGGGAGGGAGGGAATATGGGAGCTGGACTTTGAGATTTAGTAAGGACGATAACAGAAATCTGGAACGACGCCTTCAGACTTGGGTGTTGCTCATAAAAGTTAGGAAGCACAAGATGAAGTAAGAGAAGGCAGCCTGGACAGATGAAAATTAAGTGGATCAATATGAAAGACGGGTGACGTAAAGTCAAACTCAAATTTGAATTCTCCTCACTTTTTGTGCAAGTAAATGAAAATGATGGCGACTACAGCTATTGTGCATATTGTTCCATTTTTTTTTCCAACGAGGATAAAACTTTGGACGTCTTTGTAGAAGCAAAGTCGAAGCTTTAAGCCTCATGGTGGGCATTCGCCATGGCAACTGTTCAGTGATATTTTAGGGCTGTTGTTGCTAGGAGACATGCTGTCAACGTTTAGGGTGTGGTACTGACTGGAGCGCTTCATAGCCTTCTACAGCTTACGTAACCAGCGTTCAATTGGTTGAACATTACTTTACCAGAGAGGCTTTGATCATAATGGGTCCACCTGTTCATCTCTGTTGCTGACGAGTGTTTTGCCATGAGAATTGTTGAGTAGCGTGACAGTGTGAGACTGTAGGTGAAAACTTAGCAACCCTGATTATGTAGCATTAGCAAAGCAAAAGATATATGTCCCTTCATAACATTAATTATTTGGGAGGACGCATCCTGCTGTTAAGTTTGAATTCCACTCGAAACGCAAAGGCTAGCAAGCTAGACTATGGCTCCAGCTCGGAAAGTAGAAGTAAGTTAGCCAGACTTGCTAACGTTAGCACTGAGTCCTGCTGAGTCATTAGCAGCCCCTGCAGTGTTTGTGTTTGTCCCACAGTAAACAAAGGAGGGGCTCTAGCTAGCGTTAGCAGTCAGTTTTTCAGCGCTACGTACACTACCAACATGATTAGTCCGTGATTCAAGTAATGGAGTAACTAATGATGTCACACAAGAATCCCAGATGGGACTACAGTAAGCAACAGCGAGCAGCGTTAGCATCATATTTCCCTGTATCCCCACCCACATTCTGAACAAAATCCCTCTGGGACAGCTAACCGTGACAGTAGAAATCATTTCACCTGGTTTAAATCGTACATTTTCAGTCTGCCAGAAATCCACAAAAAGCAGAAAATATTCTCTGTAAAGTGGATGACCTTAAAACATTTTTACAAACATTCCTCCAGGCAGAAGTACTTTGACAGAGGCTGGCTTGTCTGAGTTTCTGTGTCAACTCTAATCTGTCTCTTTTTTTAGCCTGTGTTTTACTCTTGGAAACACGCTGACATATCACAATAGATTGTTGAGTTTGAACTCATCTTCTGACATTTAAATTTTATCGCCACTGGCTCCACAACACCATTTGAAACCTCTTCAGCCAAATGTCTTAATTGAAACACAGTACTTTGTGTCAGGGTCGCACTTTATTTTTTTCATCTTCATTTTTTGTTATTTTGCTAGTTCAAGCCTTTTTGTCATCTTTTTCCTTCAGTATTTCACGAAATAACTGATGAGCTCACCCTGGAAACTTTTCCTTTCTCCCTGCCACGAAGTCGGAGCCCACTTTGGAGTGGCCCCGTGATTTATATCACTAACGAGTTCTGCAGGCTCTGCCCAGACTCCCAGGGAAATTTAAGCTTTTCCTTCCCCAGCTAGACTCCCAGTACCTGGAAAAGTAGACTATGGATCCCTGCTTCAAGAAAAAATCAGAAGCTGGTTCTCTATTTGAAAATATTGGCTGTACTGTGGGTACCATGTCCTGGAAAATATTGCTTCATCATGAAGTTAATCCTCAGCGCCAAGACAAGGAGCTTGTCAATTCTAAATAGACAGCAGGGAGCAGTTTGGATGCAAGAACATTGTAAATCTGTTTTTTTCATTGTTGGTTTCTGTACAGTTGTAACAGGAATGTTTTTCCTACATTCCAGCTCAGTATTTTAGAGAATTGCTTTTCTCCTGCACAGCTGAGAAATATTTCATCCAGAGAACAAATTACTGTTGTAGAAATTGAAATCTCACAGCTCAATGGTTTTTTTTAGCTGTAAAAACTGCTTGTGTACGTTGAGGTCTCAGCTTCTATCCCTCATTATTTTTTAACCCAAACCTGTAAAATTCTACAAAAGCTGGGAGTGTGGACATGACCTTAATCTCTGAAGTTTCCCCCTGACCTGAAGCTCGATGCCTCTGCAGTCGTCAGCCACATGTCTGCAGCTGAGTTAAAGGAGGAGGAGGGGGTGATGGAGGAGGTGGAAGGGGGAGCTTTTTTTTATGAGCACACTTCAGTATTTACGCCTTTCATCCGAGTCTGTGGTGAAGGCCTTCAGCTCAGCCAAGCACTTCAACACCATAAATCTTTATAAATCTTCCTCTGCTCTCTATCTTTTACTGTATTTCTCTCTGACCCTCTCCTCTCCTCTCAGTCAGCCAGTCTAGTTGGTCTAGCCACAGCTTCACTCTTGTGTGACCTCTCTTGTCTCTCTGGGCCACTGAAAGGACGCCAGGCCAGCATTGCAGCAGCCCATGGATCTTGTATTACTTTTATGAGCTTAGCAGTCAACCAGGGAATAATATTTATCCCTGCGCTGATAGAGCGATGTATATCAGGGGCTGGTCTGTTAACTTAATCTGCATTGCTTTTTTTTGACAGTGTTGATGGAACTAAAAGAAAAAGGCAGATCAGCGGGAGTCTTAAGGTTTTGACATTGAGTCAAAGTGGCTAAATTGCATAATATTAAATGGGTTGTGGGCGCTCCACCAATAAATGCCTGTCAGCATTGGTGATTTAAAGGAATAGTTGCATTTTGAGGAATGCTGTCATATACTTGTTGCCAAAAGTCAGATGAGAAGATTGATAACTCTCTCTGTCTGTATCATTAATATGAAGCTAGAGCCACAAGGTGATTAGCCTAGCTTAGCGGAAAGAATGAAGAACAGCTAGCTCTGTAGAACCACAGTTTGACATTTTTACACTCAGTTTTTGTATGAATGAAGAAGAAGAATCAAAATCTATAAGGTGTCAATTACTGAGATTTAGAGGTGCTTGTAGGCAGCCTTATTTTACCTTGAGATTGAGCCAGCCATGCAGTTCCCTCTGCGTTCAGTCTTTATGCTAAGCTAACTTTCTTCAGTTCAAATTTAACTTTTTTCAGCTTCTGAAGGGGAGCACGCCATAACATCACTTAAGTCTTATGTCATTGCATTGTGTTTATTATGATGTTTCTTCTCTGGTGGGTCTGGTTGAATTAATTCTCAAATGTCGATAACATTACACACAAAAAAGAGACCATGTTGTAACTTGGTGGAATGCTTTGGAGATACTAAAAGGCACACTCTGTTTAAAAAATAGAAAGGTGACATGTTGTTGTCACAGAGACTGGTTTAACCACATGCCAGTGTTTTTACCTTCTGCTACTGTTTTCTGTATGTTCCCCATAATTTCCAAAAATGCGATGAGTCAGGCCAGCTTTAGGTTTCTGTTTTAAAGGGCCAATTAGTGCAAACCCAGGGCCATTGTTGGCTTACAGAATTAAGTGGTAGCGGCAGATAAGTTTTTACTGGCTTCACATTAACCCTCCAACATCCTGTTGGAAGCAAACAAGAATCTTAATTACTGTTTGCTTGGTTACACACATGAACCTTTCATCATGTGAGTTCTCAGGGGGTTTGGATGGAAGGGGAACTTGCCACTGCCATCCATATGCAAGACTGTTCAGTTTTCTAATATGGATGTGATATTTTCATGATTGGACCATGTTATTTCTAAAATAGCATGACGACACAAAAGACGGTTTATAGTTATATATAGTTCACATGCTCTTACATGCCATGTAAATAATGTACAGTATGTCTTTCAGACATTCTGCTGCCTTATTTACATGTTTGTACTAATTCATTGACCCCCCCCCTCCCCTTGCCCCTTCCCTTTTTCCTTACAGTACAACTATGAATATGGTGAGCTCTATGACTACATTGAAGGAGAGTTAACCACTGACGCTCCCCCAACAGAAGGAGCCAAGACCGAGGTAACACCCGACTAACACCGTTATCATGGCTGTTTCCATGAATAACACATATACAAGCACATGATCTCCTGTTTTCAACATCGTCCATCTCTTGTCTCTCATTTTCAATCTTAGCCTCTCTTTCTCCTTTTTTCTCCACCCACTTCCTGTGTTATCAGCATGTTTGATGTCTGATGTCTCATTTATGCATTTTTTTTTTTTTTTTACCTTACTTACCTTACACTTGTTTTGAGGGTCCTATAGTCATACCACCCTGACAATCATCATGTTCCTGCTGCTTTGGAGAGAAACTAAATGGATATACGAATTACCAAAAGCTCTTAAATGTAACCTGAACTTGAGTTTTCCCATCTCAGATATGTAATGTCATTTGCTGGTCATGCTTGATTTCAGACAAATGTGGGTGGAGACTACTACACCGGTGAGTATGACTACACCACAGTGGATGGAAATCAGCCTGAAACTCCCACTGAGACTGCGGGACAAGGCCAGGTAACTTTTTAGATATTCAAATTTTTTACACAGATCAAGACTTAATTTTCTTTGTAAGGAGCACGAACAGGAAAGATGTTACTGGTAACTGTGCTTCAGTAAAATATAATATGAAATGACAAAGCAATTCATAGTATAACATGGTAACAGTTGTAGATCACTAGCAGTTGGTCGACATCCTCATTTGGTATTATAATGTTGCTTTCGTCCAATCATTATTGATTTCTGTAAAATCAGAAGCGTTCGAACCACAAAAGTATTGGTTCAAACCCAAAGTGGTGAACTTTATTTATTATGGTGGAAATTTCTCTTTGCATCACTGAATTCTAACATCCATCCATCCAATTAACATCCAGATTCCTATTTAAATGATTACTGGTTAAAAAGAAATTAAACAAAAAACAAAAATGCTTTGGCATCTCAAACAACAAAAGATATTTTTATGGTCGTCTTTGGAGGTTGAAACCCAACAAGGCCTCACTAAGAACAAACTGCGCACTCTACTCCTTGATTTCCCTGAGAAACTGCCTCCATTAAACAGTCTGGAGTCTGAAGCAGGAAACTTTGTCATTTAATGAACCATAACCAATGGAAAATCAGTAGAAAGACGCATCCCCCTATGTTACTGCCATATCCTCAATTTCGCAGATGCTGTCTTAATTTGTGCTAAACCATCACATAAAACACAACATAATGAGGAACATTTGGGGGTTAAACAAAAACAATACGACCGTGTGCTCCGCCCGCCAAATGTCTGCCGATTGCATTGTGATGCGCCTTAAGGTGGATTGCGTAGCTTCAGTCAGCTTGAGACTTTACCCTTATTTGAAATGACAGGTCAGAGGGCTAACCATGGAAACTAAACATACGTATGCTGTCACATGTTGGAACACTTCTGATTACTGAGGACTGTGACGGTGTGGACAACTCTTAGACATAGGGTCATATTGTCCATAGATCTAACACAGTACACAAAATTTTCAGTGGATGGCTGAAGCCCTGAACTTATATTACTTCTACGCTCTACAGTCTGTGCCTGCATTTGTTCCTTTTTGGAGCATTTTCCAGTGGGCGTATCTTTTTATAACTGAAGGGTACATCTTCTACTGGTTCAGCATGTTGCTCAAAACACTTTTAGTCTCACCTGGCTTTAGCCATGCATTGTGGTTTGTTAGCTCCCCAGTTGTGGAATAAGATGAGAGATTCTTGTACGAGTGATTTACCAGCAGGGCTTAAGCCCTGTCTATGTAAATCTTGAAAAAGTTACCCAATTCATTGACTATTAAGAACATGGAAGCACTGTTTAAGTTTAACCTCTAATAATTCTGCCCAAGAAATCTTGGACAATGATAAGATCCCATGAAGTGAATCACTTTTGCGAGTTTTTGCAGTGTAAGCTAAAAAGCACACGCAACAACGTTTAGCAGGCAAAAAGGATGCTGACAGAGGCAAATTTGCATTTCTCTACGTTCTCCCTCAAGACACTGTTGGTATTTGATGTCCAATAATGTGTTTGCTCTTGTGCAATCACACTTAGCTCTGATTTTCACTTCATTGGGTTTTTCATAGTTCTTGAAAGTTCTTGTTTGTGTAAACATTTGCATTTGACGTCTTGACTATGATTTGAGTATTTAAGATTATGCTGTCTAAATCATCTCACTCCATCATGCTGTCTTTTCACAGCATGAATATATTTTACTATGTGCATCATACATTATTTTTTCCATATTATGACATATTTCACTATATATGTTTTTAAAACATCAGTGTGTCAATAGTTCGGGACATCTCACATTCTGATGCTTTGGAACAATTCCTAATGTAAAATATGATTAAATGTTAATTTTAATAACAGTGCCTGCTGACAAAACATATGTGGAGTTTCACATATGTTGAGTTTTGGATGCCGTCCCAAATTAGACACATGTATGTGTGCACAACTAAACTGAGGACTTTCACTTAGTTGGTGTCCAACAATTGTGCTAAATACTAATGCCTTTACTGTGAATCATGCATAAAAAACATGTGAATCACTGAATCTGTTCACATGGTTTCATTTCACTAACCAAACCTCCATGTTCCCTCTCATCTTAACAACCCCTACCCCCTCTTTGCAATGCCTGGATTAATCCCAGAGCTATGAAGGGGAAATAGTGGATGATTACATCACCGGTGTGGAACAGGTCGGGGTGGACCCCACTGTTGCTGTGGAAACTGCTGCCTCTGTGGACACCCAAGACAAGGTGGATCCTGCCACTGACGCGTATGAGTTTAAGGAGTACGACCTGAAGGAATACGACAACAAGGAGTTTGTAGAGAAGCCATATGATTATGGCGATTATGGTGATTATGGTCCCACTCATGCAAAGCCTACATCTGCAGCCTATGAGGAAGAGTTTGGTCCTGGTGTTCCTGCAGAGACCGACATCAGAGAAAGCAGTGTAAGTGCTGGAGTGGTTAGGAGTGATGGTGGGGGGTGGGGAGTATGGAGATGGTGGTCAGGAATGTGGAAAGATGGAAAAGATGCTGGTGGCATTTGTTTGATGGGTTGTTTGCGGTGCCCTTTTTGTTTATTGTTTCTAATGGTATCAGGTTAGAGCTTGGGGCATTCTGCATGCACATGCACCAAGCACAAATACACCAACAAGCACAAACACACACCTTGTCTATCTAAGTCTCCTGCAGATAAACAGATGTCGGCCCAGCTGTCAGTACAGACACACCCTCCATAACCTCTTGGCCTCAGCGACCTCTGCTGTTTATCAAAGACATCCTCCCTGATTATCTCGCCAATGATCTGTTTGGATTACCTGATGACAAACTAAGTCTTTGCAAATGTTTTTTCATCAAATGAACTAGTTCAATAGTTAAAACCAGACAGAAATATCTGCTGAGCTAGTGTCTGTCATGGCTTGTTTCCAGCCCCCTTCCTTGCCTCAAGATCAAGATTCTCAGAGGCAGGAAGTGACACAGTCCCTGTCTGGATGTTGCCATGAGATATAGCTGCCTTGGGTTAATTTGAACCGCTCTATTAGTGCACTCCACTTTCCGATCTCAGGACACCGCAGCCCTGCTCCATGACTTTCTCAAAAAGAGTTTCCTCTTCAGGCTAAACAGTACAATCTCATGGTTTTTTGAGACACTCTTGGTGGTTTGTGAATTCTTCTCATGTGAAGTCATTGTATGGATAGTGTCAGGTAACGACCTCTGCAGTTGTGCACAGTTGGGGTCTTTTTTGCAGTTCCTGGCTTTAAGGCATCTTAATAAATAGGAGTCAGACCAAAGTCTAAATTATAGCTTCTTGCAAAATTATTCTTGAGGTTTGTTTTTCCAGCAGGAAGAAAAAAAAAAACTTCTTTATGCCCTAAACTACCTAAATCTTTTGAAGCATGCAGAACACTAGTCAGCATTTTAATGAGTATTTTTAACAGTTTAATTGGTGGTTTAAGCAACCTCTTTAATAGAGAAGACACCCAACAGGATGAGACATCTGCTGCTCATTGGCTTCAGTTTTTCCATTTTTGGTACCATTGTTGCTCTGAATTAACATATAAATGTCTGACCTATTACTGTGTGAAAAGCTCACCTGGTCTGTATTATGTCTGTAGGTGAGTGGAGGTCACAGTTACCTTGGAGAAAAAGGAGAGAAGGGGGAACCTGCTGTCATTGAGCCAGTAAGTGAAGTTTTACACTGCTGTGTTTTAATTCTGATAATAAACCTTGCTGACATGAAGAGGAAAGGTCAGCTTTGTCCAAGCTACGGAGTTAAACAGCTTACATTCAAATGTTAAAAGTCACATTTACAAATTCCCCAAAGGGAGTAGATGTATTAGAAAAGAAAATGGGTTCACACTTCAAGATAATACAATATATTTGGCCTGCAATAGCTATAGCCTGTTAGCTAGTCGCTAATAGTTTGCTAGCAAATGGAGTTCCCTGTCAAATTCATGTTGCTATTCATGTGGAAATCACAGCTAATTTGATTAGCTAAGAAAAGATAAGATAAGACTTATCACCGCTAATTTGATACGCTAGGAAAACACTAACATACATTTGTTTATCTATATGTGCCTGTCTGTCTAGCTAGTTGCTAAATAGCTAGCAAACAACCTCCTTCCTCAGATTAATGCTTGCTCGCTAGTTGCTAAATAGCTACATTAATTAGCTATATACATTAGCTACATTAATCCTACAACTAAATTAATGCTACAGCTAATTTGACAGGCCAGGTCTATGGAACATGAAAGGACTCTACTTCTATCTGTCTGTCAATCAATCAGTCAATCAGTCAGTCGGTCTATCTAGCTATCTATATCTGTCTATCTAGTTAGCTGGCTTGTTAGCTGTTTGGCTGTCTGGACTAGCTAGCCAGAATTATAGGCTATGTTTCTGTCTGATTCTTGTTTTAGCCAAGAAAATGTTCAGATATGAGTCATATTTCAAATTTAGTGACAGGCTTCCTTATGAGCTGAGACTTTCCAACACTTGCGCGCGATGATTTATAAGTCTATAAAAGTCCTAAATCAGATTCTCTGCATAGTTTCTGTGAAATATGTTTTCTTTAATCTGTTCCCTTGAACAGATGAGAGAACAGATCTCTTTCATATCTGATTGGCATCCATGTTTATGTAAGTTCATTTATTTCAGTTTAAATGTAACTGAATTTAAGGTGATGTATATTTCATTAAGGTAGATGTAACCAAGTCTTTCTTCCCTCCTAATGAGGTTCAACACCTAACTTTAACACAAAATGCCACATATTGCTAAGTTCTTTAAAAAGCCATCCTATACAATTTACCACTACAGGCTCCTGAAATAGCAGCTGCAGTTAACGTTTCTCCTCCCATACCATCTGTGCCACCACAGGCCTCCATCCAACCCTTTGACCACACACACGCATACATTGTAGAAGAAGACCAGATAGCTGAGGGGTTGTTAACTTCTTGAACTTGTAGCTATAAGTAAACTCCTCAGCCTCAAACCCAAAGCACACACTGGCTCTCATTTTCTCCCCATTCTCCATTGCCTGTGGATTTGCACACTGCCCTATAATGCTACTGTATCCACTTTTTCCTTTTTCAGGGGATGCTTATAGAAGGACCCCAAGGAGCCCCCGGCCAAGCAGTGAGTATCACGTTCTCCCACACTCCTGTCTGCCTTCCACAGATGGAGAACAGCTAAAGAGGGAAAAAATGTCTTTATGGAAAGAGCATCAGCCCTGATCGCCAGTGAAGCTTGAGTTGGGAGAGACAGTTGAAATGTGTATTTGTGCATGAATGTGTGTACATCTGTGTGTGTGTATGTGTGTGTGTGTGTGCATGCGTGTGACGGCAGGAGAGAGAAAGAAGGGGGGCTGGGGGCTGTTTCATTTTGAGGCTTATTTCTTTTTGAACCCGTGTCTTTGCTTCTGTCTTTGTTGGCATGTGAAGTACTGGACTGACTGTGGTGGGAACGCTGGTTAGCAGCAGATCGGGATATAATATGCTAAGTGTATGTGTGTCTGTGTGTGTGTGTGATCTCAGGGTCTTCCTGGTACCCCAGGATTGCAGGGTCCCCCAGGTCCCCCAGGAGATCATGGTGAGAGGGTGAGTAAAACGCAGGCCTCATTTCACAGCTGATTACAGATGTTTCTGAGAAGCGCTGTCACTCATTCTCAACTCTGTGAAAATTTAAAGTTTTACAAAAGAAGAATAAAACATATTTGTACCAATGACTTCAACCAAAAGCTGCTAATATACAAACGTTAACCTAAGCCATTCATCTCACTTGTGGAATTATGGGAGTCAGCATATATATAAAAACCCCTGTTTGTATTCTCCTGTACTGGAAAGCTGTGAAGTGTAGTCTCAATGCCATGGAATGCATAATACAATTGGACGCAGCTTGCTACTGCAGCAGTGGGGGGGATTAGCAAGGAGTGGTGCAGGGAAATTAGATGCCCATAAACTGTCAATATACCAACAGAGTTCTGAGAAACAGCTGTGTTGACACGCTACAGGACTTGTGAGAAGTTCAAGGAGTTTGCTATAAAATATGTAGAAGCCTAAATTTTCTCAAACACTTTTCCCAGCGCTGTGGGATTCCACTCATTTATTTGATTGATTGGATGATACAGAATAAGTGCCTGTCTCGTCCAGAAGGCTGGATCTCTCAGCTTGTTTTTCTCAAATGTGGCGATTGCCCCGCACCCTTCTTTCATCACCCTTTTAGCACATCTACGTACTCTGTCTCTGGAGGTTAACCCTTTAATTGCCAAAAAAAAAAAACACTCCAGTCTCCTCCAGTATGACCAGCAGCCCGTACAAAAGGCTTATTGTTCCACAACCGATCAGAAAATATTTTGTTGGTCCAAAAGCCCCCCCCCATTTCCTCCCCTGAGAAACAGTCTTGCTAAAGATTGACAGGGGGATTAAAAGTGACTCGTTTCTGTAGTCTTGTGGTTTTCCGTTGCGCAGTATCCGCCGAGACTCAATGTTTGATCGGCTCATTTCTCGCATAATCACCGTCTCCCTCCTTTCCACTCAAACAGCACTTTCCCAGCCATATAGGACCATCACTAGCACTAGATGTCGCTATGCTTAGTATAGCAACAGTGGAGGCAGATGGGAACACATGCCATCAATTTGAGGCAGCAGTCTGAGATTGCACATGACAAGACTGTTAAATAGACTGTTTTTTCTGGAAACACTGGTTTTTACTTAGTCTTGATCTTTTTAGATTTTTGTAGTTTTTGTTTTTATTAAATCTCAATCTAGTCTCCTTTCTACTTTAGCTGTCTATTCATATTATTCAGAATGGGGAATTTTAATGCAATTTGTTTGCTTTTAAGTAGAATATCTCACCATCAACTTTTGGATATATTGTCATCAAATGTGGTGCCCAGAGGATGAATCCTAAAGATTTTGTTGACTTAATGACAAAATTGTCCGAAACCTCAGTTAAACTGTGGTTTGACATTAATGCTAACATTAATGCTAACGCCCTACACTTTCCACTCTTAAAGTTGTTAGCCTGTGAAAATCATAGGCCTTGGCAACTGTAGGCATTTAAACATGCTGTGCTAAAGAAAAGTCTCTCAGTTAGCCTCAGATAGCCTGAGATGTCCTAAAATAGCTGCTGTAAAAAGAGTAAATCCTTTATGTAGCAATGTAATCTCTATTATGTTGCCGCCCATTGAAAAACCAAGAATGCTCGTAGTTATGTAAGAGTATCAAATCTCTCCATGGTGTTTTCTGGAATATAATGAGCATTGTAGCCTCACCATGGCTGTGGATTTCTAGTCTTGTTATGAAGTCGGTGCTCTCCTGCCATCGATATCCATCTGCCATCTTAATGAAAATCCATCCCTCAACTCTACTCATGGTTGAATCCCCTGTCTTATTCTTCACAGTAGGATTAGTAACTTGTCTATTTGGAATAAAACAACAGCAATGTACCTTCCCAGTCAAACGACTGCTGTAGATAAAGATGGAGTTTGCTGTGAACAGATTATTGATCAGTCTTTGCACTGCTGCTGTTGTTGGTTAGTATTGTTTGTTGTATTTTTAATTTGCAGAGCACCTGCGGGGGATTATAGAGGAATAACCATGTTATCCCATTGGAAAATATGTGACTTGCTTATTAACCTTATGTACTGACATACAGGTTAATAAAACAATACCTGATGAATCAAATTCAATGCTTTGAGGATGTGTATGTGAAAATAAAGTTTTAATCCTTTTGAATAGCATTTTTAGAGTTAATGGGGTTTGTTTTTTTTTTGGTTTGTTATTGATCTCACATTCACATAAGACATAATATCTTTGTATTTAGAGAGGAACCAACTGTCTCTCCCTCCTCTGATTCTCCAGGGTCCTCCAGGTCGTCCTGGTCTTCCTGGTTCAGACGGTGTCCCTGGGCCTCCAGGTACCATTCTGATGCTTCCAGTAAGTCCTGCTGCCCACTGGGCTGTCTGTGTCATTCCCCTCATGTACTGTACACGCTTCATCTCAGGCACTTGCCCGTCAACTTGCTTCAATTAGTAAGTTTACCTCATAGCCTCACCAGTAGGCCAAAGGATCGCAACCTTATTTTCTTTGGGTTACAAATCACTTACCTTGTAAATGTCAGCCAGTGCAATGGAGTGGAACCAGTGACTGAGGCTTTGAAAGGCTTGTGACACATATTTATGTGTGTGTGTGTGTGTGTATGTGTGTGTGTGTGTGTGTGTGTGTGTGTCTGAGAGGTGCCTGTGCTGTGCCAGCACACATGTGCAAGTCTATGTGTGTGGTATGATGACAGCTTTACAGGTCTAGCAAAAAAAAACGATGCAAACACACTCACCAGAGGAGCCCATTAGATGTCGCACTCTGTAAAAAGAGACGAGTCCATTTGTTTTTAATTGTGTTCCTTTCTGCTGTTGTGGTTGACAGTTCCGTGCGGGCGGTGAATCACACAAGGGACCTGTGGTTTCAGCCCAGGAAGCTCAGGCTCAGGCCATCCTGTCTCAGGCCAGGGTGAGTATCAGTGCCAAATATGCCTCTCGGTTTAGAGGACATTTGCTTTGATTTTCTGTCTCAGTGTGCTCTCATTTGCTGCCTTTAACTTCAACTGAATGCTCTGAAGGCCTGATGCAAAACTGAGATTTCAATTCACAAGAAATACTGTGGTCCAAGTTTTAAAAGACAACATTTAAATGTCCCAGGAAATGTAGTAAATAATGAAAGGAGGAAGTCCCCCTCATCCTATAAACTGTCTAGATTCTAAAATATGGAGCTGGGTCGGGTTAGGTAGTACATAAAGCCACACCAGATGTTCACGCTCACTCAGGGGTCCTGATAGCCGTAGCAAAACAGGTTGAATTATGCGGCAGTAAGTAAGGTGTGATGTATAGTGGGCCACATGAAAATCATTAAATGTTGCACAAACACTGAATATTCACACATTCACAACGCTCTGTGGAGCAGGAGGGCTGTCAAAACTGGTGAACTGGTGTTTAGTTATGCCTTGAAAGCACTTGTCACTGTTCTGCATGTGTCTCTCATGCGAGAGGGTTGGCCTGAGGCAGAAAAAGAAAAAACATGGCAGGAGTTGTAAGTTCTTAAAAACATAAAGGGAATTTGAAGTGAGAAATTTTTTAACTTGTTGAATTCTCTTTAACCTGTTTGCACTCTGGAGATGCAATTAACCACCACAATGCAAACACACTGATATGTGTGTGTCAGCCTTCAGTGTAGCATCAGGCATGAATTGATTCCCTTTGAATTAGCAAATTCGCTCCTTTAATAATCAGGCTGCAGATAAATCCCAGACAGCTTTTTTTTGGCAGTGCAAGTCTGTGGTCAACCATGAACAGGAACAAAGACCAGAGTGGTAAACCCTGAACACGAACAAAGTAAACTTTGCACATTGTAAGGTTGCGTGCTATACCGAAGCTAAATAGATGGCTTTTTATGAGTGTTTTCTTCATTCTTTATTTTCATACTTTCAGTATGAAGCCCAGTTAGTTGAAAGAATGTTTCTATCAATTTCAATAATGCTAATTCCTTCTTTATTATAGAGACTACACGCAGCATTTTAACATCCATACCACATTCATTTTGCAGTATTAGAATAATCCCATAAACAAACAAGAATTTGCACATGATGGTCTTCATTTTGAGATTTAAAAAGGTCTTATTTTCACAAGTTTCTGTCTATTAAATCTCCATCAGACTGAGAACAGGGGCTCTTAGATGGTACATTTAAACCATATTGTATTGTTTTCTTCTTGATATGTCTGTTGTTATGCCCGAAAAAGTCAGATTCATCACATGTGAAATCCAACTCGGCAGTAAGCCCGATTCTGATTCTCTGATTCTGAAGATCACTTCACTGGATGCTAATAAACTGACTGCAGAGGGAACGTGGCTGCACTTCTAATGCAAAACATGCATTATTCTAATTCCTTGCAATAGAGGAAGAAATATTGCTATTTTGCACATTCACTTGGCGTAGACGGGTATGAGTGCAAGAGTGCTGACACTGTGAGCTGACCAGTGGTTAACGTGTTGTTTTTGTCTGATCCACAGCTGGCTATGAGAGGTCCTCCAGGGCCATCGGGCATGGCAGGAAGATCTGGTCCTGTGGTGAGTAGATTTTGAAAACCATCTGCTTGCAGACGCGCACACAGCATTGATGTACTTACTGTAACATCCGTTCGTTTCACAGTTGAAATGAAAAATGAAATGAAAAACACATTAGATGATTAGCGCTTCTTCCTGTGAAGGCTTCTTCCTAAAACACTCCCTGCATGCATTCACACACTCACACACCACCCTCCTCCCTCTCTGCCTGTGAGCAGGTTTGATTTCATGATATAAAACTGTTTATTTACGTATGGCAGATTATTTGTGATAGCTTCGGGATCACAGATCCGCTTATTTGGGAGTTTCTTCCACACCACCGGTGCCTTTATGCCTGTCTCACAAAACACAAGAATGTTACACCAATCCTGCACCTCTAGGACACTGGAGGGGTTTTGCTCACGTGGAGAGATCATCCAGGATGTCTTTCTGCTATATATTCATAATCCAAGTTTAAAATCTGAAATTGTATGTGTTTGGATTTGAATTTGAAAGGTTTCCGAGTCAAATGATTGGATGTCCAAATGCAGTATTTGGCTTCTGTGCAAACATGTTCATTCATTAAATCTGTGCATATATTTTTAATAGGGAAGTCCTGGTGCTCCTGGACTTAAAGGTGACAGTGGTGATTCTGGACCACAGGTGAGAAGAATATCTTATTTTTACACAAGGAACCAGTGTTTGTTGAACACCTCACCTTATTACATCTCAACATGACGAAATTGTAACTTGGCTAGTATTTTAGTCTTCGATGTGTCATGTTCTGTTTATTCAAGCATTCGTATGTTTTCCCCATAGGGACCCAGAGGTCTTCAGGGTGCAACTGGTCCACCAGGGAAATTGGGAAAGAGGGTAAGAGTTCTTTCCAACCAGGATCAACCAGCTTTTCATATTTTATTGCTTCATAATGATTCATCTCCTCCAGATCAGCACTGTGTTTCAACAGGAGATTAAGTTGAAATTCCTAAATTTCTAATATTTCACGCTAACAAGAGTGCGAGGATCAATGCTGCAGTGCCCAAAGAGAAGAGCCTGTCTAGTTTCAAACATGGCCGTACTTCAAATAAGTCAGCTGCACCCAATAATCGTCTCTGCGTGTTGTGTAAATTCATAAAGTCATGTTTATTTAACTGTAAACTAGTTAGAAAAATTATAGCATCCTTCCTCTGTTTATTCTGTAAAGCCATCAAAGATAATTGAATATTTCTCTAATGGGATTTCCATGTAACCCGACATGATATTTACGTGTTCTCCAGGGTCGTAATGGAGCCGATGGAGCCCGGGGAATGCCAGGAGAGGCAGGACCCAAGGTAAAGTACACACCAGGTTATCCAATAAACCACGGAGTGCCTGCGGGATGCGTTTGAGAAGTTGCTGTGCCGAAGAGATTGACAGAACGAACCATTTGTTGCTGTGTGTTGCTTTCAGGGTGACAGAGGTTTTGACGGCCTGCCTGGTCTTCCTGGAGAAAAAGGACACAGAGTAAGTATGGGGAGAGAGTTTTGGGTTTGGTGACTGAACAAGGTCGGAGAGAAAGTGTCATTAAAGGCTTCTATCTGTGTCCAAAAATAAGATCCTGCAGTCTCTTATTTCTAGACGTTGATCCTCATTGATCACAGTCAGTGCCGCTCTGTACCCTGTCCTTAGAGCAGCATCAGGGCTGATTGGTAGTTCAAAGGCCACCTCCCATCCATCTCATGTTGACAGATATGTGTTCTGAACCAGTGGAACTCATTAGGGCGTTTGACCCACTTCTGCGAGGTGGGACCGACTCCAGAACCACTTGGGCTATGTTTAACCAGACCTGGAGTCGAACGGGGAGTGCTGAGTTTGGTGTTTGTGCAATTTGTAGAGCGCCGAAAGAGAGGATGGAGATCACAGAGGGGTATTTCTAGACAGGCAGTCAGGCCTTATCCTATACTGAGTAATTACAGGGCCAGCAGAGGTATGCCAGTCCTTATAGAGCACTATGAATAGTAGAAACCATGTAAGTCCACGCCAATTGTGGTGACCGTGCTTACTGTAGATTAAAGGCAGTTCAGTTGCCCTTTTTGTTTCACTTTCAGCATCGTTTCTCTCTTTTCTGAATTTTTGACCCATATCATATTTTTTCAGGAAGTGAAAATTAGGAGCTTTTTTCCCTCTCTTAGCGGCAGGGATCAAGCATGTGGACTCTCTTGTGACCTGCCACTCCCCCTCTTTGTTGATCTTCCTTTCCTGTGATCTTTTCTCCCCAGGGAGAACAGGGTCCTACAGGTTCTCCGGGACCTCCAGGAGAGGACGGCCCAAGAGTAAGTAGCACATCATTCACCATATAGCTTACTCTTGTTTTCAAAACTCTTAAACATTACTTTGCGTTCCTTGATGACACAATCTTTCTCTCTATATCCAAAGGGTGAAGATGGCCAGGTTGGACAGAGAGGTGTGGCTGGAGAGAGTGTAAGTGTATTTATTATTATCTCATGACACAGTTGGACAGGATTGTCCAGTTGCATCTTATTTCATCAGGACAAAGATAAGAATGTAATGAATATATGATCATCAAGTCACTTATTTCCTGTGCTACTACAGGCACCATCCCGTCATTCCTTCTACATTCATTTTGGCAATTATTTCAATGCACAGCCTTGCCCTCTTCTCTTCTTGGAACTGTAACGACATTCCTGTCTGCAAGGACCATTGCATGTGTAATATCAACCTTGCCAAGACAGAATGGCTCTGAATAATAGATCAGAAAATAGAACTGGGAAACGTGTTGTTCTGTCATGACCCATGAGAAATTGCCATATGCTGCCTAGTTCACTTCAAATGGACCATAGAGCTGCATGAGAAATGGTTGCTCGCTATCATACCCAGAACAACGTTGTCCTTTTAAAGAAATAGTTGCACAGCATTTCATCACGTATACCGTCCGTAAGATGAAAGAGTGCTGTAAGTGCAATGATTTTAAGTGCGTAACTAAAGATTTTGAGATAAAGAAACAACTTTCCTGATCGTTCTCTGAAAAGCACCTGCAGTTACCATATGTGACCACAAGGGGTCGGTATTTTATACACTTTAGTTAAAACAGTTTTATGCCTTTTCAGTGCGCCTATTATTCAGTACATTATGCCAGTTTCTTATTGTCTGCCTACTTCTAAATAAAACACACAGTTTCAGACAAAATGACACAAATGCTGATATGCTTTGGTATTATTTTGCAGAATTTTCTTTAAGTTGTGTTTGTCTCGATATACAGGGTCCTCGAGGTTTGCTTGGCCCCAGAGGGTCTCCAGGTCCTGGAGGACAGCGTGTAAGTACCCCTCCTATATTATTTAATTCTTGCACTGCTCGTAAGTTGTGTTCCAGCTCAATAAGATTCACTGTCAAATTCTGATCTTTAGGGTCTGCCTGGACTTGATGGGCAAGCTGGTCCCAAAGGAAACATGGTGAGAAATATATGTTTTGGTCGTTTTTGATATTTATCCAGGAAGAATATAAAATCAGGTTGTCACACTAGACTATCTTAGCAATCAGTATGTAACTTGGCTTGCCTGAGGCTGATTGCAGGTCAGTGACCTTTTAGTCTTGTATAAAATGACAAGAATAGAGGTCATAGGTCATCTGCTGATGAGAGATCGTCGATGGAGGTAGGGAGTGCCTCACAATAGCGGTTAGAGCTTTTCCATGAACTGCAAAGCCTGTGGACTGGATAGGCCATGATGAGGAGGTCTTAAGTTTGAGTAAGGGACGGAACAGGAAAGCCTGTCTGTGCGTGGTCCCATCACACATTCAGCTTCCCGGAGGGTCTCAGTGGGACGTTTGAATGAGGGTAACATATCATTGGTCAGGACAGCTGGACGAGCCCACACGTTGTCTGTGGTCACTGAGTCACTGAGCCGGAGAAATAAGCAGCTGTTGCAGGGACACAAAACAATAAGAATATGTTGTGTTTCTTATTAATTCCACCAAAGTTGGTATTGATTTCGAAAATCAAATCACAGCATTCACAGTAGTAGATTTTCCCAGAGGGTTTTTAAGCCCGTCTGGCACTCACACCAGCCTTTAACATATGGATGTTTTTAAGACATCCTTTACGAGTGAGGAACCCAAATGTTTGACTGACTGCATTTCAATGAATTTCCAGCTTTGCATTCTGCACTCAAGGCCCTGCGAACAATCG
The DNA here is from genome assembly GCF_017976325.1 of Chelmon rostratus. Lineage (NCBI taxonomy): Eukaryota > Metazoa > Chordata > Actinopteri > Chaetodontiformes > Chaetodontidae > Chelmon > Chelmon rostratus. The sequence goes on from NC_055669.1 coordinate 20,110,814, forward strand.
CAGTCAGGCAGCCTAAACTCGACTGAATCCAGCATTTGTATTTAGCGTTTGTTGTAACAGCTGGAGCAGATTGCTTCACAAGGGTCTCTGCTGTTTTTGTATATGTTTGGTTTGTGACACACTAAATCTCAGCAGGGATACCAAACAGCCCACCATTCCAGTGAGTCTTATTAGCCTTTATCCACACTCAGATGGCTCTGTAGCCACACAGCATGTATTTAGAGGAAGCTGTATTTCATAACCAAACTTAAAGTCTGACCAGCCACCAGTTTTTGCGGCTTTGATAGGAACTAAACATAACTTTGGGTCAGGCCAGAACACAGGCAGCTCTGCCTCACGAGCCAACGTATCACACCCCCCCCACACACCATTTGCACCTTTTTTGTTTCACATTCTTGACATAAATTGGATAAATTCAACCAATATATCCAAGCAGGGTCACCCAAAGTTTTCATCTAACTCAGTACCACAGCGCCGCAGGACTTTTTAAGGTTTGCTCTTCACTGCCCAGCCAGTACAGTCTGAATTCTTTGGCATTGTTGTTTCTTTTGCAGTAGTTTCACAGATTGAAAGCAAACAACGGAATAAATAAAATGGAGTCACATGCAGCATTTGAAATATTAATCGCATCCTCTTTGTCTTTGTGATGTACAGGGTCCACAAGGAGAGCCAGGGCCTCCTGGGCAACAGGGCATGCCTGGTCCACATGTAAGTTTCTCCTCTTTCCACTCTTTCTCCCTCTATCCATCTCTTTTTTCTATCCCATGTCTGATCACTCCATCTCTCTCGCTCTGTTCGTCATTGTCTCCCCTCTTCCCCAAACTCTTCATCCCTCTCTTATCATCTCTCTACCTCAGTCTGTCCTCTTAATGCTCTGTCCTCCTGTCCACCGTGCAACAGGAAGAACTCTGAACTGTTTTCTTAATCAAACGATCGCAGACATATTTTTCTTTTGCTCTCCTTTCCTTTTCCTCTTTCTCTCCATCCTTTACTCCATAAGTGTACGGGGCCTTCCACAAAACTAACATCAAAGTGAGCGAAGAACTTTACGAGTGTTCACAAACATTGTTTCTCTGCGGCTACGAAGAAGAAAAACATCCTCTCTGTCCTGCTGAGATGAGACATATTGTACTGATTTGATAGCACTTAACCCAGTTACTTTGTCCAGTTGGTGGCACAGTGAAAAATATTCCATTTTGGAGTCATCTTTAATACAAAACAGTACACCCCATATTGTAGCCAGGGCTAAATGACCATTGCCAGGTAAGACATTCAGTCCTGTTGACGCTCAGCATGGACGGAATGGCGTCATTCTCCTGGAAAGTTTTAGCAGGGACCTGTCCTGATGGTATACAGGTTGAATAAACAACTTAATTTTAGTTATACCTGGCCAGAGGCAGATTGATGCCTTCCAGGGAAGGCATCGGCCCATAGAAAAATAACACAGCTCGCTTATTTTAACTGTTAATAGCTTTTTTTATTCTTCATGGGGCGAATTGTCAAGAAGTCTGCAAGATGTGTGACTTGTAGAATAGAACAAAGAAGTTCCCTTTGCACAGCTGAATGAACACATCTGAACATATCTGTGAAGTAGCTTAGCAAAAAAAAAAAAAAAATTGGTTGGAATTGTAGAAGGAAAAAGAAGAATGCATCGCAGAATAAGCACATTACAAATAAGCACACCGTAAAAATTTCCCCCGAATGTGCCGCTTCATTTTGAGTCAAAACCACGTACACCTGGTTGTTGAAAAAGACTACATTTGGCTGACTGTTCTAATAACAGACCTATCTTAATTGTCTTTCAGGGTCTTATTGGTCCTCAAGGTCCAATCGGGCCACCTGGTGAAAAAGTAAGTGAAGAGGGAGCCCAGTCACTCCTTCAGTCCTCCCACCACAGCTCAGCTCTGCTGCCGCGATAAGTGAATCAGTCAGGACCTCATAAGTGATTCTGCAGATATACTGCTGTCTGAGGCTTAAAGTCCTTTACTGGCTCCTCTGAAGGCTAAAAAACACACACGAGGATGGACTCACACAGACATGCACGCACACACACACTATGCGTATTACCATAAGACTACTACTGCATAAGCACTTTGTCTAACTGAAAGTATTTTCTTTGTGGTTTTGTGGATATTTAATAGTATTTCAAGCAGATGAACTTTTGGCAGTCTTCATAATACTGTTATGGACGGGGCTGTGTGCATGCACTCATCTCTCCACTATCTGTCTCGACTTTATTGCTTTCTCTTTGTAGGGACCTCAAGGTAAACAAGGTTTGGCTGGCCTTGCTGGTGCTGACGGCCCTCCTGTAAGTAACGCACCTCACCCCTTTTTCATTTTTACGTCACTCAGTTAAAGCACCACCTGACAACACAATCAACTGCTGATGAACTAGATCTCCTCTTTCGCAGGGTCACCCAGGAAAAGAAGGACCCGCAGGCGAGAAAGGAGCAGCTGTAAGTATAAGCTTTTAATTTGGATTTTACAGGAAAGTATGCACAAGATTCATCAAACATGTCACTGTGCAGGGAAAAGCCGGCGTCGGCAGACCCTGCAAAAAATTAGATTTAGCATTTGTTTAGCCTGCATAGTGTGCCAGTAGGATGAGGTTTAATATAACCACACAATTTAGATAATATCTGTTAAGCCGTCTCAGAAATAGAATACGCTGAATTGCCTTGCTCAGTCTTTCCTGTGATTAGCTAATCTCGTGATTTTCTTTGATTGCCACCTTGTTGTTCTCTGTGGTGAACTGCAATGAGCTGGCACCAACAAAGGTGACACTGTTGATTAACTTTTAAGTTTAAGTTTTCATGTGCATAACTTTGTCCAATAGCTGCTGGAGGAGTCGCTGTTGAATAAAAACATTAGGAAATCAGTAATCAATGGAGAAATCTGATATAGCAGAGACACATTACAATAAAGGTTGAGTCACAGCAGTAGTTCACCAATCTCATGACACTTTTTTCAATCTTTTAGGGTCCTCCTGGTCCTATGGGATCCATCGGCTACCCTGGGCCTCGTGGCGTGAAGGTAAGCACTATCTTAGTCATACAGTACCACCCTGCCATGTTGAATTTCAATTTTCTCATTCTCATCCTGACTCTACTTTCCTCTTTTGTCAGGGTGCTGAGGGAATTAGAGGCCTCAAAGGTGGCAAAGGAGAAAAGGTAAACCCATCCACTGTCTCCTCTTCTTGCTCAGCATGATTGACAGATGCCATTCCTCTAAAAATGGAGACTTGTAAGTCCGTCTCAAATGAGGCTTCCTCGGAATCCAGCAAGTGGAAAAACTGTCTAAGGCCCATCAGGCTGGCAGTTAAGTCTTCATGCCACTGAGCTGTAATGGAGTGTGGAACATTAAACCAGAATGAGGCTGTTTGTTGGGAGGTTTCAGTGGAGACCGATCTGTTGCCATTGTTTTCTTGGCTCACTGTGGCTGAACTTAGCCTGTTGCTAACTCACTGTCACCAAATCCTTTTTCCTGTCAGTTGTCAGGAAATCGAAACTCTTCAAAGACGACCTGAAAATACTGAATTTGTTGTTAAGAGCTCATAGAATCCAGAAAACGAGTATTTTACCATTCCCAAGTTACACATTATGTTATGTGCTCATCACATTTTATTGTGTTATGATTTAGTATCTTAGTGGTTGCATGCATAAGAATATGTCCAAAAACTGGCATCAGATCATCAAAGATTAAAGACTGCATTCTGAATTTCAACCACCAGATGTCAGTAGAACAACAGAGAAACAGAGACAGTGAGACAGACCTGCAAAACTGCATATGTGAATGCCTCAGTCAAGTGGCCGCTAGGTGTCAGTATTAAACTATCATAAGGCGAGCTCAAACTTCTGACTGCCAACAGCGACGTGTACTGACTGGCCACTTTATTAGGTACACTTGTACAATCTAATATGTTCCAATACTACTGTTCTGCCATAACTTCTGCCTTTACAAAGATAGTAATGTTCAGTTTTTGTTGCCACTGACAGAGACGTTAATTTAAGTACATGTTTATTATTGGGTTTGTGCTTTGCAGTGGACTGTTTTATTTTTAGAGGTGTTCCTAGCATTTTATATCAGAATATTAGAAACACTTTTCAATATAACCCAGTCCAGGACAGCACCACCACCCACTCCGACCTCCAAAATAAATATAAAGTAGAATCATTACCTCTCTGACGGTGTCAACAAAAACTGAGCGATCTGAAGCTTCCTTAAAGTAGAATTCATGATAGAGGTTGGATTACATGAAGCTTTACAAGTGTACCTGATACATGATGATGACGATAAAGTTCCACTCTGACTTTGTCACCGAAGTGGTCCATCAGTATTCCTCTTTTTTGCTGTTTAAAGTATTTTAGATGTGACCTATTTTACAGGAATCTGACAGATTTGTCTCTGTGATACGGGATAAAACACTCAGCTCTAAACAATGATCTTTTTCATCTCTTTCATCTTCAGGGAGAGGATGGATTCCCTGGCTTCAAAGGTGACATGGGTCTCAAGGGCGACAAGGTGAGTCATCACCTCTAAAGAGAATACTAATGTTTGCAGTCGCAGAGAGTGATAGGCCGGTAAAGATAATGACACTCTTTACGTTTTTTTTCTTTGAATCAAGGGTGAGGCTGGGGTAATCGGACCCAGAGGAGAGGACGGCCCCGAGGGCCCCAAGGGCAAGTCAGGACCCAACGGAGAAGCCGGTCCAATAGGATTAGCTGGAGAGAAGGTAAATATTCAAAAGCTGCAAAAACCTGTTTTCATGTCATTCTGATTGATGTGTTTTATTGACATGCTGAAGTTCAAGCTCAAGTTCAAGTTTAATTGAAATGGATAATTACAAATAAATCTAATTTGAATGCTTTACAGAGTGATAAAAAGTTGCAACATAAATAAGTAAACACTCGTGTATGAATAGATGTAGGAGTCCAAGGTCTGATTCAGTGCCATTGTGGGATCAAAAACCAGACCAGGATCAAGATTGCTCTTTCCTTACAGATGCCTGTAATGAACTGGAGAGAAAGCAGTCTGAAGAGAGTAGTTTACTATAGATTTACAGCTGTCCTGATAAGATTTTCTCCACCTCCCTTCAGCTCTACAACAGTCCCATTTAATTGGCTTTATGTTGCCAACATTTCTCCACGGAGCTTTGATCTCGCCACAGAGTATCTTGCTTTGTGGTGCTGCAGTATTTATATTCTAACAAATACAAGTATTAAAGGATACAACAAGACCTTTGCAGTTCAGATTAAAGGATTAGAATAGAAGTGATGACTTTGAAGACAAATAATAGTTTACGAAAGCTTTAGCAGAGCTTTGATCGATGAACTGTTTTCTTGTACAGTAAATAGGCTTGGATCAAACCATTGTGTGGCTAATAGGACATCATAAAAGCAAAATAATTCAGTCCTAAGCAACCACATCATCAAAAAAATCATTTGAAATTATGTAAAAAGGGGAGAATTGTTGAAATTACTTGTAGCTCAAAAGTTAATTAGCAAGTTCTTTCAGTAATGTTACATGATTTGCAACACAGATGAGCTAATCCCACCTGGTGCAAATACAAACTAACTTAATTCCCCTTTCAATGCTAATTACACATTTTCCGCATCCCAATTTGCTTTGTATTAGCACAACAGTACAAAAGAAGAATCGGAAGTATTGGATTCATAACAAAAATGACTAAAACGAGAATATATGACTTGTCTTTAGTTTAAAAGCACAAAGGGTAGTTACATCACATATCGTGTCCTTCCTAATGACCATACACTGTCTAAAATGACCAAAGTGAATCCACATTTGGGGATTGAAAGCACACAAGGCCTCCGCACAGATGATGTCATGTTCATAAACATGGTATTAAAATATTTCCCACTCTAGAAGTAAAACTTTATGGTTATAAGTTTATTGCTTTTTGCAATGCTTCTGTGAACTTTACTGCAGTCTCCAACGATGTCTCTGGTGACACACAATGAGAATTCATCATCTCTGTTTTCTTTTGCTTTGCTCCTTTCTAGGGAAAACTCGGAGTCCCTGGATTGCCCGGGTACCCTGGCAGACAAGGCCCCAAGGTGTGTGATGAGAGTAATAATGTACTCTACTCATCAATGCAGAGAAATTCTTACCGTGCAAGCCCCGACTCCCCCGAGGGTCAGAGGTCAGGGCCAGTTCTAGGTGTTCAGCAAATGGCAGTTCACCAGAGGAGGCGTTCGCCAGCTTCAGGGCAATCTCTGCTCTCTACACCGCCTTACAGTGTGAAGCCGTTATGTTTGTGTGCACATGACAAATTTGTGTATATATTCATATGCATACTGTATGTGAATGTTCACTGTACTTTACAAACCTTCTACCCGTATATCTTATGAACCTCCACTTATCTGAACTTGCGTTCTTTCTAAAACCTGCTAACTTGCTGACTAACAGTTACTCACACAAACACAAGCAGACACCCACTGTACTCTCAATCCAGCTCTTACAGGAAGTGTAAGTGGCACGGTCACCTGCTGGAGTCATCAGCTGTCCTCCCTCCTTACACTCCTCCAGGCATTGTCTAACAGCCTTGGCATTCATTGCACTGTAGCGCTGACCACTGTGCCACAGCTCCACTATCAAGATGTGCTGCTGCAGCTGGTTCCTCCATGCTGCTGTCAGCACTGACAGCTTGGCACTGATATGACGGGTCAGATGCACCTACTCTCGCAACGTCCACATAGGCAAGTCTCCCGCTCTTGCTGTTAATGTCAGCAGGATCTGAGCTGAGCACGGCACACAGCCTGCACGAGACCAATACAGAGTTAAAATTCCAAAGTATCTGTCGAGTAATTTGCATCTTTTTTAATGAATGGATATTGTCCTCTTGAATAAAACTTCCCACTAGTGGAATCAGTGTAATAAATAGGTAGAAAGTGTAGAATAGCGGTAAAAGTAAAGATAGCCATAATACAAAGGGTATTTCTTTGTTTGTATCTAGAAATAATTTTGAGCAAAGGCTGCCCACAAAGGTTCCCAGTGGAGGCCAGGATCAGATCTTCTTTTCAGACTACATACTTCAAAAGTGTTTTTGGAGACACAATAAAGGCATGATACATAAACAGCGCCAGAGTCTGCAGCATTTTGAAGAGGTTTCTTTGTAAAAAAGAACAGATTTATCAAGCATTTAAAATGTGTGATATTCACTCCAAGTTAAAGCAAAGCATGAATTTTACTTTAGTAACTTACAATGAGGATGCTTTTATAGAGCAAATCTATTATTTTAAAGCTACTTCATGGGAGCACAAAGAGAAAGAGAGAAGTTAGACTTTTTTTTTGCATGAACACTTTTTAAAGCAGCGTACCTTTTGTATTTTTTTGGACTCACTGATCAGAACACAAAGTACAGGTCTAACCTCTCTGTCTCTTCTTGTGGTTTCATCCTTGGGTTGAAAGAGCCGCTTTTTTTATTAACCTCGCTTGTTTGATTCAACAATTGTGAAGTAGCTCAGCCTATCGACTGGCATTCGTTCGCTCGACAGTTACTTTATATTTAACTGCAGCTACTTAACTTTTCCCTGAAAGTGATCCACAGAAGTGAAGAGGTCAAGTTCTGATCACTGCGGCTCACACATGTTCCCATTGCTCAGTAACATCAGTGTTATAAAATGCCACATTGTCCTCGCGAGTAGGTTCAGGGTCAAAGTCCTGGCTCGTTTACAGCCTTTATCCTCCTCGATCAGCCTGTGCTCAAATCCCTCCACTGGCTGTGTTTTTGGCTGCTGCGCCCCGTCACTCTCTGTTAACAGCTTCCCCACACCGTTAATTCTGCATGCCTTTTGCAATAGCTTCAGTGGACTGTCTTATCTCTGTGGCGCAAGTCAGGCTCGTCCAGTACCAGCTCTCCTTTCAGTTTACCATAACTGCACCTCTGTGAAAAACAAATTAAGCAGCATAGATCTCCCTTCCTGCTGTCTCCACAACGCTGGGCTGTTTGCCTCTTGCAATTCTGCCCACGCTGCCTTGTTGTACTGCCCTTGCTTATGCTGCTCAGTATTATGCCTCGTATACATATGCATGTGAGCGGTAATGAGCACTATAGATGTGCATTACATCAGAGGAAGTTTTAAACTCAAAGCACCCAGACTTGCACATGACCTTGTAGCGCAGCTGGGACAAAGAAATATTGAACTTGAATTGGTTTAATATATATTTACACTACCTAATGCTGCATAACAGCGAGGCTGTATTGGTAAGCTGCTTGGTACTCCCTTTATTCACCCAACAGTGATTTTCCCTCCTAGTATTTGTTTGACTGGCACCACTGCCACTATCAGAGGGCACAGCCTGCGAAAGTCCAATAACTAAATTGCTGATGGGTATCAAGGGGGATCTGCTGTTTCCCCTCCCTTTGTCTTTATTTGCTCACACAGACTTTTTTATCTTCCTATTTTGCTTCCTACCTGTGCTAACAACCTAACAGCACCTCTGTCTGTGTGTCAGAAAGTCTGTAAGTGTCGAGGGCCAGACTGTCCCTTTAGGCTCCTGTTATGCTTTAAAAGAAGCTTCTCATTTATCTGTGGGAAGAAGCTATAAACTGCAGCCGTATGACAACAATCTTCAGCCTAGTATGGCGGCCCTTATGTTAGGACCTCACGGTTTCTCTCTTAATTAGCCTTTGTCAGTAAAGTGCAAAAGGAATGGTGATATTTTCCCTTCAGACTCTGTCACATTGTTACTGGACACAGACATCTCTTATTTTATTCCCTCCGGCTCTCTAATATATTTCCTATTTCTGTCACTTCTGTCTGTTTCGCTAACTTTTTTTTATATATTTGTCGTGCAGGGCTCCAATGGCTTCGCTGGATTCTCCGGGGCGAATGGCGAGAAGGGCGCAAGGGTGAGCCACAAAATTCATTCTCGGTCCTATTAAAGACATGAACACTTGGTCACTGTGTGCAGATCCCTGTGTAGCAGATGGATTAAGTGTAGATTAGAATATAGAAACACAGGATGGTCAATATGTCCTGCGGTCTGAGAAAGGAAAAAAATATTGTTAATTGAAGATCCATTTTGAGTCATAACTCTGAAGAGAGCAGCTTGTACAGAGTTCACATCAAGTAAAGTCAGTTTTGTTTGTACAGAAATTGGCCTGAAGGAGCTTTACAGTCTGTACAAGCTGTATGACACCCTGTGTACCTAAACCTTTTATCCCAATAAGAAAAAACTCTCCAAAGGAATCAGTTGTGCCAGCATTAAAGTTTGTTAATGCGTCCCTGAAATGTCACTTTGGATGTAGGATGTGTGTATTACCGTTTTTATCCCCCAGCTATTTTCAGCCATAAGAATGTTAACGAGGTCGACCGCTGATATTAGGCGATAAGGTCGACCCAGTTCATCCCAAAGGTGTTGGATGGAGATGAGGTCAGCACAGTCGAGCTCTTCGACATCAAATCTGACTTCACGCACTCGCACATGTTGAAACAGGAGTAGAGCCTTCCCCAAAAGTTTAACACCGAGCTGGAAACACAAAACTGCTGAAATACCATCGTACGCTGTAGCATTAAGATTTCCCTTAAGATGGACTAAAGAGCTGAGCGCAAACCATGAAAAACAGCCCCAAAGAAAAAAATGTGTAATCAAGATTTAGCAATCAAGAGAGGATTAACGCTGTGTAACTGCAGAAGAGGGTTACAGATCTTTATTAATCACAGCTAAAAGTCAAAATACAGGGTAATAATTATACCCTGGAGTCAAATGAATACAATTAAGTATAAAGTAGAATAAAACGAATCAATCAGTTTAAGGCCTTTTGCCGATTTTTCCATGTATAAGGAGCAGATGAAGGCATGAGGGCTGTAGGATGGTGGGGAGGGTTGTTATTGACGAGACACGCTCGTCTTTGCTCTCAGACAGACACTGAGAGCCAGACACCCCTGGCCCCGGCATGCTACAACTGACAGGTAGTTCAAGCTGTCAAGTGCCTGTGGGTAACCACTTACCGCAGCAATTTGATTATTTATTTTTGCCCAGAGATGCTCCGATGGTTCTGTTTCATCCCTCACTCAAACCCCCTCAGCGTTTGCGTCTGTCTGATGTGCGAGTGTGTTTGCTATTATGGAATTGCTTTAGCTCAAACTTCTGAGAAGAGATGAAAAAGTACTTGCATCTGCTGATGTTACAAGGTATGATTTTGTCCTAAATCAAAGCTTTTGTTTGTCTTTCTCAGGGAATCGCTGGCAAAGCAGGACCCAGAGGGCAGCGTGGCCCAACGGTAGGCATTTCAACTGTCTGCCAGCCCCGAGCCCTCCACATAAACCATTTATTTTGTTCAAATGAAAATCTATTCCTCTGTGTCGTTGTGTACGGGCTTGTTCCTCTAGTCTTTTGTAGAGGATGGGCAGTGAATTGTACAGATGGGCGGGGAAGGTGCTACACATTGATTACCAGCCATTTATACAATTACTGTCTATGTTTTTATTGTTTTGTTGTGTTTATATCAAACAAAGTACTGAAAATGCTATTCCTTCAATCACTGAATTCATTTGTACACTATGTTTATAGGGTCCACGTGGTGGCCGTGGTGCTAGAGGACCGACAGGAAAGCCAGGTGCAAAGGTGAGATCCAGTACCATTTTATGATGGTTGGGCCAATGATAATGACAGAAACAGCAGCAGTTAACAGGTTAATTTGCTCACATGCTGCACAACATGTTACACAAAGCTTTGTTCGTTGTAAATCATATAAAAATGTAAAAATATAAGTGTCATATAGTCATATAGTGTCATCAGTCATATTAAACAGAATTCTTGTGCCAGATCATGTCGAAATTTAAATGCGTGTGTGCAAACAGGCTTGCTATTAAACCTCACTGTCAGTGCCTTACATGGGTTTTATTCACACTTCACACTTTGACAGTTTTGACAACGTTTCTCTGTGCCTCTTCTTTCTCCTCAGGGCACCTCAGGCAATGATGGACCTCCTGGCCCGCCAGGAGAGAGGGTTAGTATCAGATATTTTTTTGATCATAGCCTCTGGAAAGGCTGGAGTTTTGTGCTCTGAGTTGGTGACAGCCAGAGCACGTCAGGTGTAGTGTGTTTGACTCTTAACTCAAAATGAATTACAGCTATTTATCAGATCAGAATTAAATCAGGAGGCGTATGTGCTCTACAGTAGCTGCTGGTTTTCCAGCTTTGAATTAACAATGATAAATGTATTCTTAATTCACCTGAAGGGGCCCAACTCTGTTTACTCATCAAGCTTAAAGTGACATAAAATCATTCACGTTTATAATAAAAACGTGGCTGTTATAAAAATGCGGATTTGGCAACTAAGATTTAATGAAATACCAGCGACTGCTCAAAGTTGTGTCGTGCTTCTTATCCATTCTTCTCACTACTCACTCTGTTCATTTTCTTTTCATTTAAGGGACCTCAAGGACCACAGGGACCCGTCGGTTTCCCCGGACCTAAAGGACCCAACGTAAGTAGCTGCTGTCAAAGTGTCTGGGAGTTAGCACCGTCCGCAACAAACCCATGTTGACACTTTTCATATAAGCTTTTCAAATATTTATACACACTTATGACCTTATGTCTTTTCTGAACTGTCTTTTATATACCTGTTCACCCCCAGGGCCCACCAGGAAAAGACGGGCTGCCCGGTCATCCTGGACAAAGGGGAGAGACGGTGAGTGGGTAGTTTCGTCCATGAATGCATTGTGTTGTGCCATATGACCCTGAACATCATGCATCAGCGCCCACTCACTCCCCACTCAGTCTCTCAGATAGGTTGTAGAAAAAAACTAAGGCGAGGAGGAGGATAACTGAAATTGCATACAAATTGTGTTCTTAGGGTGAAAGTAAAGCACCAGTAACAGAAAATGCAATATGCTGAGCTGATTTAGCGCAACCTCATAACAGCTGATGGTCACTTATTTCGACCGAGATGATTGATTATTTGATCAAACCATAAATGTGTTTTTGTGCACATTTTGAAGTATCGCATTAGAAAAGGCTGATGGAAACGGCAAAATTCAGAAAAACTCAGCTCAATTTCACAGAAAGAAAAACTATTTTTATGTTCGCTTGAGGAGGTTTTTGCCCTTTTTGAAACAGTAATAGGAGATGGAAACACCTTTTTTGAATAAGTTCCGCTGTAGCGAACATTTAACTCACATTTAACTCTCTTCTTCGCTCCACACAGATCTGATGTGACCTTCCTCACATTTATACACGAAGCAAAAAGAAACCTCACACTTCTGTCGTGTTTTCTACATTTTATTTCACTGTTTGAGGTTCGACTGGCGCTCTTTTAATCTCGACATCATGTTCACCTCTTCCTCTCCAGTGGTATAATTGTTTTCCGACTGAAGAATTAGCTCTGCTTACTGCTTATCTCACTGAACCAGCTGCTAATAATCTCATTACAGTAGTGGATGGAAACAAGCATTCCTTCACATTTTCTTTTGATGATTTTCTCCAAATTCAGTTTAAATCTGAAGTACATTTAGATTGAAACTGAGCTACCGATTAGATTCTATAATAGTTTTGATAATTTGATACTATGTAAACTGTGCTAATGCTTCTCTACTCTTAGATAGGTATATTTTTTGCAGCGCAATGTGGTACAATGCTTTTACTTAAATAAAGAAAATGAATGTTTCTTCTGCAACTTTCGTGGAAAATACGTGACACACAGGAGGTGAAAATGATCTTTGAAATGATGACGAAAGATGAAATGATCTTTCTTGCTTTTTGCAGTGTACAGTCAGAGGAATGCAGACTGCTCTGCACAGCTGTTAGTTTACTGTTCGTTACAAGTGGGAAAGGAAAAACACTTTATTAGTGACAAACAAAAGATGTCACCATGAGTCATATTAACAGCTTACACTGATTCATAGTTCACACTGATTTCTGCATGGCTCAGACCCTTTACATACTGTTTAGCAAAAAACAGACAGTGCATACTGTATAAACTTCCCTGTGTTCACTCAGCTTTACCTCCGTTTTCTCTTGCAGGGTTTCCAAGGAAAGACAGGACCTCCAGGACCTGGAGGGGTGGTTGGACCACAGGTAGATATACAGCACAGTACATGGCAACAGTTCAATTCCACCTCCTCACTTCATCTGTGTCTGTTGCTGAGAGCGTTGGAGAGGCTGAAATTTCAGTATGTACCTGTAACAACAACAGCTGAATCCTGAAAAACACTCCCGAAAGTAATCAAGATGCATCAAATGGTTTTGATAAGAATTTTGGACGCCTTCAATGAGATCTCTTGTCTGTCGGAAGCATTGAAGCGTGGGCTGAAAATACATTATTCCATCTCATTAAGACTTCCATTCACAATAGAAAAAAGCAGAAGTAGGTGAAAATGTAAGATTTGTTGACCTCTATCAAAAGTGAGATATCCTGTATCCATATCATATCCCCTTTAGGACACGTTTACCTGAATATGTCTCTGTTGTCCCTGACAGGGCCCAACTGGAGAGACAGGACCCAGCGGAGAGCGAGGACACCCAGGCTCTCCTGGTCCACCTGGTGAGCAAGGTCTACCCGGAGCTGCTGGAAAAGAGGGTGGAAAGGTAAACCAGCATGTGTTTTGCATGCTACAAAAGCAAAATGCACCAGCCACAAGCAGTTATGTATCACGCCAAGTGTTTTTGCTCATAAAAGAGGACCACCTCTATTCCTACACTTGAACTACACGTTGAATTTCAATGGAACGGACTTATTGTCACATGAGTTCTTGGAAACACAAAGTGTAATAAAGAGAAATACAAACTGCTTTGAGTCACGGCCAAATTCGCATTCAGTTCTGTTGTATTTAAAGATAAAACTGCAGTAACACCTGAGGTCATGCAAGGTTCTTTAGTGATGTGAAAGTACTTGTGTTTATTGAACTGAAGTCTTCTTTTGACAACTCACATCTGAATAAGACGTTGTTTTAGAAACACTTTTTTCAAGGTCTTTAAGATTTTAACTTTTTTTTTTCCACTGTAACCAAACTGCACTCGTATTGTTTAAAATAAATGGGTTCAAAAGATTAAAAATTGAAACACATTTTTTTAGAGGAACCAAAGAGGATGTCTTACTCTAGTTTATCAGTTTTACAGTCTGAAATAATGGTCCAGTAGTGTTTAGGAAAATTGAAGCTTGGTGGTTCAGCAATTAAAAGATAGACATGGTGCCTTTGTTTAAAATCTGGTGCATTCTAGTCTTCATTATTGCTTTGAGCGTTGTTTGTTAAAAAATGGCACATCTGTCCTATTGTGCCTTCACTTGTTAATCACTTGCTGTTGTTCCCGCATAATACGGTATAATTCCAGCTTTTTATCAAACGGATCAATCACTTTAATTGTTTTTCTCTGACTTCCCACTCGCACGGACTCAGCTCCGCTCGTTGTTTTCACCCAAAGCAATTCTGTGTTTAATGATTAGCTGACGGTATATCAGATGTCAGTTAAGTGGATGTTATTTCTTTCTCCCTCTGCAGGGTGATCCAGGTCCTCAAGGTCCTGGTGGCAAGTCAGGACCTGCTGGCCTGAGGGGCTTCCAGGGGGCAAGAGGTCTTCCAGGGGGCATGGTAACGCACAGACCACCCACACACTGACACACTCATGCAAACATACACATGAGAAGTGTGTCATCCCCCATCCTGAGCACACACCCGGTTGAATTTAGCTCCAAACCCCAATTACCAGGCTAACTACCTGCTGCTAAACCAAATGTCAGGCTCGGCAGTGGGCCAGACTGAAAGGTGTAGAACTGGTTTACACAGAAGTGACAGAGAGGACGGAGCCAGACACAATATTGACATGTTTTATCATCATTTATCTCAGCAAGGTGGAAGTAGGTTCTAGTCTGTTGTCAGTGCGGCTTTGGCAAAACATTTTAACCAGTAAAGTTTCTCTGTAATCAGCTATAGTCTGTATATTTTTAGAGGCATTTAGTTCCACATCGAGAGCTGCACTAGTAGCAGATTTTTTTCTACAAGAAATTACTGCTTTGCTCCCAATCGGAGGATGAGTCAAAGCCTTCTGATTCTGATTCAAACCCACAACTTTGTGAGTACATCACACGCACCCTGAGCCTGCTGAGTAACCCAAATTAATTCTCAAAAGAAGTGGGCGTGGGTGAGAAAAAGTTCAAGGTGAAAGCGGATGGCTGTTATAAGGCTGACTGAGGATCAGCTTGAGGGACTGAGGCTGAAGCTCATTTCAAGGCTGACCATTAAGAGAGCACACGACAGCACTGCCCAGACTTATTACCACCGTTATGTTTGTCCCATGTGTGCGGAGGGATGGCTTTCTCTTCATAACGACGGCATACACACACACACACACTCACGCACACACATACACACTACAAGAGCAAATACAGCCTCCCACTCTCTCTTAAAGTGACGGCATCCAATAAAAGACAGGCACAAACATACATGAGCGTGTGCACCTGTTGTATGAGCAGGAACAATAAATTTGATCTCATGTTTGCTGAGGGAGTGCAAGCACACACACACACGCACGCACACACACACACACACACACAAATAGTTTATTTTTCTCCCTTTTGATAGACATAGAGAGATTCACACATACACATACACACACTCTCTTAATCCCATCTTTCAGTCTTGAGGAAAGGCACAGTGGCAATATATGAGCCAATAAATAACTTTTTGTGTGTCCGGCAAAGAAAGATCCTTCCAGCCTTCTAATGCACCGTGGTGAAATGTGGAAGCCGGGGAGCTGGAGAGGCTGCTTGGCAGCGTCTGCACCCGCTGGCTCTGTCGGAGCCTGTAAATTAGTTATTATAATGAAAGTCTTTACTGCCTCTGGTGAACTGTGTTTTCCATATGCAATCTCAGCCTCCTGGCGCTATGATTCAGCAGCACAGGCATTGCCATTCAAGGGCCGGGATCTCGTGGAGAAGAGAGGGGTCCAAAGATATATGGACTGCACCTGAACTTGTGGCCCACCACGGGGTTCAGAACGTTGTCACCCCATTTTCATTTGCTTTGAAGCTCATTTAATGGCTCCTTTTGCATTAGTAATGTAAATACGCCTACAGATTAGGCTATATCATATTTTATTAAGTAATCGCCAGTTTTTCTCTGGTGGAGTTGAACTCAAGCCTAAGTAAATGTTTTGAAATCTTGGTATTTTATTAATGAGTATTTCTGTGCTGCAGCATTAAATTATTATAACTATGTGATTTATTTTCTGAGTTTGGCAATTTTATACAACTCCAATGAATAAATTTCCACCTACCAGGCTCAACAGAATGAAGTCAGTATTACCTGATTGGTTAAAGGTTTGCTTCACCCAATTTCCCCAAGAACGTCTTTCCTCACTCACCTCGTTTTGGTTTTATGTGCTTAAGTTTCTGGGATTTCTGCCGTCACTCCCATACAGTGGATGTGAATAGAATTTTGCTTGTGGTGCTCACAGCATTAAAGGAGTGACATTTCAAGAAGTCCAGCAGCAACATTTCTCTCCAGAAACAGTCGGTATTGGAGTATTTCTTCGGTCCGAAGTAATTTTAAAGAAATCACGATGAGAAACATAAACAAATCCCATTCACCTCAATTTTATTGTGATGACTGAAGAAACATTCTAGACTTACAAAGCAAGACTGAACAAATAAAGCCAAAGCTACCTATAGGACTATGCACCATTATAAGTAAGAGGGAATATGTTTTTTCTGTTTTGGGCGAACTGACCCTTAAATGACCCGCTTCCTTGGTTATTTAAGAGCTAATAACAGAAAGAAAGCACATATTTGCCCTTTGCTTTCATGCACATCAGTCTGAAAGGTATTCTGGAAGTAGTGTTCAGAAAACTGAATAGAAAGTGGACCTGACTTTAATAACATCATCACTTATATTCAAAAAGAAATGTTCTCCCTTTTTGACACTGTATATTGATCACACATTGAAAGTTACTGTATGCTTTCTTTGATCTAAGCCGTCCATACACACATACACATTCACATGCATAGCTACACATATACATGCGTACACACGCACGTGCACGGTAACATTTAAAGGCCCATTTGACAGCTGTGATTACCGCTCTTTGAATGGCATTGAGTGGCGGCCCGTTGTGAATGAGATCTAACCCTCTCCTGTCCTCTGCTTTCAGGGTCCAGCTGGCTTAAAGGGAGGAGAAGGGCCTCAGGGTCCCCCTGGCCCCATCGTAAGTAGCCCGTTACTATGGTTACCTCATCTCTCCTGCCACAGAGATTGCAGTGAAAAGTGACTTGTGCTTGTGGAGAATGAGGCTGCACATGCTGTGCAGAGCTCGTACTCCAGAGAATGTAGAGGGTGGTGGAGTAGCGCAGAGTGGTGTGATCGAAATCAATACTACAATAGATGAAAAGATGTCAATATGAATATAAGTTGCAGGATTAAATGTCATTTTTTTCTTTAATCAGTTTAATTAATAAAAAGATCATACAACACATTTACTCAACAGATACAGTAGTCCTCAGGTATGATCTTGTAAAATAATGTGCAAAGCCTCTAATACTAATTTTTATTGCGTTGCTCAGGAGAAGGTGAACATTTCAGTTTGATTCGTTTGTAGCGGTTTAAATTGTGTTGTGAAATTGTGTGTGAACAGTTTGATAAAAAGCAATTTGCTGCTTGATTTATTGTGGTTTTAGAACAGCTAAGAGATATCCTGAGGTATGAAGTTTACTAGAGTGCCGTGTTTCAACATCACTTTGAAGCGCCGACTAATCATTGTTTAATTGCTTAATTGAACAACAGCTAGTTTCATCCCAGTAACTTGATTGATCTGAGATGTTTTCCTCTCACATTTAGTTGTTACTATAGCAACTGTTGTGGCAAAGATGGAGGACGCGTCTGTCTCGTTTTGCACCCTTTTTATTATTTTATGGCCGCTACTTTTAGAGAAACTTTTCAGTCAATTAATTATCCGACTTAAAAGACTTGGGATGTTTTTTTATCAGTGATTACAGCTACTTATGTTGCATCTTCTGCATCACTGATTCACACTTGATCACAGTAAAGGACGTCCTCGTAGATGCGATATGCATTAAGATGCAGTGCTTTCACATAGTTTAGGACCCCGAGAAGGAGCACAAATGGCAGGCTAATCCATAAATAAGTGGGGCACTTTTTTCCTGCCTTTGTCTCTGAGCCCCACAGTTAGCAATATATGCTATGAAAAGCCTCAGGAGCTCCGGTGGTGAATCTGTACAGAAAGCTGACTGACAGGCAGGTTTGAACTGTCTGACATTTTGTTCAAGCGTTAAACGCAGGCTCCCGATAATTGCCCCTGTTCGCCAGCGACAGAGCAACACCAGATTAGATGACAGCGGATATGCAGAGCACGGATGAAAAGATGATGAAAGCGAGAAGAAGGGCGTTCTCTGAATGAGTGAAACCATTTCCACTGCGAAATGAGATAGTTTTCTTAAATTGGCTTGAAAGTGAGCCATTGGCTGAAAACATGTGATAGACTGTTTTGGTAGTGTTTGAAAAACTCCTTGAAAAAGAGGCCGGTGTGCAATGCCCACGCACACAAGAGATCTGATATTTTCCTCCATCGATTTCCTGCCAGAGATTGAGCTGCTGTGGGAAAGTCTGTGAGTGGTGTGTGTGTGTGTGTGTGTGTGTTGCTATTTCATCCTCTTTTTAGAGGGTTGTGTGAGACAGACCAAGAAAGGAAAAAAAAAAACAGAAAGAAAGAAAGAATGCGACAAGTTGAGTCACAAACTTTGAATGTGTGTCTGCATGTTTTTGTGTTTTGATTTCTAGCCAGAGAATCACATGTGTGGGAGAAAAGACATGGGCAAAATGAGATGGAGGGAAGCAGATATGAGTCATAGAAACTTGTGTGTGTGTGTGTGCGACTGTCCTGGTGGGCAGGTTGGCAGGCTGGAGATGACAGTTTGGAGCTGTGTGTGTGTGTGTGTGTGTGCGTGTGTGTCATGAAATGGGCCAGGCATATGAGTGCCAGGTGGCGGCTCACATCAGCAGCCGAATCATTGTGCGTGTTTGTGTGTGAATCAGGGTGAATCTCTGGCTCGTACATGTGCACGTGTTTTATCTGAAAGCAGCCTGAGACCTTCCCCGGGTTGGAGGACGCTGTAATGAAGTGCTGATCAAAGACGTAGTTGCAGTTTCCGTGATTTGGGCCACCTACACAGTGATGAGCATCCACCCGGGAGTAGTGAAGAGCAGGGTAATAAGACATGCTGATGCTCGAAAGAGTGGTAAGACCTCCCATAAGGCCTCGGCAGAGAGAAGAATCTGAATCATTTTAGGTAGATAAGAGTTCATCAGCACAGCTTTCATGCGTCTGAAGCTGACAGCAGGGTCAATATAGTTTTATTCTTGTACTTACAATTTAATTTAAAGGCGGAATATGTAACATTTCCGCATTAAAATGTCCAAAAACAACGAAACACTTGTTGCATATTTTGTTGCGTTGAGTTCTTACATCCATGAACATGCCTGAGTCGCCCATGGTGGTAAAAACAACTCCCATGATCCCATGCTGCTTCACGGCTTCGTCAGACCATGTGTTTTGTCTTTATTTATATTATTGACAGACCCCCAGTAGCAGAAATTACATTCTATGTGCATTTAAGTTCAGTCATAGGTCACGTTATTATTGTTGTTACAGCTCTTTACAGCAATACAGCAAAAAAAAAACAAAATAATCAAGTAAAAAGGTTATATTCTGTATATTCTATTCAATATTCTATATATTGTGTGCTTGTTGCAAAAGGACCATTTACTCTTCAGTGTCCTCGGGGAGAGTGTGTGGGCACATGAAATAGTCTTTTAAATTAGTAAAATTGAAAAACAAATGAAAACAGTGAGGTTTATACATTCTGATTTATAGGAAACTTCACATTTTATTGGCTGAGGTCTGTGGAAAAGGTAGTCCTTGAAAATGTAATTAATTAGGGCAGCCTTTCTAATGAGGTGCTTCAGGTCTAACCAAGCACACCTGTCTGTGGCTTTCACACCTTTTCTGCTGGAAATTTTCTAGTTCACTACCAAGTAGTGCAGTAATGACTGATGGGTCTTTGTTCACTTTGGTCAGGGCTCACCTGGAGAGAGAGGTGCTGCTGGCCCTGGAGGTCCCATTGGTCTGACAGGACGCAACGGACCCCAAGGACCACCTGGCCCTGCTGGAGAAAAGGGGGGTCCTGTAAGTATTTCTGTACTTCTTCTCCCACTCAGTCAAACACGTCTTTAACCCCTCATACGCAAAGTTTGAGCATGTTTGTTTGGCTGCTGATAATGCAACACTTCTTCACGCTTAGGGAGAGAAAGGCCCCATGGGTCCTGCTGGCCGCGATGGCATTCAAGGTCCTGTTGGTCTTCCTGGTCCTGCTGGTCCTCAGGGTCCCCCTGGAGAGGACGGCGACAAGGTGGAGTAAAGATGCAATACACTGGAGCACTTGATTTAAATATCAACCTCAGAAAGTCAGTTATGTTTTAAACAAAAGCTCATTCTGCACTCTAGTTAGTTCTGCCTCAACATCTGTAACCATCAGCTGCTTCCTAATCAGATCAGAACAATGTAGTTCAACTCCAAAGTGTTCTGTAACACAAAAAATATGATAGCATCAAAGAATTCATCGAATGACTGCAACTGTCAGTATCTTCAGAATGTGTCTATTAATGTGAGGATGCACTCTTTGGCTTATCCTCTCACTTTATTTCTTTTATACTTCTGTCTATAGTTGTAATGACCTATGACACACAG
Source organism: Chelmon rostratus (assembly GCF_017976325.1). Lineage (NCBI taxonomy): Eukaryota > Metazoa > Chordata > Actinopteri > Chaetodontiformes > Chaetodontidae > Chelmon > Chelmon rostratus. Next base: position 20,131,535 of record NC_055669.1, read on the forward strand.
TGGCTATTTCCCATTGGCTGCTGCTACGATAAACATGTGTTTCAATGTCATGTCTAAATGTACAGTGCATACACACACAAAACACAGCACTTAACAGCAATACTGCACATTTTTTTTCGATTGCTCTGTTTAGCCTTGAGCCTACAGTGACAGGAACTGTTATCAGATTGTTGCACTCAGTAAACAAAATAATCGCACACTGGAAGCATTAAAACGTTCCCGAACACAAACACATAAACATGTGCGGAAATAGCCAACACTTACCTGCTCACCCTCAGGCCAGCAAATCCACAGCTGGTCCACTGAAGCACACATCTGCAGCTTTATGTTGCAACCTTCATGCCTCTCCAACACAAGTCACGCCGTCGTCACGCCGTTTTGTCAATCCCAGTGCCAATGGGGTTAGACAGAGAGCCAATCAATTAATTGCAAAACCCTCGCCCGAGGTCTGTGAGGGCCAATCAAATTAGTATCTCCTGAAAAATATTTACTGCTCGATTGTGGTAAAGGTGACACTTTGAGATACGTGAACTGACAAAACATGGGAGCCTTTTAAGGTGCAGAGGAGAGATGTGAGCTCTGCTGTTTGTATTGCACCACAGGGAGAAGTTGGCGGACCTGGACAGAAGGGAAGCAAAGGAGACAAGGGTGAACTTGTGAGTCTTTTTTTCTCTCTCTCTCGCTCTGTGAGTTGTGAATGATAATCCATGCTAATTGAGCAACGCACACTAATCTTAGCTGCTGAATTCTCATATGAGCTGAATAAATCAAAGACCACAGGTTACTTGATGATGACTCATCCGAGGTTATCTTACCCCAAACAGTCTGCAGCATATGAAATATTAACTGAAGTGCTGCTGTGTTTTCTAAATGGATACTTAGTTTCTAATAAAAAATACCAGTGTGTTCTGTCCTCATCTTAAACGTGTGTATTTTTCAGTTGACTTTGGTTTTAGTCATCAAAAGCATCACTTAAAATAAATGTAATATTGAAATATGTTTTCCTTCCTTCTGCTGCACAGATCGAAGGAGGACAAACACCGTTAGCATGCAGTTGTTTTCATTAGCTCCCACTAATCTCTGGTGTAAGTGGAAACAGCAGGTTTATCGTGTTTGTACAAAGAGTCAGACTGCAATTAGAGCAGAAATTGTTCTAATATTTTTCTACATGTCTGGGTTTGATGTCCTTTAATGTCGGCTCTTTAATCTTCATTATGAAGTGAAAACATTGTTGACTGTATGCATTTTATTTTCTTGTGGATGTGGCAACAACTGATGAGGTTCCCTTTAAAGAGTCAGTCTTGTTCTTTGTGTTTTTAGGGTCCACCAGGCCCAAGCGGTCTTCAAGGTGTGGTCGGAGCTCCTGGTCCAGCAGTGAGTATCACTTCCTCTCGCCGTCTGATGATCTCACTTTTATTAATGGATGCCATATTCAGGACTAAAACATGCAATGAAAAAGAGTGCAGCCAATGTAAAGACGTTTACAACCTTTATTTGTCAGAAGCTAAATTTGTGTTGAACTTTTTAAATCCTTTCATTTCCAACAAAAGTGTTGTTCTCTTAATAGTAGATTTTATACTAGTTGTCTTCAGACCTCTAGTGTTATCACAGAGTGGCAGAATCATGTCTCTCTCTGCAGCACTCCCTGTTATTTAGAAGTTTCCAACCCCGTTCTGCAGAGAGCAGCATGCACTCTATGCAGGTTTTTATTTTTGCTTTACCATCTCTGGCTGACGGCGTGATAACCAGTGAAATGAGATGTTACGGTATTTAGATAAATTGTGAAAACAGAACATTTGCCTCTTAATGGTGCATAGTTGGAGACCCCTGTTGCAACAAGGTAAGACTGATTTATAAAAAAAACAATGTCTCATTCACTGGATGGGCAAAAATGTATTTCTGCTGCAGCCGGGACAAAAATACATTATGCAGGCAGTGTCGCCTCTGTAGTCCAAAAACCTTTGGCTGCGATCCCCATTCATTTAAGAATCCCAATCTTTTTATCATTGTAATGTTACACAAATTAAATTTTAATCACAACTTTTACTTGAGGCAAATTATTAACATCAGCGTCCCTGTTTACTCATCGCAGTTGTTAACAGCTCGTAGTTTAGTAAAAAAGTTTTTCAGCAGCCAGTCATCAATTATGTTGCAGTTTCACAGGATTAAACTTGTAACCCTGCACTTTCAAAAGCAGTCTGACAAACTACAACGATGCATCAGCCCATCAGTCATTTCCGTGTATTACCTCATGTGGCACCTAGCTGAAAATGCTGCCTTGTATGCTGCAGAACATCCTCTGCTCATCCGTCTCATTAACACAACAGGAACAGTCCTGTTTCTACAATAGCTGATGGCCCGAGGGCAACTAACAGCTCATTGCTGTAAATTATCAGGCCTTAACAACCATTCTAGCAAAAATTCAGCATCTGCAGGGCTCTGTGGGGGCTACAATAGACCTGGTGAGACGGATTGCCGCGAGCAGGTAGTGCACCCAAGCTGAATAACAAATTATTTAACAGTTGTTTGTCCTGGTGAGTCAGTCTGCTCATGTGTATTCATATCTTCATAACTGAGACCTGACTCGCGCTGCGTAGTTTCAACATTCTCTGCCATTTTTATTATTTCAAGTCCTAACGTTGTTATCAATTTTGACTATTCTATCCACACACCTCTCAATCCAGGAAAAATGTTGTTGTTTGTAGGGAATGATCCAATTTCTTTTTCAGCTAAGGCGTAACAAGGTTTACAACAGCTCAGTCTAAGGTGTTGTCTTAAAGATGCCTTAAGTCAAGCAGTTGCAATGATGGCAGGGCGTTCATCAGGATGTTTTTGTTTTTGTATTTGCCATTATCTAATAAAAAGGCATAAATGTTACGTAAGAACAGTTTTAGTTAGTAGTAGTTCAACAATCTCTGAGCTAGCGGAGTGCACACTGAAAATGCAGACCTGCTTGGTTCTTTTGCCAGGGCTCGCCTCCCTGTGTGCTAATATTCCACCAAAATAAGTCCTAGTCTACACTGTTTTTCAAGGCCACCTCTGTTGCATCCTTGGATTAGCGCCGCCCAAGACAAATGTGATTGGTTTAAAGAAACACAAACAGAGTGTTTTTTCTTCCCCTCCCCTATACCAGAATGATAATGGGTTCAGCCAGATCTGTCTCCAGCACTGACACAGCACTAAAAGAAACTGTGGAGATAGATATGCAAGTCTGACGTGATTAAACAATTTTAGCATATCTAAAATAACACGAGGCAAATAAATATCCCAAAGTAGCCACTTTGATTTTCTTTAGGGACAATCTAAGCATATATTAAGATGAATGCACATCAGGTGACTCATAAATGACACGTGCCTCAGCGTGTGTGGTGCCTCCAGGCCTGAGCATCTATTAAACCCACAGGTATGATTCACACAGCTGCTGAATCACATCTCATTCAGTTATTACAATTATAATCAGCTACACTTCAAATTTCAGGTAGACGCAGTCTTGAAAAATGAACATCCACAGTTTGTGGAAGTTTTAGAACAAGTAATTATAGACTTTTGATGATTAAAACCCTTAAGAAAGTTTTATTAATTAAGAACTTCAGCCTGTGTTGAATGCACACTTATATTTGCACTTCCTTCCCTCCTCCATCTTTTACCCAGAAAACCGTTTTTCAGGTTATAATTTGTCAGTGGAGAATTTAACTGCAGCATATAACAAGTAGATAACCCCAAAATGACTTGACACATCGTCTGATTAACGGCGACCAGAAGTCATTCATTACAGTGGAGAATGAATGATGCCCAGTAACAGACTAGCGCCCCCTGGTGGCAGTTTGATCTGCTGGATCTGTCAAATCAGGGACACATCGGATTTATCCAAACTGTATGTTGAAACCAGATTGTCTTGCTTGTAGGACGAAGACTACGGAGTTCCGTCATTAACATATTTTTGAATTATTTAACTTTTAAAAATTTCATGTAATTTAATTTTCAAAGCCGAAAAAATAAACAACACAAAATAGTGGAGCGAGCTGTTCACATGGTTTACTTACAGCCACACACATTTCTGAGTCCGGTTACCCTGAGGAGCTGCTGGGGCAGTCAAATTTGTGACTTTGTGTTGGTTAAAGTTAACTTTAGTCCGCCTCGTCTTCGGCTCTTCAGTTCAAAGCTGTACTCACGCTACCTGTAATCACCTAACATTTCCTTCTAAACTGTTCTGCATTCAGTACCAGCGCCCAAGGCTGCCTACAGTACATGTCCCAGGGCTCAGCGAGAGCTCCACAAGCACTTTCAAGTGCTGACATGCGTTTGAACTGAAAACTCCCAGTTTGTCAGCACTTCAGTCCTTCCCTGTAGTCTCCCCTTTATATCCTCTGTAGCCCTGTGCACCTCTGACTTCACAGATGAAGTCAGCATCTTTCACACACCCTCTTTACCATAACCCCGTGACTATAGTGTACTGTATCCTGCACTCCCCCGATGAAGGTCTTTGGTAATCTGGCTGATGCTTTCTCAGGCAGACCAGCAGCACAGTGGATCAGTGGCTAGAACTGCCTCACCTTTGTACTTTTTTTGTTTTGCATTTGCATTGTCCTCCAAATGTTCAAATAGGCTTTAGCGGCTCAAAAGCTTTGCAGGTTGACTCTAAACTATAAACGGTTTGCTTGTGCAAAAGTATGGTTGTGCGTTAGCCCTGAGATAGACTGTTGACCTGTCCTGGGTGCATGCTGGGAAAAGATCCAGCCCCCTCATGACCATGTAGAGAATTGATGGATGGATGAAATTGCCATAAAATGACCTTCAGAAAAGGCATTGAGGTAACTGTTCGTCCTAATCTGTGTTTGAATATGGGCATCGACTCACCCTCTACCATGCGAGCTTAGATACGCTCCATAACCTTGAAAAGGATTAAGAGGACAAAGAAATCCCACAAGAGAAATTCCACATAGATGCCAGTGTTTGTGGAGCGGAAGCTCCGGCTAATTGGGATCAGAATAAAGATGTTTGGATTTAATGAACTTTGACCTCCTACAGGGCAGTGATGGAGAGTCTGGGCCAAGAGGACAGCAGGGTATGTTTGGCCAGAAAGGAGATGAAGGACCCAGAGGATTCCCCGGTCTGCCAGGACCCATCGGACTGCAGGTGAGTCCACATCAAATCTTGTGTACACGCACACATGTTGATTCTCTTTCTCTGGCTCTCTCTGAACACATGACAACCAGATCACGTTGAACGCAGCCTAGTAGGTATGCACATCGCTCTCCCTCTGTCAAAGCCAGCCAGAGCGGAATGAGTTCCTCCACACCCCTGAAACCGACAACATTTCATCTCTCCTTACATCATTTACATTACATCAAAACAGAGCATAATTTATTAATGCAGCCTCGGCTCCTAATAACACTTTGTATTGCTCCTGGGCAAATAATGCTTTTTCCCCCTCAAGGACTTGCCTTAGCATAGACAGTGCTAAAAATCCATCACCGTTGCTAACATTTTGCATTTGGCATTTTGCCGTGGTGTTAATGGTGGAGGGGAAACAGGCGCTGGTTTTCCACTCAGACTGCATCATTATCATGCAGTAAACCGCTTCCCTGCAGTGCTCCCAGGCCCAAATAAGAGACCAGCTGCTGTGGTAGCCTGTATTTGATCGGATATTTTAATCAATGAGTAGTATAAATTCATTTATCTTTTGCAAATACGTCTCATTATAGACATATTACAACGCACGTACAGTATTCATTTCCTGGAGGATTTAGAGAAAAGGGGCTTCAAGTCTGAAGCAGGTAGGCAGGCAGAGTTTTGTTCAAGGTTTTTCTTTTGATACAAGGATGCAGTCATTTGCTTTGTCTGGTATCAAACCTGCAAACATTAAAACCACCAATACATCCTGCCTACACAAACATGGACTGTGCATATTAAAGGCTGCGCAGGAGAGTGAGGTTTTAGGGCTTTTATCAATAAATGACCCGCAAATTTATTTTCCACTTCAACACACATTGATCTGCGGCTATTTATCTCATTTTTAATGGTTGTACATCATTGATTCATAGAGAATGTTTTTCTTGGACTCATGCACGGAATATAGCACCCGCTTTCAGTCTAGAACTGACTTTTAAGAGGAGAAATAATGCATTCTTCCTCTTGCAAATGAAAAGCTGATACAACGAGCAATAAAATGCAGCCTTCCTCAATGCAGAACTCAACAGCAGGTTTTTGCAGATACAACCTCACCTGGTGTGGTATATCCAGTAGCTAATGGTGCTAATGTTAGCTAACTTTAGGTAGATATTAGAGTTATTCCACTGACGTTATCACTCTTTTTTTGTTGTGCAACTGTGTTTTAGCATTTATTCTTATCGTTTATCTGCCTCTTGGGCCCACAGTTTTTGCTGTTCAGTAAAAGTTGCGTAGTCTCGGTATACAGCATATTCAGGATCTGCTTTTACCAGATCTTTGGTGTCCCATAAGGATGAAATACTAAGATTAAGACTAAGCTCTACGTGACTACTGCTCCACTCTACTTTGTGCTCTTCAGCTCTCTTTTCCTCAAAACTGCAACAGAGTGAAAGGCGATCAAAAGAGAAAGGCATTGGTTCATTAAAGCCAATGAGCTGAAGTTGAAGAAAGTTGCTTTGGTGGAAATGAATAAAGAAACTGGACGTTTTAGAATATCTCAAAGTCAATTATCCAAGGACTTGCTGAGGATGAAATTAGAGCGAAGCCCTGCTGGTCAATAGGGCCAGATAATGTTGTTATTAAGTGCAATTGGCTTTTAATTGGGCATAATGCACTCCATCTCCACTCTTTTAATTATGTTTGGCTAAGCTGCCCTTCAATAGATGGCAGCAGCCACTGCGAGCTCAGCTCTTCAATGCAATTATCTGTAGCATTAATGATTTTTGACTGTGGGGAATGAATGGCTTCAGTTTGAAAGGCCTCCATCATACGGAGCTGTGTTTGCTGTGGCATATTGGAGTCCTAGCTGAATTCGTCAGATTGAGAGGTTAAGATGTGGACGTAGAGGACAGTAAATATCAGATTTGATTATACCAGAGTGTCCTTATAGTTCGAGGCTAGTGTGGAAAACAGAGGGAAATGCCAGATCATAAGTAAACATCTGTTGATGTGCTATGATGTGTGGTGTGTGTGTATGTGGTGTATGTTCATTTTACTCACAAACCCAGATTCCAAAAAAGTCTGGACGCTGTGGAAAACATAAATAAAACAATGTGATCATTTGCTAATGCTTTTTGACATTAATGCAGTAGAAAACAGCACAAAGACAATATATTTAAGGCTTCACCTCATCAACTTCACTGATTTTTGTAAATATCTGCTTATGATGCAGCAACATCTCAACATTTTTGGATTCAGGGTAACTGATAACTGAAATGTTATCGAAGCTGCGATATGGCCGAGTGCAATATTCCAAATCACAGAAGCTGCAAGTTTTTGATAAAGATGACGTATGTGACAAAACAGCATTAGAATGATGTACTGTAGTGCTGCAGAGATATCCCGAGCTACAAATCTTATTCTTTAGATGTAACATGTAAAACATTTGTTTGGCACAAATCTCAACAAATATCAGATCATCACAATTTTAACAGTTTTTTCAGAGAAAATGAAAATTGTGATGCAAAATCGATTAATTATACTTGCAACAAATCACGTCACAATCATAATATCTGTCGCGTCCTGCAGCCCTACAGTTCCCCTCCTCTTTCCAGCCTTTAATCCTTCAGAATATATATTTAAGTCCAGCATTAATCAAGACGACGTCACATCCGAACATTATACATGAAAGAAGCTGATGCTTTATTTATTTGTCCATTCTTATTACTCTCATGTTTTATTACTGTGACTGAAGTTCCACTCCGGATCTGTTATGAATTAGCCTTCTCTGCCACTGCAAAGGTACAGTAAATCAACGAAATGGGCTGAAACTACACGTATGTGATCTCAGTGATCGATGCCGATTTCACGGCAACTTATCATTAGCGCTGCTTTCCGCCCACCTATTGATTATGCATGCTCCATCATCGGAGCTTAACTAGCACAACAAATAATAACTGCAATTATGCAGACAGACAATGGGCTACAATAGCAAGTGAGAGCTCCTTCATTTTCGTTGCAGATACCTTGCACCGTCAAGGTGTATTCAAACTGTTTTAGTCAAAACATGATTGAATCCCAAAACTGGATAGTACGCACCGCCTGCGCTGCCCCCTTTGTTTCCACTTTCCTGTGGACATAGATGGATGGAGCTTCCACCCTGTAATTTACACAGGCTGATTATACCCATGCCACCCATACCCTTTTAATTACAGTAGGTGTCCTTTTTGACTAATTGTGTGTTTACACTCAGGGTTTCTGCTCGTATTAATGCAGTCTCCATCACGTTGCATCCTAAAGCTCACCATTCAACGCACATCATCTGAAAAGGCCTGTTAATGAGCAGCAAAAATGTATTTATGCACCTGTCTGGATCCTTTTTAATGTGCACTTGTGTCTCCGATGCTTCCTCACGTGACCCTTTCCTTTGTTCTGAAGAGTTCTCGTCTTCTTCGCAGGGTTTGCCCGGCCCTCCTGGCGAGAAGGGAGAGAATGGAGACGTCGGAGCGATGGTGAGTTTAGTGCTTTCTGTGGCTTTTCTCTGTTACAGCCATTCACATTGTTTTCACGTACAACTCAGCGAGGTGGGAAATTGTGTTGATTGTTCTGAAGTTTTGGCTGGTGGCTGAGTTTGGCAACTCCAACAGCCACTTGACAGATGTTTTTGAAGTCTGTGGAAGATGTGTTGACACAAACATGTCTGCTATGAAAACTGTATGCTCTGCAGCAAGTTTTTATCTACTGACATGTATTAATTTTTTAGTACACTTAGACTAAAATACTCTCAACATAGCACTAAAGGGTGAGCTCAGCAATCGCAGTAGTCTGCAAAAACAAGTATCATGTACAGATATTACATGAATAGCCAATCACTCTACCTCTTCAGTGCAGCGAACAGACATGAGCCTATCTGTGTAGGACTAGGGCTCAGGCCTCAACGAGCATTGCCAAGATGCCATGTGTGCACAGGTAACGCACAGGTTTAGTGATCAGTCACAACCTCCATTTCTATAACACAGCAGCTCAGGTCAGACATGTTTCTGAAGATAATCAAATCTGCTTTTGATTGATTTATTTCTGTTGCTGCTCGTCCTTGTGCGGCTGCTGATATGTTATCAGACAATATATAAAAATGACTTACTTACTATAATGATGCACTGCCATACAGTCTTGCGCCCTGTATATCACACACAACCTTACCTTTTGCCACTGTACAGTTAATTGTGTATTGTTTTTCTGTTAATCTTCATCATCCTTGTGCACCATAAAAAGAAGCCATATTGTCATTATTCTATATGGAACATAACTTGTATTTTTGCTGACAGGGTCCACCCGGTCCTCCTGGCCCCAGAGGTCCTCAGGGTTCCAGCGGAGCCAATGTAAGTCTGATTGTTTTTTGTTGTTGTATTTCTTTTTGACAAGGCTTGAGTCACACTCAATTTTAAAAATTCAAATTTTGTCAAAAAACACATTTTTCTGACAGGATTCTCACTTTCTTTGGATATTTCCCCATCTGTCCTCACTGTGATTTATCCACAGGGTGCACAAGGTCCTCCCGGTGGAATTGGTGCAATGGGAGGTGTTGGTGAGAAGGTAAGAACCAATATATGTCTTCCCTGAAAATAAGTGCAGTCTATGGAATGTTTCTCTTTCTGCTCCTGAGGGAAAATGCCATTTTCATTAACATGTAATGCATACAAAGGTTTGTTTGACATCAAAGGTCAAGATGCAAACGAAAAGTACTGAGCTGGCAACCAGACAGTCATCTGATAACACTATGCGGATTGTTTACTGTGAGTGTGATTATCCACTTTTTAACATGTTAATCCACATTTTCCCCGTGATACAACAGGGAGAAACTGGTGAGGCTGGCAACCCGGGACCACCTGGAGAGCCTGGTATTGGAGTAAGTACACTACCGTGCCAAAGCACCTATCATCTCATTTCACACAGCATTTATTATTTTCTAAAAACAGGGTAACTGATCATTTATACACATGTAAACAGCACTTAAGATGCATGGCAAGCAGCATGAAACACAGTCCAGCCATGCGCCTTTGTGGGCGATTCATCTCATGTGTAATTGTGACTGTCTGCTTATCTCTGAGTGAAGCTAATTAAGTTATGTTTATTATTTGACACCTCAGCTGTGGGGGCTGTTCCACCACTGTCTATTTTACCTCCATATTACTGTAGGCTGATGTGTAGCAGTGCCAGCAACCTGAGGGCTTTTCAGCAGATAATTAGCTCAGCCACATTTGGGCACCTCCGCTGTTGGTGGTGTCATTAATCTAACCTCCGGTGCGAGGCAGTTATTAGATGCAAAAGTCAAAATATCCTGGGAGTTGATTTGTGTGGCAAAAGCATTGCAATAGCATGGAGTTCTTCGCTGTAACATTTTGTTCTTTTATATCTCTAAAAGTAGTGTTAAATGACAGGAAGTTCACTTTCTCATAACGTATTTAGCATAGATTTACACAGGCATCACATGCGTCAATCCCCATAATATGTACAACATCAGTTTCATAACCCAGCATCCTGTGTTTTCCTGCAGAGGCGCCCCTGCTTTTCAATTTCCAGTGGTATGAATCATGATAAAGTGCCCACAGCAGGCATCCTGATAATATCTCAGATCAGAGCAGTGCTATTAGTCCAGGGTAAGCAGTACACATTGGTCGAGTAGACCAGGGAGGCCTCACCTGAGTAATGGCTGTGAGCCAGTCACCCTCCTTGAGTCCATCAGGCTGTATTGACGTATCCGTCTGCTGCCGCGTATCTGTTTACAGTGACAGATAGAGCCAGTGTTGCACATCACATCGAGGTCAATTCCAAAGGTGCCACGCTGGCATCGACTAGAGACGCGCTTTGCTCTAATGGACCAACTAACGATTCTGGGCTTGTAATTATGCTCCAACTGCCGCTCTGAGTCATAGCCAACACTTTAAGACAGTATTGCTGCTATTACTAGAGCAAAAAACGATACTGCAAAGACTATCTAGTGTGATCATTTAGTGAATCAAAAATATGTTTTTAAAACGAACCTCTGGAGCAAATAATCTGAACTGTTCAGAGCTTCATTTGGTTTCTTTTTTCAGATCCAAACTTTGAGTTCTCAGAGCCGGCTTTGGTGCACGTTCTGATGTTGTAGTGACAGATTTGCTAACACATATCACAGAGGCTGCACGGCCCTTATGTGGTCCTCAATGTGACAAGCCTGTGATGCATTTTTCCTCAGGGCATCAGAGGAGAGACCGGTGAGAAGGGAGAAACTGGCCCACCCGGAGCTGCTGGACCCGCCGGTGGCCGCGGACCCCCCGGAGATGACGGTCCCAAGGGTAACCCTGTACGTGAGCCGCACTGTTACACACACACACAGTCATGACTGATGCCACATTGAAGCTGTCAGTGACAGAATCCCCGTGTCATGCTTCTTAGTCGAGCCGTCTGCCTGGCAGAGTTGTTGTTGATGTGATGTCAGATATCTGAGTCGAGCTCAGTCTTCATTTCTCGATCTGTCTGCAGGGTCCTGTCGGCTTCCCAGGAGACCCTGGTCCCCCTGGTGAGCCTGGTGCTGCTGTAAGTGCTACATTTACCCCTCAATCGATCTTGTGTTTGTGTTTAGGATATATATACCATTCAGTGAATACATGCTGAATTAATTATCCTTGTGGAGCTTTAACCGTGACTAAATACCTGTAGCAGTGAGAATTAAAAGCAATGAAAAGGCCAATACGTTGTATTTTTGTGTGTGTATTTATTGAATACAGTAGTTCAAGCAGTGGTGTGGAGTCGAGTTGCAGTACAGTATGAAAGCTGACTTATGTTGTCATGTTTCATTTTGTTTAGGGTCTTGACGGTTTAGCGGGTGACAAAGGAGATGATGGAGAGGCCGGACAGCCTGTAAGTCTTATGTGAGCTGAAGGTGTAAAAACAATGAAAAAGTCACATTCAGCCACTAAAAATATTTTCGCATTTACACACTGATGTGCATGAATACTGCAGCATTAATCCCTTAATGTATACGATAACCTGAGGATACAGTATCGAATGATCTATCTGTCTTCTCTTTTACAGAAATAGAGTTATCTCATGATGTAACAAAACTCTTCAGTTTCCTTGAAGTCAACTGTTCTCTCTGCTCTGATTTAGGGCCCTCCAGGTCCATCTGGCGAGGCTGGAGTACCAGGACCTCCTGGCAAAAGGGTGAGTACATTTCCAAAATGATGCATGAGATGATACTTGTGCTAAGCTCTCGAGATGGTCTCTATTTTTAGATGAACAATGCTCCATCTAGGCTTCAGAATAATACCCGCTGGAGCATGATACACATTTATGACAGCATTATATGTCTGGGTTTTGAATGAATATACACGTGTTTGACAGGAAATGATGCAGTTAGGTAAACTGAGCGCCTGGAATAGGCAGTAATTGCAGATAGAGATCATCCTGTAAGAGAATATTGACATATTGTGAGTTTGACTTGCAGTAATGTGAAAGCAGCAGGACCGCTGCTGCCGCTAATGTCAGGAAATTAACTTGTCACTTTAATTTCTGGCACTCGATGCCCTTTCTGCCACATCGGACTTGAGCTGATATTATTTCATTTTAGCGGTGTAACATTTTTTACGATGCCTTCCATTTACTGTAATAACGTTTTACTGTCAGCAATAAAGCATGCCATTCATGTACTGTGTGAATGGCTGGCTCAGTATGGCAACAGACAATAGAAACGTTGATACTTAAAGTGAATTATTTCAGTTTTGTGTACTTCAGCAGAGCTGATGCTCAGTAACTTCTCCTGCAGAGCATCAGTATCAACCAGCTCTGTGTATTAATGCAAACACACAGCTGACGGCACATATGCAACTCTTCCATGTTGCAGAAGTGTAGGTGTGTTTTTTTTGTTTTGCTTGGGATCATGAATAAACAGTGATATAAAACAGCTGCTATATTTACTCAAGTTCTGTACACATTTAAGGTCATTTTATGCCACGTTCTTCTTCTGCTTTCAGGAGGAAATACTGTGCTTTTTACTCTATACATTTATTTGACAGCTACAGTTACAAGTCACCTTTCAGATTAGTAAAGGCTACGACTAATACACTGCATTGATTGCTGAAGATTTAACCAGTCGTCAGCACTTCCACCAAAGAGAGATTTCCCCTCTTAACTTCTCACATGGCTTTGTGTTGTTCTTTGTGTGCTGTTTGAGTCCCAAAGAGACAAAATTATACTATGTTTCACAAAAAAAGCAAAGATTAGAAGCAGTCTAACAAAGTAGTTCAAATTGGTGGCGCAGAGCTTTGTTTTTCCTTCTTTCCTACCTTATTAATCATCTCCCAACCCCTCAGATTTATATCCTGACCCACTAGAGGGGGTGCGACCCCCAGCTTAGCAACCACTAAACTACCCAACTGCACATAAGGAAGATAAAACTCCCTCCACATCCACCAAATTTGGCCAGCAAGTGCTTTTACTTTCAATACTTTAAGTACATTTTTCTGATAGTACTAAAGTATGTGTACTTAAGTAGGACTTTTATATAACTTTTATATAAGTATAGGATCTGAGAACTTCTTCCAGCACTGTGAGGAAGAGAATGTGCTGAACTGATCTTCATCGCCACTTTCCTGATTTCAAAATCTGATTAGAGTATTGCCTGTTGTGGCTGAAACACATTAATTTCTCAAGCTTATCATGACGATGCAGCTTGTGGTCCGACACTGTACTGTCCTGCACGTCGTAGGACAGAGGATCATCATCAGGGTAGATACACTGAGATAAAATGTCTTAAAACTGAATCTCAGGATCAGACGGATGATCACACATTTAAAAACATTTGTACTGTAAAGCACTTTTTCAACCCGCGATTTGTATTCCAAGGCGCAGTGTCTAGGTGACAGAGGCTACACAGCAAATTAGACCCCAGTTCCATGTCCATATTAATGGACTTTGCGATATGATTTTTCATCCCTCGCCAAAGTAATTCCGGGTTAGTCTCTCTTCCAATATCTCTTCGAAATTGACTCAGGTTTGGTGCTCGTTCATGCATGTGGCTGCTTGACTACATTAGCACACATGCACGCACGGGTGCACACACACACATGCCAGCGTGCACACACGTGCGCACATTCACTAATGCACATACACAGTTGCCAGAGCTCATAACCTACATTGAAGACCGGTGGCTTTTGTTTGGTCTATTTGATTATGGTTTCTAATGGCAAATGACAGCCCACTTACAAGGTTCTGACCAGAGGCTGTTTGGTGAAAATGCTGATGTGCTTTTAGCTCAGTATGTTTGGAATGTAGGGCATTTTGCTCGCACTGATGTTGTCTGGCCCTGCATAAGGCTCTCTCTTTAAAAAGATTCAAGGTCGGAGCATGCATCAGCTGAACAATTAGTACAATATATACATACATGAAACTAATGCTTGTGAGGCACTGTTGGATAGTTTCCCCTTGGAGAATAATTAGCCATTTTCTGGCCTTTTGAACAGGTTTATGTGAAAGGTTTTGACATGAAGGAGTTTAGTTATTAAGTTTACTATGTTAACTATGGCGATATATTTGATGTATTCATGTACTAAACTATGACTGTATTTTTTGCTGATCTTCTCAGGGACCTGTTGGACGAGCAGGTCAGGAGGGCAGACAAGGAGAGAAGGGATCCAAGGTAAGCTGTCAACCATCTGACTTCACAGTCGGCATCAGCAGTTGAAGTTGTACATGCATGCAGAAGAAGAATGCATGCTGGGATCAGGGTTGAATAATGAAATGGACGCACAAAACAGTCTTAATTGGAATCTTATAAGCAACTGAACGCTCAGTATTGAAATGTAAACACCAGTGAGTTTACTTTAAAAAACATCTGACTGAAGTTATGTCAGTTTATTATTAAATGCCAGTTTCAGATTTAAAAAATCATATATATATATATAAATCATGTATATCAAGTCAAAATACTGAGATGCTCAGGTCTGATTGTTAATGTGAAATTCACACATACAGCACATACTCAGGATAATCAATCAAGCCTCGGTAACTGTTCTTTCAAGGACATCGCTTTGTAGGAATTTAAGTACCTGAAGAATAACAAATGAAATATTTCAGTGCTATTCATTTATTTGTATATATGAAGTATTCTCTGCTGGTAAAAAGTCATGGTTTGGGTTTAAATGGGCCTTTTGGAGTTTTATTTACTTTCAGTGTTATTCACCATAACACATTATGTGTGTCTCTAAAGTTGCACAAACATGTCGAGTGCATTGTCCTTCCTTTTTTTTCAATCCAGCATTGTTTGCAGCATTCCTCTTAACTGTCCTTGCTGGCCGTGCAGCATGCCTCGCCCCCTGTAACACCATTGATCGGACTGTGCGTTGCGTCACCCAAAGTTGTGCATCCTTTGAGATAAACAACTTAAAAAAGAGCAGCAGAGGGAACCTTGAAGTCGCTTGAATCATTCAAATCTGTACGGCCTCTCTCGCTTCCATACGCGGCTGCCGGACTTCGCCGCCCGAATGCATTCCAGCAAGATTGAATGAAACGTCTGGAATGATAGATGTCCAGTAGACGGTATAAAAAGCAAAGTGACACCGATTCAAACCGTTTCCTTTAATACCTCGCCTCAGGTCCCGTATGTTTGTAAAAACTGCTGAATTTGTCTCACAGAAGCAGCAGCGGGGTGTCTTGAGGCTACTTTCAGCGGATTTGATTGCTTTGTTAAAATCCACAACATGCTAGTGCTTGCACGGTTGAAGAGCATCGAATGGGAGAAATCTTTGTAAGCCTTAAAGAAATTGTTTGTCTCCAGATCAGTTGGTTCAGAGAAATGCACGGACGGAAAACCTGACAGATCTCAGACACAGCCTCGCGCTTCCCTTTGTTCTTCGTCATTCTCCGTCTCTCAGACTGTCACGCAGACACACACATATACAAAGTGCACATTTTATTCACACTGAGGTAAAGGGATTAGAGTTGATTTGATGGAGACAAGACAAAGCCTGCGTGGTGATCCTAGAGTGTCAAATCCAGGCCTAATTGGTTGTCAGAACAATTTAATCCCCTCCTCCTATGAGCCAAGTCGATATGACATCTCTGGAACTTCAATACATACAAACTCGCTGTCGCTGCTCAGAGACAACAGTCGAGATCTGGTAACATTTGATCTGTTTCAGTGTTTCAAATCCTCGAATCCTTCCATTCTAAGGGTTTGTGGAAGGAAAACATCGCAATACATTGAATAATATGACTTCCGGATACAGGATTACTTTAATTATCACGTTGGATAAAGGACATATTTGACTTTTATCCAAACACATATGGTGCAAAGACCGTACGCACAGCAAAGTAACAGCATTTCAGATAACGTGTGGAGGTTTTGACAGCGTGTAGCCCTGCAGGGGAAGTTTCAGGAGCGAGTCCCAGGTTTGTTTGTACCAGCTGCACAGGGATGAGCATATATGCACACAGTGTGTAAAAAAAAAAAATTCAAGTGTTTTTTCAGGAAGGAA
Organism: Chelmon rostratus; assembly: GCF_017976325.1. NCBI lineage: Eukaryota > Metazoa > Chordata > Actinopteri > Chaetodontiformes > Chaetodontidae > Chelmon > Chelmon rostratus. The sequence goes on from NC_055669.1 coordinate 20,148,157, forward strand.
ATGCGTTCAGCATGTTTGTTAGCATTCAAGGACACACACAAACACTCCTTCAAGTGTTATTTTGTGCTAATGCTTCACAGGGAGAAGCTGGAGCAGAGGGACCTGTTGGGAAAACCGGACCTGTGGGACCTCAGGGGCCTCCCGGAAAGGCTGGTCCTGAGGGACTGCGTGGAATCCCTGGCCCTGTTGTGAGTACATTTTGTCACTTTTGGTGCCACGCGTTTCAGGGTGCTTTCACACCGAACCTGTTTGATCAGGTTAAAATGAACCCACATGAAAAGGTGGATCACGGTCTGCTGTCAATGGGACTCGTTTGTGGTGTGAAAACAAACGAACCAACCACAGGATACTATGATCGCAGATGTGTGATTTTAGCATAATTTCAAAAGCTAAACTACAAATAAAAGCATCTGCTGATTGTGAAATCTGTTCAGGAAGTGAGCTCATCATTGATATGTATAAGCCATGTATATAGTTATGCAAACCCCTGTAATTATTTTTTCTTTGTTTTCAGGGTGAGCAAGGACTCCCCGGTGCTTCTGGCCAAGACGGCCCTCCCGGACCTATTGTAAGACATGTCCTCTCATCTCCTCAGCAAAAACATTTAGCTTCAGTTCTTGTATATACGCCAAAAAATGTGCTGACTGCTGATACTGCGGCGCTGCCTGCCCATGCCTTGTTAAAGAAGTTTGCTCTTTAGCTAATAAATGACATGGATATGACTCATCTGAAGGAGAATGTGTTTTTATGGTGCAACATACCAGTTTTTGGTGTGATGACATCAAAGTATTATAGAGCTGCAATGATTAGCCAATAAATCAATTAAATAATCAGCAACTATTTTGATAACTGAATAATTATTTTGGAGTTTTTTATTGTCTTCCTGGTTCCATCATGAGAGATGTGGGAAGTTGATGCATTTCATAGATGATAGTAAATTGAACAGCTTTGGATTTTTGCTCTGTTGGTCAGACAAAACATGTCTGCTGACATTTTGTGAACAAAATGATCGTTAGCTGCAACCCCTGATGTATTGCTGAGCAGCTGTTGCAGTACCTCTGCAGGGTAGCCACCATGAATACAGAGGTCTGCGATGGCTCTCACTGTAAAATAATGTGAATTCATTTCACATTATGCTTGACAGTCTGCGTCTTTCCCTCCACAGGGACCCCCTGGACTTCCTGGTATGAAAGGTGACTCTGGATACAAGGGAGAGAAGGCAAGACATTATTACGATGCTAATCTCAAATGGCTTTATTGTATATTTCTCATATCTGCTTATGCCCTTATCTGAAGTTTCCACAGTGAGCAAACATCTGGGCCTATTGCCTCTATCTCTTTGTTCGCTGTCTCCCAGTGAGATGAAGAAAGGCTCAGCTCTGCGCGGAGCTTTCACAGTGATTTAATGCACTGAATGAATATGTATAAGTCCAATAATATCATCTTTCTAATGGTCATTGGTTTAATGCCAGGATGCAGCAGTCAGAAGCAGCTGGCCATAACTCTGCCCAGCAGCAGGTGCCGAGACAGACCACCATTGTTAAATATGACGACCACTATAAACACACTAATTATTTATAGGCAGAAATAAGACAGTACCGGGCAGACATTGTGCATAAACTTGCAGGTGAATTTGCATTTTTGCTTGGCTGAAAAACCTTCATTCCTTCAGGTGACGAACAAACTGAAATTACACTTTCGTTGATGTGAAAATTGCTTTTGTCAAACGGATAATTTGTACAAATATTGTTGTGCTCTCTGAATTTATTTCAATGCTTTTGTCTCACTTTGTGTTCTCTCCTCCCCTCTCTGCCTGTTCCAGGGTCATCCAGGTCTAATTGGTCTGATCGGGCCCCCTGGCGAGCCTGGAGAGAAGGGAGACAGAGGTTTGCCCGGACCTCAGGGTACTGCAGGAGGCAAGGGTGATTCTGTAAGTCGGGCTCTGTGTCAGGCAGGAATACGCTTCCTGAAAATATGCTCTGCGTAGTCTCCATAAGAATGTGAATCTCAGACGGCCGTAGCTGCATAAATGTATGTGTAAAGTGTGACTTTCCTAGAGTTACAGGTTAAATTCCCACAAGATCACCATATAGTCGTACAGGAGAGAAAGTGAACCATATGTTTGGATTATAATCTCATATATACTCATTTTACTCCAAGTCTTTTTACATGTGGGAAGAGTTTTGTCTGCTATAATGTATAACAGTGGAGCCCAGTTCACTGCTTGCTTATAGACAAACACATCCATCAAACATCATCTCAGAGATAAGACGCTTTAAATGCTTTCTCTTGTCTGTTATAAGGGCGCCTCTGGTACCCAAGGTCCTCTCGGCCCCCCTGGTCCCCCCGGTATTTCTGTAAGTTCCATTCTTTTTGATCAAACATGTATTTTATCCACTTTGTGTGGGGTCTTTGTTCATCTCTTCATGTTTCTTTTTCAACAGGGCCCTCAAGGACAGAAAGGATCCAAGGGATCAAGTGTAAGTTGAGTTTTCATCCTTTTCAGTGTTTTGCCACCATTTGTTAAACCAGTTATGTGTTTTATGAGAATCGGTTCTTTCTTAATTATTCCCATGTTACCTTGTTTCCTGCCAGGGTTCACCAGGTCAGAAGGGAGACACTGGACTGATCGGACCACCTGGACCCCCTGTAAGTTACCTACTACTGACCATGTAGACTCCTCTACCCTGGGATTGGCTGACCATCCTCTGAGAAATATGTATCAGTAGCAAAAAATGTGCTTGACCTTGACCTCCGTGTTGCAGGGTCCACCCGGTGACGTCATCCAGCCGCTACCCATCCAGCAGTCTGCCAGAAAGACCAGGCGGCAGGCGGAGATGCAGGGAGACGAGCCGATGGCAGACTACGGCGTGGAGGGAATGGAGGATGTCTTTGGATCCCTGAACAACCTCAAACAGGATATTGAGCGCATGAAGTTCCCCATGGGCACCCAGGACAATCCTGCCAGGACCTGCAACGACCTGCACCTGAGCCAGCCTGACTACCCAGACGGTAGGATGGAGACGGTGTTTGTCTGAGTATTAATGAGACAGAATTCGTCAAAACATTCAGCGCTTTGCATCAGTCTCTCCGAGCAGCATCTTCTTTCTGTCCAGCTGCCGAAATCCTGAACATCTCTCTGAAGAAAGAGAGGAGTTCACTGTCAGTCATCACCACGAGCTCGCAGCAGTTTAGCTTTCCAAACAGCAGCAAGTGATTTAAAGTACTTCTTTGCCCTGGGTTTCGCCTCTCAGGCTACTTACAAGATGCCCTGTTGCGAGTCTGGAGGTTGTTGGGCCTGCATAAAAGCAAGTCTGCAGGCGCCACTCAGGGTTGAAAAAAAGAATATCCTCTTATACATATCATACATTTCATGTAATATTCTCTTAAAAGACATTAGCAAAGATAAGGCAGCAAAGGGAAAGAGCTGTTTGTAGTAAAGATAAATGTTTTTTATTATTCTCTGTAAGGGAAACTACACACACAGCTTACTGATTGTACAGTAAGCTGTGTGTGTAGCCAAAAACATAATTTTGTCTTAGTGGTAGGGCTGCAGCTGGTGATTATTGTCACCGGTGATTAATATGCAAATTATTTTCTCAATTGATTGATTAGTTGTTTGATCCATGAAACATAAAATAGAAATATTAAAAATTACCTACAACAAAAACACAAAATATTCAGTTCACTATAATGTCAGTCCAAGAAAAAAAGTAAATTGTCACATTGTAAAACCTGGAACCATCAAATGTTTGGCTTTTTTGCTTGAAATGATTTCAACAATGATCGATTTTCAAACTGGATCGAGAGCTCTAAACCAAAGTTCCACCTTTGGTCAGAACAAGTCTGCAGCAGTCTTGTCCAGGATGACGTGAACATTAAATAGCAGCAGCAGTGTTCATGTTCTGTGCTTCGTACCTGCGCCTCGGCACCGTCTCACTGCTCTGTTTGTCTCTCAGGTGAATACTGGATTGATCCCAACCAGGGCTGCACCGGAGACGCCATCAAGGTGTTCTGCAACTTCACAGCAGGCGGAGAAACGTGCATCTACCCAGATAAGAAATCCGCAGGAGTAAGTAAAGGGCAGACGCTGACATCTTTTAAATGCAGCGTCAGACCTGAGGCAAACTGTGTTTTATGATAATGGTGATTTAAAGACTCTTCAATCCAACGTATTGACGAAACTCAGTGAGGTTAAAAAACATGCAGGAGCTGTTTGCAGCTGTTTAACTAAGCTCTGTGTACAGCTGGTGCACGGTGACAACTTTTAAACTCCTCTAATTGTCATTTCCCTTTTTTTTTATTTCAGGTTAGAATATCCAACTGGCCCAAGGAGGCTCCAGGTTCATGGTTCAGTGAGTTTAAACGAGGCAAAATTGTGAGTCAACACACTTTTTATTTACCTATTTTCTCTCCTATTACCTCCCAGCAGATGCTCGTAGATAAGTTTTTCAATTTTGCTGCTCTATCACTTCGTCTCATTTACAATAACTCTTTCCCACTAATCACTCTCTTTCCTACGCCGCCTTCCTCTGTCATACATCTCCCACCTTCACCTTTCTCACCTTCCCTTTTCTTAATTTCCTCTTCACCTCCTCATCTCTCCTCTCCACCTTTTCTTTCAAACCCCTCCTAACTCCATCCTTTTACCACCTATTCTGTTCTTCTTTCCCTCCTTTTCCCCATTGTTTGACCTCATTCCCTTCGCCTTTCTCTCCATCTTTCTACCCCAGCTGAACTACGTCGACGTGGCAGAAAACTCCATCAACACAGTGCAGATGACCTTCCTGAAGCTGCTGAGCTCCTCGGCACGGCAGAACTTCACCTACATTTGCCATCAGTCCGTGGCCTGGTACGACGCCAAGGCTGACAACTATGACAAGGCGCTGCGCTTCCTGGGCTCCAACGACGAGGAGATGTCGTACGACAATAATCCCTTCATCAAGCCGCTGATGGACAGCTGCTCGGTAAACGCTCGTTTTCTAACTTTCGGTTCGCTGCCAAACTTTCTGTTTAATTCCCATGAAATCCCATTAATCCTTACAAATATGTAGACCGTCGCAGGAGAATGTCACTCAGCGAAGTTTGGACAGGTGCAGAGCAAATGTAGAATCAGATTTTGGTTAAGAAAGCATGTGCAGTTTCTCTGCTGTAGATTTACAGGATTCAGTGGTTTTTAATTAACGTGGACATGGAGCTGAAATGATGAGACAATTAACTGATTAATTAATCAACAGAAAATTAATCTTTTTATTTGGTAATTGATGGTTTAAAATACCAAACATTCACTGGTTCCACGTTCTGAAAATGGAAATATTTGCTGGATTTCTTTGATTTTTATGCTATTGAATAGAGTATGTTTGTGTGTTTGAATCCTTGTCAGACACAACAAGTAATGTGAAGGAAACTAGGACACAACAATGCACGGTTGTTACTATTTTATAATATTTTATGGATCAAATGTTTCCTCAAGGAAATAATCAGCAAATTAAACTGAAAATAAGCATAATTTGCTTTGCTAGTGGAAAGTCTTTGATATTTATTCGTAGTTTTTAATTTAATGGCAGTTTGGGCACTTATAAAGACAAAGAGACACTTTCTTTAAGACATTTCATTGTTTAATTTTAGAAAAAAAAATGGCCACAGCCTGGGATGACATCTTAAGGATGTTTAATGTCCTCAATCAACTTCCCAAAACTCCCAGATATTTGATTTAAAATGATGTAAAAGAAGAGAAAAATAGCAGATCTTCACATTTGAGAAGCTGGTTATCAATACTGTTGTCGATTAAAACAATGACAACATTAATCAAGCTAACCAGAAGATATTATATCATCCGTCCACCCATTCATCCAATTTCTGTACCTGCTTTTTCAAGGCGATTCTTCCGTCTTATAAAACTCCTCCTTATTAAACATCTCCCTGAAAGCATTTTCTCAGTGCCACCTTATGAAACAGCGTCTCCCTGTCTGCCCTCTGTGTTCGCAGTTGAAGCAGGGCTATTCGAAGACGGTGATGGAGATCAACACTCCCCGCATCGACCAGTTGCCCATCATTGACGTCATGCTGAATGACTTTGGGGAATCCAACCAGAGGTTTGGCTTCGAGGTCGGCCCCGTCTGTTTCCTCGGCTAGACACGCCCCGACTCCCCGCTGAAGGACAGGGTCAGAGGGTACATATCACCACCCACACGCTGAGATCCGACAACCTTTGCCTTCTCTCCCCGCCAAGCAAAAACCTGTGTTCGCTTTTGTTGCCGAGAAGATCCGGAGACGAAGAAGAAGAAGAGCGCCCCTCGGCCCTGTCATGAAAGCGCTGACCGGGGGAAACTACTCCTCGCCCTTGTAGGGCCAGAATCACATGACTTTAACTTACATGTAGTGATGGGAGTGACATCAGGAAAAGGACATTTGATGCCGTGGCGGACAGTGGCGCACTTTCAGCAACAGAGAGAGGATCCACTCACCCCGAGCCCCGTCCTCCCTCGTCCTCCCCCTCCCTCCCACCACACCTCCCTCTCTGGATGCTCCAGGTGCTGCTCTGAATACAACCACAGAGGTGCTTTTGTGCAGAATCACAAAACACTCAAGGTGCTACAAAAAAAGTGCTTTTTGATAAAACTGTAATTATTATTATTATTTTGTACAATATTGTTCCTTTCCGAATCCACTCTTAAAAACTTGCATGTGCCCCAGCTCTTAAAGTTCAAATAAATATTCGGTAAACTATATAGAAATAAATCCAATGAATATATTTGACGTGTGTTAAGAACAAATTTGCTAAGAAATATAATGTCTTTTGAAAACAGTCCAATTTGTAAGTATAAAATAATCCTTTTGTAAATAATATAACTTTCGGCATTTGATTTTTATGAGAGCAAACCCAACTGAAACACAACACCTCTAAAAGCATTTTGTCTTTTTTTCACAACATACCGCTCGGTATGCCCATCAGGATATTAAGCCATAATAAAATAAGATAGTAATATAAGTATTGTAAGAAAGGGCTTATTCTTCCAAGCGTTACTCCCCCAGATGTTATACTGTACCTCAGTGTGGCTGTTCAACCATGTTTATATCTTGATGACACAAATCAAGTTTGAACATTATTTGTGGTGTTAACTTACTTTAAAACATTAAAACATTTCTGTGTTTGTCCAATTGTTGTTGGGTTTTTTTGCCATTCACAAAAAAAAGCCCTGTTGACTTTCTTCTTTGTAACAGTGAACAAAATGTTTTCATGTGCCTTGAATTGTTCATTCTAAAATATTAAAACTGGATTCTGAAAAATGTCGGGTTGAACGTCTGTATTGTTGGAAATGATTAGAGCTCTTGTTGTGATTCTGCGCTTCCTTACACATATTACCTTCCTTCGCCGTGATAGTTCCAGATTAGGAGGATTAGTGGTTCTGGGTTCACGTGATTGATTCTGCTGAGCCCAGACGCTGTGATCTCCAGATATCAAGCTTCTTTCTCTGACTCAGATTTGACTTTGATCAACGTATGCATCTTTTTTTGCATCTCCGCCTCTTTAGCCTAAAGCTATGATAGCATCGACTTCGGAGCCGCTTTCAAACCTGTGTAATTACAGTATGTTTACAACCTATGTACAACTGAAATAAATGTTTGGTGCTTTGCCAAATGCATACTGCAATCGTTTGCATTCACTTACAGATTATAATTATTTACATTCATAGCGAACTGAGTCTGTAGAAGTAAATTCACAGTCACACAATGCTCGCTGACACCTCGCGTGCCAACGCTGGATGACAACGACACGCTGCAGGCTGATTCTGAACGACAGTTTATTCAGTTCACGTCCCGACCTACAGGAGAGATTGGTTTGTGTACGTTGTGTGTGGTTTCCTCAATCTCTACAGTGAAGTGAGTTGCTTTCATGAAGCGTTATTTACTACATAATCATACATAATAACAGCTCACAGAGCGCTTGTCTGTGCCGCTGAAGAGTCCACGACAAATGCAAATTGACAGTAATTATCTTTTCTTCCCAGGGAGTTTGTCATTTTAGCAGCGGTGAGTGTGAGGGAATAGATTACATTTATGATAATGAAGGATGTAATCCATGGGATGGATTTTACAAAATAGATGTAAGGGAGCAGTGAAGATGGTTTTTCCGTCACTTCAAAAACGGCAACAACAAGAAATTAGGCATGTTTCTAGTGCAAGTTGTCCTGTAGTGATGGCGAACTCAGCATGACACCTTTATTTTGCTTTGAGAAGCTTTATTGCTACATCTGAATAAAAAGTTAAATTAAAAAGATCTCATCACGAAAGTGTTTGTATTCGGTATGAAACTATTCTGACTAATCATTTTTTCAGCTGCAGAGGATTTTGGCCTTCAACACTATGACAACACGAATACCTCTGATGATTAAAAGGCTCGATCGCATGTTTAAACAATCTCTAAATGTTTACGACCATCTTTTGCCACTGTTGTTTTCCACAATTAGGAAAAAGCACGCTAGCTAATTCTGGTCTCATCTGTGGCCTGATAAACAACCATTTACTGTGTAAAGCATGGATGTAGTCTCAGCTATGGGTTTATGAAGAACCGCTGTGAAGCTCAGTGACAGCGACTCAGGTTGTCGCCATCTCAGCAGCGCCTGTCTCCGCCAAACTCCTGGCTAATCCAAAAATGAGCAAAGAGGTGGAGCCTGAGTCAAGCTGAGGCAGGTCAAATGAAGCCTGGTTGCAGAAAGCTAGGGGCTAGCTGTCATTTAAAGCAGCCATGCCGATAATCTTTAAGCCCTAATGTAATTCATTAGTCGTGAGCAGGGACTTTAAGCTTGTTTATTTCTGGTGTTAAGTTTGGCACTTTAATATGGGGGTCTATGGGGATTGACTCGCTTTTGGAATCAGCCTCAAGTGGCCGTTTGAGGAACTGCAGTTCTTGACCTCATTTTTCAGCCCCAGAGGCTGCTGCTGGTAATAAAGGCATCAAACTCAGTGCCCCATATCGCTATTTTCAAAGTGCCATATTCTGCAGAAACAATAGATGTTGGTTCAACTAACCTGACTGGAATTTCACCTTTCATCAACCCTTGATGTAAGAGGAGACCTTTACCGTAGCAGACGCACAATTCAGAATTACAAAAGCTCAGAATCAGTTGTATGTATTTTGAACCTTGGTGGTGAAATCTCTATTTATTTTCATTGGCAAGAACAATGCTCACATAAACAAACCTTTATCTCCCAGTCTTGTCATCCCACATGTCTCAGCAATGTTTTCAACCTCCATACAGAAAACAACTATTTGACTTTCGTGAGGTCTGTTTCGTTTTTGGCTCCCTGCACAAACTGTTTTTCCTTCTGTTGTGTGAATCATTGCATCTGTTAGCGGAGCTGTGCGCGTACTTCTCAAACCTGAACGCTGCCATCGTGTTTCGGTCAGGGGAAGCACATATGGCGATGAGTAATCATTGAGTTTGTGCGCCTGACAATTGTGCTCGGGCCGACGGCCAGTCCTCTTTTTTTTTTTCCCCTCGTCTTTTTGAATTAATACAAGGCCACCTGTTTCTCATCGTTGATGGCAGAACAACGTGTTTTGCTGTTAGGTGAAAATGGCTGCAGGATCAAAACAAGGGAAGGGGGAAAAAGGCTGCGGTCCAACAATAGGATGTTGCTGGGGTAAGGGGCTGCTCGCTTGCTTCACCCACTCTAAACCCTAGCTGCCTAAACCCAGCTAGTCACAGCTGATCTGTCCGAACGCCCACTTTGGCCGACGTGCCTAAAAATTTCTGTCAAAACTCCAGGGCTGCCGTGGGCTGTAGTTGCATCTGATGAGAAGCAGTTTCCAAAGAACAGAGAAAATAGGGGACATTTTCTATTTTTTAACTCTCTACTATGGAGCTGTTAAATCCTCCATCCACTATTCTTATGCATTTGGCAGGGTCATGAAGGGCTGGACCCGACCGCCGCATGAATTAAGCCAGAGGACAAGGAAGCAGCCTGGAAGTTTCCACCGTGTCAGAGGACTAACGTGGAGAGACAGACAATCGCATTGAAGACATTTCAGCCTCTCTGGTTCGTCTTACTTGGGTGGTTTTAAATCTGAAGAAACAGTAAAGGCAAAAGCCCACAAACAAAAGATAGACTGAACCACACTTATTCTTCTATAGGCCCACATACTGTTTGTACTATCTATGTAGCCCATACATACATACGTACTAGCTTGTCACCGCACTGTTACCTCCACATGAATGTAGCCTCTTTGTCTCTTCATCACCTATTATACAGTATTTTGGCATTTCAACACAAGCAGTACTTTAGTATGACTTCACATGTTTCCCACTGTTCACCCTGCCAGGTTTCGTTTCATAAAATTTTGAACTCTAAATTGCTAGCTTAAATGTGCAAACTTGTTACTAGCTAGCTAACGTTGGTGTGGTAACGTTAACATTCACATATTCAAAGTTACATCAAATGAGTGGTTCTGTTCTGTTCTCTGTTTGTAACATCCAGTAAAATAAAAGGCAAGTATCTGAAGTTTAGCCATCAGTATGGCAGCGCTGTTACGTTAGCTAGAAGATGTAGCTAGCATAGCCTAGTAGTGCAGCTAACTGAGAAAGTTAGCCATTTCATATAAGCTAATGTTACTTTGGTCCATTAATATCAATTCATAAGCTTTACATTCTTAAGAAAAGAGGAAAAAATGTAGTTTAGTACTAATTAGCTCAGCACTTTGATGTTGAATGGTGGTAATGTTAGCGACCATTAACATTCCTCTTGTAGGTGCCAGTAAGATTTGAGAAATAGTATTAAATTGAACTCTTTCATTTGTGCATACCCAATCGTGGCACTGTCAACTGTTACCAGCGAACCTGTTTGCCTGTGGAATACCTGTGTGTTTGGAACTGCTGATTTCAATATCTGGACAGTTGGGAGCAAAATCCAGAAAGCCAACCGACACGAGGCCCTTTAACAACGTCAGCAGAGCTGCTCAGAGATCAAGTGCAGAAAACTTCTGTTGAACTGGAAACATGCTGGATGTAAAAGTTTGCAACTGAAGCCAAAGAGCAAAAATAACAAGTGCACGTGCGCCTGCAGGGATAAAGGAAGATAAAGCTGACTTGTTGATAATCGCTAACACCATGTAATTTTCAGCTATTTGGAGAGGAACACTAGAAACAGCCTGTATTGACTGGTGTCTCTTTTGTAGCGAGATAATTGCTTCGTCTCTCTGTTGATATTTTCTTGAAAGACCGAATTCCTACAGACACAATGCGTCTGCTGTGTTTACAGCATTAACATTTTTCAGTAGTATATCGATTTGTTTTTCGCCGCTTCAGTAAATAGATTCTTTGTGGCAATTATGAAAGTGTGACTGCAAAAGATACCCGGCGCTCATCAAATATCATAACCGACTTGAACTGGATTGAGCCACAAAGCAAGCGGCAGCCACTGTTATTGCTGGAGAGAGTCTCATCAGGAATGCAGGTCACGGCTTACGAAAACCCTTTGTTCAAGAGCGCCAAGAAACTTCTGTCTCCCTCTCCTCTCCTGTCAGAGGCACTCCTTGAGTTTAAGTATTCCCTGTTCAAACAGTTTCTCTGGGAAAAGCTCCAACAGCACTGTGCTTCACTGCCCAACCCATCACCTCATCCCAACCTGCTGCAGACTGCTGATCTGGAGAGGGCCTGGAGACACCCTTGCTCCTCGGGTCTCCTGTTTATAATAGCTGTGTTCCTGCATTAGCATTACCTGAAGCGCCCAGAGAGGGCTGCAAAGCTGACCGCCTCACCCACCCAGCGAGTGAAACCAAACGTGTGCAACAGCTCACCAACCCTGACAGTGCTTTGCACCCTCTCCTTTCCTTAAAAAAAAAAACAAAGACAAAAAAGAACAGCCTCGCCGTTTTCCTCAGAAGAGGGGAAACACTGATTGGCATACCAAAGTGAAAAAGGCTTCCCACCCGGCTGAAGGTGACTCCTGCAGCGAAGGGCGTGCTCTTGCTGCAGCCCGCGAGCCCATCCTCAAGGGGAAGGTCTGAATGGCAGTCAAAGAACAGAAGCCAAGTCAAGAGCACTTTGGGTGAAGAAAGCCAAGGTAAATGATCAAATCGACCTGTTTTGTAAGCAAAAGAGAATCTCATTTGAAAAAGCTGCTATTTTTTCCCCCTTAAAGCACAATATCTTAACTAATGATGAATGTTTTAAAGGCTTGATCGCATTTTCATATATTTCATATATCTGAATTCAGGACACTGATGTTTTACTGCTACGTTTTTTTCCTCCAATGGTCGTGCAGTATTATCAAAGTCACTTCCTCAAATGCTGCAGAAGAGGCTCTTGAACAGGAGGAATGAGATAAATGTCAAACAAAAGCAGCCTGAAGCACTTTTTTCACAACATATTTCAAGTCTTACTTCAAAACAGCAAAGTCTGAAGGTTTCTGTTCAGACGAAAAACTGCCAGTGGTCTCTTATAAATCTCATCTGAAGTAAAACAGCTTGAGCACGAAAGCTGAGTAAACAGCTGTGTGTCTTATACTCCTGCACAAACTGTGGGCCCTATTTGTATGCATAATGAGCACTCCACACATTATTTAATACCTCGTATCGCTTATTTTAAGCACTGAAAATACTGTGTCACATGAGAGTGTGTGACTAATGGCTTTGGCCAGAGAGGAACATTACAACGCCACAGAGAGCTCTGTGTCATTTATTTCAGTAATATGACAGATTTTAGATTTCTGTATGGTAATGAGCTCTTGGCAATCAGGAATTTCTCTCAAAATACAAAAGTCTCTCGTGCTCTCCAGCTACTGCAGTGAGTTTTTGTTTCTCTTGAGCTTTTGAGACATCCTGACATTTCTGACACTGTCCCAGTACAACGAAGCCGAATGGGATTTTGTCTGTTGTGGTCACAGCTTTGAAAAATTTTCTTTTGCAGCCTCAAGCTTTCCAGACAGGCACTCGTACTCTGTGTTACCCACTATTTCCACTGTAAAAAGTGAGTTCCAATCCAAAATGCCCATAGCAAGGTCTTTGGATGCCCAGATATATAACAACTCAAAACATATACATATTTTTAGTAATATTACTAATGTTTTCAGGGTAGAAAATTAAAGAAATCAATGTGAGGAAAAAAGAAAATGACAATTATGAGATATTTAGTGAAAAATTATGCATTGTTGAAAAAAAAGATAATTGAATTTCCCAGTTACTAATAATGTTATATTTATTGATTTTTTTTTTGTTATATAGAATTACAAAATTATTGTTTCATTTTCATTTCACTTTATGATCGCTTTACTTTAACGTTGTGTTAACAACACCCTGAGTGAAACGAAAAATTTAAATGAAAAAGTTGAATGAAGCCCTGCCAAGAAGCAGCAGCATGAGCTCTGATTGGCCAGACTCTTGCCAGCACATAGCAACTAGCCAATCAGAGCTCCAACTGCTGAAATAAAAAAATAAAAATAAAAAAATAAAAACTTTGACGTATTATCTCGTACTTGAATGTTTAGAATTTGATGTTGTTTGATGATGTTTATTCTCATGACTTCTGACTAGTTTTGTTTTATTTATTTTTTTCTTGTCATAAATGGGCCGCCATATAAACCCTGAGCTGAGCTGGAAAACGGTTTCGGCTGAACCTTGAACGCATCTTCGCTCAAACACTACAGCAGAATGAAAGAGTAAGATTGCTGTGAAAGTGAATAAGCTTTACTTTGCTGTCACACTGTCCTCACGCGCTCTTTCTCTCTCCCTCTCTCTGCGCGTGCACACACGCGGCAGCGGCGGCGGCTCGGGTCTCGCGCCTCTGTCTCGTGCTTTCTGGTGAATCCTTCCAGCTGCGACTCTTGTCGCCGCACAGCTGCCGGTGGTTCCTCCTCGCGCGCGACGCAACACGCGGGGTCCGTTAAAAAGTGGAGCGAGGCAGCCGGGTGATGTCACATCCGCGGGGGAGCGTCCCTGAAGCCTGAGGACGCCGCGAGGGTTTTCGCCGCACGCATGTCCACAAACTTTTTTCCTCCTTGCAGTGACGAGGTTTCTCCCCGCTGCCCGCATGGCGTGCGTAACGGGGACCAGCGGATGGATGTGCCCCCCTCCTCCCCAAGAAGCCACGCTTTCTACCAGCGCGTAGTGGACGAGGCGGCGCGAGCCCACAGGCAGAAACTTGCGTGAGAATCGTTGTTCCCCGTCGCGGAGGAGGTGGAGGAGGGAGACGCCGTAGCAGCCGACAGAATGCGGTCGCTGTCCGTGGTCCTGAACCCGCTGCTGGTCCTGCTGCTGTTCGGATACTGCCCTTCAGTGGTGAGTTCACCCGCCTTCGCGTTTTTCCCTCAGAACACATGAGAATGAACTTCAGCACCGAACCATGTGCCATGCAGGGTCCTGGTCCTGAACTTCTCTTGATTTGGGATGCCTTTAATCAGGGTGGAGCACTGCACACCAACATCAGAGAAATGACTCATTTCAGTTTCCAGCCTTTGTTGCATGTTTTGGACTCCAAGGCTGGCAGCAATTAACACTTATGTGCAGAAATTTGTGTAAAAATAACCTGCACTAAAAAAAAAGAATGATGCTGAATTTAAGGTGGTGGCAGAGGAGGAGGCACCCTCACAGCACTCATGTTTATTGCCTACATCCACCACAAAGCAGGGATATTGATCCTGGAGTGTTGCCAGGCTTATAACTCACTTTTAAGGGAGAGTTCGATCATTGTTAGAAATAAAGAAAGAAAGAAATGAAAACATTCCTGCTGGGAATTGCATCCAAATCCCCTCCCAGACAGAAGAGGCTGCACTAAGCGTCTTGATAGAGGCTTATTCTCTCCCTCACTCACTCTGTAAAACTGACTTTAACTGAAACGACCATTAATGTTTGATGCAGTTTTGTGGCACGATGAGTGCTCGGTCTCGCTACCGATACACCTTCTTCACTCCTTGTTTTTAAAAGCGATGCAATTCGTCCTGCCTAGTTTGAGCCTCCGGAATGGGAATGCATGCGGGAGCATTATCGCAAATTAGGAGGAGCAGCTTGCAGATCACCAAGCCATTTGGACAAGAACAATGGTCGATTAGGTTCATCCCACCCATGCAGAGCACAATCCCTGTGCCAGCGTCTTGATTGCAGTGTCCTCACACACTATCACCTCGCCGTGATTGAAAGTGGTGTGTGGAATTAATGCTTCTCATTTGCTCACAGAAAGCAGGAAGTGTTTGCCGGCTAAGTCGGGCGCAGAGCTCTGTCAGAAAGTCGAAACGAACGGCAAAAACAAAAGAGGAGGCAGCTGTCTGTATTATTTAAGGAGAGAAAAACTCTTTGTGCAGAGTTCCTCACAAAGAAAAGAGGCCTAGCTGGAGAGTGCATCTGGCTTGGCTGAGCTACAGACTCATTTTAATATGAGGAAATGTGCGAGTGAGAAGAGGGGAAAGGATGTGCGTCACTCAAGAGACAGAGGAGAAAGACGCTTTTAACAGATTAGTGGAACTTGCTTCTCTTTAGGAGCCTTTCAGAGCAGAGTAAGGAAGACGAAGAAGAGCCGACGGTGTTTTTTTCTTCCTCTTTTATCCCCTTCATGCCATGAGAGGCAGATTCCAGCGACACCATGGTGCACCGAGCCATCCAGTATCTCTAATCATCTCTGAGACGACCACAGTGCACCACTCATGACCTCCAGATATGTCACTTTTTCTCCAGCCGCTGCTTTTCAGCATGGCTCATTCAGACATTAATCTACTCTCGTGGCTTTTATCTGATGCTAAAATCAGGAGCAACTTAGCATCGGGGCATCAGTAGAAATACGCTTTAATTTCTAGATCACAAACTTTACCGGCAACCAACAGCCAGATGGACAAAGATCAGAGCTGCAGCGCTTTGATAATACCTGAAACAATTTTCTTACAATCTGATAATGGCAGCATAAGAGAGTTGTGCCGGGGGAAAGAATGAAAGCTCAGGAGATTGATAGCATAGAGGGTTATTTTTTCTAAGCTTCAAGATAAGAAAGCAAAAAGATGTGGCCGAGGGTGTTTAAAACCTCAAGTAATGTCAAATAAGGCAAATTCTGCATTGCAAACATTAATTAGATGTTAAAAGAAAGGGCTTTTTATGGCAGCGATGCTCCATAAACTGCTACGCCCACATCCTACCTGCAAAAAGCCGCCTCTCAGGAGGTGAAAATGATGAGTCAAAGACTGAGATTTCTCCTCGGCGTGACGTCGCCGGCTGCTCAGAGGGGACATGATCTTTCACGGCTGATTCCAGACGCTCTTTAAAGTGTTCAGGCTGACGGGCGAGGGTGAGCGGGGGAAGGGAAGGATGCCAAAGTTCACATGTTCCACATGTTATCCTCCGGCCGGGCTGAGTTTTAGAATGTAAAACACAATCCAAACAATAGCTGGTCGTCTGCCAAAGATGCTGGTGGTGCAGACAAATCTAGCATCCGCAGTCAAAGGTTGGCGGTGTTTGGCTGGAGGCTCGTGTTAATTTCCCATGCTGACAGTAAACAGCAGCGTTGTTCAAATACTGATGCTGTTTGCGTCTCTGATAGCTTTCAACTTTCCCAGCACTTTAGGAGCAACATTTGGAGCAAAAACAACTTTTTACCATGCACACTCTGACATGAGTTGATGGCGCTGCGTTAAAATATGCCGCGTCGTCTTATGATGCATAACTTTATGTTCTTTAAGCTTCATACCGTGGAGCTGTGGAGCATATTGGATGTAATAAAGAGCGGGAAAAGCTCCCACAAATCAGGTTTATCTGTGTCTCGCAGCAGGACTCTCAGTTGAGGCATTGGAAGGCCTAGTGAGGAGAAACCGAGCACTCGGGTTATTCATCAAGGCCAGGAAACACTATTTATTGTTGAAGAGGAGATTCACTGGAGAGCATACACTGTGGAGGAATATCTTACAGCAAAACCACTTTCAGAGCCCAGACTTTTTTATAAGTCAGTGGAATTGGTTGGTGTCAAAGCTTTGGGGGCACGAGGCAGAAGAATGGATGACCCGCCAGGATAAAAATAAGAAAACGCAACAGCTGTGTGCCGCAATTTCACCACAGCGATATCATCGGCGTTGAATTTATAAAGCATGTCTGTCTGTGTGGGCTGTGCGTTCACGACCGCGCCTGTGCTTCTGCATGCAGACCATCCGGCCAAAGGAGGGGTGGCAGGTGTACAGCTCGGCTCAGGATGCAGACGGGCGCTGCATCTGCACGGTGGTGGCACCCGAACAGAATCTGTGCTCCAGAGATGCCAAAGGCAGACAGCTCCGCCAGCTCCTGGAGAAGGTACGTGCACGCCGATTTCTGTCTACGTGACAACACACTCGCTGACGCCCCGCAAGCAGCCAGCACACCTGCACCCATATAGACACGTAACATTGATTTCTATCGCTTTTCATGCTTCTTTGTTGCCCAAATCCGCCGAGAGATTGCACCAGCCAGGTCCATAACCCCATTTTCCACTTCTGCATATATTACATGCATGACATCATCTGAATGGTTGCTTGTAGAAGATGAAAACGCTCTCCACCTCACCTTAACAGAGCTGGAGTGCCCCCTGTTTCCTGCAACAAACTGTTCAAGGCTGTTTGTTTAAGCATTTTATTAAGAATGCTATTTCTGTTGGAACATCTGCTTTTTAAGGATTTATTTTCTTCTTTGTTTTCACATTTACCACCACGGATTTTCAAGTGTTCATTTTGAATAGATCTCATAAAAAACAGCCGACATGGTGAGCTGAAGTTGAAAGATTACTTCTAATTCTTTTTGCCCATGACAGTCGTGATTTAAAGTGTTATCCACAAACGAACAAATAGCACAGCACCGGAGTCACTTTCCTCAATTAGTGTGCCATATAAGGAAGCATTTCTCTAGCCTACATTTTAATGTTGTGTGCCAAAGGGTGTTCTCTGTCATTCACTGGGGCCTTTGACACTAATGTACTAAGCTGCCTCAGGGCTTCAGTGAGGCCATTTCAGGATCCCTCCACCACAGCCAGGGAAGTACGCAGAACACAATGTGTGAGTGTTGTGCCACTTTGCTAGTGATGTGCTCCAGTACTGTTGGTTAGCTGCAATTAGAGCCAAAGAGAGAGGAGAGAAAGGAGCACATTTCTTCTTGTTCAGATGCCCCATAAACCCAGAGAGCTTTTGTGAAACCAGAGAAAGACGCTGTGTGTTTCTGTGTCAAGTATCTGAAATACGCGATCGAACTGAGCAGATTCAAGAGTTTAACCATGACATTTGAAAACAGGCGGCTAGTTTTGAATTATATCTGATAAACTGAAGCACGTGTTGAGGACAGAGAGAGAGAAAAGTGGCACGTAGCAGCTCCGTGTCCGTGTTGAACCCATCCAAAGCTCCATTCGGCTCACACGTGGACGGTTAGGAGACAATCACGCCGGAGGTCAAAATGTTGATTTCTTCCTGGGGAAGTTGGAGCGTGGCAGGCCACTGAGCGGCTGAACACGGAGGACGTTTTAATCTCGCGCCGGACGGAAAAATCAATGCTGCGCTGTTTTCATTCTTTTCAAAAGGTGCAGAACATGTCGCAGTCAATCGAGGTGCTGAACCTGCGGACGCAGAGGGACTTTCAGTACATCATGAGAATGGAGAGCCAGATCAAAGGGCTGCGGTCAAAGTTCCGACAGATCGAATCGGACAGGAAGACGCTCGTCAACAAAAACTTTCAGGTACAGTTTTTGTTTGATGTTTAACTTTTGGGAGGAACATCACAGGAGAGGCTCTCCTCTGAAGATACCTGAGAAGCATATGAATTGATAAACTTTCATCACTGATAAGATCAATACGGGTCCACCACTGCCCAGCCAAGGACAAAACAGTCTTAAAAAAACAGACGGGCTGTGAAAGCAGCATCCAGGGTGGACTCTTAAAACTCTTTATCACTGAGGAGTGACAAGATCCTGATGGTGACATGAAACTTTTCCATTACTCATCTGTTTAACTCTTACAAAACAGCATGTTGGCAAAGAAAAGCAGCTGTACAAAGACTCATATGTTAGATACAGACGCCTCCTCCTAACTGTGATTCTTTAGATGAGCAAATCTGATTTTAATTTTGACCCCACTTCTGAACCCCGCTGTAAAGAAAAAAAAAAAAACGTTACAGGTAGAAATGGGAAAGTTTGATACCATGTAATACCCAATACCCTGACAGGTATCGCCAATACTGGTGTACAGAGAGAAAAACTTTGCATTCTCACAGAAGAGAGAGGATTTCCACATAATTTGACACTGTCTAACTGACACTGGCATTGCATAACAATAAATACGAGCAATTACTAGAATGATCATTACTGTTATCATCCATCGGTGAAATTTGTTTGGGTTGGAGTGGTCTGTACGCTCTTTGTCTCATGATTAACTTTTGATATACAATCTTTCCTGCAAATATGCGAGAAAACCAAATTAGAACAAATTATAAGGGAAAGAAGAATCTACTGCTACTTTCTATTTAGCAAATATCAGCCCACTACTATGAAAAGATGTAGTTATCGCAGTACCAATATATTTCTAATCTATCTGTGAGTGCCAAAGGGAGGAGGTTCTCTTAAATCATATATTTTGCCTTAGTTAAAGATGTTGACGCTTGCACTGGAAACAAACCGAACTCTTCCTGTCAGATTGAGAGATTTGTTAAGACAGGTGTCTGTGCAGCAGCGTATTCTTGTTGTTCTCTAGGAGCTAAAGGGAAAGATGGAGTCCCTGCAGCCGCTCATCCCTGTCCTGGAGCAATACAAGACGGACGCCAAGCTCATCTCCCAGTTCAAAGAGGAGATCAGGAACCTGTCTGGCGTGTTGATGGGCATCCAGGAGGAAATGGGAGCCTACGACTACGAGGAGCTGCAACAGAGGGTCTTAAACCTGGAAAATCGGCTCCGCAACTGTATGAATAAACTCAGTAAGTCCTCAGAAAAAAGCTGATGCAGGCATGCTGACCCCAGATTACGCGATGGCACAGGGATCACGGGCGCATTTCTTGCAGCCCCAGAGCAGACCTGCTGCTGGAGGCAGAAATAATGACGCGGCTTGATTCTATTTGCAGAGCCAGAGAACAGTTTTCCGAGCTAGAGGTCAAAGGTGGTGGCCAAATGGTTCCTTCATTGCCATTTGGCCCCGAAAAGCTGTGGTTCTTTTGCTCCACCCATAACTCATCTAATAAGATCAATTCTGCCTCCAGAGCAGCTTCGCCTCTGATAAAGGTTTGCATGACTAAACTGCAATTTGCCAACTGGCAGGTTATCAGCACTGATGCAGCCTGTCAAAGTGTCAGCGTAAATAGATAACATGTGAATGCTAATGGGCTGTGGCTGAAAGTCTGTCTGAGATGATTACTTAAGCATTCATTGTGCATGAGCATTGATTGATTAGGTAAAATAGCAGTTAAATAATTAATAGGGAGCTTGCAAGCTTGCGTGCAAGTGATAGCCTACTGTCATTTGGCACAATTAAGGTGTCTGGCAAGATGAATTAAGTGCAACTCGAGTACTTCAAATATTAAAGCATGTGGGATGAATGTTAACCCAGCTCTGACACAGAGTGAGGGAGTTTACTAGTTGTTGTATTGCAGCAGTTTCTCTGGGTATTTTTATACCAGCAGAGAAAAACATGCGTTCAAATCTACAGTTTTTTTCCATATTTTGAAAAAGAAGTAATCCTGCACTTTGAGATTTATTGCAATCAAAACACTGGCTGTAGCTTCATCATGTGGAGTTTGTGCCGTACGTGACCGGAGCTGTTTGATGTGTTCGCAGCATGCGGCAAACTAATGAAGATCACTGGGCCGCTGACAGTGAAAACTTCGGGGACCAGATTCGGAGCCTGGATGACTGACCCGCAAGCGTCTCCCAAAAACAACAGGGTGAGCCGAGTTAATGTGCTTCGCTGTGTGTTTGAAGCCTTTGAAGCAGCGGCGATGATTTACATACAACTGCTTCCCTCCTGTTGTTCGGGGGGGGGGGTTAGATGTTGTTGAGTTACAGCACCACACTCGCTGAAACTTGACTGCTGAGATCAAGCGAAAAACTCGACGTCGCTTTGCAGGACATTTTGATGTTCAGTGATTTGATTCTTTTAACTGAATGTAAAAAAACAACTAAGAACACACTGAGTTACTGGAAAAGTTTGCATATTATTCCTTAATGTTTTTCCCATTTGGCCTTCATCAGCATTTTTACAGAATGGATAAAAGCCTTTCTATATGCTGCAGGATGTCTTATATTGACAAAACTGATGAGTTGCATTGATTAAAGATGATATCACTAAAAAAAAAAGACAAAATCTGATGAATCATTTTATTCAAATAGAGGATTTTTTAAACATTTTTAGGGTGATGACAGATATTCAAAAAAAAAACTTTAAACATACAAAAAATAACATTCAGTAAAACCTTACTCACAAAACTAAATAGTGTGAATCCTTGAGGCCTAAATATACGCGTTGATGCATTCCCTTCCCGATGAGTGCTTGCAAAGCCATTTCTTTGAGTACAAAAAGAAATGCGCCATTCAAACTCCAGGATCAAGATGCTCTTGAAGTTGAAAAACGTAGTCACAGAAAAGAGAAAGCCTTTATTAAGCCAGGAACAGCAGCACATACATAAAGGCTTTGAACATTAACGTTTCCCTTTGCTTTGAACGATTTCTTTTGGTGAAATTAGTGTTTTGAGTTTGTTTACATCCACGCGAGCTATCTAACCGCCGCTCAGCAGCAGCCTTCTTTCCTGCCTTATGCTGACACTTTGGCTGTTATCATCAACAACTGTCATTCAGTGCAGCAGCACGAAGCAGGAATTTGCATTGTGTCAGCCGCCTGCTCGTACGCAAACAGGTACAGACAAACGCACACTGTACACATATAACACAGATTTGGCACACTTTTCAAAACATTGCATTAGCTGCAGATGAGTAGCGGTCGAAAACTCCTAAAGCCCAGAGGAAATACTAAGAACCTACTCAATAAAACTCTGTTTTATTAAATAGCTATAAAAAATCCTTATTCATCCCAGTATGCAGTATCCTCGGATTATAAATCCAGAAAGTCTGTGTCTGTTTTCTGGGTTAAAGTCGCCCTCCCTCTGTCGCAGTCTGACCTTATCAGTACCAATAAAAGAGAATAAAATTCCATCATTGAAGGTTTGGCCTCCAACAACCGTCTGGCTTCTGCTTGTTTTTATTCCTCCTTTGTTCTATCAGCTCTTGTAGTGAATGCCCTGTTTCCTTTAGCGAGTTCATGGACATGCTGTCACACAGGTGACGTTTTTATTTTACAGGTGATTAGACTGTTTGTGAAGTCTCCCATGACTGAATGAGTGGAGACGTTGGTGGTTCTTGTAAATCTTACAGCTGGCTTACAGTGTTGTCTGCGTTTATCTGTCCGCAGGTCTGGTACATGGACAGCTACACCAACAACAAGATAGTCAAAGAGTTTAAATCCATCGCTGATTTTGTGGCCGGGGTCGAGTCCAGAACCTACAACCTGCCTTTCAAATGGGCTGGCACCAACCACGTGGTGTACAACGGCTCCCTGTACTACAACAAGATGCAGAGCAACATCGTGGTGAGGTACAGCTTCGAGACGGGCCGCGTGGTCACCCAGAGGGCTCTGGAGTCGGCGGGCTTCCACAACGTGTACCCTTACACCTGGGGGGGCTTCTCCGACATCGACCTGATGGCGGACGAGCTGGGCCTGTGGGCCGTGTACGCGACCAACCAGAACGCCGGGAACATCGTCGTCAGCCAGCTGAACCCGGACACGCTGCAGATCCTCAACACGTGGAACACAGAATACTCGAAGAGGAACGCCGGCGAGTCTTTTATGATCTGTGGGACGCTCTACATCACTAACTCCCACCTGACCGGCGCCAAGGTGTACTACGCTTACTCCACGAAAACCTCCACGTACGAGTACACAGACATTCCCTTCCATAACCAGTACTTCCACATGTCTATGCTGGACTACAACGCCAGGGACCGCGCCCTCTACGGCTGGAACAATGGCCACCAGGTGCTGTTTAATGTCACACTTTTCCACATCATTAAAACTGAGGACGACGCTTAAGCAGAGGAACATACTGTACATGAAAAATGGATGGTTGCGCTTGAATGTTATAATGAATTTTCATTTATTTATTTATGTCATTTCTCTCATTAGTTTTGCCATTTTTATTTTTACAAATTTAATTGCCATCTTGCTCTTTCCCTGTTTTCACACGAATGTTAATTAAGATAAGTGAAAACGTGACACTTTCTCTATAAAAATAAAAACAAATTCGATGCATTTCGAAACTATATTGCAGGTAGCGCGTTGAACTAAATAATGACACTCTTAATCAGCAGCCTAATGAAACACTGAACTTCCAGTCATTGCTGAAGCTTTTCCTTCCAAAGTGAAAGCTTTCCAAAAATGAAGTCTTCATATTCATAATGGTTTTCCCATTCAGAACTGCATTTATTCATGCCCCCTAATTTATTCATATTTTGACTGTGTTCGCTAATTGTTCGTTTTGTTTCCATTCTTTTCCTCGCCATTTATTCATCATCATCTGCTAATTTATTCCTGCCATTCACTGGCTCCATTCAGCTTTCAATTTGTCTTTGTACTTTTCCTTTCAAACGTTTTTGCACTTGACCTTGTTCAAGACAATGAGAAATGTGGTGAACCATAATGCACCTGTATAGTTACTGTACTTGGCTTTTTTGTGTCTGCAAAGATTTTCATCCAGGTCATCGAGTATCTCTAATTAGTAAGTTAAAGTTCTTCAAAAAAACTCAATCTGGCCGCCTTTAATTTACTACTTTGAGATCTTGGCTTTTTTTGTAACTTCAGCAACAGTTTGTATGCCTTATTCAGTGCAGTACGTTCTGTAAGGATAACAGCTCACGTGCATGAATGTTGGCTATCCTAATAGCATTTTTACTGTAACTGTATATCTGTGTATTTTGTATCTGCACAACATCCCATTCTCGTCCTCTCTAGCTATATTAATGGTAAAGATCCATTTATACAGACAGCAGTAGATGACTTTAATAAGCTTTCATTTGTGTAAATAACAAGTTCTACATAACCAAAATAAAAGTATTGTTTTCATTACGTCAGTCTTCTGTGTGTTTGTGTTGTCAGGACAACAGTTTGGTAAATCGGTGAACAGCTCAGATGTGAAGTAGCACCGAACGATTTGATTCAGTGTGACGTCGCTTTAAATCCACAGACCTGAGTGCAACAATGCTTTCCTGCCAAAAAAAAAAAAAATGTTATTTCATCGTCCTCTAAAAGGACAAAGTGACAGAGTTTTTTTCTCTTTTCACATCACTCTAACTCTTTGTCAGAGCTTTTATCACATTGAGAGACATCTCCTGGTTACTCTCAGACAGGAAGAGGGCGGCATCTTTGAGACGTAAATATCACTTTGTACTCGATGACAACGGCTCGTAAAAGCTTCAGGCTTTGGTTTGATTGGGTTCTATTGAAGGACGGCTATGTTTGTGTACTTATATTGACGGTGGCAGTTAGTGAACAATAAATGAACAGTTTTTAGCATTTTGTAGGAAAAAATTACACCAGGCAGGTCAGGGCCCATCAGTTGTTCTATGACTTATCCAGTATTTCACTTGAGTGAAGCCAATAAATGTACATGAAAAACACAGAAAAGCAGAAAGCATTTGTGGTGCTGACAGTGAGGACAACTTAATTCAAACATTTGTGGCCAAATATTACTGTTAGGTGCTGACAAAAAACTAAAATGCTGGATTATGTTCTATATATTATGTTCACGGATTATGATAATGTGAAGTCTTTGGAGATATATAAATCTTTCCTACTGACGCCTGAATATACTGACACATACAGTATATCATATAACTGAGCAAAAACTAAAAATTTGCTGACATTTTTCCGACAACCCTGATTCCAAAAATGTTGGGATGTTGTGTAAAACATCAAAGTGTGATGTGCTAATCCCTTTTGACACAGCACAAAGACAATATATTTAATGTTTGACCTCATCAGCTTCATTGATTTTTGTAAATATCTGCTTGATATCTGAGTTTGATGCAGCAACACATTTCAAACAGGAGCAACTAAAGACTGGGAAAGTTGTGGAACGCTCCAAAAACACCTGTTTGGAACATTCCACAGGCAAACAGGTTGATTGGTAACAGGTGATGATATGATATGAACTTTAATGTTGCATGCACTACATTGCACTGAGAATAGAAATTCCTATACATTTTAATGTATTGCATGCATCTGAATGCCCCAGCAGAGATCAATCATTAATATGATAATGTGAGAATATAATAAAGACAGACAGAAGCACCATTATTTCATTCTTTTTCTTCAAAAAACTGCCCATAAAATGTGAGAGGAAGCATAAACGGCACAAATTACAGGTGATAAACCCACTCAGCAATAACAAGATCATTAACCGCTGGCAGCCAGGCCAAAAGAAGTTACACCTTTAATTATCAGCCTTTTACTGGCTTGATTAATCTCTGGACTCAGATGCATGAAAACTATGATATGAATTATTTGTGTAGAAAACCCATAATATAACCCATAACATAATATTAGCTTCTCACTTGATTCCAGAAGCACTCAAAGTTCAGTCAAAAAAGTTCATGTGCTGTGGAGACAAGTCAAATTATCTCACGACTTATCACAATTTACTTGCGCTAAAAATATGACAATGAAAGCCAGATGAACAGATAGTGAGACAAGAGCTGGAGAACAAGTCTGTGGTGAACAACGAGATTCTCAGATAGCATTGTGTTAGATGCACTGAAATCCAACAACAGAAGTTAATAATGAAGCAAACAAAATTCTCAAGGAGCCACATTTGACCCAAGCAAGTTTAATGAGGGAGGCAGACCTTCTTACGGTGTAAAACATTTGCAAGGTTCCAAGCAATTTAATGTATCCTTGAGTCCTAAAATTAATCTTCCAAGGTCGTAATATTGTGAACTATGTTTTGGGGTGAGTGATGTGGCGAATAATACACTGACTAATGTAAACAAGTGAGGTGGCGTTCATAGTCTTCCCCCTGCTCACAGGATGTTACTGCTCCTACAGACTCAGCTTGTTCACGCTTTTTGCAGCACCGGTCTGCTGACTCATGTGGATGTTGACTTATCCAGGAGCCTTTTTATGGCGAGGTGTGACTGCACAGTGTGTCATGACCTTCAGGACTTTTTTTTAGACATCCACTGCTGCATGCCCAAAGGTGGCTACAGCGTTGGATCAGGCGTCATTACACTACACACACCTGTGTGCACACAGCACACAGAAATATCCATGCATGCACACACTGATATCCACTGTAAGAGCACTGAGCAGCCACAGCTCAATCTCTGGCAGGTTTTGCGTTGAAACTCTCCTCCAGGTCAGATCAATGCCGGCCAGCCAGACATGAAGCATCTCAAAGGTCAGAAAACCAGCCTCAGGAACTCCATGCCTTAGGAAACACAATATGGATCTCCTGAGCTATTGATCCCTGGAGTTCACCCAAGTCAAAGACTCCCCCATGCATTAACTGATATGCTTCTTACAGCATTGATATGTGTTGAATCCTGATACTATAATTCTTGAATTACCTTATCTGCAAGTGCTGTACAGTATGACAATTGTACAGTAGATGACAGGGTTCACTGGTGCACATGGGTGAGAGGGTGCCCTTCCAGTGGAGAAAATGTAATAAAATGCCCTCTAAGGGTTTGGGTTAGGGTTAGGGCGAGTCATTTTGGCCCGTGAGGGAGTTCATAAATACAAAAACGCAAATTTGTTCCAACGACAGAAACACGTTTTTCCGAGCGGTCCCTGAACAGAACACACGTCGCGGTTAATATTACGTGGCATCATGGCGCCTCAATAAAACGGAAGTAGATGCGTAGTGTCGGACTCTCCAACAGAAACGGACGAAGGGTTATCTCATTTTGTTGAAATGAAAGGCTAAATAGTGCTTCTAAGTTAGTTTGTGGGACTCTCACAGTGATGAGGAAGGCTAATCTCAACTGTCATTACAGCTACAGACATGCTAAACTGGATTAGCTGCGAGGACAAATGCGCATGGATAGGTAGTATAATAAGTGAACAATTTTCTGTGGAGTTTGAATGTCCAACAATCAGCTTTCACAAGACCGCATTCGGACAGAGACAGTGTGAAGCAGGCAAGTTTTGTGCGCAAGTGAGCAAGCTAATGGCTAACAAGCTGAAACCTAATTCAGAAGGAGAATATGTGAAGCTGAGCCTTGTTGCTGCTGTGGAGCTGCTAACCGGACAAAGTTAAACTGTTCCAAAGTGTCCGTTTGTCTGGAGTAATTCACAAAGATGAAGGAAAACCTGACGTGATAACAAGTGTGTGTGTGTTTTGACCTCAATGGCGGTCATTAATTTCTCAGAGCTGAACTTGTTTCTGCTCTCAGCTTTCTAATGTGAAATCATTAGTGGTGAAGTTAAAGCTGTGGCAACTGGAAAGAGGAATCGCTGCGTTTTTCAGCTTCGCAAGAACAAAAGCTGCTATGACATCTGCATAATCTGCCTAGTGTGT
The DNA here is from genome assembly GCF_017976325.1 of Chelmon rostratus. Lineage (NCBI taxonomy): Eukaryota > Metazoa > Chordata > Actinopteri > Chaetodontiformes > Chaetodontidae > Chelmon > Chelmon rostratus. The sequence goes on from NC_055669.1 coordinate 20,175,692, forward strand.
AACCTCCAGACATTAGGTGAGAGGTTTCAGGAGTGGAATCAGCTGATGTGCAACAACATGGAATCATTGAGTTGTAAGGCAGTGAGCTGCTACTGGGAGCAGCTCTCTGCAAAGACTTGGATCCACTCAAGACCGACTGACCCAAACCTGCAAAACCAGGAGCATCATTATCATCATCATCACTGCCATCTGACATCAGACGCCTCACCAAAGAGAAACAGAGGTTAGTGTGATATGATTCTGTTCAATAAGGCCTGTTACACTCAGGAACTGCTCTGTAAATTACTGACGCTTTAGCTTTATGAGTCTTCACTTCAGCTGGAATCATAGAAAATTTAACACAAAATATAAACAAATTTGAAATTGCTCTACACCTGCAGATGGTCCCTACAGAAGAAATACAACATAGCCGCATGAAATACACAACAACATGACAAACAACAGGCAGGGAGCATTACAGATAATAGAACCCCAGCAGGAATTGATTTATAAATAAAGACGCTCCAGGATGCATACAAACAGAGTAGTAAAGCAAGTGAGGGCTTGGGTGCAGGCATTTGTGGTTAATAGGAGCAACAATACAGAGCGAGTAATTGGTTTTAAACAGACAAATTGGCGCAGTTAGCGAAGAAGGGTGTGCTAGTTTTTAGTGGACACATGGTATGCCAGAGTAAGTTTATTTTTTACTGCATTCGTCTGACAGCTTTAGTTACTGCTTTTCAGATTTGTTCCCTTCCTCTCCAGTGAAAACCATGCATCTCCAAATTTGGCCATTTTGATTTTGTAGTTATCTGAAAAACTGGTAAAGGTTTAAGTGTTCCTTTATGGGTTGAGAAAAATCCCGTACTTCTTAAAAACTAAAAACTATTCACAAACCCTTGTGGATTAGCTTGAAAATGCATTGTCACAAAGCTGAAAATGGCTGTTTTTCTGAGCTCATGAAAAGACGTGGTTATACCTTTCTCACAGGACAGCAAACAAACATATCTAATATAATATTGCTGTAGGTTAGATAGATTAAAGTCCAGAACAGTCTATAAAGTAATATAAACGAGCACACCCTTAAGCAACTACTGCAGGAAAATGTGACATACATACTAATGTTGCAGTAATATTAATCAAAAACACCATATATAATCACAAAATACTGACAGGGACCATTGATCTGTATACTTTTACTTTTGAAACTTTGATTAAATTTTGCTGCTAATACGTATATACTTAAGTAGGGTTTTGAAAGCAGGGTTTTGACTTGTAGTGGAATATTTCCACAGTGCAGTATTGATACTTTCACTGAAGTAAAGGATCTGAATATGTCTTCCACCACTGCAGTGATTTATTTCCTGTCAGCTATTGATGCTTATATACAGCGCAACAGGAAATAAACTCAGAGCAATTTAGAAAGCTGGATGTGAAAAAGTCTATAGAAATGAAACACAGGCTGCACTTAACATGCAGAGAAAATTTTCTACCCATCACCCAAATGAGAAATATAATTACCATGGACCATTTGATGCTGTTTTATGAACATCCCCTGGGAACCCTTATTTGTCATTATTACAGTATAAACATTAACATCTGCTGGCCAACGGTGTGAATGACTTTAGCTGTCAGCCCAGCTTTGCCAGCACAAAAGGATTAGAATAAAAGGATATGTTAAGCACCAGGGAAGTGTTACCCTTTTTCTGAAATACAAAGCATGTTTTTGAGTATTTTGATTATAGCGTGTGATGCTACAAATCACCCTGACAGCTGCAAGCTAATCCTTTTAAGAGTGGGAGATCGCCAAATCAGTGAGGGTTAAAGTGGGATTCAGACATTCCTTGCTGCATTAACACAGCCACAAATGATGAGCGTTGCAGGAATGAGCATCAGGAAAACCAAGGAGAGAATAAAGAAGGGAAGCAGATCTTTCCTCTTAAAGATGGATGATGGAAAAAAAAAGGCAAAATGACATTCCTGAGAAATGTTATTTTTTAAAAAGCAGTTTTCAGTTCCTGTGCCAGACCTAACTGAGCGAAGAAGTTGCTTTTAAACATCAATTCAGTTTCGATCGAGTCGGGCGTTCTCTTACGCAATCGAAGCACGTTTGAGGGCAGTGGCGACAGTTTGACTTCGAGATAGAGCCACAGACTGTCTCTAAAACAAGTCAACTGTGGTGATTGAAGTCATTAAAGTTAACAGCTATTGGTGGCAGGGAGCACTTAGACTTTACATTTAAAGCAGGAGTATAACAAGGCTGGATTTAGCCTACATCAGAGGCCTCCTTTTGTATGTCACACTTTATAATTGGGTTTGTTTCCAGGCGAGTAAAAATGGAAATTGCACTTTCATTGTCGTGATACTTTAACAAATCACGTTGTTGTTTTCAGGTTAATGTTCTTTTTGATTGAAAATCTGACTGGGTCTTAAAGGAGCAGATATTCTTCACCCTGTTTGATCCCAATGCCCCCATTTACAGAAATCAAAAACATTATAACACAAAATGGCTGAATATTTAAATAGATGGAAGTGATGCAGACAGCTGCCAAGGTGTATCTTTAAACATGCTTAATTTAGTTTAGTTTATCTTTTATATCTTAGACTGTCAATGCAAAACCATATGAATACAATTTGGGCAATGTGATGTACTGATTCCTACTAAAAATGTATTCCCAAAGACAACACACACCCCAGAGGGTATGAGTGAATCTAAAAATAAAAATCCTAGCAGCACAGAGTACCAGTAAAGTGACACACTGGTCCTAAGTTTGTCAAATTCTGAATGCATTAAACATCTCTAAGCAATACTCTAAAATTACCTACTGAATATATCTATATGTACAGCTGCATACAGGATGTATACCTCTGAAACTAATGGAACACATTAGTTAGTTGTTTAGCTTTTCTGAACATGCTGCTGGGAAAATAAGTACAGAGGTACTTGAGGCAACATTATAAATGTCCTGTGGACTGAATACAAATTCAACGGCAATTAAAAGAACTGGAATGTGATGTGATTGATTAGTTGTCATTTTTTTTGCACATCTGTAAAAGATTTGCTTTTTAAATTTGAGGTTCCTAGAATCATTGGTATAACAGGAAATGTACAGATTATTATAGGAAAGGGTTTTTATAAGAACAACCCTGAAAGGTGAAAGATACTAGCAGAATTTTTATTTAAAAATGTTGGAAAAATGAATTAACATTATCAACAGAATGTGACGATATAGCAGTCCTGACGTTATGGCAAAGACATCTGTGTATTGTGTTGCAGAGATATCTGCTGAAGTTAGCATGCTAGCCAGCTAGCCCCGGCTCGTTCTGTCTCGTAATGCGACTTTGTACCTCAAGAGGCGATTGCTTGCTATGTTTCACAAGCTCTTTTTGGTTCAACAAATACATAATATAAACCAAACAAAATAAACTCACTAAAATGTCCAGAAAGGAAATGCTTCTATTCCTGTCATAAATAGCTACAGCAAAGAGGATAGTGAGGAGCAGTTAGCGGTTACTCTGGTGATATGCTGCCCCCCTGTTCGGAGTGGCCTTCAACAGGTGGCCAATTCTTACGCATTGCATCTTTAAGCAAGTCAGTTTTATTAAATTGCCCAAAATCTCACGTCACACATTGGCAACAACATAGGTGGCTCAATACAACCCATATTAACATTCATTCTTAGGCAGTGGCTGTAGTTATTATGGTGGGAGCAGAGGAGGAAGTCATATAGAGGAGGATGTATGGATGCCTTTGCCTTTAATCCTTAAAGAATATTGTTGATCGTTGATCATTCTTGCTTTTGAAACCGACGGCCAATCTAGTTTGTATAAACAATGGTGAGATTAAAAGTGTCAGCCCGAAGATCCTTCAGAGACCTCGCTTTAATGGAATTATAACAGTTGGAGACAGTTATATACTCACAGAGCAAATAGTGCATAACTTTTAATGCAAGATCCCCACAGTGGGGATCAGGCAAATAAAGAACAAACATTAAAAAAGGACACAACAGCAGCCAAACTGCTGGACAAGTTTTCAACACTTCCTCTCGTCCTTCCTTACAGCGTTGCTCTATAACAGGCATGTCAAACTCATTCCATAAAGGGCCGTGTGGCTGCTGGTTTTTGTTCTAACCAAGAAAGGGCACACCAGGCCAACCAATCAACATCAAGGGATCACTTAGTTATCAGCTGAAGACTGAGATCAGCTGATTAATTGATTCCAGCCTGGTGTGCTCCTCCTTGGTTGGAACGAAAACCTGCAGCCACACGGCCCTTTATGGAATGAGTTTGACATGCCTGCTCTATAATGTCTCCAACAGCAATTATTGACAAAATGAGCAGTATAAATGTCGCATCCCCTCAAGCTGTTACAGATGATCAAAGCTACTGTAAACTGTGGTGTGTTTGTCCAACAAACTAAATTATTCAACCCAGAGGCAGGAATTAACGTCTGAGCTCGTCTTAGATATTTCATTGTGAGAGGAAATAGCGGCAGGGTACTTCTGAATTTATGGAAACTGAGATTCTGTCAATAAGCTAGATGGAGATAGATGGAGAGAGACGTAGATGAAGAAATAGAAAGATGTGTTTGTCTTTCACGGCGTCGCGCCGTACCAGCTGTGTTAATTTTGTATGTCGCTCGTTCAGGTTTGCATTTCTGTATGTGGCTGCTCTCCTCTGCAGTCATCTCTTATCTGTGTGCACAGCAGCTGAGGGTTCGTCTCTCTGAATGAATGGGCTCAATAAACCTGTCACAGCCCAGACTTGTTGACTGTGTATTGACTCATGTTACAGCGATCCATCCTTTTTATTAGCTTCAGTTCGGCTACAGGTTTACAGCGTGATGTTCTGCCCACACATGACAACACCTTAAAGTCACCTAACGTAGTACATTTGTTTGTTGTTCGGCTCAGTTGTTGTTGCATTCAGTACTTCGAGTTGTAGAATACAACAGTGCCTTGGTGTGTCACTTTTCAAACCTTGTTCCGCTCTGTTGCAGGGTTGTCATCTACTCAGCTTCTCAGCTGATTTGAATGTACAATAAATAAAAGTCTGTTGAGCAACGCTGCTGCTATCACTCCCAGCTGGTGTCTATTACAAAACCTAGTAATACAAAAATGGCTAAATCAGATATCTGTTCATATGGGGCAAAATATAAATAAATTGTTTACATAGCTCATGTTTGTAACCACCAAAATAAAACCCTGTAATTGTATAAAGTTAGGGACTGTATGAAAATTGGGATGAGGGATTGTGGGTAGCCCAGCACCGTCGTCCAGACTGTAATATACAGCTATTGGATGGATTGTGCTGAAATTTTGTGCAGTGTAACCATGGTGCCCTGAGAATTAATCCCACCGACTTTATTGATCCCCTGACTTTTCATCTAGTGCCACCAGCAGGTCAAAGTTTCCACTTGTCCGGTGAAATAACTCAACACCTTCTGGCACACTTGGCACAAAATGTTTCTTTGTATTCAAGGTTACCAGGTGATGAAATGCGTTTGGCAATTTCCTAACATTCCTCCAACACCTCTTTGAGGCTGGCAATTGTTAGTGAAGTGTCTTGACGCCATTGGATACATAGCCATTGAATCTGGTAGAGAATGCTGGCAATCCCCTGACTTTTCATTCAGCACCACCATCAGGTCAAAATTTTGACTTCTCAAACTTTTGGGTTATGATTGAACACCTGCACACCTGATACTCCCATCAGCCTCAGCCATATTTTGTGTTTAGTGCTAATTATTAAAGCTACAATACACGCTAAAATAAGTTTGTGAACATGGCAAACTGTAGCCTCTAGACATCTACTACATTAATGTTGACATTGTGAGCATGTTAGCATGATGTTAGCATTTAGCGCAAAGCAGCCTTACAGAGCTGTAGACATTTAGCCTTGATTAAATAGTGAACAACATGAAGTTTAGCCCCTCTCATCACAACAGTCATTTGCGTACAGAGGTGTAGTTAAGAAATATGCAAAATGGTTAATTCCGTCTAACTTTCTCTGACACCTCACTTGTGTTTAGGGAATATAAATAAGTTTTTTGTGTCAAAAAATATGAACTGCTCCTAAAGACCTACCTACTCTTTAGTTGTCCTGTCATTTTGTTGACAGTTTTGTCACACAACTTCAGATTAAATTGAAGGTGAACTATAGCCATGTTCACGTCATTATGGGATGGATGATAGGAAAGATTCCCATGTTCATGACTTGAGAGTGTTCATTGAATCTTACACCTTAAGAAGGTTATATGATCACTGACTGAGAGGTTAAAATACTGTGCATTGACAAAAGCACATTGTATCAATCAAGATTGGGTTTAATTATGCTTAACGATGGATTTTGGCTGACGTGAGGCATCTATGTTTGTGTTGCTTTATATTTAAGTGCCAAGTCGAATATCTGAGCTTTCATAAAAATGAGCCTCCCAGTCGTGATGACAGCTTGGATGGTGACGTGAACGTGACTGAATTTGGAACATCGTCATTACGAGTAATTTATTCATGATATGACATGAAGAGCTAGCCAATCAGAGCTCCTGTTTGCTCCTCTGTGGATTGGACTTCACTTATTTTGTAGGAACACTGCTGACATGTCTTTAAAACAGAGAGAGACCATGAAATGGATAGTAAATGTTAAAGCAGAATATCATATATATGGGCAGACTCATAAGTAATTGGTGGCATGCTCCTTGCTGCATACAGCATAAAGCCACGGAACATAATGTGAATTGCTCAGGATATGTGTGTAAAATATAAATGGAAAATCTACAGCAGATTAGCAGTCACATATTGGATCAGCTTTCAGTTTTGTCTCAGTAATTTTGGTCCAATAGGATGATAAAGGGATGATGGTGGACAGGTCCCGGGTAGGCCATTCGGGATGTTCGCTTCTACAGCTGTCAGGACAGGTGCGCCAAGATCTTTGACTGACAGCCGAGTATGTCGAGGCATAGACAAACAGGCCCCTCTACCAGATTAACTTTCTACTGCGTAAGCCTCAGACATTGATCTGTGCCAAGGGCTGGCATGGCCTTGGTGTGGGTATTGTAAAAACAGATTGGATCTATTCTTTCAAGGAAAGAGCTCCCAGGGTTGCGGGAGAAAGAGCATGATAAAAAGAAATATGGCACTTTTATAAAATCACTCACAACCATTGTGTGGGATGTGTTCAGCAGTTCAGGCTTACATGTTCCACACGCCCTTGAATCCATGTACGTCCATGACCGACGGTGTAGTCCATGTAAACGTCCATGTAGTCCATGTGACGCTCATTCAGTCTGCATTCAGCAATGCTGAGCTCCTCATGCTTGCTGCTATAATGCTGCCTGCTTTCTGAGCTGAACTCCCCTGCCCCTCCTCAGCCCCCTCCTGTGTTAGCATAGCTTAGTACATGAATTTTCAATCGTTTTAGTGTCTTGCTGTTTGTTAAGGAAGCGTTAAAGGAAAAGTTGAACATTTTAGGAAATGAGCATCACTTTCTCTGTGAAGCTACAGCTGGCAGCGATTATCTTAGCACAGATTAGCATATAGACTGAAAGCAGGGCTAGCCAGGCTTTCTTCAAAGTTCAAAACACTTGCTTATTAAGATGTTTGTATGTTTGTTAAATCCATGTACAAACAGAAATGTGAAAAAGATGAAGTGTGTGATGTTTGCATAGAAACAGGCTAATTTTCCTCCTTCTGCTTCCAATCTTTACGCTAAGCTAAGCTAAGATAATTACCTCCTGGCTCCAACTTCATAATGCACAGACGTCAGAATGGTATCAGTCTTCGTATTTATCTCTTTCCAAGAAAGCCTATTTCTCAAAATGTGGAACTATTACCTTTAAAGAGTCAACAGAGCAAGTTTTCTCTGTAAGCATACAGTTTGTTTCATTCACAATACTGTAATCAATGTTAATGTAAGCGAGAAAAAACCCTTTTGAATGCAGCAGAAGTCGACAGCGACCTGCAGCAGTATGACTGCAGGCAGTCAACCTTATTGTCTCTGACATTAAGGGGGTAACAGCAGGGATGGCATCGCCTTCATTACACTCGGCTACTGCAGCAGGTTAGGTGGGACAAATTTGCTGTCAGCCTGCTCTGCATTAGGACAGATTGAAGCAGTCTCTGGCTGTGTACATCAGCTATTTCTAAAAGCTGTCACTCAGCAGCTACCCTGGATTTTCTTTGACTGTAGTTTACTCAGAATTAACCGTTTCAGCGGACGTGTTTATACCTAATGCCTTTGTGCATCCACATTTCAGCTAAACGCAGCTTGTTCTTGCTTTCAATTTTTTTCTTTTCCAATTTAAATCAATTAGACATTCATGAGAGATTCATATATATTCCCTTGGCAAATAATTCAATTACGTTCTGTAGATGAGGCGTGACTGACCTTTAAAAAGGAACTATTCATAGTTTAGATTCCACTATTGCCTCCATGGTTTAGCTAATCTGTTTTGCATATCTTGATGTATCAAAAAGGGCTTACAATATCAGAACATTTCAGAGACATATTGGATTATAGTTGATATTGTGGCACGAGCCATTTTGGAGGCTCGCAGCTGTCGGGCAGCAGCGATGAAGGGGTATGACTTTACTACCTCAGCCAAATACAAGCCATTCATCCCTGTGCTGCGTTAGACTGGCAGCTGATCCTTCCACCACTGATAAAAAAAACTTCCACTGTAGATAGATTCGTGTGTTAAATAGCTACCATCACAATCTTGCGAAATTACTCTGTTCACTGATTAATTCTAATGAAACAACCCACAGTTGGATCAGTCCTCACAAACTAGTGTTGTGCAAAACACTGTTCAAATCCACACCCAACCCAAATTTATTTTAAATTCTGCTGGAGAAGCAGTAGAAAGTTCCCAGAGTAACCAAGTATGTCAGATTATTCTGAATTGTGAAAATGTGTATAAAATAATGCACTATGATGAGTTGGAACAAACTGATACAATATCACAATCAGCTATATCAGACTGATATATATGTGTATACATATATATATATATATATATACACACACACACATATGTATATATGTATATACATATGTATATGTATGTATATATGTGTATGTATATGTATGTATATATGTATATATATGTGTATATATATATGTATATATATATATATGTGTGTGTGTATATGTATATATGTCACATTTAGTCATCCCTTGCCAATAAAATATAATGTTTTAGTGTTTCTGTATTTGCTGTCAGTATCTTTTTTGGGTAAATGTTCCTTTGCTATTAAGCGGAAAGAGCAATAATGATAAGCAGGCTGAGCATTGGGCACAGCATCTGTGGCTGTACACTTCTCGTCATGAAAAAACATTCAACATTGCAGTCAGTGTAATGAGGCTGACACAGTTGAGTGCTTATATCATGCAGGAAATCTACACGTGACATACAAGAAATGATGACACAGTTGAGGAAAACAGCGCGGGTAGAGGACAACTTTGAAAGTATATTAGTGTAAAAGGAATGTAGTTTTATTTAAATTTATTTAGTTTTCTAAGGATGACTGAACTGGAGAAATGCCTCTAGGGGGTCAGTATAGTATTTCCCCTTAAAATGGATTAGGAGAGAGAGTAAAACCTGAGGGTGGCAATAATGCTTCATCATGGATGCCAACTGCCGTAAATCTTCCAAGAAGAAGAAAAAGGAGACGCTCCTGTCCTGTCTCAGCAGGTGGAGGGGCGTGTCTCTGCTAGGGTTTGATTGACAGCACTTGGCAGGCTCAGCTCCAGTACTGAACTCCAGCAGAGGAACAACAGTCAAAGTAGACAAACTAGCAGGCAGCATGTTGTTAGCAGTGGTATTGAAGAGTAAGGACCACACCAGCAACTAGACTTACCTAAGTGATATTTTCAGGTACGTTTACATGCTGCACTGCAGCTGAGCAGCTAGCCAATTAGCCTGCAAACTTATGTTAGCAGAGCAGTTTTACACAGTGAATGTTTGTTTAGTCGCTCTTTCAACAGGCCAAGATGTGTGTTCATGTTTGTACTGTAGGCTTAATGAGCAGGAGGCTTTAGCAGGAAAGCTAAAAATATTAATGATAATATTAAAGTTGATTTGTATAGCACCTTTTATCCAAAAAATGCAGCTCCAAGTGCTTTTCAACAAAGAAATCACATGCACATGCAAGTGCTTCACACTAAAACACATAGAATGAACATAAAAAAGGGATAGAAAATTTATGTAAAATAAAATGGAGAATAAAATCCCACTTAATGATAATAATAGTAAAAAAAAAGATTAGAAATAAGAATGGAAATCAAGACAATGCATTACATAAGAGATAAAGTAAAACCACTGAATAATAGTAATAAAATAAAGTAAAAAAATAAAGTACATAGAATGCATAAAGTCAAGTAAAATACAACATTTTAAAAGAAGTACATTTAGTGCGAGGCAAAGTTGAAAAGTTTCAGGCCTGTATCAGGAAAGTGATAGCTAGTTGAAAGCTGAAGTGGGTTTTTCGCCTGCTTTTGAAAAATATTTAGTGCTGGCTCCCCTGATGTCTATAGGTAGTGTGTTCCAGAGCTTTAGGGCGTCATTGACAAAGGCTGCATCCCTGATTTTCTTTCAGCTGCTGCTGGAAACATCCAATAAACCAGCAGATGATCAGTGTTCTTGAAGCCAAATAGTGAACAAGGGATTTAGCAATGTAGCTTGGTCCTAGCCCATTAAGGGCTTTATATACAGAGAGGAGGACCTTAAAATAAATTCTGTGTTACAGGAGGCCAGTGCAGAGCAGCTAAAACTGGACTTATCTGCTCTCTCCTCTTGGTTCTTGCAGAGTTGTGAATGAGCTGAAATCCCTCAGTGGTTTTTTAATGTGGGATGTTGATCAAAGTTTGTGGTGCCTGTGTAGCAGGCCCTCTGCCTATGATAGAACATTGACGTTCTGCTACTTTATGCTATATTTCATTGGCTGTATGGAAGTAATTTCTCCATCTATGTAGACAGAGAGCTAGTGGTGCCCATTTACTATACAGTCACATTTATGTTTAGACTATTTATTGTGGTGCTGTAGCCTTATTTTGTACTGCCTCGAGATGTGCATGGAGTGTTTCATATCGTATCGTAAATGCCATCATTAAAACCAAAAATGTGAAATAGAAAAAACACGGTTCAGTTTGACTCGCAGGAACATTAAAAGTGGAAATGCGATGTGAAGGGGTTAACTGTCACAGCTGCAACGTTTCCTGGGAGATAAAATGTGCGTGATGTAACCACAGTCCCTCCACCCTCTCACCCCTTTTTAAAATCAATTTTTCCAATTTGCATGATGATGCCGTCCAGTAGATCTGACTGAATCGTCAACACTGATGTTAAGACTTACATGTACACACAGGTTTTGCAATGAATGCTGTATACAAAGCTACGACGAGTTACAACCCTGTTACCAATATTCTAATGAATTTAATTAACCAAGGCAACTTTGTAACCCCCCAGTAAAAACGGATTTATTCTTGCTCTATGTTCTTAATTCAAAAATCACTTTTTGTGGCATACTGCTCACAGGAGTTGGGAGCTGGCACAGATTTCCTTTAGAAAAGTCTTCCCAGCTGTTCTTTGTCTGTTTGACCTGTTGGTGAGACAACCCTTGCCTGTCAGACATTTGTCATAATCATAATCAATAGGCCAAGAATAGTACTTGAAGGTGAGCCGTGTCGATCCATCTTTCTCAATCATTGAATTCCTCTGAAAGCCCTGGGGACGATACCACTGCCTTTAGAGGCAACAACAAAGTTATTCACACTTCCCCCAGGGAGCAGCAGCATGGAGCTGAGGTGCTGTAAGGGAGCTAATGAATGTATTTGTCATATCTCTAATGGCTCACTATATCACCACAGCACCTTGGCTTGAGATTTATGGTAATCATGACTGCAGAAAAGTGAATGCATTCCGTCTTAGGATTTTTAGTTTCTGTGTACCGGGCTGCACTGATGAGACACCTTGGGAGAACATTAAATTGACGGCAGCTGAGTTTTTTCTGAGCCAAACTTGTGAAAACGTTGACAATGTGCCACGGTAAATGATAGCCCAAACACACAGAGCTGGGAATTTGGTATTCACATCAGCAAGAGTGCAGGAATGGCAAACTAATGATGAGTCAACTCTACTATTGATTAGAGCTGGCTTATTTTAGTCCCTGAGGCCCACACGAGCCCACACACCCAGACCAACAATATCAGCTCAAGTTATGCTGAGATGTCTTTACTGATACCAACTCCAGAAGCTTTACTTTGCTGTCCCCCCCTTTTTTTTTTACTCACAAATTTAATTCACCAGCAGAACTTCATCTTCTTCCATTAAGTCCCGAGTGACTTCATTTTTTTTATCTACAGTATGCACTCAAAATGCAAACGACCAAGTGTCTACGGCTCAGTCAAGTACAGAACCCAGAGATGATACATGTTCACAAGAAGTGTGTTGAGATTGATTAACAAATGGAAGTAATTACTTCACAAATTAATATTTTCCACTGCTCTGTTTGTGTTACCACAAGTTACCAAGGGACCTCAGTTATTCTTCACTTGTTGATCAACCCCAGTGGGTGAAGTGTTGAACAGACGTTAAAGCCAGCAGCGTATTTCATTTGTATGTTTTATGGAGTTTCACGAGTACATTTTGTGAAGCATGAATAATTGCGTGTGGGTGTGAGGGGGGGGGGAGAAATATTTGTTCAAGATTTCTCAAGGGCGACTCGTGCAGCTTCTATAGAGACAAGAACACACACACACACACACACACACACACACACACACGCACGAGGAGAGAAGATGCAGGCCGGCTGCACAGTTCTGATGCACTTTAAAAGCACACTTGATCAGCAATTCCTTCTATGAGCCCACACATCCCTCAGACTTCAAACAGACATCCTGAAGGTTAGGGGCACAGCGCTGAGTAGATGACAGAGGCATGCTTCAGCAGAGGTGCCTCACTTTGTTGACGTAAGACATTAGCGGGGTATTTTCATAAAGCTAGCGCCCTCACGTGGTCGGTTCTGGGTCACAGGCAGGACAGAAACATTTTCAGAACCGCATGAATCTTTGAAGGCCGTCATCAAGTTTTCGGAAATACAACCCAGAATGCTCATCACCTGCTGTGTCCTGCAGCCAATTGGAAAACAAAGTGACGGCCATGCTGCTGGTTCTCTGTAAACTATCTACATCTACAGTAACTGATCAATTACCAAGAAATCATTGATGATTCCTGCTTTCTCAGGGAAAACGCCTTGATTAGGCTAATTTAGGAAACAGCTGAGCTTTTTGTTTAGTACACACTTTATCGATGTGCATGCTCCTCTACAACACTGTGGACCTGCAACTGTCCACCTCAATACATGCAGTAATTGTACCGGCACAATTGGCTAATTTAGAAAGAGAGTAGAGTGTGTATTAAACTTCATGTGCTTCTGTCACTAAATACTATATGGCCTCTTTTATGGCAGATTTGGGCAAATCTAAAATCCAAGTCAGTGCAGATGGCCAGTCACTTTTTCCTGTATATGTATATTCTGTATTTCCTGTTTGCAGACTCCAAGCACTAAAAGAAGAAAAGGAAAAAGTATAGATATACTTAGACGTAAACTTAAAAAAAAAAAAATCATTCCAAGGTTACAAAATTTGCTTGCTGGCTTGAACTCATACATATTTAATATGTTTGATATTTTCTGTTATAGGTTTAAAAGCAGTTGGCACCTGAACATCTGGTAGTGCTCAGAGCTGGGTGTCCATTTAGGGATAAATAATGTAGCTTTGTGTTATTGCACAGCTGTACAGACTGATGTATTTTATCTAACAAAGACACACACACAGATCTACACTCATTCCAGCTCACGCAGATTTATTCATGTCCACCTCATGTACAGACATTAACATATATGCACCTACACACTATTCACTATAAAGCTGGGCTGAGTTGTTTCTTTGCAGTAGTGGTGCTTTGTCCACTCTGACTCTGACCACATATGTGAATGAATCAGCCTAAACAAAGAATAGACTTGTTGACTTCAACTTCCTTGGACTCTCATCTTAAGAAATCTTCCTTTCAGTTCGTCTTCCTTTCATGCTTTTCACCTGTCTCTCTTCACCTGTCTCATGGTGCATCAGACCATTGTGCTGCTCAGCACTTATGGATAAAAGTGCAGCCACCTATATGACAAGCTGTCTGAATTTGCTTGAACAAGGTCTGAATGCACAGTGATTGAATGCTGAATGTGTATTCAGCAATCATCACCTTTTGCTGTTGTTGTGCATGTGGGTCTCTATCTTTCTGTCTCTGTCTCTCTCTCTCTCTCTCTCACACACACACACACACACACAGTGGATTATAATGCACGCCAACTTTAACGCACAATTTTCCTCCCATTGGCTCATGGCAACTTAACTTTGTCTCTCGTCCCAACGCTTATTTTGCGCCCACTCTCTGTATAGATACACAAATAACCTTTTTTGACACCATCCTTGAACCATGCCCCCAATTAAACTTATGACCCAAAACATCCGCCGCACTGGCTCACGAGCTAAAAAAAGGACTTTAAAGTGTTTTGATGCTGTGACTGAAAAAAGAGTCAGACATATTTCGCCTCCAAGAAGCCCACACATCACTTTTCTATGCGAAGTAGAACTTAGCAATAAAGCAATAAAAGAAACATTTCTAATTTATTTCCTGCATGAAAAACACTAATTCAAAATAATTCACATCATTGACAATCATTTTAATTTCCTTGAACGTGCTGCACATACTTATCTGCTCCACTCAACTTCATAAAAGTACTTAGAACAAAGTGGAGAAAAGCTGATTGTCAAGGTCATCCAGACTCTGTGCGATAACTTTAACAAGCCACCGGGATTTGAATTAGAAAGGCAAAGTGTGGAAACGGATGCTTCTTTGTACGGCAGCATAGTGTCAATGTGAGCAAATAACTGCCCATTCGGAGCTGAGTACATTGTGTTCATGCTCATGAGACTCACACCTTTGATGTTTGTCTCAACACATAAGGGGCGCATTACTTCCTGCATGAGTGCCCAACGGAACATTTATTATCATTGCAGCTTCCATTAACACCTGACAACTACATTATCGTAAATAAAATTTTAAGCTTGAGTACCTAATTTTCACCAATTCTTTATGAAGCTGGACTGAGAGGTCACTTTACTGTCATCAGTCAGACCTGCTGCAAGACTAAGAGAGCTTTGCAGTTCCTATGAGAAGCTGAAAATACTTTGCGTTTGTCATCGTTATAAATTGCAACACTTCTCACTTCATGAAAATGAAAAATGAAGCCAGCGTGGGAGAGCCAAAAACTGCAGTTCCTCGAGTGGCCACTTGAGGCTGGCACCCAAAGCGAGTCAATCCCCATAGACCCCCATATTAAGATGGCCAACTTTACAGCAGAAATAAGCATGTTTACAGCCTGGTACATGAAATGGTTTTCTGTAGCTAATGTCCCTGTTCTTGACAGCTGTACAGAGGGGGAGGATTTATAAAACTCATTCGATTAACATATATTAAGGATTGAAGTTCTGCATGATTATGGGCATGGCTGCTTTGAGTGACAGCCAGCCACAAGGTTTCAGCAGACGAGCTTCATTCAGCTCCTCAGCGCCGGCCACGCTCCACCTCTTTGCCTATTTTTGGATTAGCCAGGAGTTTAGTGGAGTCAGGCACTGCCAAGATGGCGACAGCTGGAGTCACTGCCACTGAGCATCAGAATGGCTCAGTGGCAGTGACTCCAACAGTCACCATCTTGTTTTTTGTAAATCTCATCCCAGCCAAGTAAACTCCCTCTTCTTTCAGCGCCACATTCCCAGTTTGTACTGCAGACTTTCTGTTGTATGTCTGATTGCTGAGGTGATGGTGATTTTCTCAGACCTGACAAAGGTCCTCCAAAGCTAAACACAATGTTATACAACTATTTTCACAGGCTGAAATACTTCTCGTGACTAGTAAATCAATATATATAAGTATTACATAATGTACAAGAGTGACCCCTTCTTAAAATATAAATAAAGTAGATGGAGGCTGCTTGAGACATCTCTATATGTCATTTTATATGATTTTAATAGTGTCTTTATACACATTCATGTGGACGAGTTCTCCATGAGGTGTCAACAGCTAACAATAAGCAGAAATCAAGCCAGTATCACGTCATGTCACTTTTGTTTATATCCCACATTCAACACAGAGGGAAATTCAGCATGTTTTACACGACTGCATTTAAAAACAGTTTAATTTGAAGCTGCCAAATAGATCAAGGCAGAGAAACAAAGACTCTTTAGCTGGGACAATCTATCTGATCCAGAGCAGAGCAGCTTGGATCAATAAGCTCCCTGTGATTAGTATGTACAGGGGTACTGTCGAAGGGCGACTGTGGGAGTGATCTGAGGCTCCAGCAATGCTGGTCCTGTCAAGTCCACAGGGGTTAGCGCTGTAGGATTAGCAGCTTCTTCCTCCTGCATTAGCATACTAGTGACGAAGTTTAACTGATGTTTAAAGAAGCTCATTAACCCCCTCTTAGACAAAACTGCGATAACTGCGCCCCCCCAAAACTGCCACTCCTGACATGGGTGGTATCTCTCAGTGGGCTGAGACACCCTCATAATCACATGCATAGCTACTGGAGACATGGTAACACTTTACAATACAGCCCGTGATTTACAGTGTAGCTTCGTTGTATGAATCAGATACCAGCAAAATACTTAATGGTACTTAAAAACACAACGAGGAAGCATTTGGGGGAAAAGAGTAATAAATTATCGTATAAGTATTTTTGTAAATACTGGTTATTTTCTGGTGTTAAAAGTACTGATACTCTGTGGAACCCATTAATATACAACCATATCTCCCAGTACTGTGCTGCAGAGTTAGCACACAGGTTAGCATGTGGGATCTGCACATTAAGAGCATTCAGTGCAAGAAGTCCTGCCAGTTAGATTATGAAAGCAACATGTAGATTGAGAGTTTTGATATTATCACAGTAATAATAGAAAAGCCTTTCATGTTCTTCTTCTCAGAGCACTTCACCGGGGATTTGCTGCTACATCGATCACCCACTGTGCACACCACCAGGTGAGCCTGACCATGAAATCTTTCATCTAAAAGCAGTGTTCCACCACCTGATTTATAACATGCCAGCAAAAAAAGGATTATCTGTCTTTTACAGCGTGTGTTCATATTTTAGACAAAGCTCTGTGGTGTAGTGCTACAGATTATACTGCAGACTTTACCTCTTTTGGTTAATTAAAGTAATGTGAGTTAGGCTGTTTTCTGTGAATTCAAGTCAAATTCTAATTTAGGCTGCATCAGAAAATTAATTACTGTTATATTTGCATGTATGGTATATAAAGGTCACATTTACGTCACTTTCCTTTCGTACCTCTTGTTGTGCTATTGTGTGTATTTAGGCTTTCTTAACACAGTCATGCTGACATTTCATTAAACTTCATTAAATTCACATTTCAGGCACTTAGCTGATGGAGAAGTGTCAAATTAAAACAATAAGAGCCAAGCAGTCTGCAGTCAACAATTAATTTTCAGCAGTTCCAGCAGAATGACTCTTTGTCACGTTGAAAACACGGCCAGGGAAAAGGGGGTTTAATGAGAGCAACAGCTGTTCACTGATGTATGGCATGACCCGACGGTTGACCTGATCCCAAACTTGTCCATCACACTGCTCATCTCCTGTCAGTCAGGGAGGACGTTTCCATCCTGCGCTAACTGTAGACTGCTTTATTCTCATAGTCCACAACATTGCATAGGGAAATATTGTATTTTTACTCTATTGCATTTATTTGGCAGACCAGTTACTTTGCAGACGAAGATTTACATACAAAACATATTAAACTACCCAAGTGTGTAGCAAGTATGTTAGCTCCTTAGCTACAACATTAGAATACTATTTACATGCTAATGCATCAGAAGTAGCTATCAGTTAACTTAATGTCTGAGACATTCTCCATAATGAAGGCTTATTTATGGACATTGCTTGTTTACATTCCTTTTTTTTTCTTGAAGGAATAGTTTGACATTTTTGAAAATATGCTTATTTGAGGTGAGGCTTAGTTTAGCAAAATAAATAGGCGAATGAGGCAACAGCTGGCCAGGCACTTTTAATAAAATCCACCTACCAGCATCTCTAAAGCTCACTAATTAACACGTTTGTTTAATCCGTACTCAAGCAGAAATGTAAAGATGACAAGCTGTGGTTTTAGAGGGCAGTTATGTACTTATCTCTCTAAATTTTGAAAGAAGAAATGACACATTCTGCCTCTTGCAAATCAATATACACCGATTTAGCACTAGCTCATAGCTTTGTGAGTGGACAGCGTCTAGTGTGACCATTAGCATATGGTGGCTAATGTTAGCAAACTCTTGTTTCTATATAGTTTGAATGCAGAGGATCATAATGCACTGTTACATATGTTTTAGCACTCCCATAATTTTTACTTGAGGGCACCGTGGCTGCAGCCAAAGTTACACACCTGTAGTCTCGTTCAAGTAACTGAGGATCTGAAATCTTCTTCCACCACTGTTGACTTGGTATTTCTTCCTTTGTATCTTGCAGATTACAAATGTTTTTTAGAAAAATATATTTGTCTTTTAACTAATCTAAATGTGTGCACATTTACAATACTTACATTGGTTTTAGTTCTGATAACACAGATAACACATTGTGCTCTATTATAGCTCTCTTCAGCATTCAGCAGCACACACACAGTCATATTTCACAGCCTGTTAGCGTATGAGTCGTTTTTGCTCTCCCGCAGCGCCACTGTTCATGCTCATCAGCTTCGTCCAGGTGACCATATGGGCAGAAGGGGAGCATGAGATCCACACCAGAGAATTCATTAGCAGCCACGAATTGCACAGTGCCATCATCCCTCTGTTTCTTTGAGGTAGCCAATGAAATTCAGGCTAGTGGGCGGCCTGAGGCAATGACACCACTTCTTGCGGCAAGAGAACGGTAATTGGACTGTGTGTCAGATAAATCCAGGTTGTGACAAGCCACTCAGCACAGTGTCGCCTTGGCCCCGATGCAAAGCTATCTCTCAGCTGGAGTTACTGAAGGAGTGAAAAGCCTTTCAACTCTTCTTCTTGCTACATAACCCAAAGTAGCATCCAGTCGCAGTGGAGGGCTGAAACACTGAGAAATATCTTGAAGAAATTCTGCACTTCACATATGCATTATGAAACTTTGGACTGTTTTATTTGGGTGGTGCAGTACAAATCAGCTAGTCACACTGTGCAGAGCATGAAATATAAAGCATGGTCAAGTTTTATTTGGTCAAATACAAAATATAATTCCTCTTTATCTACAGTTTTAGTTATCTAATCATGTTTTCTTTCTCAAATTGAATTCTCTTAGAGGAATATTTTGTACTGACGATTGAGAACAGCAAAACACGGCAGAAAAAGAAATACGTGACTGTACAACAGAGAGGAATGGAAGTGATAGTAAATATGTTCTGGAAAATAACCAACATTACATGACATCTGTTTACATGTCACATAAAATTGAGGTGAGTGTGCAAATGTAAACATTAAAAAAAAAATACTGCTTCTAAGGTGCTTTAGTATTCATTACACATACAATATGTACAACTTTATACAAGCCAGTCAGTCTAAGCAAAACATATTTCTTTTCCATACTTCAGATGAAGAAGCTGCTGTTTTTCCATCAGTTTCTGCTGTTAACACACATATCATTTCAAGTCTAAGTGATGTGTCAGTCATGCTCCTGTTTGCAGCCAAAAGCTTGTAGAGTTTGTCTGTGGCTATTTAAAAGAACTGATTCACTTTGGCAGGTAACTGGCCAGGCTCGTCCCTACTCTTCAAAGCAGTTTGGCTAATGAAATATTAAAAGTGGCTTTTTAATTGTGGAATGTGGAACGTTATATTACCGCCCTGCAGAGTAACACCTCCGCATCCGTGTTCCTGTACAGTTACAGGTAACAAGTTCATGTTTTCCTCTGCACGGGTGAGATCTTGATGTCTTTTCTTCCACCTGCTGTTCGTCTGTGTAACGTCGTGTCCTCGTCCTCTCCTGTCTGTTGCTTGGCAAAGTTGACAAACACCTGCGCAGCAGACAAACACAGCAGTGCAAAATTATAATGTTTTTTGACTGCCCCAAGGCACAAAAATGACCATAAATGTATCTGATCAGGACTGTAAGTCAAAATTTACTGATTTGATACCTACAGTTTTTTAAAAAGGTCTGGGACTCCCTAAAAACTTGGTATTTTACATCCCATTTTGGATCAGCTAGCAAACTTAAACTTAACCAAAAAGATGTTTATTAACCTAATCTTAGTGTTTGCATTAACTGCACTTAACATTAACCAGTTTAGGCTGAAGTTTGCCTTCAGGGCTCTCTGTCCCATGTGAAACCAAAAGTCAATGTTGACTTTATTTTAATCCAAACCATGAATTCAAGAGTAACTGAAAACTGGGGGTGATTAAAAAAATACAATAAAATGGAAACAAGTCAACTAAGTTTAAAAATAAAAAGTCAACATTTGTTTCTGGTCTCATGTGGGACACAAACCCCAGTCTCTGGCTGATAGTCCTCTGTTTGATCCATTCAGCCTCCTGTGGACTTTTCCATCTTTACGCTGTGTCACCTGACTTCGTTCAGGCTTTCTGGCAGAAAGGTCTGAAGGCAAACTTCTCCCACAACTGCCCAAACAGGCTGACAAAACACATAGTTTTACATGTATGTAGGTGTGAGACTAACAATAACATGGATTCAGAGCACAGGCAGAAGCTATTTAACCATTATGGTTAAAGAGAAGTAGAACATATTTAAACAATGGATTATATGTGTAACTGAAGCAGAAAGGTGTGATTTGTTGTCTTATTGTGGTAAAGATCATGATGGCATTTCCTGTCAGTCAAATCAGTCGATGCAAATTAAATGTATAAATGCAATATTTATGCATGAATAAATATTAAAGTCCAGTCATGTCATTTTTTTTTTAATTTTTTTTTTGGAGAGGGGGTGTTATTTAGTAATAGTGTGAGTATAGGTATCAGTAAAAAATTCCTCCCATTCATTGAACACAGGTTGAGACTCTTTAGTCACTAACCCCTCCTCTTAGTACACACCTGGTCCAGTGTTGTCTGGGAAACAGAGTAGTCTTCGATGCTGAGTCTGTCTTTATTGGCCACCACCAGCTGAAATATCCTGGCCAGGGAGGAGGAGGCGATCTCGTACTGCAGTGTGTTGTAGTGCTTCTCCCTCTGAACGCAGCCGGGGAAACAGCTCTCCATGAAGCTCTCGACAGGCTCCAGATCTGGGCACAAGCCCGCTTTAGCTGCCTTTATTTTCATGGTCACCACGTAGCCGTCACCAAATCTGGATCGAGGAAGCACAGTGGGAAGATATTAGACATTTTCAGGATACATTTCAGTGCTCTTATACTTTATACTGATTGTGGTTACACCTACATCAGCTCTCTCTTTTGTCTTTGGTTGAGCTTGACCTCTATTATACTTTATATCAGCATACACAACCTGCGTTAAAGTGCTGTTATTTTCAAACTCAGTAACATCACAGTTGTTTATCATGTTTTGAAGGATTGTTAAATTCTACCCAAACCACTGCACAGGCCTGCTAAAGTACTGAAAAGCTCTTACTTGTATTTGAGATGCTGGATGGTACCCAGACACTTGAAGGTCCCATTGACCATGATGGCCAGTCGAGTGCAGAGCGCCTCACACTCCTCCATACTGGTGGAAAACAACCATAATCCATCTTAATTTTTACTGCTGCTATTTCATGTCAATGAGCAATAAATCACACTTTCACAGATCTACGGTAAAATCAAGCCAGTGCCAGTCAAGTCGTGACAGTTGTTGGCAGAAGAGTTAACTGTGTTTGTTCAGCTGCTGCAGGAGATGTGTGCACTGGATTCATTTCATCATCGCGTGTCGAACCTGTGTGATGTGAGCACCACTGCCCTGCCGTCCTGAATGACACTCATGATGGCGTTCCACAGGAAGCGTCGAGAGTGGGGGTCCATCCCCGTCGTGGGCTCATCCTGAACACACACACACACACCGCCACAAACAAACAGCAAACTTGACTCTCTGAGCACATAATTCCATATGAACAGAGACCAAATCCTTATCTCTATCAGCATATGGCGAAACCTCAGATTTATGCCAGTTTGAATTGAACCGCGCAGTTGCCTGCCAATGTATAAAACATTCAAGGCCAGGCTTGACTGAACCCATATGGCTTCCCATCTGGATCCATAGACCATTTCATTGATAAATCCCTGCATAAAACCCCAAAACCCAAACAATGGGCTTGTGCGCTCTCGCCATTGGCTAACTCACCAGCAGCACCAGCGCTGGGCAACCAATCATTGCGATGGCTGTGGAGAGTTTGCGCTTGTTGCCTCCACTGTACGTCCCTGCACAGCGGCCGGCGTACTCTGTCAGACCCAGCTTCTGGATGCCCCACTCTGCCACCTACAGGGGGAAGGGCAAACATGCATTTAGTGGGCACATCCATCCAGAAGTGATTTAGTGCTTATATTGTTAGAATGGGCAACCCCTGCTGTGTAGTGAGCCCTTCATAGCAATGTTACAGCAAAATTAAAAGGACAAAACAAACATTTGCAAACACAGAGCAACAGTAAAGAGACAAAGTGTAAAACAAAGCCAAAATTAACAAAACAGCTATAATGTCCTCTATGTGCAGAGCCAAACAGTAGTTTCATTAAGAGAGCAGAATGAAGCCTATTTAGACAGAAGATATAAAGCAGCTGGAGTCCGACTCACTCTGGGGATCTCTGACTCGGGTACCCCTCTGAGACGAGCGTAAAGGTACAGATGCTCCCTGCCGGTCAGGAGCTCATCGATGGCATCAAACTGAGGGCAGTAGCCCATGTTCTGGTGCACGTCCAGAATCTCTGTCAGGATGCTGCAAAACAAGACAGGCGCCATTCAGTGTAATGAGCTATTAAGATGATAAGAAAAGCAGCACATCAAACTATGCTGCATTGGTTTAGACAGCGAGGAAGCAGCTTGATCTCAAGCAAAATAGCAAAATCATGCAAAACATTAACAAAAACTGTGTAAAAAATAACAAAATCTTCTTATCATTTGATTTTTTTCATTTTAAGGACACATTTCTTACAGCAAAATCCTGTCATTTAATAGATCAGAGATTCCCAACCGAGATAAATCAGGATCAATCAAAGATAAAAACATATGTATACTTCAGTTACACAAAATTGTATATATTTATTAATTACTGCTGTGTTATTTTTTTTTACATTTTTGTTACCTACATGATACTTTTACATCTTTAGGCTTCAAAAAATTGTCCAGATTTAAAGAATCTGAGAAGGAAAAATGACTTCTAGTTTGAATTGATCTAAATCACATCCACACCGAGGCCAGAACCTGTGAGGAGGGATCACAAATACATATTACATATTACTTGAGGGGGATCACAAATGCCAAAAAGGTTGGGAAGCACTGATGGTTCGTTTAAATAGCTATTAACACAGACTTCCATTAATCTGGGTTTTAATAGTGTTTTAGTGGTCAGCGGCAATCATTTAAATGCAGTTTGAGGGCCTGATTCACCCTGAAAAGAATTCTGAGTGATTATGGCCAAGTGGTTGGCATGAAAATTGAATTTTATTTGAGACTTCAAATACTAATTGTCGATCAAGCCCTTGTTCCTGGCTTTTTCCCTCTTTAGAGAACCACATGGGCTGGTTTTATAGTCACACAGTGTCATCAAACAGAATAATGTCAGATTGACCTTGCAGTGTTTAAACTTTGTAACTCACTGGACTGTTTCTGGTCATCTCCCATCTGGAACTGCGTGCAGGGTAAACCAAAAGCATTTTACAAATACCACCTGATCCAGCCCTGAACAGAGTTTGTGTTCTATCGACCAGGGACATTTTTGACCGGTCTTTATGTACCTGTAACCAGCCACAGTCGCCTCCCCGGAGCTGACATCAGTGTCACCAGTCAGCATTTTGAAGGTCGTCGTCTTTCCAGCTCCATTAACTCCCAAGAGACCGAAGCACTAACAGGACAAAGGACAATCAGGCTTTCGAAAAGAGGAAACAGTCTGCTAAAATACTGCTGAAATGCACTCACTAGTATAGAGAATGACGAATAATATCCTTTTGAGAAACTACAAATGACCTTGTACATGCATGTATTAATAAAGACCTTTAGAACTGAAATCTATCAAACCACATATACAGTAAAAATACTTTCTTCTCTTCATTATTCACCATGATGGTAAATGACAACTACTGCATATTATCTGAATCTCTAACAGTCTGCGTGGCAGCTTAAACAGTGCGTAGGCTGACTTGAGCAAACACGAAAACAGACAACTTGAGTAATGCAAATATAAAAAAATAGACAGTAGTTGCTCTCAGTGTAAATGAACTCAGTGACTTTACCTCTCCTGCAGGGACACCGACACAAATCTGGTCCACAGCTGCCCTCTTCCTGCCCACATACGTCTGTGCAGAGAAGGCAGGGAAGCAATAATAACTGACTCTTATGTGCTCAGTGCTTTTTTAAAACAATGCACATTTAGAGGTAAACAGGCGTTATGAGAAACAGTAAAGTATGCAAGATGCTTTCATCTGCACTACATATATGTTTTCATTTTCACATATTGGTCATTTATTTCCATTACATTTTTCTTCATGTACTGTTAGAGGCAATATGAAAGTTACTGAGGTGGGACGGGGTTAAATCCGATATTTTATTTTAGAAAATGTATGTTTGTTAATTTTTCCCACTGACGTTGAAAAAAACTGCAATATCCTCCACCCTAATATCTGAAGATAATTCTTGGCAAACATAAAACAGTGAAAATACATGACCCTGGTCTGACCTCTTATTTCAGACAATGTCTTAATGCTAAAGTACCTTTTCATAAGCTCATTCATGTCCACCAAAGAAAACAGACAATAATATTTTAAATATTTTATCAGCTTGTGTTTACTGTGTTTAATATTTTAGTTACACTTTCAACAGGGTTTTCAGGGACCTGCTTATTTGTGAATGATTTCGGTTGCTTTGTTGTTTGTGTCCATATTCCGCCTTATTATTATGCAGACCGTTTGAGCCAGCCCAGGAAGCAAGTCATAAATGCAAACGAAGCAATTCAGGAATACGAAAAGATAGTCAAGACAATTACTTTTTTTCTGCAGTAAAGGAAAATAGCATCCTTCAGGGCGGTCCCTGAATGCAACACTCACATAGCTGTTACGTCAGAAAGCAGATGCAGAGCGTCATGCTTTCTGAGATAAATGGACAAACAATTACTTCTTTGTTGAATAATCTGAATATGCTGCTGAGTGTGAAGCCTCCTTTAGACATTTAGTGAGAGGCTTCAGGACATGAAAAGTAAACAAAAGGATCTGAACATATTTGCTATTTAATGTGGAACCAGCTGATATGCCCGACAACCAACGACAGCAACCTCCCTCCGCTGGACTTTCCCATTCTGAGGAGACATCCGCTGAAGCTTGCACCTCTGTTTGGGACAACCTGCTACAGGGAGCAGCTCTTTTCAAAACTGACTCTTGCAAAGACTCGGATCCACTCAAGACTGACTGACCCAAACCTGGAAAACCAGCTGCGAGTAGCATCATCATCATCACAACGAACTGAAATCAGACGCCTCACCAGTGAGAAGCAGCTCCAGCCATCGTAGAGGTTAGTGCGACATATGTGTTAGGTAAGTTAGTATGATCCGCAAAGCATGTTTTAAAAATCAACATGGCCCTGCACCCCTGGTCTAAAGTATGATATGACAGTCACAGACATGGTGGAGCCAGTGTTTTTACCTTCGCGAGGTCTCTGATCTGCAGGATGTCTGTCTTGCTCCCGCCATCATAAATTCTCAGCCTCTCTGCTGCCACATCGTCATCTTCATCTTGTACTGGAGTCTGCTTGTAGTCTGATAACCTGAAGAGTGCAAGAAAAGCATCTGTGGAGGAGCATCTAGTACAACAGAGCTGCACTTCTATCTATCTGTTAATATGTTCTGATCCTGTGTGAAAGAATGTTCCTGGCCAGGTTTTCATAGAGGGGTCAAGTCAGTCCCTTACCAGTGGTCCAAGAAGAAGCGGTACTGGATCAGAAGATTGAGAATAAAGTAGACAAAGCCTTCCACGGCCATGAAAGCCACATTTCTTCCCACAAAGTCCCACCGGAAAGGGTCCTGTATGTGCTCTTCACCTGAAAACAGAGACGAGGTCTGTGCTGAAAATGAACCCTTTGTTCAGTCAGTACAAAGCCAAGAATTTTGCAAACTGTTCCCATTGGAAAAATGTATGCAAAACGGTCCTTTCTTGAAGTGTTTATGTCACCTATCGTCAGCATTTTCCAATTCTATCATTTCAGATATGTAAATTGTGCTGCATATCATGAATTCATGATGGAAAACTCCTTGCATCATAAGTACTCCGTACTTACCAAATCTGGCATAAACATCAGTAACAGCCTGGTTCATGGCCATGTCTATCAGTCCTCGCCCCAGGCAGAAGTGAGGGAGCACCAGCAGGCCTTTCTTCAGCCAATCATTGAACATCAGCAAAGACTGGCAACACACACACACACACACACAGGCATCACATTTCACTTGAGGGCAGAAACACTTCAACATACACTATGCAGTATACACAAACATCATAATAAACTGAATTAGACCTGCACTCTTCACTCTCTCATCATCTCAGCATCTGATCTGTAATATCTTTTGACATTCTTTGAACTGCTCTGCACCAAAACATGAACACGGCTTTTCATTTTAATTCTACACTATATTTGGTTGCACATGCATTCACTAAAACAAAATGATTCGTAGCCGTTCATAAATGCGAAGGCAAATAATCACAGAAGTGCACGAAGTTGTGATTTACTGTTGGTGGCGAAGAAGCTCAAAGACGAAACGCTTGGAAACATTAATGTTGTAAGTGGGATTCCTCAGTGAGAGCAGTGAAGTGGAGTACAGATGTGCGACGGAGAAAAGCATCTGGTAAAAAGAGCATTTCTGACAGGAGCAGCTGTGCCCTTTTCCACCTGCTTCTCTGTTGTTGTTTTTTCTGAAAAGACTGCGATGCCGCCGAGTGACCGCACCAGATTTGTTCAAACACTTGACAGAGTGACTGCTGGCGGTTGTCACGCTTGTCTGTTCCTCACCTTTTCCTGCCCCGCTCACCTGCAGCTCGTCCTCTCGGCAGCCCTTCTGCCTCCCCAGCTGCACCACATTATTAATCAGTCTTTGTCTTATGCATCTACTGCTAAAATGTTTGAGGTATACTTTTTGTCAGATGGGCCTTTGTCACATGAGACATTTTGACAGGCCACGACAGAAAAAGAAGTGGTGCAAATTAAATTAATGATGGCTGAATTCCATTTAGCTGCTACAGTGTCTGGATCCTGGTCTTGTGCATGCTGTGCTTTTCCTGCTAAAAATGACTTCTGTGAAAAGATATATGCATGTTCGAATACTTTTTCATACGCCAAAGATTCATAATGTCCAAAGGCAAATGTCAAACGCAGTATTCCAAAAAAATACCAGGATGTCCTACTGCATCCAGTCATATTTTGCATTATGCAAGCCAGCATGCTTTTCTAGCTATTCTGACCCACAAGACTTCGTACAAAACCTTGATACCAGTTCCAAATTGCATACTTTTCTTTTTACTTCAAATTTCACGTCACAAATGGCAAAGGACGTATGAGGGAGAGGGTCAAAGTCAAAGATGTGAAGTTATATGTCCCAGTTGTACACACGCTGCATGCGATAGTACGTACTTTGTAACAGGCAGCTGCAGTACGTACTAATGAAAACAGTTAGCTTTAACACAAACAGCAAACAGGGAGCAACCATAGCATTCATTTTAAAAGAAAGTCTGAAACAAATAGCCATTGATCCATTGTTTATAATAAAAATATAGATTTGTGCCACTTCAAAGCTGCACTAATCATTGTCTGAAGATTATGGGAGAATGTGAAAGGTGTTGTTTGTAGTGATAATTATCACCCAGCTCCCCTCATTTCTACTGAGCATTTCTACATCTTTCAGCTCATTGTTTTGGCTTCTCAGCTCACACCCTTTACTGCTTTGAATCAGTTTCACCGATCTCATCAGCCCCGTTTCCAGCAGCAGCAGCAGCAGCAGGCAGCAGAAGAGCTCAGATAAACCCAATGGATGCTGCCAGCTCAGCACCAATCAGCAGACAGACACAGCGAGCAACTAAATGGTGAACATAGTGGAACATTTAGCAGCTAAAGAGCCATATATTTCCCCCACGAGCTGGTGGAGACCAAAGCGGAGCTAGAAGGGAGAGTGAATATCGGATTTACGCTGTCAGCTCTCCAGAAACATGATTTCAAATGAATGCTAACTTTGCTCTCATTTCTGCTGGTTGTGTAAATAGACACGTATTTGCTAAAACGCTATGATTGCAGTGTGTTCTATTTCCCCCCCAAGCTGTCAGCAACAAAGTGTAATCATCCAAATACAAGACCTACTGTAATATAATCAAATATGCATATTTGCAGTAGATTAGAACCTTTTTTTCTTGCAGTATCCTGCAGTCAACATGTCCTTACCCGGTTGTTCTCAAAAAGCTCCAGGATGAAGGTGATGGCGCTGGTGTTGATGCCTATGAACAGGTTGATGCAGGACAGGGACACGTATGCAGTACTTGGGATGTTGAACATGTAGGACATGGGGTACATCATGGGCGTCACTGACCACCTGTAAGGCAGCGGAGCCGGACAACAAAGAAATATTTCACAAATACTTCCCATCATGTTGTTTTTCACCTCCCTTTTGTGTCATCTCTACGCCCTGCACAGTCTGCGTTTGCCTTTCATGTCCTCTTTTGTATTTTATTGTTTTCATTTTGGAGCTGAAAAACAAAACCGCACCAAATTAAACTAAACAAAGCCTTACCCATATAATAGAAGCAGTGCTATTAGTGCTGGCAGGTTGGACGGTGACGTGTAACACTTTTTGTCGAAAGCCATGAAAATGCCGACCACCATTGCAGTGCTGAGAGAGTAGTTAACCTAGGGGGGGGAAAGAAAGCATTCACATGAGTTAAATGAATAGAGAAATCAACTCTAATACAAAATAACCACATGTAAGATACAAATTCACAACAATGCACAACATGTCGCTGTTGGAGGATCAGTTTATATCCACTACTACGGCATATTAAAAAACTTTTAGATCTTAAAATTATTTGATCAATTTAATCAAGTTCAGTTTTAAGAGGATGTTTTATTTTGATTCCAACCCTGCTTGATTTACCATGTCCCAGAAGAAGTTGGCCACCCAGTACACCAAAGGACTGACCCCACTGACAAACTGCAGGTGCTTGGCCTTGGTCACGCGCTCCTGGATGAGGTAGAGGACGAAGCTGGCGGGGATGAAGGACATGGCGAAAATAACACAGATCGCCACCACAGCGTCGACTGAAGTGGTCAGCCTGCAGGAAGAAGCAGAAACAGTCTGTACCGTACAATCTGGTCTGGGAACTGTGATGAGAAATATTTGTCCCTCTACTTTTTCCCTGGTCACACTTTATATTAGAAGCAGTTGCTAATTAGCATGCACGTTAGTAGCATATTGGGTCATTATTAGTCAGTATAGAGCACTTACTGATGTCTTATTTTGGGGGTTAGGGTTATTTAGTGTTAGGTTATTAAATCATAATGTACGTTGACTTACTATCAGTAAGAAGTCATTCAGAGATTATTGAGGGAATACTTTATAATGAGTAATAAAGAGCCAATATACATGCTAATAAGCAACTAGCTAATGCTGAATATGTGTGCTTCACTATAAGGCCTCACCCACCTCTTAAGCATAAGCTTTAGTACTTTAAATCAGTGTATATCATGTGGGTAAAAGTTTGTTTGCATATATGTGACTATCTTTCGTAATAACTATTTTTCAACGTGCAAGTAAATGAAATACATTTGAAGGCCCGATAAATAAATACAGCAGCGACACTCACACTGTGACTTCAGAAAGCTGCTCTTTGGTGAGGTTCAGAGGGTGGTTGATGGCGGTGATGCCAAACTCGACAGGTTTGGCAGACGGAGGCAGGAAGGCCCGCAGAATGGCGTTATTGGCCACATTCATGAAGGCCACCATGGCGTGCCAGCCTTTGTTATTATACCACACCTGACAAAGGAGAGCAGAGGTAACTGAATGCATTTCACAAACATCTGACTTCATAATTGCAGTCCTGATCCACAACACAGGAACTTGCATGCTGACCTTCCTCATGCTGCAAAACCTTCATTACTTTAAGTGCAAAGCTATTAAAGCAAGCACTTCCAGCCATCAGTCAACATTCCTGTGATACGAACAGACTTTAGAAATTGAAAGGTTTGTCATATAAAAGCAAGGCCAGTGAAAGGCGTCAGGCCAGCGACAACAACCACTTTCTGTGCTATTTGTGGAACAAAACCCACACGTACCTTTATATTGAATTCACTCTCCATGTACCGTAAGAAAGGACCAATCTCCCTAAGTGCACGTCCAGAGTAGTAATCCTGCAAAAGAAAGCACGCATTATAGTAAACTGACTTGTCGGACTTCACACTCCCATCTGCAACACAAAAGCGAGTACCGCTGTGATGTTGAGCATTCGTCCCAGCTGGTGGAAAACATGCTGGATGTCTTTGGGGTTGACGTCCAGGATGGGAAGCTGCCCTCCTACTGACAGACCTCCATATCTGAGGACAGAGAACATCCACACTCAGTGTCCTGCATCGACTGCACAAGAGGGAGCGGCGGAGGACTGACGGAGGTGCAAATTATTACCTTTGTTCATTCACCCAGTATTTGCTCTTCAAACTGTGAAATGAAAGACAGAATTTAATCAGGCAGGGAGGTAATTATTCAAATGTATTGAAAAAGTGGTGAGACAGAATGACTTACGGAGCAATCATAGTGTGTTTAGAGCCTTTTTACAAATCTTGAAGAAAATATTTTCTGTTTCAGGTTTTGTCATGTTTTTAAGCCCTTTAAGTTTTTTTAACACACTAGTATTTCCTCCTGTTTCTATCATTTATAAGCTGCATTTAAACCCACCTGGTTCTGATGAGACTGGGGTAGGTTTTAACCAGGTAGTCAGAGATGTTCCTGTCCGTCAGGTCCAGCATCGTGTCCCCTGAGGTCTCAATTCGTTGGCGAGGGGGCAGGCCTCCGGCTCCGGCGGGACAGATGGGCATCATGGTGAGCTTGTTACTGGTGCTGCACTGGCAGGAAGGAGACGGGTTTCTGCGGTTCCACTCGGGACTCTGCAGGATGTTGCTGACCACGGGGGAGACGTCAGGATGCTCCCACTCTGATGTGCTGTTACTGCAGGGCATTCTGGGGGAAGAAAAGCAAAAAGCTGAAAGAAATCAGCATGAAAATATACGTATCCACGAGCAGCTGTCATCTTTGTCATGTTCAGCAGTGGTGGAGGAAGTAGCAGTACCACAGTATATGTATATGTAAATAAAAGCCCTTAATTCAAAGTACAAAAGTATTAGCATCAAGTTATACTTAAAGTAATAAAAGTACTCATTATGCAGAATGGACCATCTCAGAATATTAATTGATAATAATTGATGATGCATTAATATGTAAACATTACTAATGTAATTGCTGGTATCTTAATCTATAATCTATAATAAAACATAAGAATCTCTAAATTGTTCATTGCTGAATATTAGTTGTATTTTGCATTAATGTGAATCTGTAAAAAGTAACCAGTAACAAAAGCTGTTAGATAAACGTGGTGGAGTAAAAAGTACAATATTTCACTTTGGACTGCAGTGGAATAGAAGTGTAGAGTAGCATGAAATGGAAATACTACAGTACATGTACTTGATTACATTCCATGATGACAGCATTGGTTATTACATGTCTTTGGATTCATTCCTGTCACAGTCTTGACACTCACCCCAGTGGTTCTCCCTCCATGCAGCGTGTCCCCAGACCTGGTCTGTGCAGCAAGCGCTCTGTGAAGTGCTTCATTTTGGGGTCAAACGGTTGCTCGTTACTAAATAGGAAAGACAAAATGTAAAGAAAATCAGGTTAAAGCCACATATTAGCAACATAATCACGAGTCAGTCTCCACCTCGGTGTTCATGTGCAACATAACTGATGGTTCATCTAAAGAACATCAGCGTTTGTCCTGAGGCCTGACCTGAAGAAGGTGAACTGCTGTCCGTACATCCAGGGGCTCAGAGTCAGACTTGGATACTCTCCAAACGGAGGGACGATCATGGTGAAGACCAGAGCTACCAGGACAAAACTGGCAGGAAGGACGATCTAAAAAACCCAAAAACACATTTACAGTAAATAAAATGTACTTCAAGTACTAAAAGTCTCAATGCAGAAAGTCGTCCCGTTTTAGTTTTACTATTAACTTTGATATATCAGATTATCATGACTCACGCATTAATGTAAAAGCAGCAGCAAGATATTACTGAAGCAGAGCTCATTTTCAACTATTTTGTACAGGACTGCAACTAATTATTATCATTCTGGATTAATCTGATGGTGTTCTCCATCAGTCCATCGAGTGTTTGGTTTGTAAAAAAACTTTTTTTGTTAAAAAACAGTCTAAATGTCAAAGTATTAAAAAATATATTCAAATTATTACAACAAAAGGAGAAACAGCAAATCTTGACATTTATGAAGCCTGATATTTTTTTGTATTGAAAACAACTCATTACAAAAAAAGTTAGTCACACAGTCTCCCATGCTTTATGTTTTCCACTCCTACTAACAAATAAAACAGAGTGTGATCATTTGTTAATCCTTTTTGACATATAATTTCAAAAAGGATTAATGTACTTAATGTTTGACCTCACTAACTTCATTGAGTTTTGTAAATATCTGCTTATTCTTAATTTTATGCATGTTTCAAACGATTTGGAACAGGAGCAACAAAAGACTGGGAAAGTTGTGGAACGCTCCAGAAACACCTTGTCACTTGAGTTAAAATACAGTCATCAGCTTCCCAGAGCTCATTAAAGTGATAAAGAGTTATTCACACTCCTGCAGTCAGTCCGTGCATCACGTAATCCAACCTGTGCCACGAAGTCTTTCTGGCTTCTTATGGCGTGATGAAACCTCTTCACAAGCAGCGCATGGAACTGCTTCAGGATCAGAGCGGCCCCTTTCACCTGCCGGGAGCCCCTGCCCGCACTGCTGTCTGATGCACTGTGGTTAATGCCGTTAGTCTGCATCATGCCATTATGTTCTGCAATCAGAAAGAAAGCACACAGTGAAGCGCTGCACATAAACTACATGAGACAAAGGATTTGCTGGAGAGGCAGGGCCAGCAGGCTGGAGGAGCAGACCTGGGATCAGCAGTTCTACTGGCAAGGCACCAAACCTCACCTGAGCTTCCTGATTTTCTCCATGCAGCTGACAGATAATAAATGTGAGTAAATGAATCTGAAAGCACTGCAAGCAGGCAGAAAAAACTATTCTAACTGGAAGCAGAGCATTTCATGCAGACTCCAGACCTGAATCACTTAAACTGCTGGGAGTTGTTTGAGGCTTCCTATAATTAATGCCATTAAATTGCCAAATCCAGCCGATTCAATAAAAAGGCTCAAATTTCCAGAGTTCTGTTGGCTCTCGAGTCTCTGACCTTCATCGCCAACCGTGCTGTCGTTTTTCCTCCGCTGCAACATCCACTGCTCTAGAGGGCAGGAGTGAACGGGCGGCACACAAGACACAAACTGGAGGGTTAAAACTGACAAATGAGGCATTGCATCACATATAAACACGGCACAGGTTAAGCTAATGTTAGAGCCACGGAGGTGAGTGAGGGATTTCATAACAATGAGGGCGTAACAGCAACAGGTGTGAGGAAGCGCGCTGGAGAGACGCGGGGGCAACGGGTCAGAAATTCAATTCCAGGAAAA
The DNA here is from genome assembly GCF_017976325.1 of Chelmon rostratus. Classification (NCBI taxonomy): domain Eukaryota; kingdom Metazoa; phylum Chordata; class Actinopteri; order Chaetodontiformes; family Chaetodontidae; genus Chelmon; species Chelmon rostratus. The sequence goes on from NC_055669.1 coordinate 20,209,650, forward strand.
GGCCATGTGGACCATCGGTGGTGGTATTTACCAGCAGTGGTGGCATTATTCGCTGCTTCTCCGTCTGCTGTGACCTTTATGAATATCTGAAAAGAAAAAAAAAAGGGCTTAAACTTTAAAAAACTTTCCACGCGTTAAATGTGGGTTCTGCCTTTGAGTTCAGGAGGGAGTTTTTCATTTTGCTTTATTAAACTTGAAGATTCTATCAAGAAACACAACCCAGAAATGCAGTCAGATGTGAGAAACCTAGTTTACGGTGCTAAAATGGCCATTTTGACAATGAGGTTTGGTCTGTAGTTGTTTAAAGTAGCTTTTCTTGATTCTAGTCTAAAAGCCTGCCTTATTATGTATTGTTTCAAGATAATTAGACTAATTTATAGAAAATGTACTTATTTATTTGGCTTTTTATGCCTTTAGAATTGGGCATAAATAGTATATAGTCATTAAAGAAAGTTATAGAAATAAAGAAAACAAGACTTTAAGGATGCAGAAATGGAGTAATATTACTTTGCAGTGTACATTAGGTTAAATATTACAGAAGTGCTTATTTCCTGCTGTGGAATTATGCAAGTTATTATCAAAAATGAAAATAACTCATTCTATTTTACCGGACTATGGGTAGAAATCATGAAGCTGAAAAATCAGGGCTCATCATATCATCCAAACCTCCTAAACTGACAGCTGATGTTATACTCATGCAGCATCAGAGCACCACACAGTGTCCCCACCTCCTCCAGTGATGTATCGGAGATGCCGAAGCTGCTGAGGCCCATGTCAGCCAGCGTCTCCTCCAGCTCCCTGAACAGGCTGGCATACGCCCGGTGTTTGAAGCCCTTATTGGGCAGCAGGTAGGTCAGCTCCTGGCCGATCATCTCGATCAGCTTGGCTTCGGGGACGTGGTGGTGGATGAGGGCAGTGATGCTGTCTACATCCCCTGGGAGGAAGATCATCATTTATGGAGAATTAAGAGGTTCCCAAAAATAGCGCAGACCAAGAAAGAGACAAAGGAAGGGAAACTGCTAATTCTGCCACAAAAAAACAAACACGATTATTCCAGCGCTGAAATGAAGGAGCAAATCTGTGCTGGAATCGCTGCATCTCCAGTGTCCTCAGGCAGAATCAGCAGGAAAAGGCACGAGGGTCAATATCACCTCTAAATTATTCATGTGAAATCTGTGTCTGTTTTGCAACTTGAATTCACGAGAATATCAACCAGTGCACACACATACACACCCCTGCAGGTCTGCACTGCTGCACCTGTGAGGAGCGTCACTCACTTAAAGGCCCTGAAAAGCCTCTTCTCAGGCACTCTCTCTTATAATTGGACCAGTTTTTGGTTATTTCACATGGGAGATTCCTGCATTTGCATTTTTGTCTGTGATCTTCTAAGTGGTTTTAGATTCGATGTCACAATCTTTCAGGATTCAGAAATATTTGACGACAGCTGTGCTTGTTTTGCTTGTTTGCGTGTCAAGAAAACAAGATAAAACCACATCCACTCAGTCCAAATTAAGATGATTAGTTTCTGAGGGTTGCTCTCTCAGTAAATATTAACCAAGGATGTTTATTGACACTGTTGCTTGTTTAATCATGGCCTAATTCCCTGGTTTCTATCCCTCATTTAACCACTGCAGCTACATGCAGAACTTCAACCCTGATTCTAACCTGAACCTGAATCTGATTGAAAAATGAAGTTTTACTCCTTGCAGAGTTCTTCGAAGAAGCAAAATGTCCTCACTTTCCAAAAATGCCCTCACTCGCAGGGTCTAGATCTCAAGTTTTTCCTTCAGTAAGACAAAAAGTACAAGAGAACACAAACAGAGGAGGAGCAGCTCATGAGTATGCAGTTACAGTAAAACAGCAATATTTACCATCCAGGACTCTGTCTAGATGCTGGGACTGGTTTTGAGACTGCTCTTTGTATCGGGTACAGATGGAGCAGGAACAGGAGCAGTCTGAGGCACAGTCGCAATCGTTCTGATGGAAGCAGCAAAAGACAAGAACACCTTTAACGATTCAGAAAAAAAAAAAATCCTGCCAGAAAGCTGCAGTGGAGGAAAAGAGGGCGTTTCTCTTTCGTGTGTCTGTGTTTGAAAACCATGATGAAGGAGCAAACAGGCAGCAGAGCTAACACACATTATTAAACCTCACCTCCCTCTTCTTCAGATCCTTCATCCGGCGCACAAGCGTCAGATAGAAGCCGACTCCGAAGCAGTTCTTGAGGAAGAGGGGGGACCCGCAGCAGTGCAGCTCTCCTTTGGAGATGATGGCGATGCGGTCGCTCAGCAGGTCGGCCTCGTCCATGTGATGAGTGGACAGAATCACGGTCCGGCCTGTTAGAGGGTCCAGCTTTCAGTGCAGTGCTTTTTACATGCATGTCATCTGCATCAAAGGAGCACTTCAGCCTCTTCTTAATCAACAAAAAGTTATCAGAACTTTAAAGTGCCTTTGCCAGCAGATTATTGATTTCATGACTGCAATTCTTGCTTTTGTTGTAGCTGCGTGGCTGAATTTTTCCGTTTGATCAGTTCACTGCTTAATTCAAGTGCCTCAGGAGAGCTGTGAAGCTGCAGAGGGTCTGGTTTCATTCTTCAGCGTCTTCTTCTCAGCAGTAAAAAAAATGGACCCCCGGCGTCAAAATGTGCATTTCAGAGTGTGGATCTACCGTTTTCCTTCAGGGATCCCTTCATCCCTTATCACTGAGCAGACTGACGGCCCCTGACTAAGTGACATATTTTATGGATATTTCACATTATATTCAATGCATAACAGTAAGAGTACAGAACAGAACAGCTGATTAACTGTACAATTAACCCAGACAGTGAATAACTGCAGGACGTTTGTGTGAAACGAGCAGATTATTTCCTGTGAATGTTGCATCATATGATATTTTTAGGAGTCTTTTATCTTTTTTGTCTCTATCGTGTATTTTTAGATTTTTTAATAATCATGAACACTGAATAGGCTTCTTTTTTGACTGTTTTCTTTTCCCTGATGTGTGACCACTGCTCTATTCTCTAAAATAAATATAGAACTATGGTCTATTGTACATATTTCTTATTTAAGTTTTCTTAAACCTTAAACACCTTTTAAAATCAAGAGGACCTCTCGACCCCCCTATGAAGCTTTGGCAACCCCTAGTGGAGGATGGGACCCCCAGGTTGGGACCCAGTGATCTACAGAGGTTAAATGTTTACCATAATGGGTTAAAAGAGACATTTTTACCAGCTCTGTATTTCAGTAGGAGGTCCCAAATGGATCTCCTGGAGTAGGGGTCCACTCCCGAGGTGGGTTCGTCCAAGATCACGACCCTCGACCCTCCAACAAACGCCATGGCAACCGACAGCTTCCTCTGCATACCACCTGTGGGGTGCGCGAGAGGCAGCCGTTCAGAGCGGAAGCGACGATGAAGGAGTGGATTAAATTCTCACCCTCTCTCTCTTTAAAAGACGCTGAGGAACAAGTGGTTCACCTGAAAGGTTCTGAGCCTCGTCGTCTCTCTTGTGAGGCAGCCCAAGGTCCACCAGCATGTCCTCGACCTCCCTCTCTGCCTCGGCCTGCGTCCGACCCTTCAGCAGCGAGTAGAACAGGATGTGCTCCTCCACTGTGAGGCTGGAACAAAAGCAGGGCAGCGGTTATATAAAGCAATTTACAGAGTGTGAAAATGTTGTTTTGACAAGTTTTTTTGAACGCAGGATGATGAAGTAAATCATTAACTCTTTCTGCTTTCTGCAGCTGCTGTCCAAGCCTGTGTGTTTGATTTTTGGAGAATGTGCACTGATTTTAATAAAGTCTGTCCGGCTCTTTTTCGCTGCATAACCTGAAAACACTAACTGACTCCAGGCCTGTAACTCACTGTTTGAAGAGGATGTTGTACTGAGGGCACATCCCCATAGATGAGCGGATGATGTCCATGTCGGTCCGAATGTCTCTTCCATTAATGTAGGCTGTGCCAGATGTCGGAGGGAACAGGCCAGTCAGGATGGACCTGGGCAGACCAGAACAACATACAATACCAATAAAACTTTGCACTGGGTTCTCATGAGGGATCCCCCAGAAGGGTTATTTGAATCTCTATAAAAGGCTATAAAGTAGTGCCTAAGAGAAAATATCTGATTTAAAGGAATATGAAACACTTGATAATCATTCAAATGAAGAATTATTGATAGGAGATCCTCGTCTGTAAAGAGGCTGCTTTTACACATTCAATTTTCTGAGTTTACGTCTTCTGAAACCGAACCGTTACTCTGCTTCAAAGTTAAAGAGTCTGATTTCATCTTACATGGTAGTGGTCTTTCCAGCCCCATTGTGCCCCAGGAAGGATGTGATCTGGCCCTCGTAGAAATTGATGCTGAGACAGTTGACGGCCGGGCGGGAGCTCCCGTCATACACCTTCATCAGGTCCTGAATCTGCACCCCCAACACCAGGCCCAGTGGGTCGGACTCAAAGAACAGCTGACCTGCGCGAGGAAACAGACCCAAAAAAGAGTTAGCACTTAAACTTTAACTCATATGAAGGATCGCACAGTAGATTTGCCTCCAATATCAAAATGTTTTAGTCCACCAGTCTACTAAATATCCCTTTTGCTTTTTTACAATAGCTTAACTGAGTTCTGGTGCAACCAACAACAGAAACGTTGCAGATAAACTTTCTGATCAGTGCCGTTCCCTCTGTCTTGCATATACAGGTGTGATGTGTTACCCTGCCTGTCCACCAGATGTCCTCAGTGTGTTCCCAACATCCATTGTCTATGACCACATGTCCTTTGCAGGGTCGTGGGTGGCTGGAGGTGATTCCAGCTGACACAGATCGGCATTCATGCTCACATTAACACCTACGGGCAATTTAGACTCGCCAATTAACCTGCAGGTCGTTGTGGCGCCTAGATGAAACCCACGCGGACACAAACTCTCCACAGAAAGCCGGCCAGCGGGGCGGGCTGGCTCCTGGGTTTCAGTGTCTGTCTTTGTGTCCTCACCCTCCGTCCCTGAGTCCTGGCCCTCCTCCTCCTGGTTTGGAGTGTCCTCTTGTCGTCTCAGCAGCTCCCTCTCTCTCTCCAGGCGATCCCTCTTACTTTGGTGCTTGCAGGTTTTCCTGCTGGCTGAACCGTTACAGGTGTACGTCTCTGGTGTGCACCTGCTCTCGGCGTCCTTCTGCATGATGTCTGGTTCAGGTTTCTCAGGATCTGAGGAAGACAGATCGCAGAGCCACTTCCGGGTTAGTTAGGCATGAGTCTCTTGGCTGAGGAGAACCTGCATGGAAATGTGAGCCCTGCTTACATGTTTTTATTTATTTGCTTATTGCTTTACTGCTGATGTTTATGGAATATGATGGTTGGCCGGGGTGAATTATGGTTCAGGCTCTTCTTCATGGAGAGGACCTGGTTTCAGACCCTGTGCTGACCCACTAAAATGTCTTCTACTGAGATGTTGATTCAGTTCCTGCTCCAGGAGGGCTGGAGCGGGAGACGGAGAATATATATTGACCTTTCCAATACAACCGCAATCCCAGGAGGAATTAGAAGCTTTTCCTGGGAGCAACTGGTTTTGAGGTAAAAAATAAGAGGAGCATTCACTTCTCCCACTCAGGTTTTCACTTTCAAACCTGAGTGAAGCCACAAACCTCCAGGCTGCTCCTCAATTACGAGGCATGTAAGTGACACTAACCTGGATTATCCATTTCTCTGTGTGAGGGTGCAGGGTTTTGCCAGTATGAGGGCTGGAACGGGAAGTAGAGTGGTCGACCAATGCCATACTGTCCTGTGAGGGAGAAATTTGATTGAATTTAACGGTCTAGTAAAATTATAGTAGCTACAAAGGGGTAAAATACTGTGCAAAGTAAATCATACAGTATATTAGCAGCCAAACCTGGGAACACATTATCCAGATACCAGGCCAGGACGGCGTAGAGGACCGCATCAAACATCATCATGAAGATGGAGGTGAGGAAGGAGTAGGTGTCTTTCTCTAACGGGCTGGTCTGGATGTTGTCCCACTGCAGACCCAAACCCTGCTCCTCATACCGAGACAGGTACTCTGTGCCAAAGCCAAAAGCCACTGGAGACAGCAAGCTCTGGAGAAGCAGAATATATACATAAAGAAATGGTGCTGCAAAATTTAATGACTAAAGATTCAATTTATCAATGAAAACACCTTTACATGGACATGTGTAACAATATATTCCTCTGTCAGGGGTGATGCTACCTTAGTGCTTGTACTGTTGCACTACTTAGAGAAGACAGATGCATTATTATGTCTGCTCTCCCTTCAAAACTTAAGAAATTAGATTAAATCCTCACTTCACTTGCAGTGCTTGTAAACAGTTAAAGGAGCAGACATACAGCAGCCAGCTTCATGTTCCTGGTGATGCGGTCCTGCCAGGCAAAGCAGAGGATGTGCGGCAGGTAGAGGGTGAAGTAGATGATGCCGCTGCAGGCGGCTGCCAGGTTGGCCTTGTTGAAGAACACGCTCATCAGGAAACACTGCATGATGGTGGCGACGGTGAACGTCAGCAGGAAGAAGAAGACGAGGATGGGGTTGCTGTAATTCAGCACCTTTCCACCCTGAGAGGAAAGAAAGATATGAAGTGGGATTTTCTCCAGTGCAGCCATTGGCTGTGTGAGTAAATCAATTCTCTCAATGAATAGAGCTTTTTAAAATCAGCCACAAGAGGGCAGCAATACATGCCACAAAACCTGCAAATAAAGCTCGACCCTCTGCCAACACGGCCTCCTTCTCCTTCCCACTCCCCCTCACCATGATGATGGAGGTGAGCAGCGCCGTGCTCGCAGTCATCATAACGAAGCTGTCGATGAAGCACGTGTACCACATGACTCCGTTGTCGACCCCCATGGCTTTGAGAGTCTCCTTGAGGCGCAGCTCCTTCTCCAGCACAATGCTCTTCACAGTCATGGACACGGAGTAGATCCAGGCCAGCACCATGAACAGGGGGAAGCAGCGGTTCAGTGTGATCATGAAGCTGAGAGGAGAAGAGAGGAGGGCGAGTGAGGACATGACCCCGAGGCCGGACTGAGAAACCTCATAAAACCCATGAGAAAGCTGCCTCTTGATGACCTGCTGCTACTCTCTATATAGAAATATACAGGAACGTTAACCTCTAAATGATCTCAGTTGATAACCCTCTTTTAGAAAGAAGGTTGTGAGGACGTTTCAGAGAAGGTGGGTTTAAGGGAGGAAACTTAAAGCCACTATGAGTAGGATTTGAAAATTTCCGACTTTGGAACCACCTGGTGGTAATATCAAAAATAACACTTTGATAGACAAGTTATGCTGCCACCCACCCAGAGACACTGAAAACAGCACATAGACTTCAACATTTCACACCTTATGGCAGCAAGATTATTTTAAGGACTCTGTAATCACATTAAAATTATACACATCATGGCTTTAACATGTGAAATTGTACAAAAAACAAACTCTGTTTGTGCAGTAACTTGAGACACTGACGTGTCCAATAAAGCAAGTCAAGCAGTCGATCGATGAGTCTAAATCAATCAATAAATTATAACTTTACACAAACAGAAAAGTGCATAAATGTGCCCTAAATAAATAAAAATAGATTCAAACAAAAGGAGTGTGTTCTGTGTCTGTTCAGTCTGCGCTCGAGGTTCAGTTTCACATCAAAGTAATGTTGCTTGTCAGTGTGGAGGATGGACTGAATAGTGCGATGGCTTGAATAAAAGTACTTATGGCTGATTTATGTTATTCAATTTTAGGTACACGTATGAACCTCATGAAGTTTGTTAGCATTGAAATGTTGAATTACCCAAACAAACCATCTGTACATGAGACAGTGCAGCGATTTTTCACTTTTATTCAGCTATTGTCGTCTTTCACCATCAGTCATGCAGAAGATTTTTCCTTTCCTGACTTCTATACAGACTATAACTCTGATCCTTTTAACTGATCATTATCAGAGCAACAACAGTGGCAGATTGAGCCAATGCTCAGCTTCATCCATGCTGAAGGTGTTCTGTATTTGCAGTCACGGGAGTATTATTCGGATAAATCCTGCAGCGAGCTTTGTACTCACAGGTCGTCTACGTAGCACGGGTACGGCATCTGCTGGATGTAGACGCCGAGCGGCCAGTCGTTGCCCGTGTGAAGCTTGATGATGCCATGTTCAATCATGTCCTGCAGATAGGCGAAGCCTCCCCAGACGTACCTCTGGTCCTCCATGGGGTCTGCTCTGGGGCCGGGGTCCCAGTACCTGACAGAGGAAGCAGAACGACGGAGGCGGCCGTTGGTTAAAATGTGACCATAAGATCATTCATCACACACACGGTTAAATAAACGGTTTATTTAAGCTTGTTTTTGTTGTTGTATGAAATAATCCCGGCCATTCACAGTCATTGCAATAATAAAACATCCTGAAGCCAAAGTCTCTGAAGACACACAAACCACATGTGCACCGCTTTTACTTAAGCGGATAAGCCCGACGCAAAGCCTTTTTACAATCTGATTACTCAATTGTATACAGGCAGGAGTCCCACTGGGTCCATTACAGCCTGTTGGTGTGCTGTAAACAGCTAAAACTGCGTGTTCACCCCTGAGGCTGTTGACATACTGTCTGTTTATGAATGGGAGATCAAAGGCAAAGGGAAAATGTCTGCGCAGAGCCTCACACGGGAGGATGAAAGGGCAGGTATCGAGTTAATATGGAACCACAGAGAGACTCTGGAAAACACACTGAGGCCGGCTCGAGAGGTTTTTCTTTTTGCTCCTCTGAAGAATGTGACAAATCCAAATAAATTGGCTCATTAATACGGCGGTAACAACCCGAAAAAGCGAAGGAACGGTAGGTTGTCGGGCTGATTTGGGAGTCCAAGCAACTCCTGTGGCTATGTATAGCAGTCAGCTGCAGTGATATGTAATGGAAAGTCCCGATGTTTAGCCCCTTTTTCCTCTGATAGTAAAATGTTTAAACTTCTCTGGGTGATAAATTAACTTCCATCAGTGCTTTGGAGACTGCAGCCTTGAAAGGGCCGGGGATGAGTATCTGAGTGGAAAAAGACCTCTCACACAGTCGCTCAAATGAAACAATATGAGGTTGGACGGGAGGATTTGATGGAGCTGCTCAAAGATCTTTACCAGCTTGTGACGAGGAGTCAAAAGTAGGCGCTTTATTTTTTAGGGGTCACAAGTAAAAACCTGCACAGTCCTTGTATTAAAACATCAGTCCACACAGCCGCCACTGACCTGTCCTTGATCTTGTTGGTCCGCTCCACTGCGTCAATGTCCATGCGGATCTTGTACTTGACGTGCGGGGGTACGCTTGTGGTCCAGGGATACATGTCCACGAAGACCACACCGGCCCAAAACTTGTTCTCCTCCAGCAGGTACAAGGCCTGATGGGTCATCTGGGACTCGTCCGTGTAAGCCACAAACTTATCCAGGTTGATGCACTTTAACGAGAGGAGAGAAGAGCGCTTGATTTGCCTTCCTCTGTTAGCACATCTCTGTGTTGCTGTTTAGATTTTTTCCCTTTTCCTTGTTTTTGTAACTAATTGATGTCACTGTGTGTGAAGGTTGGCCCTCCATGATCTCTGAGTTTAAATGAAGGTTGAATGAGTGTGTGTTCATGCATTGTAAATGATGTGTGTGTGTGCAAAGATTTTGCAGCTCGTCAGAACTCATGTGAAACTGAAACCATGACGGTGTGTGAGTGAGTGTCCCGCTCTAATTGATTGTGTATTGGATTAGGTGATATGTGGCATTTGGTGTTGAACCTCAGTACTGCTTTCATTCCTCCGCTGTCAGACTGTACAACTCCAATGTATACCTATTATATGCAATAACCTCTATTCTTCTCTGATTATAAACATCCAAATCCACTACTGCAGGGCAAAAGTCACTTTAAACTTTAACAGTTGTAATTTTTTGCTCTGTTTGTTCTTATTTGCACCTTTATTGTTCTTGTTCTTTCTATTGTTCTTATTTGCACCCTTATTGTTCCTATTGTTGTTCCCAGTTTTCTCCATTTGTGGCTAATGGCTCTGACAGTGGTTCACTGGAGCCCCAGAGCCTTGGAAATGGCTTTGTAAACCTTTTCCAGACTGATAGATTTCAGTCACTTTTTTTTCTAATTTCTTCTTGAATTTCTTTGGATCGTGGCATGATGCGTTTGTTCTTGAGATTTTGTAGCCTACTTCACTTTGTCTAACAGATTCATTCGATTCATTTAAGTGATTTCTTGATTCAACAAAGGTGGTGGCAATCAGGTTTGGGTGTGACCTGTGAAATTGAACTCAGCTTTCCCAAAACTGTGGTTAGTCAAGGGGGGGGGGGGGGGAATTACTTTTTCACATAGGGTGAGATAGGTTTTTATTTTTTCCCCCCTTGGTAAACAAAATCTTCATTTAGAAACTGCATTTTATATATTCTTGGGTTGTCTCTGTGTGATATTAAAATTGGTTTGATGAACTGAAACCATTGCGAGTGATAAATGTGCAAAAAACACAGAAATCAGGAAGGGGGCAAATACTTTTTCACAGCACTGTACATATATGTGTGTGTGTATATATATGTATATATATGTGTGTGTGTGTGTGTGTGTATATATGTATATATATGTAATATTTTTACACTCACTACGCTATTAACATACTGTATAATAGAGGAAGTACTGGCACAGTGATGCAGTAAACCAGTGAACTAAACAATGAGATCAACAAGGAAAGAGAGAAGCTATCTTCTTCTGTTGCAGTAACGCTGATGCAGTCATGCAGGTTTTGTAGAAAATGTGTTTCTATTACTCAAAATAGGGTAATGACAAAGGTGTAATTGAGAGTCTGTACATAAACTCATATTTGTGTTGTATTGGCATCAGGAAATGCTCAAACGAGCCTGCCCTCTAGATTATGTGCAATTCTGTGAATTTCCATTTGCTCTCAGCAGAACCATCTTTCACTGAGGCGATCTGGTGACATGGGAAAATCTGAGTGAGTACATTCATTCTGCAGCAACACACACACACACACACACACAAATGTATGAAAGCAAATGCATGCACTTGTACATTTACTAAACATACACCGTCACACACGTTGTGCTCCAGAGCTCTCACACACACACTGTCCCTGTGTGAAACTCCCACCCTGCACACACACTGCTCTCCACCCCTGTGTACACCATGTCTAATGGCTCCATTCACATTACTGTACAATACCCTGAGAGCGCTCAAAGAAAGGCGAGAGACCACTTCCCATTCATCTTTATGGGGGCCATACACTCACAACACAATAATGTTCGCTCAGAGATGGGCTGAGAAGAAAGACCCTCGCTGATACACATGTTCCAATGGGATTTCAGTGTGAGAAACATACCCCTGACAGAGTGAGGTGACCTAATGCTAACTGCAGCACTTATCCTATGGCCCAATGCTAGCTGACAGCTATGTCTAATTGGCTAAACCGCCTGGGTTTGTTTGTGGGGCTCTGAAGGGTCTTGAGGCTGCACTCGGAGACAAAGGACAGATTGAGATGCCTGCACTGATAGGGCTCTCTCCAGAACTGCAGCCCCTGCCCCCTTTAAATCAGTCGGGGGGGAAGGCGTGAGGGATGGATAGAGTGATTTGCTCCTCTTTTATTTTGCAGGCGTAAGGGTCTGCTTCAATGCGGGGCCATACACTAAAACAGCAGTGAGCTCATTGGGGGGGGTGACTCACTCCCACCTACTCTCCACTTTATCACTGGCTCCACAATGGAGGCGAAGATGGGGGGGTGACAGGAGGCTTGTTCTCCCCACCTTTCAGCCTCCTGGACGGGAGAGCGGCTCTATAGCCGTGCTAAGTGGTCTGCTCCGTCTCAAAGGGGCCTGGCTGCAGTCTCCTGGGAGCAGACCTGGAAGACTGATGCACCTGTCTGGACAACCGAGAGCCGGTCTGACAAAAGGGCTGAACTCCTCGTCCTGGGAATGTGCAACACTGTGCAAATAGTGACTGGGGCAAAGGGGAAAAACAGCATTCTGAGACAAAACAAAGGCTAACTTATGTGTCTCACCTCTCCATACTGGTTGAACATGCGTATGATCTGGTCCGTGACGTTGAAAACGTTCCTCCAGTCGAAGCGGGGCATGCCCGCCTCCCTCCACCCATCTGGACCGTTGTACAGGAAGTTGAGAATGTCCTTGGTGGTGAAGTTCGTGTCTCGCAGACTGTCGTCCATGAAGCTCGTCACTGTCGGGTTCCTCAGGGTGTCCTGCAGTGATTCAGACACAAGTATGGTTGATGTGCGTCATACGAACACATTACATAAGCAAGCATTTGGTTGGCTGACAAGTGGATTAAGGAATATGAAAACTATGCGCTGTGCGGCAAACTTTGGGGTTCAAGTTTCTCAAATTGAATGTATTTTAATGCAGCTTTGAGAGGAGGTTCAAACTGAATGCTAGTTGTGTTGAAGCTGCCAAACTTTCCACCCTGATTGGATGAATCACCACAAATGGGAAGAGCGACCAGCTTGCATCAAGTTTGTCACCCAAATCTGACTTAAATCCATCTCACTGATTGGCTTCCACACCTCTGCTGCCTATTGCTTCTGACGCAAGCACTTCTTTTGAATTAGAGCACAAACCTCCATTCGCTTTCTGATGCTTACTGATGGTGGCACTTCTGTTGGATATGCACATATAGTGCATTAGAATTCAGTGTTTGAGCAGCAAAATTATGCTCAGGCAGCACTGCGTGTGTGTGTGTGTGTGTGTGTGTGTGTGTGTGTGTGTGTGTGTGCGCAGTGTTCACACCCTGATCATGTTCATCTGGACGCTCTCCTGGAAGAAAGCCCAGAGCTGAGGTCCCAGCTCCTCCCAGGCCTTGGCCATGTTCTGCAGCCTCTCTAACTCCTCAAATGTGGTGTTGGCCTGCGACACACACGTAAGCATGATATCAAGTCAATGCATGCTGATGTGAAGCTCACAGAGGGACATTCATATTGACAGACTCTGATTCTCTTTTACTCGTTTATGAACAGTGTCAGACAGTTAGCAGCAGTGCCCCCCCTCCCCGATCCATCCGCCCTGCTTTGCTTCGGTGGTCAGCTCATTCCTAAGGAGGGTGGGGGCTTCGGGCGCATATAAACAGATACTGAGAGTGGCGAAAGAAATGGAGAAGGAGAGGAAAACGTGAGCGGAGAGGCAGGGGGAGAGGTGAGGGGTCGGGCTGGAGGTGGCCTCCCTTACACTCTTTAATATCTTGCGGACGGCAGGGGAGTCGGGGGTGTACAGGATCTTTCCCATCAGCAGGGGCTTGACTGAATTCCACACAATTTTTGTAACAGGGTTGGACTCCAGGGTTTGCATCAGGGCGTTGCAGAAGGGAGCTGAGAGTGAAAGAATCACACAAACAGGGAGATTAGAAGGAGAACAGACTCGAGATCGACTCTTCAAAACACACAGAGCACTTGGTTATATCCTCCTGATCTGCGATCAATTAACTTATTAGCAGTCGTTCATGTTAATCTTTCATCTTGCAACATTTCAGTTTAGTTTCTAAACAAAACAATAAAAACTTAATAGACTGATTTGATATAAAGAAGGGTTTGAGCTGGTCAGACTATGAAACCTAAACGAGCTCATGAAGGTGTTTCCTACGAAGACAAAGCAGACTGTATCTATGGTATGCATGTGTTAGTATGTAGTACATAGACTATAGAACTGGGACTTTCACAGTCCAGCAGTTCTTCACTTACTGGTGGAGTCGTCATAGACGTAGTTGTGGCTCTTGGTGCCGTTGACCCCCAGAAACACCTTGTAGTTGTTGTCCTCATACCAGTTGAAGGACAGGACCCGGGAGCCACCTCCCTCGGGGTATCCACAGAAGAGGCTCGACACGCTGGCCATGAGCTGGGTGAATGAGGAGGGACCCCCGGCTTGAAACAGAGAGGACGCCGCCTTCAGGAGCTCCTGAGAGCTCTCCCGCTCCATCAGCTGTAGGAGTCATACAGAGGGCCGGTTTAAAAGGGATGCTCCCAGTGGTCCACGGTACAGGACAGTGAACCCTGCTTCTGCCTCCTTCACCTGTCCAGTGTGTGTCACTGATTTACGTGGAGCATTTTGAATTTTCAGTTTTAAAACATGGGAAGAACTAAGACAGAAAGCATTAGCCTGCTAGCATGCTAACCCTATGCATACAGGTGCTTTGAGCTTAATGCTAATGTCGGCATGCTAACATGCTCATAACAATGATACCACACTGATGTTCAGCATGTACAGTGTCTACCATGTTCATCAACGGGATGCAAAAATGTGCTAATTAGCATTAAAGACAAACCACAATGGTGGTGGTGCTTCCAAAAGCTGCTGAGATATTTCAGTCCGACAGAGCGGTGGTCTCATACAAGTGGTGGTCTGACTGACAGGCCGACACGCAGATCACATGGTCAAAAACAGCCACTTCAAATGCCTAACTCTTGAGATCAAGTAGACGTTATTTTACAGTTAGAAATGGTTAATAACGTGTGATAAATTGTAACCAGCGGGGGTCACGTGACCCTCAGAGGTACCCAGACTCGCCCCGACTTTCCTGACATTTGACTCATGTCTGGTCATTATGTTGCCGATCAGAGCCGAATCTCACTCCACCTTCAACAGGACGAGGGAACGTTCAGTATTGCTATAAAGCGTAAATAATTAGCTTTGAGCTATTTGACCTTTTGCCAGATAATTATTCACAAGCTGGAGATATTTATGTCCCTCTTATTCATTCATACTGTGTGAACTGCGCAACATAAACCATCACTGGAAAACAATAGTTTGAAAGATAAGCAAACAGGCTTCACATGACGAGGACAGTCGCAGGGCGGACTAAATATCCTCCTATTGATAGAGCAAAAATAGCTTCATCCAAGTGTATTTCTCCGCGGCGTGGATCACTTCCTTTCTAAAAAATGGGGAGCAGGCTGCCGGTAATAAGAGTTTGAGTGGATACTAACACAGAAGAATAATGAATGAAATCAAGCTAAAATGCCCTCAAATGGGATAAACTACAGTTTCAGATCTTCAGATGAGCTCATAAGGGATCAGGTTTTAGGTGGAGTTGAGTTCTTCCAGGAATATTTCTTTATGAGCCTTCATCTTTATGAGCAGAGCTCCACAATCCTCTTAAATGTAGATATGTTGCAACACTGATAATCAAACTGGTTTCAGATTGAAAATGACTCATTGCTTTTGCATGCCCCTCTCTCCCCCCCACCCACTCGCAGCAGCATGATTCGTGTGAACATACACACACACAACGACACACCCCTGATTTATTTCACTCCCTTTTCCTCCTTTTTCTTATTTATCAATTCACACAATCTCACACTCCAAACTGAGAGGAAGGAGAGGTGGGTAATGAGAGCATTTGGCTCGACTTTCTGTCACCACGGTGATACGAAGGTCCCACCTACAGGATGTGTCACCTAAAAGGAATGTCTCCCTCGGCCCCTCGGCCTCCCCCCGGCCGCCCTCCGTCTCCCACACCCTGGCTAAGGTGCTGATGGGACACACCCCCAGGGACACACGGCGAACATGCCAAAACACACAATACAACCCCCGTCATTCTGTCTGTGCTCTGTGTCTGTGTGTGTGCTGATAATATACGAGATGATATCACTGAACTGATTAATATGCAGATTATTTTCTCTAATATCTGGTCTGTAACATGTCGGAAAATAGTCAAATATGTCAACCATCATTTCCTGAAGACAGAGGTGGTGTCTTCAAGTTGCACATTAATCTATTATCACAACAGTTGCAGATTATTTTAGTGTAGATCAACAAACCGATTGCTCCAGAAAAACCACTTAATGGTCCTCGCGGTGAGACTCCAGGTCAAAATCACCTTCAAACATTAACCTTTAAAGTGGAAATATGACCATTTACAAATGCATAAAGAAACTCCCTCTGCTGATTAAGTTCATGTGATTTGATTGAAAGCTCCAGAAAAGTGACTAAAGAGACCACCAGAAGAGAACATTCTATTGTCTATTCTATTCATCTACTCTATTTATTCTATTGTATTGTGTTTAATTATGATTTTTATTCCATGAGGATAACATCAATAAGGCAATAGAGAAACATGCACAACCATACATGTGCATGCCATGTGACCACAGTCTGCATGTGCATGAACACACACACACACACACACACACACACACACACACACACACACACACACACACACAATAATGCACATACACACATACACGAGCAGCACTTGTAAAGCACACATGCAGGCTGTAGCACACACATGTACAACCCCCAGTGTCGAGTCCATCACTCAGCCTCCTCCTCTGTGAGCGACCCCAAACAGGGAGCAGCGGAAGAGGCGAGTTTCCTGCAGGACTAAAAATACTGGTTGCCTCTGATCGTGCAGAAGCGAAGAGGAGGAGAAGGGAGGAGAGGAGCAAGGAGTGGAGAGGGAGAGGACGGACTCACAAGTTGGAGTTTCTCCGACACCGCCTTAAGAACCCGGCCCCAGAAGTGCAGGTCAATCCCTTCGGAGCTGCTGTCCATAACCTGAGGCATCTGTGGGGAGACACAGTCACAAGATGCATCAGTCAGCAGAACAACAGTGGCTTCAAAGTGAGATGAATACAGATAAAATGAGACTAAACACAGTCTGCCCTTTGTTCTTCTGTATGACGGGACCAGAACTGCTCTTTTGAGATCATGTCCCGTGACACCCTTTGACAAATAAACACATTCATAGCAAGAAACCAGTTACAGCAGCCCTGAAGTGCTGCAAACAGAGTACTTCCAAGAAATGGCTTTTTTTTATTGGCTCTGCATTCATGGTGGAACTGAACCTCCATCAAATTTGATTGTACAATACGTAAACCAGCTGACATTATTCCCCTAAACCTTCTTCTGCATCTTACTGAGAAAGCATTAGCAGTAGGTGTCAGAAAAGGTCCAGGTCAGGGCAGAGTGCTGAGGGCCACGGAAAAGCCGAACACACACATATGATATCCTTCCTCTCGCATTCCTCGCACTTGCATTTCAATGAACGAAGGAAGGAGGGAGGCGGCGCGGGGGAAAGAGAGAAAGCGAGGGGTTAGGAAGGAAGAAGGGAGTCAGGAGCGTGATGACGAGAGGAAAGTTGGTACAAGGCAGAGGTCACTGTGGTAATGGGCTTTGAACTTAACAGAGCTAATGGGTTAAAGGCAGAGATCCCCGCTAAGATGCTAAAGCACTACTAGTGCAAAGTAAACACTGCTTATATGCAAGAAACTGTCATATTTGTCTGATTTTCACTGAACCACGACCTCAGAGTGCTGTGAAGTCATTTTGTCCGCATTCTACGAGGGCGCATTTGGGCCATTGCAGGTCAAAAAAGTCAGGATATAGACTGACTTTCTCTAAGCACCATTACCTCTAACCAACTTCCTGTGTCTATGAAAAGAATTCCACGTTGAAGTTGGATTTAGCAAGAAGGAAATAGTCCTGATTTTAGCCCAGGATCACCATAGTAACGTAAGGATCTGGACTTTGAAGAGAGCTACAGAGGCCCTAACTTGCTGTACATATTGCTTATTAAATATTTTTAATTCCATTATTAAATATTGTGCTTGCTTGCCGGTGGTTGGTGGGATCCTACACAAACATTCAAATATCTGCCCAAATTAGAACAGCTCCAAATGGGCGGGGCTCCACTGGAAAAAGGTGATGTCACATACTGCTGTGCACCAATCAGAGTTCAGCAACATTCAAATGCGAGTCTGATGACAGGTGGAAGGTTGTCAGTCAAAAATCTAACCAAACCAAACCTGCAATTAATGATTAAGCTGGTTATTTAATCATGGATCTAATGTTATAAAGAGACACTTTTAGGAGTTTAAAATTTGATTTCAAATTAACTTTTATCAGTTATTGAAGTAAAGTTCTGTCTTGGAGAACTACTGTTAAAGTGTAATCATCCTTTTAATATTTTCTTAGTTAATGAAGTTAATTTTTGCATTCTTACAATATAATATATTTTATATGATATTTAATATTATATAGCTCCAGCCCCACAGGTATAAATAATGATTATATATTTACTGCAATCAAAGAAAGGGAAGAAACAACATGCAGGAAAGCGAAATCATAGCAAGAAAATAATCTCAAGAGGGTTTTGTTAGAGATACTAAATATGCTAAAATATTCCAGATAAGAAAACAAAATGAGAACCGATTAAATAACTTTATAGTCAAGCGAATGCTGTCACGCGCGACACTGTGACCCCGTCATTCTCTTTACAGGCTTTCTAGCAGCCAGGTGTGCTGGCAGGTATGTTGATTGAACTCTTTAGCACATGTTGGTATTTATACACGATGCAGCTTCACATCTTCTAGAATACCTCACAGGTTGTAGGCGGAGTCCAGCTAAGCCCATTAGAGAAGCAGGCCAAGAGGGATAATACCACGCCAACTGCCTGAGCCAATCACCTGACTCACTCAGGCTCAACACACATATAGAGGAAACTGCAGGGTGTCAAGGGGAAAAAGTTTAAATATAGTACAGTTTGTTGATGCAGCTGCTTTCCTTTAATGCTACTTAGATTTTCTTTATTATTCTGTAAAATATGCTGAGATAGCTCCACTTCTGAGGGGGAGAATATCCCACAAATATATACAAATGAATGACAAATAAAATGGCTTTTTCTCTCATTAAAACGATGATCTGTGACTCATGGCTGTTCTGCCTCCTACATGTGTCTTGCTTTCTGTAAACACATGAGAAAACATTTTGAAACAGAGCTCCCAGTTTATCCTGAGAGCCAATCTGAAGCAGCAACTGAGTAAAGCGGTCTGACAGAGTCACCTGTAAGGTAGAATGAGCCACTAGGCCTCACATACAGTCCCGGCATCACCACCAGCTCTACGTGGAACAATGAGTCGTCATCAGTTCACAACAAAAAAAGAGCAAAAAGCAGCACAGACGTCTCTGCAGTCACAAGGAATGATAGCTGGAGCTGTTATGGCTAACCTGCAGAGACTGTATCACAGTCTCAACGTGGCTAATGCAGCTAATTTGCTGTTGTGAAAAGGTCCAGCAGAGTATTTCCAGACCAGGTGGGTAAAACAGGGTGAAGGTGAAGGTGAGTGGGGCATACCTTCCCCTCCATCAGCCACTTCTGCTAAGTGCGCTGCTGTATTTGCAGCTGTTAAAGGCTCAAAGCCAACAGAATTAACAGGCTGGCTTAAATTACATGCATGGATTCATACTCATACTACATATTTAACCGTCCATCTGCATCCTCTCCGCATATATTTCACAGTATTTCACAGTGTCATTAAATATATGAATGAATGTGTGTCCTTAAAGGATTAGTCTGGTCATATTTCACATGTTTCTCATAGTCAACAAATCCCATTAAAATGCCTTACACACCGTCCCACTGTCAGAAATAATCGCTAAAGCACCAAATGTGTATTAATTTGCCACTTAAAGTCCTCTAGAAATGCACAGTTTACTCCTGTTAAAATCACCTTTGCTGAAAACTACAGTGCCCAGCTGTTTTAGGAAATTGTGAAATCAGAAATATAGAATAACCATCTTTATCCTTAAAAATGCTGTGATGGAAATAAACGAGTGTGGAAAATGAGTCCCTGCTGGCTGGAAGTCTGGCACAACGTTAAAGTTTAATAACCTTTGAACATCAGTGGAATAGCTGCCACACCACCATCTCTGTGACATAAGTGAATTCACTGTAAACAAATGAGGCAACAGGTCTGGCCGTCACTGCCAGGACAGGAAGAGGGACATCATTTTTTTAACAAACGCAGCCTAATGAGCAACGTGCCAACAGGAGAAAAAACAAAACAAATTTCCAAAATAACAGTGTCAGCGTTCAAACAGGGAGGAAAGAATGGACATGAGGCCCAACATCCACTTTTAACAGCAAGAAATGACGGTCATCATAATAATAATATGATAACGGGATAATAAAGGAACGTCTGAATATAAAATGAATTCATGATGTGCCGCTTTGAAACAACTCACCAGTTTGAAGATTTTGAAGAAGTCCAGATTCGCATAGAGGATGTCCTCTATCTTCTGAAGCCTCTGCTGGCTCAGGGCACACATGGCGTTGCGGACCCCGTGGAGGCCCATGCGGCTGGGGAAGATGATGAAGCGCTCCAGCAGCGCCTGGCTGCAGGCTATGTCTTTGAGCTGCAGGTCTGGGATGCCAAAAGCAAACTGGAGAACATGAAAAAGAGAGACAAATATCATCACAATGGCCGCCATTTATTTTAAACCACAATATGCAGGATCTTCAACACTGATAAACTATTATCAGTCGAGGCTGCAGCTTTTTCCAGCTCATCCCTCCAAACTGCACCTGCTCCAGTCGTATTCTTGCATTGACGAGCTGGTACACGATGGAGTCCGAGAGGGCGGCGTCTCGCAGCAGGAAGGCCGTGAGGACCTCGTCATCCTTCAGAATATCTTCGATTTTCAGCCCACGGCCTAGAAAAAAAACAAAGAGCAGATGTAGTGAAAGGTTAGACTGAGCGACGAGCACTGAGCTGCACACAGGAAATGATTCACGGTGAGATTGGCAGGGATTTGATGTTTCAGGGAAACTCCAGCGAGCAAAAGGATGTGTGTTTATGTGCATTTTCCTGCCAACACGTTGAGTTAACTTCTAATGAAGCAATAACTTTTTATGCTCGCCTTCAGGCTCAGTCGCTGTGTAGCTGTCATATGCAGCTTTAACAATAATAAAAGTTTATATATCCACCGGTTGGAAATGCTACATCTGACATCTGTGACGATGGTGAAAGACAGCGTCACCAAACTAATCATCAGACTGGTAAATGAAAACGAAACGCTGGAGGTCAGACTCTCTAAATGAAAGAGAAAGTGAGGAGGAGCTCTGACAACAGAAAGAGGATGTGCACACAACAACAAGCCAAAAAGGATCATTGTTGTGAAAGATCGGTGCGTGGCTACTGTTTCCTGTCAGGTTAAGATAAGAGTTTATTTTAAACTTTGCCCAACTTTTGTTTAACGGCTTCGGCTGGAAAGATAAAATCAAACATCGCTGACTTTCAACAGTCGTTTTCTCCAATGGTTAGAGAGCAGAGAACAAAAGGCTTTTATTAACCGTTTCACACTCGAGAGGCGTGCCACCGTCTCAGCCACTTCTCTCATTTGCCCTTTACCTGACAGCGCCGATGGGCTGCTGCGTAACGTGTCCATGAAGTTTGAGAAGGATGAAATGTCCTGCCAGAGACGGCCGAGCTGCTGGACCTCCGTCTCATTGAGCAGAAGCTCCTGGACATCAACGTAGAACCGCGCCAATCTAGAACAAGCCAAAAAAAACACACTGAATTACTCTAATTTATTAGCTATTCTACATTATATAGAATGTTAAAATAAAGATGAGTAAATGTTAGTGAACAATTGAAGAAATGACAGCTTTAAGAGGTTTCTGCTGCAGCGGAAGTTTACAAGGTTTGAGAGTGCTGTGATCAGGCCTACACTGAGTTGTTATAGTTGGAGACGACGCCTGGGGACTCTCCTCTGGTTGGGTATCTGAAGCAGGGGTTGTTGGCGTTGCAGAAGATGCCCTGGATCCAGGGCAGAATCCCTGCTGAAGGCATGGCCTTGTTGGGGAAATGACCTGAAGAGACAAACAAGATTTATCTGTATGAAAAGAGTCTTTTCCAGTAACACTTTATATTAAGGTACACATACTCTAACTACCACAATAAGGCATTAATAAGTGCTTCATCACGACTAATAAAAAGCTAACATGCTACTAATATGCATGCTAACAAGCACGTAGTTAATGGTCCAAATGTGCACTTCAATATAAGTTTTTCCTACATTCATGTTGCTGGTACAGTGGATTGGCCTTCCTCAGCCACACCAGACCAATGAATAACAACACTGGCCAGATGATCTCAACCAGGAAGCGGACCTGGACAGAAACAAGCACAGTTATATACACTGGATCCAGCCCAACACACCTGGAACAAGCCCGACCAGCCTGAAGACTCCCCAGGTGTGGGAAGCTGTAGGTTGTGGTGTCGCTGCATTGGCTGGTTTTACGTCTAACCTCATTCACTTTAATGAGAATACCTTCTGTCTCTTGCGGAGAGTCCAGTTCTTCCACAGCAGCAGGCGGATTTGGGAGCCTGTCTTCATTGCTCCGCAGCTTTACCCCTGGAAGGGGTCATCAGACTGTGACAAACCTGCAGACACACAACTCTGCGTCAGCGATGACACTCAGAGACTAGCTGGCAGAAAGACAGAGGACTGCAGGTCTGAGGTCTGAGACCACTTGTGTTAGATTGAATTTGATTAGTGATATATTTTACTCCGCATGGTCCACCATTGTTTTCTCTTTCTTTTTCTTTCATGGTCTCCAAAAAAGACCAAAAAAATATAATCAGGCTTCTACGTATCAAATACTGCTGATCCAGTCCACTGATCTATGGAAAACTATCAGCACAGACATGCAGACATTTAATATTTGTCTTGGAACACATCGACTTTGCCTTGGCTCTGGTTTTGACCTGACATTGACTCAAACTCCACTGTACCTGGCCTTAGTGTGTACTTAGATTTGTTTAAGGTGGTCTTGACTACAACGCAGGGACGGACCACCCTGCTAAGTGCTCCCGAGCAAAACACTACCAGCTTTAAGGTTTACTGTGCAGTCATGTCTGCAAAAAGAGGGAATTTCCTTACAGGAAAATACAAGGTGGCTATGGAGATGATTAAAACGTACAGACAAAAAGAGCATAAAAGCAGCAATGCCACAATTAGAAATATGCAAGTAAAAGTCCTGCATTCAAAATCTAGTAAAAGTACAAAAGTAAAAGTGTAGAATGGCCCATTTCAGAGTAATATACGCATTTAAGTACTGGATTATAATGATTGCAGCATTAATGTGTTGATTAATTTTGCAGCCGGTAAAGGTGGGGCTCATTTAATTACTTAACATACTGCTGGGTATCTTAATCTATAATTATACATGAATTTATAAGATAACACTTAATCCCACGCTGGGGAAATAAATTGTTACATGCAGTAAGCAATAAAGAGATCAGAGGATTAAAATAGTCGATAAAAAAGGTGTACAGAAAAACAGAACAGCTACATATATGTACATTATATACAGGATTCTGAGAATACAGCTGCCACAAGAGTATAAAAAAATAGATGTTGCCTTCAATTGATATTATCAGTTGATATTTAAATTATATTAATAATTTAAATCTGCAAACTAGTAAATAAAGCTGTCAAATAAATGTAGTGGAGTAAAAAGCTCAGCAATTCCCTCCAAAATATAGTTCAGAGGCAGCAGAAAATGCAACTAATCAGGTAAAGTACTAGTACCTCAAAATTGTACACAAATACAGTACTTGAGTTAATGTACTTAGTTACATTCCACTACTGTCCAAGACATACACAACAACATGAGTTAGCGTCTGTACGCACGTGAGACTGGTTTGATTAATCTGAACCTTCTGTCTCTATCATAAAGACAAAACCAGACCTGATCAGTGAAAAAGAATTCCAATCACACATGCAGGTTAGGTGCAGATGACCTCAGAGAATGTCGAACACAAAGAGTAATTTGTTCTGAGCGACATGTCCAATAGATTACAGCGGACTGGCAGACTGAGGATGCGGGGACATAAACACCTGTCTAGAAGAACAACAGGACAAAAGGCTGTGAGCCTAAAGCGGGAGAGCAGAGGCTGTCATCGAGTCTGACTTCTCTGAAATCACCTTATTACTCAAACAGTAATTACACGTGACAGGACTTCCTTTCTGTAGCAATTTTGTGGCGAGCGTGCCTCATCATCAAACAACTGTTGCACGTTTATGGAGCTGATAAAGCCTTAACAGTATAAACAGCTTTAAAAAGCATCTAGCAGGATCTCTGCTTTAACATTAAGAGATGTTAGAATCTCTTAATTTAGGACAAATTAAAACAGTAATTAGCAACCATACGCCTACAGCACACCCTCTTCTGTCAACCATACAGTTAAATGTGATCCTTACCTCTTATGGAAGGATATAAAAGTCGTACGACATCTAGAGAGACGGCCTCGCAGACAAGCTAAAGTAACCAAGGTAGAAGAGCTCTGCACGGCTCCTCGCTGTCCACTCTCTCTCCTCCTGCTGCCTGCAGGTCAGCAGCACTCCTAATCTGATTGCTCTAATCTCCCGGCTCAACACGGGCAGGCAGAAAAAAGACAACAGTCATCCATTTTGAGGCAGAATTAGGGGGATATGTGCTGGGGAAGGAGGGATACTGGTGGAGGGAAGAGGTCCTGTGGTAGAGGAGGGGGAGACAAAATGTTTGCAAAAAGTATCCATGAGGGAGATTTAACCTGCACAGTTAGTGTCACTCTGCAAGAAACCTTTCATCTTACCACCCACAAAATCAGAGTTTTGACTGTGTTACACTGAAGCTTACCAGACTTGTTTGTTGCTGCTTTTGTGTCGCACGCGTCTGAAATGACTCACTCCTCTGAGTGGCTCGTTGAGGTGGAGCAGGTGACGGGGGTAATTAGGCTGGGAGAATGTGAAGCCTTGACGGCAGCACATTAAAACCACTTTGACCTGCTGTGAACTATGCGCACAGCAGACACAGCTTACCCTAAAACTGCGTTAAATTCATGGCTTAACGCTGCACACGTCTGGGCATCCTGGTGGCTCAGGTAGCTTATCTGATTCTCTGATTTGACAAATACAGCAAACTGTGACAACAAATTTGACTGCATCCATGGTTAAAACACATCATAGGATGCTATGTCACAGGTAGTATAAATAACACACATATGTCTACAGGGCTACAGAAAAACATCTCCAAATGTTTCAGATATAACCCTGGTTCTCTGAGGCACTGAGCAGACATTGAAACAGAGCTGAATAATAATGCTTATTGGCAACTGTTTTGATTCATTTCTCACAAAAGAACAAAAGAAACTCCAAACATTCTCCGTTGTTCAGATTCTTAAACATGAGAATATTCATCTTTTCTTTGGATAGTAGGATTGCAAATTCATTATCTTTGTGATTTAAGACGTCAGATTAGGTTTTAGGATTTTTCACCTTTTTCTGTCATTTTATACACTAAAAAAATCATCAGATAATGAAAAAAATCAGTTGCAATCTGATACAATTCTTTAAGTTGTTCAATACAGTGTAAAAACTGATTGCATACATTTTAAATGCACAATCGGCTGCAACTTAAAAAGGACACAGGGATTTGCTGGATTGCATGATTAAAACACTTAAAATAAACACACATCTACAGGGCATCAAAAGAAACCTTACTCCCCTTGAGGCACTGAACTGAGGCAAGATCTGATATCTGATATGTTGTTGTTGGTGTTGTTCCTATATCATAATTAATTTGCTCCAGGACCATTATTGCAACTGAGCATCCGAGAAAAAATATACGCAGATGGGAGAAGTTTCTAACACGTGGTTAACGTTGTGAAAGGGTGTAGCCACGATCTTTTCCTAAAACTACTACTTGTTTTGATGCTGTGACACAAAACTGTAAATAAACACGAAACTGAAAATAATAAGTGAACCAAGTCTAAAAATAATCAGTCATCAATAAAACAGTAAGTTCCACACAGGACACGAATCCTCTGTGTTTCCTGTGTGGACAACACCAACACAGAAATATCAGACAGACCCTGAACAGAGATCTAAAAAATAAACTCAATTAGAACAGAAGTGACAGTTGAAACTACATTTTTAATTTGCAGCAAGTACTGTTGCATGTCATTTTTCTTTTGCATAGTCACAATAATGCGATGAGACAAAATTACCGTGACAAACATGCAGTATGTATGAATGGATATAAAAATCGTAAACAGATACATAAGGTTTACATACTGAGAAAAGATGTACCAATCACAGGCTACAATGAACAAATGCAAAAGGTAAAAATGTTTAACTCTTTAAAATTGAAAACCTCATGTTAAAAATACTTTCATCTGTTGCACAGAACACAAAATTAAGCAAATTTTAACATTAAAGGAAACATTAGAATTTGAACCTGCATTAAGTGCATTCTGCGATTACAATAAAATATAATTTCGTAACAAATCAAACACAAACTTATTGTTCAAGTCAAACACAGAAAGCGATAGGTTTACAAATTTTTCTGACAGATGTCAGTTTGTGGTTGGCAAATAATATTTGACATAAAAATTGACAATTCGTGTTTTTGTTGTTTAAAAAAGTGGCACTAACATTCAATGTTGGCATCACACTTGGAGCATTTGCTTGCTTTGAATGCTTGGGAGACCTTTTGACTTGAACATGTAAAATACAATATATTAGTACTTATAACACTTTCATGGTTTATTTTCACAGGCCGTTATTTTCTCCCACTTGTATGACAAAAATGTTTTCCCCAGTTTACACTATGGCACAGATACATTAATATTTACATTTTTTGGCATCAGACAAAATGAGCCTCTCTGTGTTCGAGCTCCTGCAGCCGCCGAGGTCGCAGTCTTTGGTAGACGGGTTTAGTCTCACTGGGGCTGAGGTCTTCAGGGCTGCTCGGGGGAGGGGACTGTGGGGGTGAAAGGGGAGCGGAGGTCGAGACCCCAGGGTCAATGGCGCTGTCAGTGGAGTCCTGTGTCTGGAGCCGTGTCTGTGGGGGGCTTGTAAGGGCAGGGGACGGCGTGACTACCTCGGTAGGCTTGGTGGAGGCGAGCGATGAGGTGGTGGTGGTGGTGGTGATGGTGGTAACAGTAGTAGTCCAGTTCGGAAGCGTCCTAGCTCTGCTGTTAATGGAGGCAGGGGGTTTATAGAAAGTTCCAGGGGGAGGCTGCAGAGTTCTTGGCGCCCTGAGCATTAGTGGAAGGTTTGGTGAGCTTCTGAACTCACTGACTGAATTATCTGTGCCATTTTCCCTTTTAGAACTCCAGACAGACTTGACTGGCACTGTGTGGGGGTTGTTGGAGAATATGGTGCTCACACTGCTTGTGGCAGGGACCGCAGAGGCAGTGGTTACTGCTGGGCTAACGGTGATGGGCATCGTTGCCTTTACAGGCTGTACTCCACAGCCGGCAGATGGCAGGTTGGCCACAATCATAGCAGTCCTGGGTGTAACATCATAGTGCTTGTACTTCCTGTCCCACGTTCTCCTCTGCATTGTCTGTGTGTCAATAAAAGGAGTGATGTAGTAGGTGCTAACCCTGGACGAGCCACTTTGACGAGCCTTTTCTGTCTCTGGCATCTCCTGTATAGTTTCAGAGACGGGGTCCGGCTCAGCGGAGCTTGTATCAACATTAGCAGCGTTCCGGTTATTCCTCTCGCTGACGTGGGCGGGGGCCGGCAGGCGTTCCAGCGGCATGCTGATCGGCCGAGACACATGTCTGGTGCGCTGGGTGCGTAGTTGGACCTTTGGTGCCACGGTGGTGGTGGAGGTGATGGTGGTGCTGGGACGGCCAAACACTAACGCTGACCTCTGGACTTCGGCTCCGCTAGATGTCTGGATCCCGTTGAGCCTGTCCAGGGCCGAGGCTTCTGTTCTGTCAGTTCCTGGCTGGACCTCCTGAACCTCATCCAGGATGTGTGGGGACGGGATTACTGATGAGAATCTCTTGTACACTTTGGCACTCTGCAGGAACATAACAAACAATTATCTTATTATCTGTACAGCACAAATCAATTAGTGCTGCTTTAAGAATGTAATAAAACATTATTATACAGCTTAATAATGACATACATTGCATAATTTATAGATATATTGATATAAACAGTCTTTTTTCACACATTCTTCTTCATTGTCAAAACCTGGCGCCTACGTTACCCACAATGCACCACCAGTTAGGTATGCTATACGAGTAGCAGCTAAGATGAGCTGCTGGCTGCAAAGATGTGGGGAACCTCACTTCTTTCCAACTCCATACCCTGACATTTTCTGTCCACGTCCAAACTTCTAGTCTTCAGCACCAACTTACTGCCTCAAATTACCTTTCATGCAGCTCCCTCTGGACCCGGCTTTCTACAACTTGCTTCACATATGCAGATGTGCTCCCCAAGAGCCGTAAACAGATTTTGATGTCTTTAAGTTCCCCTTTAAAAACTGTGCATTCAACTGCGACCTTTGACAAGAACTGATTATCTCTCATTGCTCTTAAGATTCTTTCATAAATGAATTAATAGTCAAACAAAAATTACATCCACTATAACACAAAAAGTGTCAAATTCAATTTTTCCACCGACAGCAAGCCTAGTCCAGTCCAGTCACACCCTTCAATCCCTCCTCACCTCTTTGATGTCCGTCAGGGAGGTGGAGTGTCTGCTGAGCCGCTGCACCTTCTCTTGGGGGGTGAGTCTGGGGGACGCCTGGCCAGCTGTGGCGATGTCGGTGCCAGGCAGAAGCGATACGTCAAAGACCGTTTGGAAGTGACGCACCAGCATCTCCACCATCAGGGCCTGGTAGGGGTAGTCTACCAGGGAGGACAGGGACACCTCAGCGTCTGCCTGCCGTGGCTTGACCAGCGTGGGGCCAAAGATGATGCCCAGGTTACTCGCAGTCATCTTATTCTCCTCTGCCTGCTCAGTCACTCTGTTGTAGTAAACAGTAATAATAAGTTTAATTTATAAAAGTCACACCTTCAGCATTGTAGAGTATTTGATCTGGGTTCTGAGAAACTGTACATTGACTCAGAATTAGATATAGACTGCGATTCCCCAGACCAATATTGGTTCCATTATAACATTTTAAAATTGGCTAATAAGTATTTCCCCTGGCAAGATGTGAGTAAAGGTTTCAGTCATATAGAAACACCTGCCTCAAGAAGCTGATAACAATCCAAAGCAATTTTCTGTCATGTGATAATCTAAAAGTCTCTAATCACTTTGAGAAAATGATTTAAAAAATTATAAATATATTGTTTAATTAATATATTTAAGATAAGATAAGATAAAACTTTATTAATCCCACACTGGGGAACCAGCAAGAAATACAAGAGAGACATAGAGGGATCAAAAAGATAATCAAAAAAGGGGTACAGAGTAAAAATCAACAATATATATGTACATTATATACCAGAGTATAGAAATACTATTGCCAAAAAATATATTATTGCCATTGCCACATTGAATTGCGCTTTTGCCATATTGAATTGCAACGTGAGTCGGATAAGGATAATAAATAGTGTTCTGTACGGTTACACAGTAGAAAAATATATAACACAGTAAAAAATATGTAATATTGCACAAGATATTTGCACAGCTGTAATGGATATGAGCATATGTTAACATAAATAACAGTAAATTTAAACATAATGTTATTATGTTTAATAATTATTTATTTAAATAGTTTAAAAACACCAGGACATGAGCACAGAACATTCACTTTAAAAATACTGGTGCTTGTGTCAGATTTGAAAACCAACTGGACCAGACAATGAGTAGAGCACAGTTTTATGTAATTTGTGCTACTTCCTCTGTGCTATAGGGAAGTCTCTGTTTCTCTTTGTGTCTTATGAGGAAGTTTGTGTATCAGTGTATCTGTGCACAGAGGGACAGACAGAAATCCTTACAATGGACGAGATCTGTTACCTGTTGAGGTGTGCTATAAGGAAGCGCAGAGTCCTGTAGTTGGCTGTGGGCAGCTGGCGGAGAGAGTCTCTGATCTTGAAAATGACTCGTTTAAGCTGGACGCTTGGACCGCCTTTCTCTTCCGTCTGGGGGCTCTGGGGTTTATTGGCCTCCTCCACAATCACTCTCTGGCACTCTTTGGCCAGGCCGATGAAGTCGTTGTAGTATCGGTACAGGATCATTGGCTCTGGTAACTGGACACAGAGGGGAAACTGTAAGTGTTTTGTGTTCTCAGAAGTGGACAATGTGTGAAACTTCCATTTCACTTCCACTTCTAATAAAAAGTTTGTTTAAAATAAGTACAAGTACATAAGATTACCAATCCCAAGTTTAAGCATTAAGGATTAATAGTAAAAGCATCTCAGGCCAACTGCTTTGCTAAAATGACCAATTTAATAATACATACATCAGGACAATACCTTCTGTGTTATACTATAAAATATGTTTCCTCCCAATTTTTAATTGTTCAGTAAGAATTTAAGACACACCTGTCTCAGGTAGAGTTTGAGGACATTGCTGATGTCGTGAGGCGAAAGGTCAGACAGCTCGACCAAATCCTTCCCGTTTTCAAACGCCTGACAGAGCTTCTCGACACGTGATTTGGCACCATTCACACGATAAATCCCCTGTGAGGAAGAAAGCACATACATTTAGATTTAGTCATGACATATCATATAAGACATAACCCAAACTGTGGCACTGAAGGTGAGATCATAAAATGTGTGTGGCTTGAAAGAGCACTGCAAACCAAGACAGCAAGTGATAAAAATTAACAGCTCCACCGTATGAAAGCTTACCTTGATGCTGAGGGCTCGACTTTCAATCTCAGACGTGCACTTCTTGATTATAAAAGGGATACCATCTGGGCTGTTCTTTGCTGCTTGGGCAAAATCGATACCAAACAGGTGTAATCTGCCTTGCAGCTTTTTATGGCCACACTGGATGGCAAGCGTCTCTAGACACTTCTTATGACAGGCCAGGGAGCACTGGCAAAGGAAATGAGAAAGAGACGGTTAAATAAAGAAATAAGTGGCCAACTGATTGATACATTGGTTAAACTTGTTGGTCAGATATACAGCCAAATGGCAACAAATAGTGTCTGTCTGCTACATTTAACACTTCCAATTCATCATGAAACACTTTTCCATACTTAACATTATAATTTCTACTGCAAATGAAAGAGTATGTATACTGTACCTCCTCACACTCAGCTCCATGGAAAACCACCAGACTATCACACTCTCTGCACTTAGACGGAGCTCGAAGTTTTCTCAGTTTATGGGTTTGAGCAGCTTTGGACATCTGAGCATTTCGGAAGGGACCAGGAGAGCTGGCCGTCTCTGTCACCATCTCTGCCAGACCTGAAAATCAGAGCCGCTGATCAGGGAACTTTCTCGCCAGGTGACTTCATGCTGAGTTCTTATAAGCACAGCAACAAAAACTGAACCTCTGTGAGAGCAATTAGAAAAGCCTTTATTGGCGTCACGTCACTAAATAAATGGTAGACTGAAGCAGTTTCCCGTTCCTGGTTGACAACATATTGATTCAGAGCCTGACTCAGAAAATGTGAAAAATATCCGAACAGAAAAAATGACATTTAAGATGATAATCAGGATAAAACAAACACAATAGTCATGGACACTGAATCGCCTAATGAAATAACAGAATCCTTTCAGGCATACAAAGTAAGTCAAATGGTCAAATATGCAGTTTAGCACACGATTACATGTCAACTCACAAGAATTAAGGAAAAATAGAACAGGTTGATAAGAACAGCTGCTCTGCTAGCTAAATTCTCAATGAGAAAATAAACATGTACACTGACCGGGACAGCTCAGCATAGATGCAGGAAGTGTAAGCTGAGGCCATATGCCAAAACTAACATGACCTCCATCTGTGCAGCTCCGTCGATTGTAAAAACATTTGATCTAAGCGAAATCCACCACAGAGCCAGGCCCATAAAAAAGCACTATATGAAGTGCGCAGTAGTCTCTCTCACTATTTCTCCCTCCCTTCCTTAACTTCCCTGTCACATAAATGACACACTGACTGGCTGTTAGGGCAGACACAAGCCCAAAATTGGTATACACATCAGCATGCATCTGCCCGAGTAGAGAGGGAGGCATAAAACGCAGTCATAAAGACACACACGCGCGCGCACGCACGCACGCACGCACGCACGCACGCACGCGGACATGGACACGGACATACGCCTTACCATTGTCTGAGGGTGAAGGTGGCTCTCTCTCATCCAAGTCATCAGCAGAAGACATGGTCCCAGTGGAGGGAGTTCTGGGCAGTCGTCGTTTGAAGTCACCTGCACATAAATATAAAAGTCA
This sequence comes from Chelmon rostratus, assembly GCF_017976325.1. NCBI lineage: Eukaryota > Metazoa > Chordata > Actinopteri > Chaetodontiformes > Chaetodontidae > Chelmon > Chelmon rostratus. Next base: position 20,241,587 of record NC_055669.1, read on the forward strand.
TGAATTTGCACATAACAATGCTCATTGGCTAACTACAAATGTACAGTTTTCTCATAGACTGTCACAAGGACACTGTCCCTGTGCAACACCGGGAACAGAGGAGCTACAGTGCTCTACATGTGTACATTTAGTGCTGAATATTTCATGGCTTTGTACACTATGGCAAGCAGTTTCGGCTGCAAAGGGAAGTGCACTAAGAGATGAGTAGTGTGTGGGTATGGAGTACAATGAGGAAGTTAAACTAAAAAGATCATAATAGAGAGAAATACATCATGTGCGCTTTCATCCTTTTTTTTTAGCTTTGTAGCGATTTGGGTATCAAAATGAAGCTATTTTGTCTTCTCTGATTTTATTTTGATCACCATGCTTAAATGAAAGATGATTTGGGTGTTTTCTCAATCTGCACAAACGTTTCCTTTCCTTGTCGCAAGCGTTCCTTGAGACCTTTTTTTACATTAAAAAAAGTTTTCATGTAAAATCCTTCAACCTGGACTGGCAGTGGGGGAGTCCATGGACCTCGACTCGCTGCTTCCTCCCACGCTCTCCGAGTCACTGCACATCCCACCCTGGCTCCCCTGACTACTGGAGGCCCAGGCTCTCAGCGTGGCCTGACTCCTGAGTGCTGCAAGAAAACATACAGACCACCAGTCACACACACAGAATAACAACAAAGAAATACAGCTAAATTTCCCATTTGGTGATATTCTTAGGGTCAGTTTTAGCTATTTTCAGAGTCAAGTGGTCACACAGATATTCCAGACTTATGACTAGAACACACAACTCAAACTATTTTAATTTATTCCTGAGAAAATTTCCATGACTCAGAACACAGGGAAAGTCCCTGAAAGGCTGTATGTACAGATACAGGCAGGTCTGGAGGCTGATCTGACCCACAGACAGCTTCAGCTTTCCAACCTCCAGAAACATGTTCTTTTGGGTTCGGGGATCACCCGGTTTCTTAACACTTTACATCCATGTTAGGAAAAGAAACCATGACCTGAGGTTTACTTCAAGATGTAAAATTATATATCAACATGTGAGTAAAAGTCCTATTTTTATCCATGACTGACACAACATGTCACAACGTGCCTAAATTTATCTCTCATTTTGTAAAAGTCTGTATAAATGGGACCTTCTCTAAAGTCTGCTGGTTCGTAGTGCTTGTAAATATCCTTGTTTGACTTGTGATCATCCCTTGAGCCCCTCACATTAAAAATTGAGCGAGCACCTTGTATGTCCGTGCTGCTGTTGGACCTCCGCTCGCTGATCTTTGCAGGCCGGTGTAGGGGACTGTCCACTTCGTCTCCACTCAGCACGTCACAGGAGGTGATGGATGCCTGCGACAGGTTGCCGTGGGAGGAATGAGTGCTGCCCACTGACCTTTTGTTGAACACAAACCTGGGGAAATAAAGCCAGCATTTAAGGTTGTGTGTGGTGAACTCAGCAGTAAGAAAGATTCCTCAAAGCTCAGTTATAACGCAGTGTGTATCTCTGTGGGGAAATGACAAGATTGAGATCATCCAGCACCTCAAACATTACTTCACCAGGCAATTTTGGCTTTCATTATCTGGCATGTAATCTGTTTTGTTAACACCCACCACCAAGACTCCAAGCATTCATAACAACTTCCAGCAGAGTGCTATGAATAATCAAGCATGACACATTTCAATCTGTTATGCCAAGTTTGTATCGGGCAACCGTACTGTTGAGAGTATTCTCATGCATTATATTATTTGCTCACTGCACACCCCTTTAGGAGCTCTGCTGCATTTAACCAGTGAGTTCATTTCATTGGGAAAAACGTGCCTTTTTAGTTTCTGTAATCCTATATTTGCTAATAGATGTTGATAATAGTCATTAAGTCAATAATGCTATCTTTGACTCGTTATGAGTAACCTCAATAAATTTCCAGAAGTGCTGAAGGCGTAACTAAGGCTGGAAGAGAGAATCCGGAACAGAAACTGAAAGGAGCTCACACAGCAGACCACTGCAGCATATAATGTCACGTTAAACACAGCAGAAGCTTCATAATAATGCAAGTACAAACTCGTATCAAGGAATAAATTAAGCCACAGAGGCGTTTTTCAGTCAATGTCAACAACTCTGATTTATGATTTAGTGTACCTAATACAGCTACAACAACATCATTAAGTGTACCATTACCATAGTACTGAGAACGTTAGGTTATTCAGCATTGCTTGTTTGCTTAGTGGTAGTGAGTATGTGTGTAGGAAGCCGACTCTCACACTGCTTTAACAGTCTTAGCAGGGTCTTAGGGACAGCTCTAAACCAGAGCCAAACTCTCACGCTCACAATCTCCCCTGCTGCATTCTGCCTGCGCCACAGATATTTCCTGAGGAAGGGCAACAAATTCAACATGCATTCTGTCTCTCCTGGATTCCCTCTCTCTCACTTCCTCCCACTCTGACTCACTGTTACCTTTGCTGAAAGGAGAACTCGTCTATGAACGACTTCTAAAAAGAGGCGGGAGTGACTTTAAGATATTTTGAAACTCTCTCCTCTAAAACTGGGGTCTGTTTCACAAAGCAGGTTCAACAAACTCTGAGTGTAACCCTGAACTCTGAGTTGATCTACTCTGAGATAGGAAACTCTGAGTTTTCGATTACACAACAGCAGAATTGAGTTAGTTTGATTAACTCAGAGTAGGTTCACCTCGAGTTAAGCGCGTGCACCGCAACTTTAAAAAGACAGCATCAATGGAACCCCGATTTGAGGAGTCACCATGGCAACGGGGAAGCGGAAGGCTGCCTACTTCACGCCACTGGAAATTAGACATTTTAATGCGCTCGAATATGAACACGTTTTTAGACGGAAGTCCAACACCGCTGCAGCTGCGAAGGAGAGGGAGACGGCGTGGGAGAACATTGCTGCTCGGGTCAATGCGTGAGTATAAATGTAGTCCTTTGAAATCACAATAATATTACAGGGCAAAACTGCTTGAATGGTTGCCTATTAATTTATTTCATTTAGGTGCAATCCCGCGGGGGAGAAGCGCACTTGGCAGCAGCTTAAAATGAAATATAAAAACATGGTTGAAACAGGTAAGACCTCGGCATGATCTCATGGAGGTAGCTACCTCATTTTGATCATGTTTTACATTGTAAAGTAAATATTAAGTGGCTCCCTTTCATTGTAAAATTGGTTATATTGTGTTCATATAATGTTTTGTTTTTTGTTAACGAATGAAATAAAATTTAAAAATGAAAAGAAGTGTTCTCATCTATATCATGTTAAATAATTAAGCCTATATTTAAACTAACACAGACTTTTACTCAGCTAACATAAAGAAGGCAGATGCACGAAGAACGGGTGGTGGCCTAACACCGATAATTGTCTGGAAAAGCAAGAACATCGTGGTCTGATAACTATCTCCCGACGAATATTTAATTCTCTGCGCGGTATCGCTGCACCTTCATCCACGGGATCATGATCAAAAGACGTTAACATGCCATGTTAACGAAAAACGTCACCACCTACTGTGCCTAATGGACTTCCACTGACTGATATTTTTAATGATTTTTTTTAATAACAGACGGCAGAACTATGCCAAAATTCGTCTGCCGACTGAATAAGTGAATGAGGAAATGAATGCGGTGTGCGGTTGAAAGAGGGCGGAGACACAGAGAAACTCGAGGTTTCTTGAGTAAAACCTGGTCCCGATCAGGTTAGGTTCATAGAGTCAGTTACTGCGGTAACTGACTCAGAGTTTAACTTACCTCTGTCTGTGAAACAGGCTTGAGTTACCCCTCTTTCTCTGGTTTGACTTACCTTCCTATGTGAAACGGAAAACTCAGAGTTTCCCTCATTTCAGGGTTAACATACTCGGAGTTTTCAGTAAACCTGCTTTGTGAAACGGACCTCTGAAGATTAATCCGAAACGAAACACAAGCCTCAGCTGAGCTCATTCAACACTGACTACTTCATATTATTGCCACATGTGCAACAAGCTGCCCTGTGATGACTGTTTAAACTACAATAAACCATAATAAAAGGAGTGTAGCAAGCAGATTTCATAAGCCAATCACTGAAAACACTTGCACAAAGCCAAGGAGTTTAAGTCTGACTGTGGAGGTGTTTTGCAGAATTTAGCAAAGCCAACCTTCTCGCTCAGAGCCACGCAGTTTCAAAGTCTTCAATTTCCAGAATATTAGCATGCATCCACAGTTTTTGGTACCTGGTATTGTCAGAGGAGATGGAGTCTGAGTGCAGACGCTCTTTAGGCAGATTTTTGGGAAGTTTCCGGACGAACTCAGCATAGCATTCACCCGGTTCGTACAACTTGGAGCTCTCACTCAGAGCCTGGAAGTGGGCAGGGAGCGACACAGTCTGTGCCTGCTGCATCTGAAACCAGTTCACTGTCACCTGAGGAATGACATGAAAGATTATTTAACAACGTTGAATGAGTGAGTGACTGAGTGAATGCCTCACTGACTGAATGAATGATTAAAAGAACAGGCAAATGAACACTCGAGTGATTCCAAATATATAAAACACAAAAACACACATAGGCATATAAACATTCTTGCATGTGCTGCAGTTTCTATTCTTCCCATTTAACAAGAAGAAAATGCCAATTGAAATCAGAAAACTGTGAAATCAAATGCCTTGTTATGTCATTATACAGCATTGGTATGATTTTGTAAGCCTATAAATGCGTTCAGATGGGCTTATCAAAGCAAATTCTATCCGATCTTGAAAACTGTATGTATTAACATTTTTAGTAATATTTTTATCCTGAAAATTCCCAAACACAAGAAGCTTTAGTGTTGCTCAACTTAGTCCTTTCAATTAAATTGAAAGAGACAGCAAGTTTCTTTCTTACCCATGAGATATTTCTACAACAAACTAAATGTTTTTGGACGGTCCCATTTCTTCTATCATTTCATTGGTTTCTTTGCTGACTGATAATACTATGTATTGTCTACTCACAGCTTTGAGTGTGAGGTCACACTGGAAGACCATTTCTCGGATTTGTGTGAGGATGGTGCTTTTGGCGTTGGCCAGATCCATCTTCCTGACGCCTGCGTCAGCCATACAGCTCTGGTATTGGTCCTGGGCCTCCTCCGCCTGGCCACAGCAATGGATACAGAGAATAATGTGAGCATGTGAATGAAATGCTAAGTTGCTAAGTATAAAAAAGTGTGCAGAAATTCAACTGCAAAGCGCTGCTGCAAAGGCAGATTCTGACAACTAGTAGGGTGTCAGAGTACCTACTGGCACACAAGGATATGCTATTATGCCCTGTGTGGTAAACCCCATCTATCAGGTCATGTCATGTTTAATCATTATAAGATGCCATTTATCATACCAATTATATTCCTCCTGTCATCTTCTCCCCTGCCTACCTTCTGCAGTGCCTCCTCTTCCAGCCTCCTCTTCTTCTCCAGCTGTTTGTTACCAGCATTAGACTGCTCCTCCTGGGAGCGGTTGGTAGATGAGTGGGCTTTCTGGTAGTCCTCTCTCCTCTGGGCCTTCAGCGCCCGCGCTTTACGCAAGGTTGCCTCTGCCTCTTGCTGCCAAAAACCACACGGATCAACCACAAATGCCCATGAGGTCAAAACAAACACTGTAGATGTGCAACAGTTGTCATAAATAAAATCAGACACGCCTTTGTGGTTGATTAATCTTGCATGTGAAGTAGCACAGTAAAATGTGTAAACAGCCAGGGCACTGAGAAATAGTGAAAATGTTAATCTATGAAACCACAGAAAAGGAAAATTCTGTCTTTCACGATGCAAATTACTTAAATTAAAATCTATCTTGTGCTTCTGCATTTAACTATACTGACATTTATGTATCTGACAAACTCCTGGCTGGATGACAACACTGTAACATTGACTGTGGAATGCTGCCTTGTCTGTAATGCAAAAAAGAAGGCGGGTTGGATTGCTGTTGAGCTAATTGCATTTGTTGCTGGTATGTATCTAAACAGGGACTTGCTACATACCATTTTCTTTTGCTCCCTCTGCCACTGCTCCTTGAGGTCTTTCCTCAACTTGTCCAGTTCATTCTTACGGGCCAGAAGAGGCTGAGAAAAGTCAACAATTATAATGAGGTAAACAGTTTCAAAAGGGCTTTTTCTGAATACGTGTATTCTTAAAATCTTTACACTAAAGACATAAAGATGTGACCTACACCAGAAATGTTTGTGTCCTGATCGGCAAGTACTGAATATCAATATTAACTAAAAGATTACAGGATGGCTTTCTGACAAAAAAGATATGTGTGAATGTGACTTCCACGTGTTAGAAACTGTGCCTCTTACTTTAAGAGTGCTAAATTTTGCACAAGAAGCACAGTCACGCTGTCTTATTTTCCCAGTCAGAGTGAATTTCACAACAGGTCTTTTTAATCTTGTATTCTGCACAATCTTTATGTGCATCACTGTTAATGGAAAAATTAACAATAATTAATGGCCCTGCTCCTTAAGACAGTCATTCCTTGAAATGAATCCAACAACAGAAGGTTTGAGGGACACTCAGCTGGTTTAAAGTTGGATGTGTAAGTGCTTCTCCAAGAAGTTCCTCTTTCACACTTACCTGAATGAATTTATTTGTTTGAAGAGCCATTGCAGTTTGAATGAGCAGCTGTTTGTATTCAATGTCGTTTTTGAAAGTGGAAACGTAGATATCGCCGAATGGCATGTAGTCCTTGGAGAAATTAAACATAGGAAATAATATCTGAATAATAATTCCATACACATATTTACAATAACAATTCTATACTAATTAAATATTCACATAAAAAGGCACTTCTGTTACCTGTTGACTGACCAGTGCCTTTGCAGACTCAGCCATTTTGGCATAATTTTTGGAATACTCAATATCTGAAAGAAAAATAGTTAAACAAAAGTATAAGCAACATTTTTTGGATAAAAGCCTGTGTAGTGTTTTTAAACTGACTGCATAATGATGGACCAAATAAACAATGATTTCAAACTCATGATAGGTGATACAGGAACTTAATGCAGTTACTACATCAATTATTAGACTAGTAAGAAGTAGACAGGCAAAGTAGGCAGATGAGTTCAGCTACAGATTCTCAATAACTACACGTCAGCAGGACCCCAGTTCAGTTGTAGTCCTCAGGCATGTTAAGGTTAACGTTTGCTTGTTAATAGATTCCGCTGAAGTGTACGTATACTCTATCATACTGTGTACATGGATATATAGTACAAGCACAACATATCAACAATTCGACTGATTTCGTAACTGCTGATTCGATTTCAGATATATAACGTGTAGGGAAAATTGTGTTTTGATGGTTTGCCTTTAGGTATGAAAGAGTGAAGCCTTAATTCCTGACTGAATGAGCAGAGCTGCCTTCATAAAGACCATGTTGCCACGACTAAATGGCTGTTAAGAGGCCACAAACTGTTCTGCCACTTCTGACCTCCATTAACAGTGAAAAGGCTTATAATGACTCAGAGGTCATATTTGGAAAGCGTTCCTTCAGCCTTGACTTAAATACAGTTTACAGATAACTCTCTTTGTCTTGTTTCAATGTCACAACTACACAAAATGGGGAGAATTTGTACCGCGAAATTGCAGTTCAGAAGTTATCAATCATCACATCCTTTCACATGATATCTAGCACAATGTCGGAAAGCAGTAACCCTTCATTTACAGCATAGCGCAGTATAGTGCCAATAGTCTCACCCATAGCCAGTCGTTTCTCCATCCAGGCCAGAAGGTCCTTGATATACTTGGACCAGGCCTTGGCGTAGAGCAGAGCAGACTCCACCCCGCTGTCATTCTTCAGCAGGGTCAAGTCGACTTCTTCCTCCCTTGACAACGGCACCTCTGAGCCTGGAGAGTCAGCAGAGGAGAAACACATATCAAAACAAAGTGAAGCGTAACACATGCTATCAATAAAGTTGCCAAGAGTTGGATTGATGTGTCTCAGTTCTACTATTCCGACAGACGTGTGTAGGAGGTAAACGAAGAAACGCATTGAGGTTAAAGTTGGCAGTGTGGGAGGATATGAAAGTGCCGGGCATCTTTTAAAATAGTCCAACAGCGTTATTTTCTTTTTACTGGTTACGCTGTGATGCACCTCTCCCAGCCGCCCGCCATCTGACTTAACACAAACCCCATGTGTTTCCCATCCCACACGGAACTACTCCTAAACAGGCAAGGAATGTCAGATATGCGGACAGCGAGGGGAAAACGAGCAGCTAGCATGAAAAAGGCAGCAGAAATAACAGGGGTGGAAGCAGAGGTTTAAGGCGGGTCTACCTCAAGCATTCAAGAGTCCAAAGCCTAAATCACTCAGCTAACTCACAGGCTGACACTCCAGGGTGCCCTGAGCTACAACACAACCATTAAATGGCTTTTAATAGCTATTACATTTCAGGATTCATTTATTTCACACCCACACTGCTCAGAGGTAAATGACGGAATGTGAATAACACTTACCCACAAGGTCACTTTTCTCTGAGACATATCCCTCAGGATCCACAGAGAGATTGTCAAAAGACTGTGAAAAAGACATTTCAGATTATAAGGAGGGAATAGCACACATACAATCAAAGTTCGACATCAGAAGCAGCTGGGTTTTCAACACCCCAATTAAGCACAGAAAGCAAGTCTTTGAGGTTTTTTTTAAATGGAGGCGTGGTAAAATTACTGCTTTAAGTGCACCATTTTGAAAACTGTCATGTTTGAAAACAAAGCTTTGAAAAAAAAAAAAGAGAGCTGGCCTGAAAGCTGGGAAAAGAAAGATGGAGTCTTACCCTACTTCTCCTGGTCTGGGGTATCCCCAACCCTGAGCCGCTGTCCACATCTCCCATAAGGAAGTCAGAAACTCTGATTGGAAGATGCATAGACGTATGTCAAAACTACAGTTTTATGAGGTCAATTCAATCTAGTCAGTCATAAGGGGCTCTCAGTAATGCAATCTGAAGTATACAAAAACAAAACACAGATCTACAACTCAAAACTCAGCTATAGATAGTACAGAAAGATGAATGAAAGGTTTAAAGATTGGCAGAAGGCAGCTCAGCTTTTCTTGGCTGTTACACAAAAAAGTAATAAAAACCTTGTGGTGTTGAAAAGGCATACAAACATTGTACTCACACATTGCCGAATGTGAATGCCAAAGTGTCAATGGATGTGTGTATCTCGCCAAATATAGCTTTTGTGTTTTCTGGGTTCACTTCCTTGAAGTTAACGCCTGTGGAGAGTGATAAAAGACAAAAACTCAGCCAAAATAAAACCAGTTCATGTATAATCAATCATTCAACAAACATATTTAGACAACTAAGCTTGTATGTGGCTGGACAATGAGGCTTTAACAAATGATTTGATAAACAAATGGACGATAGATCAAATAAAAGACATGTAAGTGAAACAAAAAGTTACTTTTAATATTATGGATTAAATGCAGATTAAATGTATGAAATTCACCCAAACGCACTGTTTTTTGTTCCTTTCTGTAGTCATAAGCGACAGAGACCATCGTTAACTGGCTTTTGTGGGGAGTGGTTTCTTGCCTCTACAAAAGCTGAGATGTTTGAGGCAAGTGTTGACAATATCTTCGATGACAGACAAAAAGTCAATCCCCAGAGTGGTTACACAGGGTCAAAAGTGTCAAAGAGCAGGATATGCAAACATCTTAAAAACCACAACCTTTAGAGCAGAGGCAGTCTGGGGCAATGATATGCACAGAGCTTCCTACCAAATCAGAAATGCCTTCTCCTGAACAGCTTCAAGGATCTTCAGCAATGAATACTCAATGAAAATTCGGAAACAATCCCATCTTTTCCATCCTTTCACGCAATGTCTTATAATCCAGTGGGCTATCTTCCACGTTGATCATGCATAGAAGAGGCATCAATCATATTTCATTTGAGATCTTCTGATACCAAGACGTCGGCGATTTTACACCTGTTAAGGCCATCGAAGCTTGAAAAAGTGCACGGATCTTCCCTTGTCAGGCAACAGTTTACTCAGCAAGAAGACCATTGCAGAAAGTAATCAGAGAAACCGAAAACACAGGCGGTGAAATCCGACTAAGCTGAGTACTTCCTGTCTGCCTACAACAGGAAACACTCACACAGCTTGAGTTCTGCGATTTGTAAGACTATAGTCAACCGTGACAATGCTTACCTTTTCTCTCTGTAACCTGGCATCGTTGTCCAGTAACTGAGACTGGAAAACCTCAACAATGTGAATCAGCTGCTGGGGGGGAAAACAGCCCTACGCACTTCCAGTTTCTAGATTGCCTTTAAGCTTTTGTGCTTCCATTTTCTCTTCATGAGAGCAAATTCGATGCATGTCAGCGGTGGTTGGGTAATTGTACATTCCCGACGTAAGACAAAGCAGAGAAGGGTCATGGCATCCTGGGTCGGGGAGGCAACCCCACGTTCCAGCGAGACTCTTGAGGACACCAAAAAAGAGGAGACGTGGTGGTGCAAGCCTCCCTGCCGTGCACCTCCCTGGCCCTGAATGCTAGCGTAGAACTGTGCACTGACTTCTTCCTCAGGACATCCTGTGGGTCTCATAACAATGATTCCAGAGCTCTGCCCCCCTTGTCACGATTGAAATATGGAAACTGCATCATTCAAGTACAGGGGCTATTGTTTTCTCACGGTTGAGCCGTAACTGCGACAATCAGCACATGAAAAATGTCTTGAGTTATTTAGTAAGTTGAAGAATGTCATAATTTTCTGATAATGCTGGCTGGACAAAACTTGATTTCTCTGGTGTGACAGGTCATCCACAAGGCAAACTAAAAGTACAACTGTGTTTAAATGCAGAGGAGAGTGTCCATTATCACTAAACAACATGATTTTCTTGGAATAATGAAATACATTTACAACAGGTTTATCTACACAGGGACAGTAAAAAGCCTCTGACAGGCACATACAAGATTGATTGCCATAAACAAATACACTCCGTCAGCTGCCAGCATCTTCCCCAGACAAAGTGGGACAGAGAGCAGGGAAAGAATTTCAATAAGTTGTGGAAGTTGACACTTTTATTGCAGTGTCCTGCAGTTTTTCAATAGGAGGAGGGGAAAATGAACACTCTCTCAAACTGTGACCAGGAAAAGAAACGTTGTCTGAGTCTGGTTTTAGCCAAAGGGAGTCTCTGAGAAGATCACATCTTTGATGACACACGAACAGAGAAGGAGTAAGGGCAATAAAACAATGGATGTCTCTGTCTAGCATAAAATCATACAACCGAGTGGAGCTGAAAGTGTCTCTTAACATTTCTAGGTTTATTAAAATCTGCCTGCAGTCAGTGACGGATGAAAACAACAGAAGGAGAATAGTTTGAGTGGATAACATCTACATGCAAGTGGCATTTTGAAACTGGTTTGGCAACCATGTGTTTGGAGAGGGAGGGAGGAGGGTTAGGTTTTCCAGTAAATTCTGGCAGCTGTCCAAATGCCCCAGGTGTCATGACCAAACATCAAAGAACAACAAGGATGAGGAGACGACACACTCTGAAGACACTGAGGCGCACAAGGCCTGTTATCATCCAAACCTTTGAGTCTTCATCTCTGACGTCTCACTGATTCATTCCTCTTTCGGTCTCTCCTTTTCAGTCCTCGTCTGGCTCGCTGAATGGCTCACAGTATTGTATTACCTACTGGCCATTAGGGACAGTCCGCCAGGATGTGCAGTGATGTTAGGCACCCCCTTGTGGACAGGCAAATTTCCAAGATTCCACTTCTCAACTTGATATGCGATTACTGTATTTACTACAGGACTAAATGACAGTGCTTTCCTTATGAAACAGGACCAATAGGAACAAGCACTTCCATACTGCACAATAGCACCATCATTAAATCTTTATTTTTGCACAATTATAGCCTACAATATAATAAATGTCTCTTCTCTGAAAGTGATACTGTCATCATCTCCAAACATTTGGGTAAAACCTTGACTGAAGGATCGAGTGCACCACTACCATGAGTGCAATGTGAAAACAACGATTCTTTAACATACGTGCAAGTCTATATCACAGTTTCCATCCAAGCTTACCTCCTTCCTAGACATTCAAACAGTATTTATATACTATGCTAACATTTGTTATTTGTCGTTTAGTAACAATGATTCAGTTTAACTGAGCAGAATTTCTTTGTGCAAACAGCTTTGTTGCTGCAGGCAGTACGTTTTTTCTCCTCGTCCTCGGCTGCATTTCCGACATGACATCAGGTCAAGAGTGTGTTGCTGCTGACTAAAAGAACAGCTACCTGTGGCTAAAAGTGAGTACACCCAGACGGTATCACTGACTGTATTGCATTTTAACTCCTAGTTTGCCGTTCGTAAAGCAAGTTAAGAGTCACAGGTTTAAGTTACAACTTCAGGTAGGGCAGTGCTGCTGCTGAGACTGAGCGAAAGTTAATCCCTGACACAATAACAAAACTCTGTTGTTATAATCCCACAGCAGGGATTAACTGTGAGTCAGAAGAAAGCATAATAACTTAACTGTTTGCCTTGTGTGAAGGGAGGTTGTGATCAAACTGGCAGTGAGAGAGTGATGGATGATTTTCTGTTTAACACAGGCAGCTTTGTTAGACTGCTGGGACTTGACTGTATGACTGTATGTATGCATTCAAAACCTGTTTCTTGCTGCTGATATTTGGAATATCAGCAAATAATGTCGAACAGAAATAATGTTATAACTTTGAACGTGAGGTCAGGGATTATTGTTGCACTTAATAATATGGCGGCAGCAATTGAATGAATGTTGTGGTGGCAAAATTGAATTTTTATGTGACAATGACAAACTGATGCCCCGTCTGTTTAAGGCTAGTATGAGGGCTGTTACTGATCTGCAGTATTGGATTGGTGTATCACTATTTGTAGGCGCAAAAGTCACTTTTTAGTCCTCCAGAATATTTAGGAATTTTAAACCATTTATCATATGTGTTTTACTTGGTGGAACAGAAACTGCTGTCTTCAACCACGCTGTGTAAATTTGCATAGACGACAGAAGCCTTCAATCATTAGTCATGGTGTTGTTTTTCCATCCCCTCACTGAAGTTACAGTCTGTCCTATCATTAAAGTCTCAACAATGGCAATAATTCCTTTGGCAAATCTAATACTGGATCTCCTCTGTTTTCCTTTTGCATTCTAAACATTGTCTAAGCACCACTCACTGCGCTACAGATGCAGACATTCATTCTGACACATTCTTAAAGAGTAGGTCACAACTCAGATATTGAGATAGGGCAGGTGAGTTATCAGACAGCCGCACACCTCGTGACATGTGGAAAAGAATGAAGAAACGTGGACGTGCCTGACTGACAAGCAGGCTGCCAAAGGGCCTCCGCAGTGGCTGAAATATGGAATGCAAATTACAGCCGTGTCGTCTCCTCTGTCCAGATTCTTGTGTGCAAGTCAACTGAAGAAATAACCTTGCAGTGGATCACATTTCTAGCAGATTGAGCTCGTGAGCTGAGATTCCTTTTGTTTGTATTCATTAAGGAGACGGGAAATGGATCTGTTTCTGAAGGAATAATAACTTCTCCTACTGTGACCTTTTAAAAACAAATCTCCAAGCCAACTCTAACGAAGCAGAGTTATAAAATATCCCTGCAGGACATTTCCCACACTAGTTTCAAAGACTGACGTAGACCCTTAACCTGAACCTGTAACGCAACAATGAGATTCCATGCCAAGATATTTGACCATCATCTGGGCACCTGTATGTGTTTCCTTGTATGTCTGTGTGCGTCCATGCATGCAAGTGAGTAGTTACTAACCTTTGACCTTGGCAATGACCGTTCCAGCTGCTCCCAGGATGTCCACAGAGTTGAGGGTCTGGTGTTTGCCGATGACAGCCTTGAGGACCCGGAGTAACTCTGCCAAGCGTTCCTGCACCACCTCCTGAAGATCCTCCAGATTATCTGGAAAAAGAAGAGGAGGTACAAATAGGTTCAGTCATGTAAGTATCAAGACCTTGACAAGACTCAGAAATGCTTCATTAAATCCAAAACCCAATTACCATGCACAGTTTGCAATCACTTATCCTCATCTCATCTCAAAGACGCCACCATCATACCACATTGTGAGTCACAGGTTAGCCAGTGACAAATGAATTCCTGGCATTCCATTTTGCCACACATGTAACTTGGCAAATACTTTGTCATTCTCTACATACGAAACTTTGCTGTCACCTTTTATCTAATGTAGTACCCTAAGGGAAAATAACACTGTGCATGATGTGTTTGGTTTCATCTGCATGCGTGGTTGTACCTCCAGATGAAAAGTATAAGATGGTTGTGGTTGAGTGACGGTGACTAACTCAGTTGTTGCAGCAAAAAACTGCAACAACTGACGCTGTGTACACCGGAAGAGGCATGTTTCTATAAACAGGTTACACTGTCTCAGTCACTGTAATAACATTCCCAGACAGGTGAAGATGACGAATAGAGATATGATGACGTGCTTTTTGTACTTTTGCGGTTGAATGAGGTAGAGTCAATCTTGTGCTTTAGAGAAAAGTGGCAGTTATAACAAAAGCCACAGAATTTATCTGTGCCACAGCCACTGTCTCCATCGGCATCTTTGAAACCTGGCAGAGTCAAGAGTGACGGCTAAATGTCAGATTGATTTATTTGACTTTTATTCTGCTTAAACATGGACTAAATACAAATGTGTGTGGTGCAAAGTTTGGGTGTGATGCAATTTATAAAATGGATACCATTAAAAGGGCACTCATACTAAGTAGGGCTATATAAATTCAAATTAAGAGTTAAGTGAAGTGGCACATGTGGTAGCTATTATGCAAGCCTACTTTTTCTGCAATTGGTAGACAGTGTGAGTGTCAAAAAAATAAAAGATTAAAAATTGCATTTCTCTCTGTTACAAGTGAGGTTTCAGAAGATGATACTTGAGGATGTAGAGATGTACAAAATGCATTCAGATTAAATCTGTCCCCTTATTGATGTCCGATATGACTGATGTGATATGGTTATTTTACCAACCATATCACATCAGTCTTTCTGTTATGAAAGGCATGTCTTTTCTGTGGAGTCAGGCAAAGCAGTAAAGGGTACAAAAGGCATTTATCTTTTTAATGTATTTTACCAAAGCTTTTTCTGACTTGAAGGCTCTTCTTCACAACTGTATAGAACCTCTGTATTAAGTGTTCCACAGCATTCCTACAGCACTTGTCAAATCAGTGTTTCAGTTTGTTTTACAGACAATTAAGCTCGTTGGGCGAAATGAAACCCAAAAGGAAAACTCTGACACATGATGAATCTTGTCCAAACAACAGCAGAGAAAGAAAGTCTGTCTCCCGCTCTGATGCAGGCTAATCGGAGGAGGCTCTGCAAGTTGGCACCAGACGATAGGTGAGTTCATGTCTAACTCACTGTTTTGTAAGAAGCCGGGACACCAGCTGGAAACAGAAAAGTCATCTGTTTTTCATCAAGGCCACCCCACCAGCCAGTAGGGTGAGATGAGAGACTGAATTTATTGGAACGTTAAAAGGAATTACAGAGGGTGAGAAAATGAGAGCCTGCATGAGTGTGTGTTAGCAATTGACTCCTCTCTGATTCAAAACACACACACTAATTAAACTGACTGGTATAAAACATGCTAGAGGAGACACAATCCACAAATGAGACAGACGCCCTGGCCATCTGTGATTGTGTTTTACAGACATTAACATAGACACTAGGAAAGAAAAGACTTTGATATTGAATCACTAAAGAACACAAAAAATAAAGGACACATGTGCAACATGAGGGTCCAGCTTGCAAGTCAAAAGCTAATCAATCTTTGTCTCTGGCTTCTACCCCCCAGGATTACAGAACACATGTCATGTAAAGGAGGGGGACTAACCTGCTCACCTGCCCCAAGGCAAGAGGTCCCTGACCCTGCAACACACATTTTAAGCTCCTCATCCCTCCTGACAGCAACAATAGGCCGTCATTAAGCACCCTCCCCCTCATTTTATTCATCCGTCTCAGTTGTCGTATTTTTGGTTAGCTCAGTAGTGTTTGAAGATGTTCTTACCAAAGACATGTGTGGTTTGGGCATTAGCATATGAGAACTGGTCAGAATGAGGTGTACACATGGTAATTTTCACTTAGCACAACACACGTGGAGCATGACTGAAGGTGCTGCTGTGGAATCACAGCAGCAATGTTTGTCGGGATCACCCATTTCCCTTTCCCCTGAAAGGAAAAGAATTTAATTAGACTAATCTGTTCTGCAGAAAGGGGAAAGGAATACAAATTGTGAGGAAATCACAATGGCTGTGATGTTGTGGCAACAAAGACAGAGGGATGTCCTGAGCAAATCTGCTGGACTGGAAGGGAATTTTCGAATGGATTGATATTGGCGATATCTTTTGTTTACTGTCGCCCACTGCCTTCTGTCACGCATGCTCTGCTGTGCAGAGTTAAAACACTGCAATGGAATGGGAAACAAACAGACAGCAGCCAGCACTTTCAATTAATGATACACACACAGTGACAGCGTGCTTCAGACTGAGAACAAAGACCATGTCCATAATAATGAGAGCAGAGCCACTTTGGGGGTTAAAAACCACTCATGCATCAACTCTGCCAACATTTGAGCCTGTCCAAATACTGTACATATTTCCTGCAACAACTTACACTTTGTGCAGGCTGTAGCTTTTATGCAGAACTGTCAAACATATTGAAAACACTTTCCTAGTCCTAGTTCTAATGTAGGCTACTTTGGGCTACTGTGATATGAAGGAAAATATAAACAAATTATCAGCAGGTACTGAACTTGAATCAAGGACGCAGATTGAACTCTATAGCAAAAGAAATTGTGTTTTAAAAGTGTGCACATGGCATCATTTCCACCCTGTATCTGTGTATGTCAGTACAGTTTGTGTGCAATTAGGCTACTTAGATCATTGTTAATTCTTCACCCTGAAGCCGAGATTAAAAAATTCAAACAAAAGAATTCTATTTAAGAATCAGCAATGGGAATAAAGTTATCAAAACAAGGTCAAATTTTGTATGACAGCTCATACTGATCACCACCATTGTTGCCCTTTGAATTGTGTGAGAGGGTCTGTGCTCACTGCAGCGTGAGACAGCTGAGAGAAAGCTGGTAAAAATCAGTGGTGAGTGGTTTTGTCACAACAATGGCATCAAAAAGCGCACTGGAAATTTGCAGCCGATTGTGGGGGCCATGCCATTGTTTGGGTAGAGATAACAGCACTGAGGCACTGAGCTGGACCATATTGTTTAAAGCAGGACCCCCTGCAAACGCCAACGCAGCTCAAGGCTGAATGTCTTTCTTTACAGTGGTGGGATGAGCTGGTGTCCCAGCCACGCTTCACGCTCAGTCTGATTCATTTAATTTCGACAAGACCTCCCTCCCTTTGAAGAAAATAAATTTACAATGAAAAATAATTCTAGTAGTCTGAAACCTTGACAGTGCTACGTAATTTACAATAATATAAAAAACTAATTTCCAAATCACAACAGTGTGCATTTTTCTCTTTACCCTGAAATTACACTGAAAACTGACCAACAAGCCAAAACCTATAATGTAGGACAATTTAATTCAAGAATTTAAGACAAGCAGCTCTTTCAGCTCTACAACAGTTTCACCTGGGATGTAGGAGCAAATCCATCGCATGTCTAACAGCCATGCTGGTCGTGCTTCTAGTCCCTTTTTTGATACACAATTCCTGACAGCTGAGTGTGACTGTGAAAAAATACAATTATGGTGAGTGGATTTAGGCCACAACTGTAAAGAACATTTTGTTACTTTAATTTGGAAAAAAAGTCATAAGTCTGGCAATTTAAAGGTTTCTGGATTTACTTCATTTCTGTTAAGCTTTTCATCAGTGTTCCAAACGTAACTACAAAAACAAAATACCACTAACAACATCTCTAGTATTAGTCATTTACCATCTAGTTTGCAGTGATAGAAAAAGACCACGTGTCAACATTCATTATATAATCATCTGCAAACAAAACTAAAAAAAGTGGATTTGCATGTCCCCACATGTTGCATTTTTAAGCTTAACCTCAATTAAACTCTAAAATTCAGTATATATGAAAGATGCACAGGTTCACCAAAGTGATATACCATCCAAAATCTACTAATCACTGACCAGTTTTCACAGGAAAAGGGGGATATATATGCAAGCAGAAACTACTCAAAATTCATCCACAATAATCCACTTCTCTGTTGCCAGTCGGCATGCTGAGTATGTTGCAATCTTGGTACTTTTGCCAAAAAAAATACTAAACACCCCTGAAACTGTGTTTGGAATATCACTGTTAAGGTTTAAGTGGTGACTCAACTTTGACACAATACAGTAGCTCAAAGATTTGCCTTTTAAATTAATGTCTCCCCATACATTGTTGTGTGCTGGGGTCCCATTGTGTCTAACAAAGCGCACTGTGTGTCTGGTGCAGAGAATGACCAGTCCAATCCAAATCTTCAGGTGGCCTGACAGAGGTTACAGCCTCCACTCCCCCCACCGATAACAACAGGCAATCAACTGGCCTGTCTGGACACGCGATCTGCTCGACATGAAACAAGCCCCGGCAGCTCTGGTGATACACTGCTGCTTGGGAAACAGCCGCAGGGCTTTTCTGAAAGGCCGGGGAGGCCACGTTTCTCCTTCAGCATCCCTCCACCTCCTCATCTCTTGAGGGAGGGAGGGTAACGGATTTACACCCGCAGCAGAAGATGATTTTCAGGTTTTCTTTCAGATGTGTATCCGTCTGCCTCATTCCAGGATGGTGATGCATTGCTCTCTGTGATGACTCAGTCATCACCTCAACTGCTCCCCTCCGAATGGAAACAGCCACTTTTTGTCCTTCCCACAGGAAAACCTGACCTAATAAACTGCAGTATCCACAAGTTTCTTCAGTCACACAGCACAAGACCAGAAAGCACAAAATACTCAGGGTATCACACTCTGCTTGCATTGCTGAGCTGCCTGCAACCTGATCTGCGACAGGTGGAATTGTTTGGTCAGGATTCCATCTCCAAACACTAATCCCCCCCCTCCGTCCAAACAAACGCAGCATTGCTGGGTGCCTCTCCGTCTTTCCCATGCCTTGTTTGGAGACAGAGCGGGCCCCAGACATCACACAGACAGTAAACAGCAGGCACTCCATAAACAGCTACCTGCTCTGTTAGTGAGCAGCAGTCTGTGAGGTCTGGGCCTCACAGACAGGCTAAGTCGTCGACACTTCAGTACATGTTTGGGGGACTATACGGCAGGTGCACAACAATACTGCATTCTTGAATCAACACACAGCGTATCGGGTACAAAGGGAGGTGAGACAAATCAGAAAAGGAAAACAGGAAATAAAAGCTTATACACAATAAACACTGCTTAACTATTCCAGTCCAAACCATAGAGTTTTAGACCATTAAGAAGCTAACTAATCTACTTTGTAAATTACAATAACTGTAACAGGGCTGCAACTAATGATTATTTTTATTTCTGATGAATCAATAATCATCAATTAATTTAACAATTAATCAATTTGTATATAAAATGCCAAGGTGGCATTCCAATTTTTGTTATTGTCCGAGGAATAGCCTTAAACGCTTAAATATTCAATTTACTATCATATATGGTGAAGAAAAATAGTCACATTTGAGAAGCAGAAACCAGACAATGTTTGGCATTTTCACATGAAAATGACTCAAATCAATGAATCAACAAGTCATTTCAGTCTGAACAGTAATGTTGTAATGCTACCAGGAACAAAGAAAGGCTGGTGCTGTTTGCCAGTTTTATTCCACTAGTATCAGATGTCCAACATGCAGCTAAGGATGACTTCATCTTGATAAGTTGGTAGTACAAGGTTTTGTGAGGGAATCTCCTCCTGCGTGAATGAATGTCACTTACTACAGCATGGGAAATTGTGTTGGAGAATACTGCATTGGGCAAGAGAAGTTACTAATTCTTTCTGATGTACAAGGGATCGAAGAATTTGCTGGGACAAGCACAATTGTGTTTTGTTGAGTCTCTTAATTCAAAGCTGAGCACACTAAATATGAGCCGTTTTTGGTGTTCTACAAAACAACAGACTGACTCTCAACCCTCAGCCCCCTCTCTGTGCAGGCCTGATCCACAGCTGTAAATTTCAGCAGGTCTGCCCAATCGTCAACAGTGACGTCCCCCTGCTAGCAGGAGCTCCACTGGCCAATCCACCCCTCGCCATGACCAATCTCCTACACAAACATCCAGAGCCCATAACCATAAATCCCACCCCAGGAAACACACCCCAACCACTAGCTTGCACAAAAACATCCTCCAGTATCACAGGGGAAAGTTACTGCCCAACAAATCTCTCCTTTCTTTCTCGTAAGAGCAGCAGGCCATTAAACCATTATGTGTTAGAATTCGGCTTTTCTCTCGATTAAAGGCACCACCTGCAAGTGGCCACTTCAGTTGGCACAGGGGCACTTGTGTGAGAGGGGGAGATATTTGTGGCAGCTATTGCTGGATATGTTTTTTAGAGAGTGGTGGTGGCTTTTACGGCCAGTAAACAGGGTTTTAAATAGGTGAAAATTTGAAAGCTGGACTCATTTTACAGGGAATATAATGCCAGCATTTAGTCTGACAAGACTAAGCTTTATTCACTGTCTACTGACCCCATGAAATGTGACTTTTCCAGTTATCATATAACTCCAATACAAACCTTAGTGAGCAGAAGGAAACAAGTCCACGAGTAAACAACTACGATCAGCAGAAAATTAAACAAGTCCCTCAAAAATCCAACCAAACACTTTCTGAACATTTTATCAAATGTTTGCTCTTAAATAAAAAAAAAAAGAGTCTGCCCTTCTGACAACAACAAGTCACAGACTGGCACTGTGAAACACAGAACAATGCAGTTTAACTGGAGTACAGCCAGATCTTATCAGAGTGTCCCGATGACACCAACAGTTGGAAAAAGCCACAAGTTTTCTTAGTGAAACAAGGACTTGTGAGTCAGCTTGACATGTTCCAACTCATTTAAAGACATTTAATGTCTCTTCTTATGCAGCACTACACTGTATGGGGAGCATTTGCTGTGGTATAGTGGAAGGTAACATGTTTCAGAGTTTAACTGCGGTAAATAAGCTTTCAACCTCATGCTCCTCAACTAGTATATGAAATGTTTGGTCTACCCTGAAGTGTAACTGTAGAGCTGCCATGAAACACTTTTGTTTTTCTGATCCACCTGAGACTAAAAGGCTTAAATAAGGAGCCCACACTCAAACAAAGAAACCTCCAAGGAAATACATTTCAGACAGTGTCCTGATGGCTATCTGTCGTCCTAACAAAAGACATTTAAACTTAAAACCTCATCCTGTTTTGCCACCTTGGCCTGTACACTATCCCTAACTTCCACCACACATTTCTCAACACACATTCCTAAACTTTTCTGGCTTGATAATGAAGGCAAACCACATTTTGTTTTGTTTCAGCATATCATATTTTTAGCATAAATGTGTGTTCCTGTGTGGTCACCAAAGAGCAAAACAAGGACGTAAGATGCTGAAGAAACTTAGAGCTTAGTATATGCAAAAGTAGCACTCTGTAAAATGACTCTTCAGAGTTCAAAGTGAAAGATCAAATTCCCCCAAGAGACAGTTTTGCCGCACACAGGCTCTGATTCCCCCACAGACCAATCAGTCAATGCATATAAATATGTTGCCATCTTTAATCCATTACAAGGACTGCAACTGTTCCAGTGAGTTATTTCCCTTGGATTCCATAATAATAGGTAACATTTTTTTCAGTTTTCCTAACCTGAGATGTTTAAATAAATGACAACATTGACGATCATTGAATTTATGACCACAAATCTAGGAAGGTTGATTTTTAGGAGAGTTTTCGTAGCCAATCTGCCTCACACCTACCAGTAGTCTATTGAAGGCCCTATAGCTACAAGTGAACATTTGTTCTAAAGGAATGCAGAGTATGCAGGAGAGTGGGGGGATGGGAGGGGGACAGCAGGCCGGCTGTGTGTAGAGGACTCCTTTTTCATCCTGATTAAAACCATTAACCAAGCAAAGAAATACAGACTCAAACAGAAATCTCAGAATGACGAAAACCTCCTTACATTTGAATTGCATTTCTGTTTTAATACGTTGGCCTTGGAAAGTTGTACAATTACTAGTCTTGTACTATTGCCATTAAATGCTTGTAATTTTGACATCAGAGGAATTTAAACCACACAGTGTAACTTGCGTTAAGAGTAAAGACACATTCCAGTTTATAAAAACGTTTGACTTCGCTGTAAATGACAGTTACTTATTAACAACACAATCATTTGCTGACTTGGATGCACCATTATATGATTGTGTTTTCTTTCATTTTGACAGCAGACATTTGGGAACTGGAAAATGTTGAAGGTTAATTTTGTGACTACAAGCTGTGCATTCATAGCAATAAATAGCAACGATGAATTATGCCTGACATGTTAGCAGTTTCTTATTTACAGTTTTGGGTCAATTGAAGCGAAATGTAACTGGTACCCATGCAAAACAAGATTTGAGTTTGATCCAGAGCAGTGAGGTTAAAGCCAGGGATGGGGACAGCGGTCACCAACTCAGTCACAACTCAGCCTCACATTCTTTTCAAGGGTTACATTCTTTGACAATTTGACTTTTGTTGGGCAACTATTCTTGCAAGCACAGTGACATGGGGCCCAGTAATGAGCGAAGTGAAAATCTAAACCACAATCTGACCCTGGGTAATCTATAGGTGTGAAGTTGATGGTGTGAATGTGGTGGGTCTTGTTAACTCAGGCTTTTAGTCACTGATGGGAGTTCCCCCGTGGGGTTCCAACAACCATGCATGCTGGGTGCATGTGCTTCCAGCTAATAACTAGAAGGTGCCCTGAGTAGAAAAATAAGCATCTTCCTTGCTAAACTCTGTATGTGGAGCTATGAGACAGACACTGACTCCAACCTGCCTCTCTGCATTGGAACTAAAAACCTGCCAGATCACAACAGGGTGCACGCCTTTCATCAAAAAGAGCATTGTGTCGGTTTCACACAGTACTCCAGTGACAGACCTTTCCAAATATGAAAAGAATAACACGAGAGCTGACATGTGCCTCGCTAACCTCCTCTCCACTTCCCTCACAAGCTTGTTCCTGCTGCTTCCCTCAACCACATGGAGACCTGTTGCTGTCAGGCTGTTTATCTTGTCAAGGTAACACGTGCTGTTAATCACACACTTACACACTAACTCAGTTTAGCAATATTTTCTTTGGAAATACAGTTTACATCTCTGTTAATAATACTGTGTAGTCATTAGGGGAGCTACAATCATGCTGGTGGTTAGTTGCAAAAGCAACTTTTCTCATAAAAATTGAACCAAAGATTTTATACTCATGACTCGGCAAACATTTCTGACATTTTCAATTAAATAGAATTTAACAAAGAAGTTGAATTTTTACTTTACGCAATAGAAATTTTAAATTTAATAAGTACAATACCAATAAATACAATACCATATTGCCATAATAACTACTGCTGAAAACTCCCAACACACAGGTCATGCAGGTGAGTTGTAATCACCATTATTCTTGTTCATCTAATGTGTTTTTACCATAATAGAGACATGGCCTGTTTTAAATCAGAAGGAAACAGAGCTTTAACTGTTGTTTTTTCCAGACTGTGTAGCCTCCCTGACCCCTTAACAAAAACACCCAAGTCATTAATTCAATCTAGATACGGATGTCAATACATACACATACACTGGACAAGATTTAGACATACCTCAGTATGGTTCACATCACCATTATGTAGAATGCCTTAGACCAAAAATGAAATTAAGCAAATGTATAATGACCAAAGCACTGAGTTTATTGAAATAGTTTCTATAAGGGTATAAAGACATATGTCATTGAACGTGGTGGTCATGTGAAGATGGTCCTAAAAGCTCTCTGCTAAAGCAAAAACGTTCAAAGATGATACACAAATTCTGTCTTTCAGAGACAACTGACAGGATTGCTCAGGACGCATCGTATAAGGGGCTACTGGGAACCCAAAGAAAAGCTAGGAGCGTACACTTAAAAGCTCAACATGGTCAGTCTCTAATCAAATTTCAATTCAGAGATGGTTTGTCTTGTTTGGCTGCCTGCTAGCTTTGAAGGAAAGCGGTTGACAGTCTCAGATAACAGTGTCCATTTGAAGCTAGGAGGACTGTTGACAAAATACTTTTGCTTAAACTGTGACCATCTTCCACCACTCTTTGTTTTACCAATTAGAAACAAAAATGACTCAATGTTTACTTTTGACTGGACAGCAAACCACATTATAGTAGCAGCATCTTGCATGAGTTGTTCCACCAGACCGCTTGTGTCAGTGTCTTGGAGAAAAATAACAAAAATAAAGTGCTAATCCAAATGACATATAGCTGAATGACATTATAGGGTCATATGGTATGATTTCATACCCACCTGCTGAATAAGAGCCGTTGTTAACTGGGAGGCAAATATCCCAAATGTTTTTGTGATGGCTCAAAGCAACACTCAGCACGACGCAAGCAAAGGCTCACTCACAGAGGCCTCACTCCTCCAGCCAGAGGAATGGCTAAACAACTCACTCCCCCTGCCAGACCTGCAGCTGGACCCCACCATGTATGAGTGTGTGTGTGTAGTTATATGTCTTTTAGTGGAACAGTAGGAGTAGTAGTAGTTTTAACAGTGGCAGTCTCACATTATTGATTCCATAGAGGGAAATTTAGAGAAACATCTTGTATGCTCACAATGACAAGGCAGATATGTCGCTATTATAAAATAACTGAACATTGTATTTTTTCACTTTGGGCTTTGGGAACAGCAAATCTTGAATTTTAACAATTTGTTTAACTTAGAGAGTAAATGATTAATGAATTTAAAAAAAAATGATGACTTAACTGACACTGAAAGATAACATACATTGAGGAACCATGAGTGTACATGCTCCTGTGAAGCCTTTGAAAACACTTCATGAGAGTTTGTGTGGGTAGAGTGTTTGTGTGTGTCGGCAAACAAGAGCAAAGCCATCAAACCCAAGTGAGAAAAACATAAAGTAAGTAACCTGTGTATGCTCCGTCTGCTGTGCTTGTGTGTGTGTGTGTGTGTGTGTGTGTGTGTGTGTGTGTGTGTGTGTGTGTGTGTGTGTGTGTGTGTGTGTAGCGGTGTGTGGGTGTATGTAGTTGTTAAGACGCTAACAACGCTGCAAGCGCTCTGGCATGTTAGCAGAGAGGCTGTGTGATAGCAGTGAGGCTGTTATCACACTATAAATTGACACTCCACAGGTGGTTCTGACTGTCTGTAATGATGGCCAACGTTAGGCTTTAGCTATGTATCTAACATCACAACTACACAGAAAGCCCTCCTGGACATTTAATCCAGCACACTTCACAGTGCCACGAGTGCAACTATATTGTGTGGGTGTTGGCACAGAGGGCATCAAAGCAGAATAAGGACAGTGTGTGATATGCTACCTATGAGTCAAAGAAAAATGCTCAATGTTAACGCTGTTTGAAAAGTAACTGCGGTTTCTGTGGACAACTGGCCAAACACAGACAACATGACATCTTGTCAATACACTCCAAATGTATCCACAATGCAATTTGCTGGCAGAGAACAATAGCTATCTATAGCATCATTGGCAATCAGGTTTTAATGTCAGCGCCACAGTCCAAAGAGCAAGGGTTCCTTTCTAAACAAATGGTCAGCAATTACACACGGAGAAATCCATTGCAGAGGAGACAGAGATATGTTCTCCATAGACATCAGCTTATTTAGACCAGAAAGCCATGTGGCTAATAGACACGTTGATATTGAGTGAAGGGCTTACTCAAGTTGAAAAAGTCTACATTTTTTCCTCTTATCATGCCATGGACGTTGCTCTCTGAACCTGAATGCAATATGTTCCCCACCAATGTCTGGGGGTGTCTAAAAATACAGACTGAAGTTGAAGTTAATGAGTGGATAATGACACAAACAAATAATGTAATTTGAGCTCTTTAACAGAATATGACCCATATATGAACATACAACACTGATTATGGGTAACAAGTATTCAAAGGTGGCTTTTCTTTCTTCAACTATGTCATTTTACGATGTTCTACTTCACCAACCTAAACAGCTCCTGCACAAACACCTCCGCATTCCAGCTGCCCCTGAACTCACCTTTACAATGGAAAGCCTCCTTGAGGTTGAGCAACACGTCAGCAAACCACCGTACATCGTTCACCAGCTGCATCACATACTCCGGGTCCACTCCTGGTGCCCCCATCAGGTGAGACGTTAGCCCCATGCTGCTCAGAGGATTGCTGTTCTTGGAGCTTCGGCCCATATCCCAGGTCTTGGTGGATCCGGCCGAAAGAGATCCTGTGTGGGGCTTGGAGAGGTGTCGTGGCAGACCCTGGGTGTGCTTAGTCCCACCTCCACCACTGCTGCTGCTGCTCTTCCGTAGCATCCCAACAGCCACTCCAGCTGCCACCCTTCACAGGGGGTACAGCAGGTCAGCTAGCCCCTGAACTCACCAAGCTGCCCTGAACCCTGGATGGCTGAAAGACAGAGAATGATGGGTGAAGACAGCGTATGTGATTGTGTCTGAGTGTGTGGTCTCCTGTCCAAACTCATCTCTCATCTTATGTAGAACTGAATTGTTGAAGACCTGTTACACATAAGGAGTAACCACTTAAACCAGAGGGCCCAGACTATACACTCTAACATCATTACATTGCTCAGTAATCAGTTCACCATTCTTACCGTTATTCATGGGACACAAGTGTGTATTTTTACAGAAACTATGTGACATTAAGTTGAGAGTTCACGACAAACATAGCATCTTATGGTTCTTCAACGTTTCCTTGTGTCTCAGTTAGATTTACTCTGCATTTTTTACGAGACCTACAATGGCTGTAACCCTCTGCAACGTTTTGCTGTTAACATTAGCTAGCTTGAGTGTAAAATAACTAAGCTAACAATATCTGTCAAAGCATAAAAGTACTCCCACACATTGTCAAAAAAAAGAAAATAGTAATAAAAATAAACACATTCACAAGAAAACCACTGGAAGTTCTCACAAAACTTGAAAAACATCGAAAATAAAACCGACTTCAACATATCTTTTCCGGACAGCCTGCAATCAGCAGTGATGCTGGTGCCCCGGTAAAAACAGTCGACCCGGGTCATAAACTGCTTTGCTGGCACAAGCCAAAAAACGCTATTTAAACTCACCTGCTCGGCAATTTACTGACATAATGACCACGATATCCGAACAAAACTTTGCTCAATGGAGCCTGTGAAGACCCAAAAGCATTTCCGTGAGACAAAACAAACCCCAGCAACGGCTAAAAGTTCTCCGCCTTGGGTCACTGTACATCGAAAAGTAACGTTAGCCTACAATCAGCAGCTCTCAAGTCAATCGTAATTTACGAGTTGGTATGGCACGTGACGCCACAGACGCGTCTTCATTGGCCAGATCTTCTCAACGGAATGGGTCTGTGATGCCTTCAGAACTGGCGGATATTTTAGAAACAGAATAAACTGGATTCATTTTACATACATTTGTCGGGATAGCGTAGTCCATTTTTGTTGAGTATATACTAAATTTAAGAAGACACCTTAAAAAGTGATCTGTGTAATTGTAACTCATTGCCTCGCCTAAAGAAATTTAACTTTTACTTGGCCGTTTATCACATCATCATACCATGTCAACAGATATAGGAATGTTCGATGACCTTGAACGCGCTGAAAAACATCTTTTTTTCCAGAAAAATGGTATGTAATAATAATGGTAATGTTCGACTTCTGCAGGAACATTAGTTGTGACATACTAATAGCATCACTGTCTTACAAGTGTATAAATCAGCATGTCACCTTTGCAGGATTTGTCTGACAAATGTGCCACACCTTACGTGTGTGTTGTAATACAGATTATTGCCCAAATGCCCAAATTATGACGTTTTTTTCCACTTGAATTGTCATTTTGGTTTCATGGGCGCAGTTCTTCGACACAAGCAAACAACTGAAACTGAAAGGTATGCTCAGGGCTCCTCACTTCTTAGCTAAACTAACATAGATCCTTTCTCAACTCTGTCAGATTAAAGTAATTAGGTAAGGTTAGGTTAAAAACAAACCTCTAGTACCGAGGTTACTTTATTAATGTTACTGTTGTTATTGTTAATCATTAATTTATAGTAGTACAGTAGTAGTAGTAGTAGAAATAGTAGTAATAGTGTCACTTTGACACATTAATAATAACATTTCTGTATATTTAAAATGGACAGACCATGGGTGTCTAGGGTACATTTGATCTGTTCCTTCTCTGCACCAATTACATTTTGCATTTTGATGTTTTTGGAGCACAGGCATAAGTCTTGCCAACAGTTTTAGGCCATATATCAAAGGTCCAACAACAAGAAAATATTATAGAATAGAAAAGATCAGAACATCATGAAAGATTAAGCACATGATTAAAGTGATAAGTGAAAAAGTAATATCGTGTCATTCAGATCCAAAATACGATGGACTACAGTTAATTTCTTTTTTTTAAAGATTAGTGCATGTCCAGGCAGGGAAAATGACTTATTAGCCTCATTGCTCATATACAGTTTTGATCAATGGGTATTGTCCCAGACAAATAAAATACTAAATCAAAGAAAGCTTCTGGCACCACTGCTGCCATCTAGTGTACATATGTAACCATGGCGCTCTGGCAGTGTGTTACAGATCCTGGCAAAGTATGGTTTGGGGATGGTGGATATACGCATAATTGTATAAAGAACAAAAAGAAAATTCCTACATTCAGATTTTAAGAAAAGCTTTAACAGTCGCTTTTTGTTTTCTTTCTGAGCGTGTCATGTAAGAGTATGTAAACATGCTGAAACAAGATGTGAGCGGAAAAAGCAAAGCATCCCATTTCCATGGTTAATCAGTGTTTCTTTATTTTAATATACAAAAAGATGGATGTATTCTCATCTAGTTTATATTTCTAAGCATTTCAACTCACAGATAGTTACCATTCACACAGTTTTAGTGAAACCAACCAACATACACACCACACACACACACACACTCTTCACATAAACAGGGAAGGTCACACGACTCAAACATCCATTCACACTACAAGAAATGAACAATATGTTTACTGTAAAATAAAAAAAAGGGATTTTGCTTTCACAGGATTCACACAAGAAAAGGAAGAAACCCTTTACATTTGTCAATATATACACAATAATTGATTTTTTTTTCCTTTTTTTTTTTTTTTTGAAGATGAGACTGACTCCATGTTAGTGTTATTAACGAGGTACTGCATGAGGTAACTGGTTTTTCTGTTCAGAAGAGCTGGGTGTAAGACAGCATTTGGAGGTAAACAACCGACCACGGCAGATTTTCCTTTGTGGTCGTTGTTTTTCTGGCACAATACGTGAAAGCACCTGGGCCACGTCCAGCTCACACACACACTAATTCAACCCACTGCATTGTTCTCCCTATCGGGACACTTTAACACGTGTCCTCGTCAGAACATGATCCAGGTGTGATGAGATGGACTTTATTGATCCGCAGAGGAAAACTGCTAAGTCACAGCAGAGTTTAATTACATATACTATGATATTCAAGTGAATATTGCTGTATAATAAATATTGCTGGACCCTCGGACCACGCACATGCCACTGTTTACATGAATCGTAATGGGGCTGCATTATTAATCAATCATGTGGTTATAGACACATCAATGATCTCCAAACACATAAAACATTGTTCTGTATTGATTGATGTTTTTTTCCCCCTCCCCCCACCAGAACTGCACAGGAGCAAGCGTTACAGACCACTGTTAAAATCACCATCTTTCCACAGCACTAATCAAAGCACAACAGATGAGCCTGTGTGTTGTCCAACGTGGCTAAACTATCACTGAACAAGTCTGAACATCACATCAGCGGGTTAATATTGAGGTAATACTGTTCAAACTGGCATTTCGAGCCAGTGGCCAATCACAGAAGCAGCCAGCACCAAACCATCAGGGGTTTTCTTTGTTGTTGTTGTCGTTGTTTTTTGTCTGTTTTTGATGATATACACACTAAACTTTCTAATGCAAGTGCTACCTACACAGCTTCTGATCCAGAGGAACTGATACCATTATTTATAGACACCAGCAACACAAACCAACGTTATTGAAAAATCTGAAGGGAAAAAAAATAACTCTAATTTAGTTTTTTTTTTTAATATATACATATATATATATTAAAAAAACAGGGCTTTTAAAACAAGTAGAGGTGGAACTGAGAAATTCCTTTCTGTTTCTGTGAAATGAGAACAGTAATGCCCTGATTTTGTATTTTCAAAAATCAGATCAGTGTTCGGCAACTGTGTGTACAGGTCTATTTACAAGAATCTGCCTCTCTTCTTTTACGTTTGTACAGCATTAACACCGTGACAACTGGTCAGGCTCTATTTTAAAAAAGAAGAAAAAAAAAAATCTCCACTGACAAAGAGGCCCAACCGGCAATAAAATATCTCAACTACTAAAACACAATAAAATACATAACACAACTTGATATACATGTAGAAAAAGCCTGAGGTACTTGTCAGAATATCTGAGGTCAGTCTGGAGGAGTAAGCAGCTGAGGGCTTACCCGGTCAAAAAACACAAAAACAGAATATTAGCCTCACATAATATCATTAGCGTTATATTAACAAAGAATACATGTACATCTACAAATCCTTGAGTATCCTGGAATAGTCACAGCAGCATAACGGACATTCAATGTATGGTATTCATGTTATGGTACAACTATGGCATTGCATTTGAGACAAAGGCAACCATTTGAGCTCTCCTTGCATGATGTACAGTGACTGAGGTATCTGGGGACTGGTGTCCAACTGAGTCTATTGAACAAACACCCATGAAAATTAAAAACAGACATGTTGCTTACTCAAGTATGGCCCTCGCAAGGATAAACCCCAACTATGTGTCCATGGTTCTTACTTTAAAAACACGCTCTCCATCCATCTCATGTCATTTAGTCTTCTCTCGCTCTCTCAAACACACACACACAAACACTCACACAGACAGTTAAAATTAAGAATGTGTAACATTGCAACTCCAGGCAGCATCCGTCAATGCCCCTGGCACTGGCAAAGGAGTAACTCTGAATTTCTACAATTTAAAAAAACGAAACAAATCCAGGAATATGTCCATGATAGCTAGCTGGATAGCTTGGCTCTCAACGTAGAGAAAATGTTCCAAAGAAGCCTACTGGATACCTGAGAGGTAGTTCCCCGGGGACAAGACGCTTGTCCCAAATCTTCAAACAGTCCAAAATGTCCAAAGCAACTGCTCAGCTCCCCATTTTAGCTCCTCCCCTGCGATAAAACAGGTGCGCTCCGATTTTTTTTCTTTTTATCTTCCCCCCACCCCACCGACCATTCAGAGGCATTCACAGGTTTCAAATAAGGGAGCACGCTCGAGTTTAAAAATCGAGAAGCTTCGACCCCTGAGGAAGATGAATATATTTTGCCTAACAGTCTCAAAAAGGTTCCTCCGAGGTGTGCAGCACGTCGTCCAAGGTTAGGAGCAAAAGGTTCATTTGATTTGGCCGCAGACGATCATGACCGAGACAGGAAAACGACAAAGATGACAACTTATGAGGTAATAAAAATAGACTAACACAAGAGAAATACATGAGGTAATGATGACATTTAAGATTTGACACATGGGTGTTATCAGATGTGCCCATCGCATAACTTATTACTACAGCAGATGGATGTGTTAGTAAGATCCGACTTTAAACACTGAAAACGTTAAAACGGAAAACAAAAAACAAAAAAAAAGAAAAAGAAAAAAATACCAGTATTGGGATAAAATAGCAGCTGCATTCACGTTGCTAGTTGTTGTTTTTTTTATGCTTTTAAATATTCACGAAGACCCGCTGAGTTTGGATTTGAGAAATAAAAAGTCAGGAGCTCGGGTGAAGGATGGTGTCGCCCGTTCAGGTGCTGGACTCTTTGGGAGGTAGGTCCTCGTTGGTGAGAGACGTCACGATGGAGACGGGGCTGTCTGAGGTAGTGCTGCTGATCGTCCTGGCGATCTGGCCGATGCGTTCCTCGACGCAGCCGGCGGACAATCTCGCCTCTGCGTCGTGGTCCCAGCATTCTTCGATGGTCTCGCACATCTGGCTCAGACCCTGCAGCCGCAAAAAAGTTAGGAAGTCTGGATTTATTAAAAGGGACCCTTTAGTTGTGCATTACTTTTGAACACATTAAATAAAAATGCATTTCACAGGACAGAAGCCTCTCACTTTTTCTGTAGCGTGAATGTGTAGACATGAAGTTTCAGAAACAACAACTGATTCATAGAACTATGACCTCAGATGATGGAGCTGTATTACTGGAAAAAAGGATGCACGACATCCTGGTATTGCTCTTGAAGCTATTCTTCCACCGTTACTCACAGGATGTTTGAGCCAGCAGTCCTTGATGACTGGACGCATCTTCTTGTGCACGACCACATCCTGCAGATCCTCCAGGGAGGGATGCTGGCCTATTTCATCCTCGAACGGCAGCATGTACTCGCCAACTGTACCTGAAGAAGGGCAGTAAGGCCACGGGACGGAGAGCGTGAAACACAGATCAAGTCAAACGGGGCAGTTTGGATTCGAATATCTGAATCTCGCTCTCTGTTCTAAGGGTGACTGCACACATTACACCTTTAACCTGGATCAGATGGGGTTCCCAGAAAAAAACAAAACAAGTCCCTGTGTTTATGAGGCCAGCCTGAGGCACTATGACCCCCACCTGTGGGCGAAGCAGCATTCCTGCACTGTCTGACTCACCGTCGATCTCTGTGCAGCGAGACACCAGCTCCCACAGCACCAGGCCCATAGCGTACATGTCTATCCTCAGGAAGGAGTCTCGTTGGAAGTTAATGGCTCCCTCCAGCACCTCTGGAGCCATGTAACGCCTCGTACCCACCTGGCAGGGCAATGGATACGAGCACATGCATGAATGAGGTTTCTGAACATATCAAACTAATATGTGCATTATAAAAGAACACACCGGTCTTCACATGTTGTCACGCTGACTGCAAACATTTCTAGTTTGTGCTATTCTATTGCAAAACGATGCTTTAGTGTCAAACGACAGCCTGATTCGCTGCTGGTAAACCGGCTCTACTCACAGCTGCGATCACCACGACTGATTCAAGTTACTCTGCAGCCAGAATAAACACATTTGAATTCTTTTCATGATGAATTATTAACACCACCTCTCAATGTCAAACCCTGCAGTAGGAAACAGCCTCTATGTGCTTTATTATTTACTCCTGCTTATTATAAAAACACTGACACTTGGGCTTTTTAACTTGTCGCCTGTAACCAAAATGGATCAAAACGTCTTTAATTAAATCAAATCAAGCGCAGTGCTGTCACCACTTTCGAGCAAATATGTACGAGAACAATTTGTACATTGCACCGACTGCATAAAGCCAACGCGAACATTTCAGAGAAATGTTGGATCAGCATGTCGATGCAGAAGTAAAAACCAGCTGTGAAGTGATTCCATACCTGGCCGTGAGTGTCTCCTGGTGGTTTTCCAGGCTCAAATCGTACAGCGAGCCCGAAGTCTCCAATGACCGCAGTCAGATCATCTCGTAGCATCACATTCTTACTCTTGAAGTCCCTGAGAAATTCATTAAGTTCATTACAATTCTGCAATTATAGAGATGTTTAGTCACATAATAATCCACTGACTTCAGGGTAGAATTAGTAAATCAGGCACAACCAGAAGCAGGTTTCACTGAAAATCAAATGTATACTGGATTTTAACGATGGTTCCTTTACCTGTGTGCTATGGTGGGTTTGGGGCCCTCTCCCTTGTAGCTGGGAATGTCCTCATGGAGGTAGGCCAAGCCGCGGGACATGGTCTCTGCTATGTGACACAGCTCACTCCAGGTCACAGTGTTACCCTTCAGGTGGTCTGTCAGTG
Organism: Chelmon rostratus; assembly: GCF_017976325.1. Lineage (NCBI taxonomy): Eukaryota > Metazoa > Chordata > Actinopteri > Chaetodontiformes > Chaetodontidae > Chelmon > Chelmon rostratus. Next base: position 20,275,521 of record NC_055669.1, read on the forward strand.
AGCCCTGAACATGCACACGAACAAACACACAAACGGTTCAGGAGCAAGGCTCAACAACCACTGGAATAAATGCACAAAAACACGGTGCATATCCAGAAGATTACACACTGGATCTCTGATGGATTCTATTCTGAGACATCTCTGAGGACTGGACATCCACCTATGAAATACACCTATAGCATCCTAAAAACTAATCCATTTAATATCTTTTTGTTGACCTTTTCATTCATCCAGTGCATGTTTGATATATCCTGTGAGATGCTGGATGTAAATGGACAGAAACATGATACCTGACAGATAGGGGTGGGCAGTATGATGGCACTGTATATACCGTACAGCAGTAGAAATGTGTCCACGATAGGGATTTGACATTATCGTTTCCACAGCAGGAGCTATCCCTTAAGCTGTGTTTACACGCCGTCATTCACAGTGTATGCACTGCTGCCCTGCTACACAGCCAGTGAGTGGGCGTATTGATGACATTGCACAGAGTGTAGCTGCTTCAGACTCTTTTCTGCTTGCATGTAAATTGCTTTCCGCTCTTTCGTTGACATTTCCGATAAGCCCGAATACATGTTGTACTGATATCACTGCAAAAACAGTCATTATTACAAATCAGTCCTCCTCCTGCATGCTCTACCCAGGCACCGCCCCTCACCTAAACCAAGCAGAGTATTTCCAGGAAGTGAGAACGCGTCTGGCACGGACAAATGTGCAACATGTGTGAAAGGACAACTCTGGACAATGTCCAGACCTGATTCTGTGGACTTTGTCCAGAGTTCATGTGAGAAAATGGATTCAGTGCCTCTGCTATACATTCAGGGCAGCAGCACGATGTAGCAATCCAGCTCACAAGGTCACATGATTTGTTCTGCAGGTTTTGGCGTTATCTCATGTGAAGACGCTGCTTTTGTCCCAAAAACATGCATACAAAGTAAGTCACGACAGCACTTGTCGGTTGGTAAAACTTGCACAGGAATCTAACTGTGAGTCAGTGTCCAAGGCTTTAGCCAGCTGTAACCCTGGAACAGACTCACACGTCTAAGCTTAAAATATCATTAAAAATATTGACAAAAATGGAAACATTTAACCCAACAGATGACACACACACTGATGGCACTGAGACAATAACTGTAACTAAATACTTTATGTACAGAAGGTGCTACAAGGACAAGCATTGAAAGCCATCGCAGAAATGTAAAGCCACATGTGTGGTTATGGTAATTATTGTTTAATCCGCTCTAGATATATTAATATGTTTGCTGAGAACCAATAAACAGGATGTTCTGGTTGCCTCCAGGCATTTAAAAATCATACAGCATTATTTCACCGACACTTGCAGCTATTTTTGATTTAATTGGTATTCATCATTATTGTCATTTCTACACTAAATGCTTAAAAAGATTAACTGAACAAATCTAAAGCTACACAGTTCTATCACTTTAAGGTATACTGGCTACTGCAGAGCTGCCATAAGCAATAAAAGTTCTCTTTAATAAAGCTGTGACGCTCTTTTGTTGAGGTAAATAAAGGCTGATATTGGAAAATGTCCAGCAGTTCTAGTAAACACAGAAGCTCTATACCTCGCCATCAACTTCCTATATACACGAGAAGATGTGCACTCACCCTCTCATGAAACTCTGTGATGAGCCACAGCTCCGTCTCCAGGTTGGTTCCATGCTTCTCTGCAGCAATGTACCGCAGGAGGTTTTCATGTCGCATCCCCGGTGTCAAGAATATGTCCCGCTCGTTCTGCCACGACTGCTTATCCTGCACGGACCAGAACCACATGTTTAGGTCTTGGTGATTTACACAAGCACTTACGAAACTAATGGAGTCCTTGTTTATGTTTGACAAAGCAGCTAGCCCCTAGTTTGTGCCTCCCGTGTACTGACGCTGCATTCAAGTGACAGCCGATTTTCCAGAAAATGTAAATCCGGTGTTCTTGGAAGTCCACTTAACGACACTTAATGTTGTTATAAAGCCATTTCCAGAGCCCCCAAAGACTCTTTTAGTCATCTGGATGAACAAATATTCCATCAGCTGCTTTTAAAGTTGTGCTTCTTTTCCCAAAGATATAGCAGTTCAGGTTGAAATCATTCATCAAAATCAAAAATATCCGTTATATTGGTACCTATTGATGTTACTTTTGTGTTTTCATACAAAATATCACGTAATATTTTGCTTGTGTTTTTACAAGCACACAATAATGTGTTATTTGTGGCCACCTGATTTAGACAGTGCAGTCCAGCTTGAGAAGTGGCTTAAAATCTTTCTTATTGTGCAACAGACGGAATAGTTATTCACCCAGATGGTTAGAAGAGTCTTTTGAGGACTGCAGAGATGAAAGGACTCAAATGTAATATTAAAACATGAGTGGCACAAACTGCAGCTAAGACAGCAGCACTCCACACGACAAAAATGCCACAAACGCCTTGAATTAACATTGCTGTCGTACCTGAACAGGGAAGATCTTTACAGCGACATATTCGCTCATCAACTGGGCCTTCCAAACACACCCAAAGCGCCCCCTGGCTTTGATTTCCAGCAGCTGCAGTGGTTTCAGACCCACCAAGGGTGACGGAGGAGCTGGTCCAGGATCCTGAATAACAGAAAAGCAAAACCAGTTAAATCTTATTTCGCTGCTAAAACATGTTAGCGCCTCTCTTGCCCTTATTACACAATATTGCAGGAGCATAGCAGAAGTGGATGATCAGGATAAGCAACAGCAGTACATAAACTCAAGCTTCAGCGGGAGAAAATTGAAAGGAAAAGATGTGGTGAAAGACTTTCAGCGCCACAGATTACCACTTTAAATGAGAGTCAGGCTTGAGTGTGGCCTCGCTCACCTCGCTCAGGTCTACGTGGCCATAGGGAGGTTTGCGGTGGCGGTACATCCACAAGGCCAGGACGAGGGCCAGGGACAGCACGCAGAGAGGCAGCAGGGAGTACACCAGCACATTGAGCAGGGACGGCACTCGGGGTGGAGGCCGGATTTTCACTGTCGACGGAGGAACGGAATAATTACAGCATGTCAGCTTTATGACTTGTGGGTTATCAGCAGCATCGCGAGCGTCCCTCACGGGCTGTGAGACCTGATTTTACAAGAGAGTCACATTTTATCTAGGTTGATCCTTACTAACTGAGTCATTACAGACTGCAAAAATGCAACAAATCAGCACGTGATAATGTTTAAATCTACTGTTTGTTACCTTCTTGTCAGCTAAAAAGCAATTAAAACACACTGAATGCTGCAAAAGCACGTATAGAAAGTGCAAATGACCTCAATGCACTTTCACATTCAGCAAATAGCAAACTGTATTATTATGTAACACGGAAGTATGAATGTTGAGCATATCTGCAATATTTAAGGGGGGGGGGGGGGGGGGGGGGGGGGGTTGCAAACTCTGTAAAATGCACCAGCGATCTGATTGTAATGTGAGTGGGTTTTTTTTTACTACTACATGCAAGGCTGAGCTTCACTAATCTGCAAAGACCTATTTTTTGCTCGCACTATATGTGGGATGCGTTTGCCGCTCACCTCGGTTGCCACTGCCAATCATGTCAGGAAGGTGGGTGAATCGTTCATTGCAGTAGTTGCCCTCGCAGCAGCAGAAGAAGACCTGAGGGTTTTCCTCCATGGAGACACACTCTTGCCTAAAAACGGTGGATGACACACCTACATTATCGCGTTGATAAACAAGTGTCGAAACCAGATACGTGCCGAAGTCACGTAGAAATAACGCAAGGTTTTCTGCTCTAGACTTTAACTCGAAGGACCACGTGAGTGAGAGTCTTGACTCTTGTTTTTCTTTCCCCTCTGCAGACAAATATTTGTCCTGTTTATTGTCAGGAGCCTGCACTCCTTATTACTACTGGTAATGTTGCCTGTATGAGCCACACACGGCTTCTAACACTGTTTGAACATGGCTGCAAAAATGCTCTTCAGCACTATAATTAAAGTTATACTATGCAAGAACTCTCTGTTTCTGTTTGCAGACAGTTTTCAGCACCATGTCCTCCATTTTCGTAGCTTCCTTAAGGTCTCACACCTGGCCGCGGTTTTCTTTGGGCAGCAGACTCATTGCCCAAAGTTTGCAGCACAGAAACACAGCAAAAAAGAGACAGACAGAGTCTCTGCAAATACAGACACCGTGAGGACAAACAGAGATGATTGGGAGCGACTGCTTTTGTATGAGTCTATTCATTGATTTTTCTTTGTAAAAGTGTCTCTGAACTTACTCAAAATCGCCCACCTGTTCATCACTCTACATTTTCAGTCAGTTTTTCCGCTCAGATTAACCCGAGCGGAATAAAACTTACTTTTTCAGGTCTCACTACATCCCCTTCATAGTTATAATTACAGCCAGCAGCACTTCAGACTGAAGCGATTTCCCTTGAAACTGTCGAACCCCACATCCAACCCAACAATTTGTGCGCTTGCCATTTCAGCACAGCTTTGGTTTAACGTAGTCCTTGCTGATCAACATTAAAACTCAGAATAACAGTCATCTTTGTCCTTGAAACTAATTTTAATAATCAGCAAGCAACAGAAAGGCTTTCCCAACCTATTTTACTGGTGGCTAACGGTCAAACCTTCACACGCAGATGTGGCGTTTAGGGCCGACTGTTATAGTTTAGTTTATATATCGTTTATTGTTTTCTCCAGCTTGCCTTCATGAGCCACCAGAGCCTGTTGAAAATGCCGCTGCTTGAATAATAAAGAAGAGAAAGTTTGACGGTGCCACACAGCTCCACATCAGCCGCTCGATAAAGGCTGGATTTAAAATTCTCCTCCTGACTCACAAACTCCTGAGTGGCCTGCTGACACCGTATCTTTCAGCCATCGTCAGGCTGCGGACGCCGAGCTGCGCTCTGCGCTATCCCCGCAGACCATCTGCTTATTCCGAGAAGGAAAAAAAATGTGAGCTCTATCGGCTGCAGAGCATTTTCATAATGTAAAAGTTGGTCACACCAATATGAAACATGATTGTAACCCCCTCCAGTCGAAGTCGACCTGTTTTGCTGACCTTGCAGTTTGTATGTTATACATATTAAATAATTTACACTCAGTGTACTGTGTTGCATATTCTGTGTGTGTGCAGATGTTGCATGTGTGGGTGCAGCAGGCTACAGGACTCCTAGATAACATTTGGTTTTATACATGTTCAATCATTTCAATAGTCATCTGTGCAAGTGTACAAGCAAAAATGCTTGAAGTTTGCTGATATCAGCTTTCTTAAATATGTATACTTTCAAGTTATCTCTCTTTTATATCATTGAAAATTGAATATCTTTCAGTTTTGGGCCATTGATCAGACAAAATGAGCAATCTGATCATGTTTCTTTTTCATTTTTATCATTTTCTCCTGATATTTCATAGATAACAATGAATTTAGAAACCTGTAGACAGTTTAATCGATAATGAAAATAATTGTTATTCGCATTCATTGGTTTCATTATATTCTTTGCTCTATGTGCAGCAAGTGTGTGTAAGTGTGTGTGCACAGTATCCGTCGAGATGTGCTTGCTTTCTGTCTTGAGACGTGTGTTGGTGATTAAACTCTAAATATTATCAATAGATGTAAAATAACTTGCATCTTTTTATTTTACACCATGTTGTGGACTTTTTGGGGCTGCAACTGATTATTCATCCAACAAAAACATCTTCAGATTGCTCTTTTTGTCCAAAGACAAATTAGTTCAAATTAGGGATATTAAAAAAAGGACAAAAACAGCTACTCCTCACATTCTGAACGGCAGAAAGCAGTAAATGTTTATCATTTCTGTTTGATAAATGAGCGTCGACTAATCGATGCATCACCCTGTCTTTACCTGGAGTTTTTATTTCTGGCTCTGAAGATGCCTCCCCTCCTGCAGATTAAGGTGTGTTGGCCTACATGTGGACACCGGGGCAGATACTCATGTTGTACCTGCTGTCGGTCACTCTGGGCACGAGCCAGACACCTAAAATATAAATGTTAAAGCACAGCGAGCCGTGACCTCGCACGGCGGCCCCACCTGTCATAGCAGTTGAAGTCGTCCAGCCAGCAGCCTTTCTTCACCAGCTTGATGGTCCCTGAGGAGTTGAGCCAGGAGGCATAACAGTGCAGACGCTTGTCCTTCTCCCCCTCGCAGCGTTCGAAGCCGCTCTGGTTGGTCCTCTCCGTGTGCCAGTTATCATTGTAGTACACACACTCCCGGGTCTCCGCTTCGCCCAGACTGTACCCTGAGACGGACAGAAGGCCTCAGTCAGCTCACATCGTAATGAATTGAAACTCAACGGCGGAAGCGCAGACATATGGTGCAGGATCCGCTCTGTGCCACGAAGAAACATCTCTGAGCAGAGCCTCTATCATCACTCTGGCACATGGCCAAGTTTGGGAGCCCTCTGTAGTAAAAAGAGTTCCTCTGGGCAAGGAAATTGTTGCTGAATAGTAGTTCAGCATAATCCCATTCACTACAAGATCTTTTCAGAGAGCAACAACTCGAATGGGGGGAAAAAAATGACAGAATTTAATTAGCTATAGGAAAACAATGGTATGCCCTACTGTGGCACAGGAGCACACCACACACCGGCATGCCACTTCTATAGATAAGGACTCTTGTACCCTGCCGGTGGATGACACATCTGGGAAGACAGATAAGACCTTCTTCTTTAAGGGCTTTTACTGTCATTTAGCTGGAAATAGTTTCCCCTAACCCGGGCGAAATCTAACAATAGCTGTCAGTCTCCCGCTGCTGCACAATTCCTAACTGAAAAGGTTTTATTCCTGCTCTTTGCCGATTTAACGCCGGACACTCCGGAGCAGCACATGTGAGCCATGTTTTGATGAATACCGAGGCAGATAACAGGGAGTACGAGTCACTCACAGTGGACACTCGTTCCTAATCTTTGTTCGCAGAAAAAATAGTGCATGTCTCTTTAAATCCCTGCCTATAGGAGGCTGCCCATCCCCCCAGTGCTACCCCCACCAACCCATTACACACACACACACACACACACACACACACACACACTCACACTCAGGCATCCACTTACGCATACATACATTTAGCTGACCAGCAGCATACAATGGATTTCATTATAGCACATAGGGATGCATGCAATGTGCAAACATCATGCTCATTATTAAGGATGGAAGGAAAGGAGGTAGTAAGGACAACACACACACCACACACACACAGCAGAGATGCTCAATGCTCCATTGAGCCGAGATGGCATTTCTGATATCTGTGGTCACATGATCCGGGAGGACTTTTACTACAAGATCATTCCCCAACCCCCCTCCCTCTGTCACTTACAGGGGCTTACACCATAACAACATGAATTCTGGAGAAGCAGCTTACTATACACTGCGAGCCCTAATCTATAAACCATAAAGGCATTAGCCACTATGCGCTATTTGGCACACAGGGGACAGCTGTGCCTCAATTAAATTTTTATTACAGTTCGAGGAAAAGCCAAAAACGTTTTGTGAGATGGGGAGGGTTAAAAAAAAAACACAAAAAGTGGATGTTATTGTTTCCAAAATAAGTGTTTGGTCACAGTGAGGGATGCCCGGCCAGGGGACACACAATAAAAACCTCCCACACGAGTTGCAAAAAAAAAAGAAAAGGGGGCCAAACAAAAGAAAAACAAGCCTCCTGCTCAATTTCACGTGGTACAAAGTCGCCAGGATGTGTAACAGTAACCTCAATCCGGGTTAAAAGACCTGACTTCGGATTCAGACAAAACAGCTGCCGTCTCCTGCAAACCGAACGCCATCGATTTGTGCAGCTCCGCGCAGAGAAAGTGTGTTTTCAGAGGCTCTTGTTCGGGCTGTGACCACAAACAAGAGTGCGGACCTGAGATGTCGCCTCTAAGGTTTCAGGATGTTGATGCAGCTGCTGCCTTCTATTCCTGCCACCGGGACGCAACTGCGTTACATTTGGATATATATTTATATATATGCTCTCACCCAGCATTAAATAACAAGTTTATTATGAGGGTTGTTTTCCACGGAAAGCCACGGCTGCTACTCGGACCATTCCCGTGCGTAAAACACATGTGTTAGAGGGGCAAACGGAGAAAAGGCGATTATGGTTAAGAGAATAAAATCCTCCCCCCTACAATCCACCGCTAACAAAGTTTAATCAGCCAACAAACGCGAAGTGGTTCGCGGGTCTACGTTTCAAACGCAATTACACACACACAAAAATGTGTCCGCCTCGGGACACACACACACACAAAAAACTGTTGCAAATTCAGACCCAACAATAGCGGCTTACCTGCGCACAAAGTTCCCAGAAGAAGTGAACAAGACAGCCATGAAAAAGACATGTTCCGTTTGAAATACAGGACAGAGCTATCCCCCCACTTTCCGTCGCGAACATTAAAACTCAGCTTGTCCGAAACATCAGTCCAGGATCAAAACGACCACAGGCCTCCGGTCCCTCCGCAGCCTCGCGACCACAGCGCGTGTCAGTACCCGCGACGCTGCAACAATGTTGCGAGAAAAGACGCGAGCGATTAATTGACTGCCAGACTCTTAGTCCGTCAATAGGTGCGGCATTTCACGTCGGAAGTGGATCCAAAAACCGAACGGGACGCCGTCAAACCATCCGAGAAAGAAGCCCGGCGTTGTTTTTCGAGGTTATTCACCGGAATAGTAGCACCGCTGCATGGGGAGGTCGGTCGGGGTTTACATGCATGTTACTGATCTGTGTCCAAAATGGCTTCTAAATGGGGAATGGGCTGCAAACAGGGAAACCCGGATGTGTAAACACAAAGAGGGGAATTCAGGCAGCCAGCGAGTGACCTTAACGCGACACCGCGCATACACGCCTGAAAACGGCTCGATTTTCGCTCCGTATCGATATTTAGCACCACATTTAATGCATAAAAAAGCCCCACAGAGGGAACATGAGGTGTTGGTGGAAGATGTGTGTTTTGCACGGCGCTATCTGTCCCGCTTTGCAACTGATATAACACTTGCACTTTCTGTGGTCGGAGTTGGTATTTTACACTCTACTTTTCGCTTCTTGTCATTTAGCCCGAGGTCTGGAAGAGATTTTCAGCTCATGCATACTGATTTTACTGGTTGCACGTAGAGAATAGTGCCATTTTTTTTTTCCAGCCTGGAGGTGTTCGTGAAATAATGTGTTGCAGTGTTTCAGCTGCAGATGCAAAGTCGACCGTAGGCTGAAATAAGCTACACACAGTCTGTCCTTTGATTTATTTAGAGTATATCAATATAATTAGCCAGTGCGTGACCATATTAAAATAGAAATGCATTAGCTCGAACAGTATTTCAGTGATATGTCTTTATATCCGTGGCAATGTGCTAAATATCTTACACAACGGCAAAGACTATGATAAATTCAGAGGGTTTTTGTCTATCTGAATGATCTTTTATGCATTAGTGGGAGTGCTATAAATAGCTGACCTAATTTGGAGTAACAGGATACAATAAATGCTATTTAAAATGTATTCCTTCTAATTACTCATTTCACCACCAGACAGTGTTAAATATAAAATATATCTCACACAGCAAAAATCCAAAATAGCGCTAAAACCACAGCTTGAATGAATCACTAAGCACTTCTATTCTTATTATTATTATCACAAAAGAGGAAGTGGATGGCATTAATCTTCCTCAATTTCCCAACATGTTTTTTTAAATAGTTTCTCTTGATAAATTCCATATAATCTGTGATGTTGTGTTTTGTGCTAAAGGACTGGTCAGCCTGCCCACTCATTAAGTCTCCCAGCCAACAGATAATCATTTTAAGAAGTATTTCCTTCAAAGGAGTTTCAGGTTCAAGTTCTATCCTCTGACTAATTGGCTCTGTGTTTCTTTTGTAAAGAGAAAGCTCACCACCATTAGAGGAAGTAATCAAGGCTTGTTTATGACATAAAATAGATAGATAGATAGATAGATACTTCATTCATCTCCGAAGAGAAATTTGCAGATGCCTGTAATAATAGCATAGTTTGCTTCGGAGCGTTTAAAACGAGCTCTTTCAGAACCGAAGTCCTCTGTGGAGAAAAATAAATCCCATTATCATAGAAAATCAGCGGTGACATTGTTAAAATGCCATTAAGCCGTGCTCACGGGTCCCTCACTCTTTCTCGTCTTTGACATCCAGACTAATGGCATGTTGGTGACACCCAGTCAATTCAAGCAGCAAATGGCTCAGGAACAAGGTTAGCCATAGGTAATCTGCCCTAAACTAGTGCCGTTGAGTGTAACTCAAGACAAAGCATTTCCTCATTAAGCTATCCCATATTGACCCTGTAACTCAATAGAGGCCATGAGCGAAACCTTGGAAAGATAGGTGATCTGTTGTGATGACATTTGGAAGAGAAAGCACATGAGCGCTCATTAAAGGTCCAAGAGCCACAGCCACGGCGTGACATTCCTCGAACGACAGGAGCGTGGGGGGGGAATGATGCACAAAATACACAAAACTGTGAAGTAATGTGTTGTAAAAGGCTGTTCATTGCAACTCAGGCCAGTTTGTCACCACTTATCCTGCATAAATACATGATTCATACACGTTTGTGCATAATTTGATGAAAAACGGGGCTACAACAAGCTGGATTTAGGTGGACACATTCCGGAACGACAACATTAATTAAGACATTTTAAGAATAGGCGTCTCTGGATTCAAGGAAGAATTTTTTAAAATCAACGTATTTCATATCCATGTGTTTCATTGCTGTTTAAAGTCCCCTCTGTGATGAGGCGAGCCTCAGTGACTTCACAGTAAAATAGATAAATGACACTAGGTGGTAGCAGAGCTCCCCGGAGCAGTTGTGCATACCTCAACCTGTGCAACATCTCTGTTCACTCCTGATACTGTATGTCTACAGGGAGGACACAAACTGTCTGTTGACCACTGCTGCTGCCAAACGTTCACATGTATGAGTGAGCGTGTTTGCTAAAAGGCTGAGCGACTGCTTTCTTGTGTCTCTGCCCGTTTTAATTAGAGCACTTTGTTCATGTTTTTTATCAGGCTGCATGATTCTACCTTTAAAACAATATAAGTTCCCTCCTGGGTAGATAAAATGCACATTTACCTATCAATTAACCTGTGCTCAATGGTATCCAGAGTAGCTCATGTAACCTGGTAATGGATCCATTAGTATGAGGAAAGGCGCAACCCTTAAAGGTACCGGAGTTATGGCGTATAATAGAAAGCAATTACCTGAATCATAGCCTGAAGCCCTTTCTACAATGAAAATGATGCTTGAGTTAGGAACTTCATACAGAGTGAGCATAAAGGCAGAAAAATAAGGGAAATAAGATTGAAGATATTGTCGGATCACTGCTTTATTTCAGCCTTTTGAGTAATTCAGTACAAAAATAAAACAACAAGCAAAGTCAAACATTTTCTTCATCTTTTATTATTTTACAGCCCCACAGAGTCAGCGGGAGATTACTTGACAGTGTGGCGTGTTTTTCCTCCGCGGATGACCTCGTCCCTGCAGTCGTGTTGCCAGCGACAGTGACGTGGTTTAGAAATAGTTCGCCACCCTGCGAACAGACTGGATGTTGGGGTTCTCCGCCTGCCACTCCATGTGGGTGCAGTAGTTTCCTCTCTCCACGATGTACATGCGGCCACGGTAGTTAGGCTCCTCATGGAGCACCCAGCTGTTTTGGGGGAAATGGATAAATAATAGTTTAAAATTTTAAATGTGCAATATCTAGTTTTGGTCAGGGGCAAAGGAGGTAAAATTTGTAACTTGGATTCTAAAATTAGTGCTTTGGGTTTAAAGAGTTCACCCATAATACAAATAATTTTCTTACTTACCTCTTGTGGTATCTACAGTTAAGTCTAAGATATCCACCTCTAAGAGACATTTTCATTATGTGACATGTATTGACATGTATTAATTGGGCATTTTATGTCCTGAAATGATGCAAAATGGGTTCATGGTCAATGTCTTAAACACCTTAAACACCAGGGCTCCCCACTGCTGTGATTTCTCACGCCACCTCAACGCAATGCAGGTAAACTGAATTTCCTTTGTGATGCTAAAAGTATATGTTATAAATTCGGCAACAATTTCCCGTTTACTCTGGATGATTCGCAGACGTTTGCTGTGAACGGTGTCCACGGGAGCTATTCTGTACCAGGGAAATAGTCCCAGGGAAAAAAAATGTGAAAAATGAGTGGAAAATGAGAAATTATACTTTGTGTGTGTGTCTTTGTTGTATCGTCCGGCTCTCTTCCTCACTGTGTTTCCACCCTGTCTACACTCTCCTGTCCATAAAGGCTAAAATTCCAAATAAAATCTTAAAAAAAAATAAAAAAAATGGTGAACTGACCCTTTAAAAATGTAGCCAGGATCACATAAGTAACTACATTCACAGAAGTCCATTAATAAAGTGCAGTAAACTAACACATTCGGCCACATGTTAAATCCTCTTCTGTGCTCTGAGCCGGTTAAGCCAAACACTGCAGAGATACATACGCTCCATCTCCATAAACCTTGATGGAGTTGATGCAGTTCTTGGTCAGGCCTCGTGCCTGCAGGAAGGGACAGTCCTCGCACAGCTCCACACACTGGCCGGTGAAGTTGTCCCCCTCGAACAGCTCCATCCTGTAGTGCTCTCCATGCTGGGGAAGATAATGACATGTCCTCTCGCTGAGCCATAGCAACAATGTTCGCCTTCACCTTGCGCCGCAAAGGACCAAGGCCTTCTCCTTTGTGCGTCAGGGACTGTATGAGGTGCGCAAACACTTACACAAGCACACCTATAGAAATCTAAAGGCTAAATGTGCTGTACATAGGGAGGAGGATATGTGATGTACAGGCTGTATCTTAAGTGCGCTAAATGTGTGTTTTTCTTTCAGTAGATCATTATGGGATGTGAAAGCCTGCTAGCTGCCAATATGCCCCTGTGCTTCAACGCTAACTCCTGTATTATTCTAAAGCTATTTAAAGTATGCTGACTTTGGTTTATCTGTAAAACACATGGGCATGAAATGAGGCCACACAAACACACACACACACACACTACTCGCCTAAACCTAACCCTTACTCAAGTTGTCATGTAAAATTTAATGATTTACATCATGGAGACTTGTGTCCTCATAGGGAAGGCAAGTCTCCGCACTGTGACTGTGGAAAAAGATTTATGACCCCGCAACGGGAGTAATACACATTCTGCACACGCACACACACACACACACACACCCAACCACTACTCACCTAAACCTAACCCATACCCGAGTCTTCATGTAAAACTTAATGAACTACATTACGGGGACTTGGGTCCTCATAAGGAAGGCAAGTCCCTGCAACGTGACTGTGGAAGCAGATTTATGACCCCGCAATGTGAGAAATACACACACACACACACACACACACTCCTACCATCCTGATTGGCCTGCAGGAGCCCATGTGATCGTTGTGGGCATTCCAGCGCTGGAATTCAGGGTACTCTCCGTGCTCCAGAATGTACTGCTGGCCCTTGAAGTCAGGATGGTCGAAGCAGATGAAGGCCCCGCTCTCCACGCGGACCGAGTTGACCCTGTTCATGAAGCCGCGGTCCTGGAAGTTGTCGCAGTCGCTGCAGATCTCCAGCTTCCTCCCAGTGAAACATTTTCCCTCATAGAACACGATCTGTAATTATTGTTTTAAACATTAAAGTGCTTTTTCTACTAACACGGACTTGTACAGAAAATGACTGACGGTGTTGTTCATGGAAACAAGCTGCGCTGAGGTGTCATTCGCTGCTGTTATGGTAACAGCTGAAGATGAACCGGTCGTCTACATTATTTGTGATTGACTTTTTGTGACACACATTCACACGTTTGGGAAGGTTCGACTGTGGCTGCACCCCCTTGTTGTGATACTCACCTTTCCTGAGTACTGAGACATTTTCCACTGTTTGCTGTTCCAAACTAGTCACACAGTATAAAGAGTGGAAAAATTTGGACAGCCAGATATATATGGCTGACGGAGAGCGCGGTGGTATCGCGAGGCCGCGGCAACAAAAGCGCAACAATGGGGGGTTTAGACATTTTGCCACATGGACAGTTTCCCTTACATGTGCCAGTGCTGATATTGGAGTTTGGCTCTGGGGGCCGAAAACAATAGAGGGAGAGATTTTGCTTTGATTGGGCTTTGGGAGTGATGTTGCACTGAGTCGGGGGGTTGCAGAGTAATATTTGGGTTGTGTCCAGATGAGGAGGAAAACAAACAGAGAAGGAAAGTTAAGGCAGAGGTGAAAGGACATGAATGGCCAAGTGAAAACAAGAGATCTGTGTCCTGGGCGAAACAACAAGGTGCGGTCCCAGTACACTTTCAAGCTTTTTCACCATGTCTGAGTTCTGATGGTGAGAGCAGCCCAGATCTCAAACTCCAAAGCAGGTTTCCCTCCAGCCTTCCTTTTTCGGACCCCCCTCTGTTGTTGTTTCTCTGGTGCTCATCCCAGATTTTGGGAGGAGACCCTCTGACACAACATCAAAGACCACCAGGCTGGTGGAGCAGGAGGCAAAACAGATAAAACCTGTTTTTCATGACCTGTGGCCCCCTCCCTTCTCCCCGTCTACAGTAGCAGCACCAATCTAAAAAGATTTATTTCACTCAAGTGGATTTTTCAAGTGGAGTTTCGAACATAGTGCAGGATTTGGCATTCACACTATATTCATTCAAAGCCTTAAGTGGTTCTTCTCAGGTGTGTAGATTTAAAACTCACATGGATTTTTGAACCTTGCAAATAGACGTAACTCCATTTGCTCAGCAGCTGACCTTTTGTGAGACTTGTGGGTTTCAAAATGAATTCTTTACATTTTTTGCAAAGCATTCACTCTGTGGCTGTGAGACAGCCATTAACGTATTGTACATGTATTCTAAATAGGATTTTTAAAGAAAGAAAATATTCAGTGGAGGGAATATTTCCCCTCCGCCGAAGAGGAAATATTTTGGTCTTTTGTGCAGCGTTTCTACAATACTTGAATGTACTTACTTTAAGTGTTTGACAGCTGGTGAGAGCGCCGGCCTTTCGTTCTCTCCCATTAGTTTTATATTAAGTGTTAGTTCAAGTCAATTCAGACCTTATGCTTTTTATTGAGTCAGTTTACGTCTGGCGCCTTTATTGGCTAAAGAACACTGAGCCAAATGTGCTACGCTTCATCTTGGTCAGACATAATCCACCGAAAGCAAACATACTGCACCTTTGACTAATATCCTCTTGTCCTCTTAACCAACTAATATAAGTCTTTATCTGAGTCTGTGACAAATGCATACATTAATATTTGCAAAAGCCTCATAAATTACAGTATATACAGTAGGGGACAAGGGTGGATAGCTCTTGCGTAATGCAGGATAACCCCTGACCACAGTGTAGCCGGGGTGCACGAGGTGCTGAGCATATAGACTTAACAGAGAAACAGCATGTTACCATGACAGAACACAGTCTGAACAGGTATAAAAAGAGGCAGAGTCAATGAACACACCTCAGTCACTGGCCGAAACGGAGGCAGATAAGTCAGCAAGGTATGTAAACACAACACTTTGCTTTTCTTCCATTAGTTATTTCACATTTAAGATATATCAAAACTCTATATCACTGTGTATGCTTGCTAATACTCCTGTTTTTGCGCAGAGATTTTATAATTTATTATATAGATGAAAATATCATGAGATAATCACCTCTAAAACAAAATGAAAACAAACACTAGTCAATGGGAGACATGCTACGAAATCTGAGTACTGAAAGTATTGTACACACAGTTCTGTCTTATCAAATCCGTGCTTTATCTCTCATAGGCTGCGGCACTGAGCAGAACAATGAAGTTGTTGATCTTGACTTTAACCGTCGTCCTGCTGATTGCAGCTGGTGAGTCTGTCACTGATTCTCCACTGAGTAAACACCACCTCTGCTGCTGTGCGACAGGGACATCTCCTATCTCTGCCTGTCTTTACCGCGCAGGAACACGCTCCCAGCAGACACGTCAGACGCTCATTTTGCAACACATTACAGGGAGTTATATTTAAGAAATGAAAGTAATTCTGTTAAAAAACAACCAACCTACCTCCTCTGTGGCTTCACGCACACTTTTAACATCTTTATTCTGAACCAAATCTTACTAATAAGTAGGAAATTCTCATTTTCCCAGAATAGATGCCCACAGAAAACCCATCAGGCACATCACGACAGAATTCAATCAGCTCACAGAGAGAAAAACAATGACTAAAATATGTGTTTGCTGTTTATTCTTCTCAGGTGAAGCCCTGAACTGCCACCGCTGTGTTCCTAAAAAGGCTGGAGGAACCTGTGAGCTCACTGTGGAGACCTGCAGACCAGAGAAGGATGCCTGTGCTGCTGCCAGGTTCCTCAGAGCGCCTTGTGAGTTCCTCAACATGCACAAACGACATAATCAAAAAATCAATAAAAAACTAAAAACAATCAACTTTGCAAAGTCATATTAAAGGACAAATTTGCTGGAGAAAAACACTTGCATGCACACCATGGCACTAGAATTAAAGGGCTAACGGCATCATA
Source organism: Chelmon rostratus (assembly GCF_017976325.1). Classification (NCBI taxonomy): domain Eukaryota; kingdom Metazoa; phylum Chordata; class Actinopteri; order Chaetodontiformes; family Chaetodontidae; genus Chelmon; species Chelmon rostratus. The sequence continues at coordinate 20,292,026 of NC_055669.1, forward strand.
TTCCTGATGACCTCTTGTGGATAAACAGTGCTGGCCAAAGTAACACACAGTAGAGAGTCAGCTGCATGTCGAATAACTGTCAGATCTTAATGAATCATGAGAATTTGGCAAAATAAGGGCATGTTTTTTTGTTAAAAGCCAACCTTTTCCTTTGTTTTAAACTCTCTTAGATGGCCAATACCAGAAGTGCATGGCTCTGTCAGACTGCGAAATGCTGGAGAGGAACGCCTACATCAACATGAAGTGCTGCAGCGACGACATGTGCAACACCTTCGAAAACTCTATATAAACATCTAAGAAAATGACAATGCAGTGGAGTGTCTTTGAGCAGGGCACTTAATGACTCCTGCAGACTGCGGTTGCTGCAGGCAGCTCCCAGGTGTGAACGCATGTATGAATTCAAGTCTTCTGAAAAACAAAATGCGCTCTGTCAAACATCTCCCCTGGCAAATAAAAAAGTTGAAATGCCTGTTCTCATTCTTATGTCTGGAAATCTCTGGAGTTTTCTTATTACTTTTTGACAGCCACTTCAATCCAAAACTGTGCCCGCCTACTATCATTGTAAAAAATGCAGGAATCATTGGATTCATGTTCAGACAAGAGTTAGAAAATCTCATCTGTGCTTTCATTTTCAGCAGGTTGGGTTGTTGTGATGGTCTTTTCTCAAGTGTCCTCACAAAGGTGCTCAGACAACTTCCAGCTCTCTCAGAACAAAGATGGAGAAAAGCAAACCACAACAGTTCTCTGGGTTTTGTGCTGACTTCTGACTTTGTTTCTGCATCACATTAAACAGACAACAATCTGCCACAGTACATGAAACATTAAAACCACTGACAGGTGAAGGGAATAAATGCAGTGTTCTGTGGGGAAGCTTGGGTCCTGGCATTCATGTGGATGTTACTTTGACACGCACCACCCACCCAAACAATGCTGCAGACCAAGCACGCCCCTCATGGCAGCGGAATTCCTCTACGGCAGCGGCCTCCCCCAGCAGGACAATGCACCCTGTCACACTGTGAAAACTGCTCAGGATCGACTCGAGGAACACCACAAAGAGTCCAAGGTGCTGGCCCAGCTTCTAAACTCCCCTGATCCCAGTCCGACTGAGAGGCGCCGGAACAAGTCCAATCCAAGGAGGCTCCACCCCGCAACCCACAGGACCCAAAGGATCTGCTGCCAACTTGTCGGTGCCAGACGCCACAGGACACCCCCAGAGGCCTCATGTCCATGCCCCGACAGGTCAGAGCTGTTTTGGCAGCATGAAGAGGACGTACACAATATTTATGTAGGTAGTTTTAATGTTGAAATTCAGAAGTTAAAAAAACAAAACCATGCTCCAGTGTGATCCCATCGCTCACAACAGTAAAAAGCTCATTTAAACAAACAGGTTTTCAGGACCTTTAAAGTACTCCTGTTTGTTTTTATAAATATACAGGACTAAAATGTATCTTTGATCGGCTATCACTGTATTGAACCCTCTCAGGTTATCTGTTAGTGGCCTACTTATCGTTCAATAGACAACATGGAAAAGCAGCATTCAGTTATTATGCAACACAGAGGTGGAACAAAGCTGCAGAAAAGACAAGATTCTTATGTTCTCCATTGGTTTATACTGAACCTCAAGAACTTAGATCATTATCGACGCCGGTCTTTCATCCTGCAACCTTCTGAATTCATGTCGTCCTTTTTAAGTCACGTACCTGCTGTATTTATTACCCTCTTCTCAACCCTTCTGTGAAGCAGCGTGAACTCTCTCTGAAAGGTGCCGAATAGAAAAAGCTGCCCTGCCACCCGGGTGACGAAGTAATGATCCACGCTCAAAGCAGGGCGCTTTACATAACCACTTTTTGCTTTAATGATTACAATCAAAAACATTTGTACAACATTTTCAACATTAGAAAATGGATGCAGATTTTTTTTGGCTGACAGTAACTGCTATGAAAACAAACTGAGGAACAGAGAAGTGGGTACTGCGTGGAGATGAAGTAGAAAAAGAGCTGAATATTGGGAGGGACCAATCAGCCGGTGATGTATCAGAAGAAACGTCCATGTTGGCTTATCCATTTTCAGAGCGTATGCACGGCAGACATGACATTTCTCTTATCTCGTTACTTAAACAGAGTAGGGCTCGTGGCCTATATGGAAGCTGCATAATGAGAAGCTAAGATGCATGAAGCCACTACTATCCGGCCTTAGTTTCGCCTGTCATCATTACCGAGCACGGGAAAACATTTTTTCTGATACACCCAAATGATGTTCTGTGTTTTGCATCAGTGCCGAGCACAGAGATGGAGGGGGGGGTGGATTGTGGAAAATGTAAGACAAGGGAGCCACCACTCATTCTTTTTTTTTTTTTATCAAACACACAAAGAAAAACAAGGATGACAAAAGGGAATGGGAAATACTGATAAATAACAGTGGAATCAGAGCCATAAATAGACAGTATTGGATATTTAGGACCCTGGAGGGGTGGAGTCAGCTGAGGTGGAGGAGAACTGGCAGCTAGCCTTCAAGTAACGGGATATCCCAGTGCAGTGTCCTGTGTGTTGATTGGGCGGCTCTACATCATGGAGCAGGACGTTTTTCCTGGCTGCACGCCACCGTCCATCTTCTCAGCTTCCAGGATCATCCTCCGGAAAACCTCCACGGCCGTCTGAGAGAGACAGAACGAGACAAACACACACAGGACGCCGTCACATGTCGCAGTCACACCACTTTGAATTTTCCAGCAGCGCACACGACATCCAGCGGAGCCTCGCTGGCTTTGGGCACGACAGAGGCGGTGTTGTTGTTTGCTAACTTGATTTGAGGCAGACACACAGCCTTCCTCGATATGAAACTTTGCTATGTTGGGAAATAAATCCAGCAGAAGATGGAAAGAGGGTTTTAAAAATTGATTTCTGTTACTCGTGTTTTGAGTTTGTTGTTTACTTAAGCGCATGTTGGCGCTGCATTAGCCTCTCCCTAAAAATGAGGGAATAGCGGATGGAACTTGGAGTTGTGGTGCATAAACTTTTGAACCATTGTTAAACATGCATGAAATTACATTTTTGGCCGCAACAAGCTATAAACACAACACTGACACATTACCCTTGAGTTAACATAGCAAACTTATTAGCAAACAGCGGTTTATTTACACATTCAAAAGACACAGAACGACATTAGCATTAATTTGGAGTCATGCTTGATGAATGCAAGTCAAATATTAGAATATGGATGGAGCTGTGGTTTGCTCTCTGACTCCTGAGGTAAACATCTGCTTCTTTAGCTGCCAAATGCTCCTTTGTGTTCGCCAGCTAATCGCTAACCGTGTCTGCATGCAGTTTGGAGCTGTGCCGCTAGCGTAGAGTGGGTTTTTAGAGAAAAACACTGAAAACAGCTGCCTGCTGTGGCTCGATACGACGCCGATGAGAGCGGTGAGAAAGAACGAAGACAGAAACTGCAGGTAGTTAAACCAAAACAATGAGCCAAAAGATCCTAAAATGCTGAGGGAAACTGCAGAGTAGGAAAATAATTCTCTGTGTTCCTTTTGTGCTCCTTTACATTCCACAAAGTCATTTGATCCACTGTTAACACGCATAAAATTTTTGACTAGAGCAGCTTTAAATTCCAGAAACTTGTATTTCGATTATTATGCAGCAGCACTGCCAGATATGGACCAGAAGAAGAGCAACTTAATTTACAGCACACCCAAACAAATCATTTTCTCTACACAATTAGAAGTCAGTGCGGGAAAGGCGGACTCCGCCACTGATGACATCATCGGGATTATTTTTTATTTCTTTTGGAAATTTCCCTTCAGAGCCACAGAAGAGATCATAGCACTGTTCTGCGGATCTTCCCCATAATGAGTAATGATGAGTTGATCTGTGAAATCAGAGCAGTTCCCCTTTCAGGATTCTAACTTAAAATGAGATTAAGCCCTTTGTCAGACAATTTAATGGTCAAACTCATACCAACTTTTATTAGCTTTATGTTGGCATTAGAGCAGGTTAGAATGCCATTTTAACTGGGTACTGGGTGCTTTAATAGATAGGACAAATAGGCTTTGATGACGACCAAATCAAACATGAACACCTGCTGCTGGATATCCGTCTCTGCAGCCTCGGCTCTTACCTGGTTCTCTTTAGCTGAGGACTCCATGAAGGCAGCGTTCCAGGATTCAGCTAATGCTTTTCCTTCTTCACAACTGATTACTCTGAAGAAGAAACACACACACACACACACACACACACACAGTGAGAGCAGGCTGGTCAGTCAGTTAGAATAAAGCACATAAATATTTCACAACAGGGTTTAATTCATAAGAAATCTGCTCTTACAACCTTACATTGAGTAAAGCGTAGTTGCAGGGCAACACAAACACACACACAAGCCAAACTACGCTGGCTTGGTACAAACAGTTTCTCCCTTCTTTTGGGGCAGCTGCTCTGCATTTCTGCTCATGTGTCATATTGCCTACAAAATGCTACAGAAATGACGACTAAAACTGGCAAATGTTACTGTATGCCCCATGTGTATACCCTGTATCTACAGTGATGTACAACATAGGTGTGTCTTAGGACATACCGCTCCATATGTAGGTCGTTCTTGTTTCCGACGAGCATAATTGGTACTCTGCGTTAGAGGGAAACGTCAACAGCACATTGTCATTTATTCATGATATACAACATACATCCTGCAATGCCTCGGACAGCAAAAATAAATACTCACTGAACTTTTCCCACCATGTCCAACAGTTTTTCATGGATAACTTGTACAACTTCAAAGCTGGAAGAAACAGGGTAAAGTTCCATCTTCAGCATTCATGAACTGTGAACCTGCAATGCATATTTGCTTGCTTTTAAAACAGGGAAATGAAAGCATACCTTTTATTAGATGTGACTGAATAGACCAGAATGTAACCGTTGATATCTATGGAGTAGGTCTGTGGGAAGATAGAGTACTCATCCTGCAGGGACAGAAACAATGAAGAAATGAGTCTGCACGCTTACAAGTTTGGAACAGGTGGGAGTAAAACACCAAACTATGAAAGAACATTATCAGAACAACATATATTTACATAAAAATCAATAACCACCAGTCATACCTGCCCTGCTGTGTCTACCAGCTGAAGATGGTACTCTTGTCCATTTATTGTGATCATTTTAGTAAATGCTGCAGTTAAAAGAGAAATTAATCAATATGAATGAAGCAAGAAATCGCCTTTCAAAATATCACTTGACAGATAACACAACACCGTATCTTTACAGTACTATACAGCCGACTGTATCTTCATTAGTGTGCAGGTCTTGAGACATACAAGACACAACCCAGTTATGGATCCATTTTGGTACCAGCGAGTTCAGAAATGTCAATATCTTCCTGGAGATGGGTCATATCATCTGCAGCGGGACTGACGGATTGCACCGCCTGCAGCATCTCGCTGATAACGCAGACACTTTACTTCATGTTAACCACCCAGAGATTATTTATAGCAGACCACATATGTGAGCGAACATGTCAGGAAAAAGAGAAACAGCCTACAGGTAAAGTTTAGCCTCAGATCTCTGGAGGGTCTGGAAATGTGTGTGTTTAGGAGGTTGATGAATTACTGTATGTTCTCTCCTCTCTAAGACAGTGACGTCCAAGCTGATCCCACAAGACTCAGCCACACAAGGGTTAATTCTGTCCAAACGCTACACCAGCTGATTTCTCCAAAGTTCATCTAAAGAAAGTTTTCTTTTCTTTCTAAGTGAAAGTGTGGAAACTGGTGAAATCAGCTGGTGTGGTGTTTGGACACATTGGTTTAGAGGGAACATTACACCCCTCTGGGTAACAGTTCAGTCTTCTTCTTCTGCTTCTTCTTCTTTCAGTGACATCATGTTCTAGAGTTATAAGGACGCACAATTCAGATGTCTACAGTGATGACAACATGCAATGCTCCTGTAAAAAAATACAAACATTTAGTGGAAAATTACGCTTTCAATCCATCCATCATCAAGTTTGGTGTGATGAACGTCAAGCTGAATGAGTAAAACGTGAAACATAAGATACTTAATGATATAATATCGTTATATAATGGTTACTGTCATACTGCATTAGCGCTACAAGGATTCTGAATTAGCTGATCAACCAGTTTTCATAATTGTTTTAAAAAAAATTGCAAATCGTTCTCTGGTTGGAGCTTTTAATTGTGTGGATGTGCTGCTTTTCTCTGTCTTACAACCTTGTAAATGAAATATTTTGGACTTTTGGACAAAAATGAAAATACGATGACGTCAAAACGGACTCTGGGAAAACGTGACGGATATTGTTTGTTATTTTCCGACATTTTACAAACCAACAATTTATAGAGGAAGTAACTGGCGGATTAATCTGCCCGGAAAATAAGCGTTAGTTGCAGAACTATAGTATATTTCGCTTGGAAAAACTCCTGGATAGAATCATGATATACAACCACTTGTTATCATGTGATCACAATTTCATACTCAGGTCATGTGATAACAACTAAACCATCTCCATGGCAACTGAGTGACTTCATCCACTGAGCAAGGCCACAAGATGGAGCTGAAAGCGTTGGAGACACCAAGCAAGCGCATCGTGTGATGAGGCTTTTTTTTTTTGGCTAAACAACAATTATAATGTTGATTTCAGCCATACTGACCAACAGAGGGTCTAAAGACAGAGACTGTCATGTGTTGTTGGACAAATATGTGATTTTGTGCTCTATGAACTAAAGTAACTTAACTTTGTGTAATCGAGAGCCTGATAACCAAACACAAGTTTTCTCATGAATAACTGATGAAATGACACACAGGAGAAAACACTGAGCAGCGCAGGTGAAGTGTCACAGGATATTACAGCCTATACCTCACATACGTGCACAACAAAGAGATGTACTGCACGCTCCCCAGCACAGGTGGGCTACCTTGCCTGAAGACTGCAGAAGTCATAAAAAATACATACATACGTCTATAAAATAAAACATGAGGGGGGAAAAAGGCGCTATTGAATAGAGCTATTGTAGCTTAGTGTGGCTATTGTTTAAGCTGTCATCTAATGGATGCATCAGCATCTGAGCGGTTTACCACTTCCACTAAACTGTTTCCTGTCGGAAACCCTGCTCGCGTATCGAGGTGTGACGGACCGCAAAATCCCCCACTTACTGTTTTCTATTGTTGGGTCATAGGAGTCAACAAACTGGCCTTCCACGAACTGAATTGTCAAGGAGGACTTTCCTGCAAAATACAAAAGCATATTATTAACAGGGAGCCTTTGAATGTTAGAAAATCATTCTGAATGTGGAAATAAATTGTCAAAAGTTTATAAGATAGTGGTTTGCTTCTTAACTAGTGCTCATCAATCAAGCAGCGTGGCTCATTCAGTGTAAAGGTGGCAAAAACTGAGAGATAAATGGCTGATAACCATATGCACATTATGAAAAAGAGAAATAATGTACAAATATTAATTATTACATAATGCAAAACCCTATAGTACCACTATGGGAGATGTTTAGTATATGAGAGTAGTCAAACATGCACACAATACAAGTGTGGGGATATCACAGGGGTTTAGTGCTGGCATGCTGGCTGGGCCTCCAGTCGCGCTATCTGTGTGCCATCTTGCCATCCTGAACATCCTTTCAGCGCACACTAACTGCGCCCCTCTGGCTCCACATGCGCACACTACTGCGTCAAAGCCGGTGGTCGTACAGGCCTTCACGCGGAGCATGGCGCCAGATAAGCAGGGTTAGGGTCACTGACAGGAGACGGGGACCAGTTAGCGTAAAAATATCTTTCCTGAGCGCATCCTGGGAGGCCTCGTGCGCCAAAAAGCACAAGGCCACGTCTCACCCAGTGGCGCTCTGAGATGTAGCGTGTCAGACCCTGCGCCCTATAATTTAAGTCTATTATAGGAGGCGTAAACCGTTCTTATAATGGATTTAAATTGACCCGAAAGGCCGCTGAAATGTAGCCCCAGCGTCACGCCCGAGGAGGCCCTTGAGGTGTCATCCCCCCTCGGCATGTCGTCGGGTCGGGACTCACCTACGGATCTGTACCCGAGGATGGCGATTTTTCGTGATTTCGGCTGCGGCATATCTCGTTCGGGTTATCGCATCTAGTCCTCGGGGTCCACCGCAACCTCCAACCGGAATGGCATCCAAATTCAAGGAGCGCAGAGATTCGACATACAGCCTCCAGGAGACAGCAGGAATCCCTCGTCCGTGTTCTAAAAATTAGGATTTTCACGTCCACGGGTTGAAAATAAAATGTTATTTCGGGTCATATAAAGAAAGCATGGAGCATCTATAGATCTACAATAACTGCGTCACTCCCCTTTGCGATGTAATGAATTAGTAATTACTGCTCCGTCCTAATTGGCTACACGCGGGGAGGAGGCGGGCGTTGGTGCCTGTTGTAAAACTGTGATTGGATGATACGGCTGATCGTCAAGCGGCAGTGCGAGCTTTCTGGAATATGATTGGCTGCGACGCGCATTGTGACGTGCTGGGTGGTCGGGTGCAGTGTCATTCATACCTACAGGGTCAGGGAGCAGAAACAGTGGCCAGGCTGCGCTAATGAAGACGACATTTTTATTTTTATTTTGGTTTTTACACGGACACACGCACGCATTTTGTTATGACCTCTAGAAATACACTATGTAGCCAATAAAATATTGTTGATTACCGTGTCAGAGCCTAATAGAAGATCACTATAAACTCATGATTCAGTACCAATGACACATGATTAATGATCACAGTAATATTGTAGAAATATTACAACGATAAATGTATTCCAACCAAAGCATTCATGGAAATAGTCATGAACAATTCAAGGCAATGGTGAAAGAAATACTCACAAGCTTCACTTCCATAAAGTAAAGGTGGCAGTACCACAGTGTAGAAATACTCTGTTCCATAAAGTCCTAATGCATTACCAACAGAATATATTTCAAGTCAAAGTACAAATTTAAACCATCTAAACTACCAACGGCATACAAAATGGTTATAATCAGGTCCACATTTATATATTGCTTTTCTAGCCTTAAGTACTAATACACTACATATACTACATATTACATTCTCCTTAAATACTACTCATATATTAAGGTATCAAAACACTCTGAATAAGACATTCTGTATAATAAATACTATTTATTTATTTATTTTTGCTTGCATGCCTATCCTACTTCTGTGCTTTTACACTATTTTAAAAAAATATATTATTAATTTTTATTTTTTTAAATATTTGTTGTTTGATTTTATTTGTGATTCTTTTGTGCTGAAGCAGCAGTGTTGTCCAAGTAGAGCCGATTTAACTGTGTATGTTTCTGGGTAGTTTCCATCTATTGAAAAATGCATATTTCATAAATTGAGTTTGACATAGAATATCTTATTATCCTGTTTGACAGCGTTGTAGAATAAAAGTTTAAAGTAGCATAAAGTGGAAATGCTTAAGCAAAGAACAAAGACCTCAAGTTTCTGCTTAGCTTAAGTGCAGTATTTCAGTAAATGTACTTAGTTACATTACATCACTGACTTTTACTCACGAAATGAACAATCTGAATACTTGTGATAAGGTCAGACGAAACTCTCCAGTGAGTAGGTCACAATAAACTGCTCAGTGAATCTAATGTAGCCACAATGCATCACTGTGACATGACTGTCGCTACCACAGCAGACACAGAGGTCAGGTCCTTTGTCTTGTTTTTGGGAATTTGGAGGGTTTTAGTGACACGAGGAGCACTTTATTTTCTGTAATTAAACACAAATTACACATGGTAGGATTTGAATGCTGATTTTGATCTCATTAAGACTAAATATCTGTAAAATTGTCTCTTTTTACTGCAAAAGAAAGTAAGTAATTTGGAATATGATAAAGGGATTTGAAATATTTTTAATAGAACTAAATCCTGAAAGTGTGAGGATGACCTTGAATCTGCATTTAAACCATCATCAACGGAGATACATAAATTATAACCATATAAAATGAAGGATTCACTGCCTTTTTTTAGGCTGGCCAACATTTCTTGAAGATCAGGGCTGTAATGGGGAAAGTTTAAACACATGACCATATTTCTAAAATCCTGACTATGACCCTGGACAGCAAGATCGCTACAGACTTGCTTTGAGCACGAGCGGCAATTGAAGTATTAACAGAATAATATTAGAGTGAAAGAACTGCAGGTACAGTAAGGACACTGTGATCTCATAGCACACATACAGCCCACAGATTTACTATAATTCTCAAATCAAATATTATCAATACTAGATTATTTTAAATTTTAGGCTGATGTATAGCAGTTCACCTACTCGTCCACTAGATGTCCTCATAACACCATTTATATCTCACACAGGACCCACTGATGGCACCAGAGGCCTGCTCGTATGTGCTCAAATCACTATTCCCATCAAAACATCACCTTCCAATCACTGTTCATTTCTACTTCTTTGTTTTTTGTTTCTCAATCTGTGCATTACAACCCCCTCAAACACTGTACCTCAGCAACCTCACACATAAATCAGCCAGCATACATCCCTGATTATCTGAGCTGATAGTGTGCACCATTATGGATGTTAAAATACACAGGTCTTAATATAACTGTGGCCTTAACCAAACCACAGGCATGCAACAATACCATAGGAACTCAGGCCACAATTAGTGGGTTAAGCCCATAGGCAGACGCTGGAATTCAAGACAGGCGGTGCGCAGGTGGTGCGATGATGATGGTCCTCTTTGCTTTTCAACGCTAACGTTTAATATATGTGTCAATTGCCTTTAAGTGCCTAACAAACACCAAGGATGCAGCCTGTAAAACAAAATTTTCAATCGAATTTTAGAGATTTTTCACACAGCTTAAAAGCCAGTCGAGAGAGTTTTGGGAGAAAACTCTTGAAATAATTATACACTCTCTCAAAAATAGCTCATGGGCCCAAGGGCGTGCGGTTTTCTTGCCCTGTGACCACTGAAATCCCCTGTTTCCCCATCACGTCCTGGGCCATTACTACTTAATCACAGAACTGTCCAACACCCTGTCAGTAAGACCCAACTGTTTTGCCTCCACACACACTTCTCAGCGCTGGAGACAAGAAATCACTGGTGTCAGCAATAGGCGATTTGTTCTGCATGACATTGGGTGTCAAAAAAAAAAAGCTCAACTGAAATGGCTGAAGGGTGCCTGCATCACTCCACACACACACACAAATACACTCTCACGCTCATGAACACTGTCATTTCCTCTGCCTCTCTCGCTCCCTCTCTCTCCCTCACACACACACACACACACCCTCAGGAAATTATGATGACCAAGAATAGGTCACACTGGTAATACAGCCATGTTCTAGCCAGGGATTACAGTGTGCTGACATAGACCAACAATAAATACCCCCATGCAAGAACAACAGGTGTCTGACAAGATTGTTTCACTTTAATAAACGGCTTACACAGGCCTCAGAGAAATAATACAATAAGCTCTTTTAGACATGTTGGCCTTTTATTGCTTCATCCCTTGTGATTGGAAAATGTCTTTTTTTCACCCCAACAATTAATCTCAAAGAATCTCGCGTGCAACCCGCGGGAGGTGTGGTCGGAGGTGGCGGCGTTGTGCGTGATCGTTAATGTCACGAGGTGGATATTCCCGTCACGAGCCGTGTCGCGGGGTTGAAAATTCACTTTCTGGGCCCTATTTTCTTTCGCCATGCGAGCTAGTGGACATGCAGCTGGAGCTCGCGTTTCTGAACCCTGGGTGTGTGGCGCCGGCGCCAGCCTCTTTCAACTCGCTGTGAAAGCACCCCTGGCTCTGTTAGTATGCCAGCCTGAGCGCCAGCGGAGCGAGTCAGCCACATCCTCCAGCTGGGCCCGTGCCACCAGCGGGCACCTGGGCCCACTCGCAAACCTCATAAAACGGAATGCATATTTAACGCAGAGGAATGCGTTTTGCGCGGCGTCTCTCGCCAACCCGTCTGTATGTCTGCGCGATGCCCGGAGGTCACCCAGCCGCACCTTTAGTTCGCTCATCTGCGAGACTTTCATCTGCCTTTTTTGGGCGCAAAGACTTTTTAACTGGCAGATTCACACTTCAGGCTGTGCCTCAGCTGTTGGACTGTGTCCAGAGTCACACAGGCCTGAAAGACAGCCATCGTTATCCAACTCTCACAAGGTGTCATTGTAGGGATCCAATGATTACCATATCAGCACCACATGAAACATTTATGGCTTGCTGGCAGTGATGGCAGGCATCCTAATTTCCAGAGCAGAGCTTGTCAGATCCTATTGTTTCAAGGTCTGTTGACATGAACAGAACTTGTGATGAGACTGTACTGTCAGTTTCTGCTCCACACCTGACACGCCACCAAACTCTAGTAGACAGCTCACTTGCTTGTGACTCACATGACATTCTCCGCTCACTTCAACACATAAACACACACACACACACACACACACACCCTTTGCAATAAGGCTGAAGCTGCCAGTGCTCCTTCCCCTGTGTGGCTCTGCTGTCCTGCTGCTGCGCTGCTCATTTGCTAACGTGCAAACCCTGTAATGCAAACTCTTTCCGCTATTACCACGTATGTAGCATTTGATAAGCAAGCTCAGCTATCAACAGGCTGATCATGATGCTTCAGGATTAGCACGGGCAGAAACTCTGCGGTCTGGAACCAGGCAGGCCCAGACAGATTTGCTGGTCATGCATCACATATGCAGCCATGCAGCGTAAGTGAAGCCCCTAACTGAGTGTCCTATCTGTGCTGTTAAAGTTAATGCTCTACTCTCTACAATGATGACTGTTTCTTTCTGCCCTTAGAGGTTTGTTGGCCAATTTTTCCTTATTTGAATTGAGGGTCTAAGAATTATAAAAACCCCTTGAGGCAATTTGTGATTTTGGACTAAATCATAAATAAAACTGACTTGACTTGACTCACAGCTTCACTTCACCAAGCTGTTTGCTGTTTGTGCTAATATGCATATTGTGAGTCAATGTCTTGGGTCTCTTCGGTCTGTGTTTGTATGCTTGGCAGTATTAGGTAGCTTTTAGGCTAGCTGTGCCAGATCTGCCTGTAGGCGATGTCTGGTGTCCTCAGCCTGCTAATGTTGCTGTCTGCCTCTGTTTTGTATATATATTGATATGAATTGTGACTTACTTTCACGTCGTGGCTGAGATCATTTTTTCTTTGCATGTAGTTTGGTATCATGGTTCATTCCTGCAGTCGATCTAAGTAGCCTGGTGAAATGTGAATGCACATATTTGGACTTCATCAGTAATCGTGTTGCTGCTGTTTCCAAATCAGCTCTCTTTGACTGGTGTCAGTCCAAGGCTGAGTCTGAAATTAGTTGACTATCATTGCTGGGATGTGCTGGAAAATGTTACCACTGCTTAAAAGTAAAAACACTCTTCTGACTATGTTATTCTTCAAACTGAGGCCACGTGGATCCCGTTCACACCTGACATTAACGCGCTTCTCGGGTTAGCCGATCCCAAGTATGTCAGTTCACACTTGGCGCGAGAGTGCGTCTCCACGTGCATCTCGAGCGATTCCCTCGGGATCTGATCTCACTTTCCTGCTCTGCATGCAGATGAACAACAGTGCATTTCTGTTCTCTAAGATCAAACGTGCTGTTGGCAGGAGGCAGAGATGCACTTCCTGTGTCGAGTCAGCCAGAAAAATTAAAAGAAGAAGTTTGCAAAGACCTCGGAGCGCTGCTAAGAAATCGCCTCACACAGAAATCAGACAGCTTGATCGTGTGTGCTCCATCCATGAGAGTCCATGTTGCCTGTTCTTGCGGCTTCTTCTAATACCTCTGACATCAGTAGGGGGTCCTTCAGTATGGCCCAGGACGCATTCTGCAGAGCTGTCCCCTTGTGGTCCAATCACCCAGGTGTAAACAGACCATGATAATCCCATCCACTGGGTGTGAATGAAAGTTCCCAACAAAGCCAGTAAGTGGACCTTGAGTTGCCACAGTTAAGAACAAACCTTCATGCTGAATTCTGTTTCTCCTGTAGATTTGCTTTGCTTTGTTTTTATTGCGATGTCTCTGATTGCATTTTATTGTTTTATAGCTTCATACACATTACAGTATATTTCCTGTAAAGGCTGGAGGTCCTTTGTTGAGGATTCTGGCTGAAGTTTCATTTGATACTACAGTCCCTAGGCGGTCTGAGGTGCCCAGCGGGGGAATAGCCACATGGTGTCTGGTGTAGAAACCCACACACAGCAAACGCCTCACATATCAGCTGGCATCAGGCTCTGTATCTAATGAAGCTTTCGAGGGGAACCTCACTGTTGTATCGTCTCTGCTGAGCTTTCAGGCAGCGGCGAGGTCAGAGCCTGAACTCGCAACAAGTCAAATCAATCGACTTCTTTGCCATCGCAAAGCATTGACAGTTTATATCATCGCGATCAATCTAGAAATACACTTTTTGTTTAGCACTCAGTAGCCCATAGCACTGGCTGCGAGCAGGTGAGACCCAGATAGGCTGCTCGGCGGTACTTCATCACCCTGCTTGTTGTTGTCACGGCCACAATTGGTCTGTACTCCCCATCTGCTGCATCAGCAAAGTCGGGACTGATTTGGTCACTTTGGAGCCCAGTTAGCTTTGCTCACAGCGCTTCCCCGTTGATTCCAGCCATCATTACAAATGGTATCTTTATGCGGTGGAGTTAACCCGGATAGTGCTCTCCCCTGGGTGCCTTTATTATCTATTCATCATGTTGTCCCAGTTTATCTCAAGATGAATCTGGCTGCTTCACCACAGATCTAACTACAGATACCTGGCGTGTGGCCTGGGGAGAGAGATTAGGAGATTACAAGATACTCAGCGGAGGTGCCTCAGTTAGAGTTGATAGGGAGGTGAAAAATATTCTAAGAAGATGTCGAATGGTTATGAATTTGTGTTTGTGCTCTTTTAGCACCAATTTGTCTTCAGAGTTGGCTTGAATATGTTAAAACTGCCTTGTTACGTGGCAATTTCCATGGCGACAATTTGCACGGCCAGCCAGGGGCGACCTCGGCGTGTCCAATCAGGTAAATAAATGAACATTTGAAACACTGAAATGAAATGTTCTTGGCTTTGCATTCAGCCTCCGAGCAGACTTGTTGGACACTCCCTCAAATTTTCCTCCCCTCTAATTTGCATTGCTGAGTAGATCCTTTGTGTCACCTGGAGGTTTGAGCAGAGCAGCGTTGCAGCCAATTTCCAGATGCTAATTCAAATGTGTGACATATCCCCAATTTTTGACAAAAAAAAAAAAATGCACGGCCACTTCCACAGACTCCATTAGCTTGGCGGATGCGTAAGCGTGTGCAAATGGAAAGTGGAAAGTGTCCAGTGGTGTGAATATTCACATCTGCACCTGCTGAATAATAGACGATTATCAGCTCAGGTGGCTCGCCATCCACCTCTATTCACATGCTCTGTTCCATTTCATGCTGCTAATTTTGTCTGGAATACTCAATAGGCTTGCAAAATGCATATTTCTTGTCTCTTAGGTCTGATCTTGTCTTGTATTCCGTCTAAAGAGGGAACATATTCTTCAATAAGAGTGCTGGCTTCAGGGAGTAATGTGTCTGCAATATAGACTCTAAAGAGCCTCGGGTCTTGGCAGGTACTCCTTACATTTCAACAGGACAGAGACACCTACGGCAGATTCTGTGGTAGAAAGGCCCATATATCATCTGTCATCGCCAGAAGCCTCCACAGTAATGAACAAGTGATAATGGTATATATCTTGAACTTGAGTCTCTAAAGGTAGCTCATCCAGAGTCATTATTGTGCCACATAACCAGATGAGCTTCCTCAAATGAGATCATTTTTGTCACCCTGAGGACTGGAGGGTGTAACTGTTCTCAGAGTGAATAACTCATCCTCATTTGGCGCTAATGGGACTCTGTATTAAGGTGTTGTGCGAATGCAAGAGGAATGGTAAATCCCATTTTCTTGTAATTTAAATCTCAAGCTGTTTCCACACATCTGTTGTAGAAAGAAGAGTCATTTGGAGGAGGGGGAAAAAAGCATAAAAGGATGAAGAAAGGAGCATTTGATGAAGATTCATGCGTCACAAGATCATGATGAAGTGCGAGGCGATGGTGTGTTATGGAGAGGTATGTCATGATGACATCTCTCTGTCACAGAAATGAGAATTATTTGCTCTGTCCATTCATCTGCCTACCTTTCTGGTGTCTATCCCTCCCCCACCCTCCATCTGTCCATCCATCTGAGCTTTTTCCAGGTATTTCACTGCTACAGTTAGCCCATAATGAATAGTATGCATATGAGGCCAGCGGTTTTCTACATATTTGACAGCATGTGTTCTGAGTCTCTGCGGGCCCGTGTTTGCACATGGGGGGGGGAGTGTACTCTGACGGTTACAGCCGAGGTGTCATTTTTCATGTAAATAGAGGCTGGCAGGATATAGCAATCCTGCTGTTTGTGAAACCAGCCGTGGTACACATATGCACAAGATCAGCAGTACAGCTCTCCTAAACACTGAGGGCTGTATCAAAGTCACTGTGATATGAAGCACTTAACATTTACTAAAAAAAAAAAATGTCCAGATGAGACATGCTGCACAAGCAGCTGCCTGAGCGGGCAGCGCACCCCAACAGCCCCATCTCCAGTGTCCAATTCAGCAAACACATGATTCAAGCTGCCATTCATAAGTGCTGATGTAGCCAAGCTCAGAGCAGAGCCACCGAGTCCCCAGAGTTGGATATCACTGCTAACTGTCATCCAAGTACTTTGATTACTGGAGTGGGAGAAGAATGATGGCTAAGGCTGCACTAAGTCCTGGTCAGACTCTGTGGGGCTGTCGGGGAAAGTGGATCGAGTCCAAGGTCCCATTTACACCCCTTACATTTATATAATGTGTTCACAGCTTGTAAATGTAGACCTCTCCTGTTGCAAAAAAACATGTTAATCACTTGAGTGACACCTCCTTGATGCCATGAAATAAACATGAATGAAAATAATGTTTATATTGAGAAGCAAAAGTCAGTTTCAGTCCTTATTTAACACAATTACAATTTTGGTTGTTTTACAATTATTAGGGAATAAGACAACATTTTACATAGTTTCCTTTATTTAGCATCTAATCACCATTATATAAACATTTTATGAATGGTTTATAACACACTGTAATGTAGTATTGTTCTTTTATTTGAGTGTTTATTTACTTGAACTCCTCCTGTGAAACATTCATAACTGCATGCTGCTATATAAATATATCCTCATAGGAGAACTTACAGTAGTTGAAACTATTGTACACAAATATCTCATGTACATAAACACTTAAAATGTCCTTATATCTGGTTATAACTCCATTTAATATGTTATAAACAATTAATTATGTTCATATGCTGCCTATAGATACATAGATAGATGGATAGGTATTAATCCTAAAGAGCAAGTGTTATAGCAACTATTCAACAGAATTCACCAAAAGATAAATGATAGAAGTCCAAATAGAAGACAAATTATATACAATAACTAAAATATATTAAATAAAGTATAAAACAGAAGAAAATGAGAAACTGAGCATGTAGACTTGGTCTCTGGTGAGACGTATGATAGAGCATCATTAATTTGAGGGACTGCTGGCAGCAGCTCAGCGCACATGCTGTCCTGTACATTCTGTACATTCGACATCTATTGCCTGTCTGCCTGTCCTGTAGGGGGGGAGCTCTCCTGTGGCTCTTTCTGAAGTTTGTCATGTTTCTTTTCCCTGTTAGAGTCAAGTCAAGTCCATTTTTATCTTTAAAGCCCAAAATCACAAATTTGCCTGAAGGGGCTTTGCAATCTGTACACAGCACATTACGCCCTCTATCCTTAGACCCTCGATTCAGATCAGGAAAAAATCCCCCTAGAAAAACCTGGTAATGGGTCAAAATATGGGAGGAACCTGATTATTTTAACCTTGATTTTTTATGAATTGATGCTGAAGGATGCATTAATATGTAAGCAACACTTCACTGTTGGTAGCTGGTCAAGATGGAGCTTATTTTAACGATTAGAGATGAAGGTCCAGTACGATGAAGGTCTGATGCGCCTGTCACTGGTGCTCTCCAACCGTCATATGTGTCGTTTTGGGAGTTATTAGCCATCGGCCTATTCACTCGTTGAGGTATGAGGACATGAACCTCAGCCTAAGAATCACCACGGCCATATTAAAGCAAATCCATGACAGTGACAAGTGACATTTTTACTAATGAGCGACACACAACACTCTGCTGTAAATACATCAAACACAAGGCTAAGATATACAGGGGAGTGCTGCTAGTTCAGCAAAGTATAGATAAGTTAGCCACATTTTGATATAATAACACAGGCAAGTGATTTCATTCAGTACATTCATATACAGTGGTTGGTAATGTAATATAATAAGTGTAATTTGGTAGTTTCAGCTACTTTTTCTAAGTAGTCTTAGTTAACCAAACTAGATATATCACTAGCGTAGCTTTGCTGTAATTCAGCTTCTTTCAAGGTGCTTCCCCAACACTGCTGTTAAGTAACTACAGCTGTGGTGTTGTAGTGGAGTAGAACAATATCTTGCTCTGAACTGGCGTGGAGTAGAAGTGTCGTGTAGAAATACTCATGCAAAGTAAAAGTCGAGTACCTCAAATATAATCTCTAAATTGCGTGCAGGTGTAAAATGTGCAATGTGCTGTACCTGCGTCTCAGCAGATGCATGATGGGATATCTCCACCACCCCCTGACCTGATGATCAGCCATACAGTTGAAACTATTCACACGACTCAGAGTAAATACTGCAGGGAGACTAATTCAGAAGTGTAAATGCACCACAGCATACGCTTTTATTTTAAGAGAGATTCTCCCCCATTTTCTAGAATATGCCGGAATGTTCCATGTCCTTTTGCACTCGAGATCAAACCAACACGTCTGTGCAAAAGATCCCACTAATACCTCTAAGAACTGTTACCGTTTTGAGAGATGATTCAGAGCTTTCACGGCTGCCGGCTCGGTGCCATATTTAAGCTGAGACAAGAGATTGTCCACAAAGGCTCGAGGTGCCAACGCGAGAGCAAAAAGTGACAAGAGATTATGGTCAGACAGCGATGGTATGTGAAATATCTGAATTATTTTAAACGCAAAAATATAACAAAAAAAACTTCCAACATATTAGAAGTGCAGCTAACAAAATAAACTTGGTTGTGTTGCCAGTGTGACACGTCTGTGAGTTGTGTGTCAGGCTATGAGATCATGTCAGTGACCTCAACTGATTGAGCTCACACAGCATCCTATCCCCGGTCCTGCCCTCTTGCAGTGGGTGGAGCAGGAGCAGGGTGCTATCTGTGGACTTGAAAAGTGACAGGACCAGCTGGGGTATGAAATCCAGTAAGACAGGCACTTGGTCTGGGAGACACAGATCACGAGCCCCCAGAGTGCTCAGTTACAGCAGCCTGCGACTCAACTCAGCGACAAGAACTCGGCCCGGATTCAGTGGGACTGCCGCCAAACATCAGGACGTTGTTCGACAACAATCTGTAGAACTGACCATGTTCTGTGTGGCTTGTTCAAGAACCCCGGAGACCAATCGGCAGCCAGTATCCTTAGCAATCCTCTCAATGTTGGTGATTCAGCTAATCGCACGCTGACATCTTGTTACAGGCGCTAGAATCAACAGGACGACGATGGGTGGGAAGCAGTCTCGCAGCACCTCCGACAAGGATTCGAATGAGCTGAGCGTGAGGCAAAGGAGCAGGAGTGCTGGGCGAGACGACCAGTCCAGCCTTTCCCCGGCTGCTGAGAGGATCCGCAGACACACCACGGTGCACTTTGGCTATAGCACCCTCAGCCTGGCCATGCGGGGGCTCGATGGGACCCCGGCTGAGCTCTGGGAGCTCCGAGAACTGCAAAAGCTAAACTTGTCCATGAACTGCCTGTGCTCTCTGCCCCCTGCCCTGGGCACCCTGGACAATCTGGTGGTCCTCAACCTGTGGGGTAACAACCTGTCCAGCCTCCCGCCCGAGATCGGCCTCCTGAAGAAGCTGCGGGTGCTTTTTGCCTGCCGTAACCGCCTGAGCGAGGTCCCCGAGGAGCTGGGCTCCTGCGTCTGCCTGGAGGTGCTCAGCCTGGCCAACAACCAGATCACAGGCCTCCCTGGCAGCTTGGCAACCATGCACAAGCTGACAAAACTCAACCTCAGCCACAACCGCATCGTTCACATCCCTACCTGCGTCTATAGCATGAAGGGCCTGGTCTTTCTCCACCTGGCTTGCAACCGCCTGGAGACCATTGCGGACCAGATCCAGGACTTGGTTAACCTAAAGATCCTCATCGTGGAGGGAAACAGCATCCACACGCTGCCGAAGACGCTGTGCTTCCTGGAGTCTTTAGAACTTCTCAATGTTGACTTCAATGACCTGCAAAATGTGCCAGTGGAAATGTACCTGCTGAGCAGGCTTGGGAGGTTGGCCTGCCACCCGCTGGATAAAGGACTTCATATTATTCACAACCCCCTCCTCAAGCCAATCCAGGAGGTGCTGCAGGGAGGACTCAGTGCCCTCTATAACTACCTCAAGCCCACATGAGGCGCTACCACTGTGTGTGTGTGCGTGTGTGTGTGTTTATGTGTGTTCATCTGCGGGTGTGTGTCTCAGAGAGTGTCATTGTGGGATAGAGGCGCAAATCCGACCCCCGGCACGTGGTAGTCATGCTGAGAATGCTAGCGCTGATCACATTATGATACTATCACTGAAGACGAATGACCATTAACTCAAGATTATTACACTTCCTGTTTTTATGTAATGTAAAAGTTGGGTTAGAAATAAACAACTACCTGGTGAGTCATGTGTAAACATTTGTTAATCCACAGCAAAGGGGGTCAGGACAAGTCGCTCAGCTCACGCAAAAATTCACAGGTCCACATTTGGGGCCTGATTACCGGCCAGTTGATCTTGTTTGGCCTGAGGCACGGAGGTAAGTTCGGCTCCAGATCACCAGCCTCTCTGTTGCATTCAGGTCACGAGGATCAGGTGTGTAAAGTCAGTGGAAAGAACGGCGGAGGGGGGCTTAAGATCTGCAAAAAAATAAATAAAACAAAACACAACAGGGACTTTAAACTCTGATTAAATGTTGTTCCACTCCATCAGATCAGAGCAGAGCAGGGCTGCTGGGGGGCAGCTCCTCTGAGGCTGTCTGCTGTTGTGACACTGATGATTGGAAACAATGGGAAAAAAACCTTTCAGTGCATCATATGACTGAAAATTACTTCTAAAAATAAAAATGTGGAACAGATTATTCAATTCACTAATGTAAAGCAAATTGTCCAGAGTGCTTGAAAGTGGACAGTTTGAATTATGTTGTATAGAGTTTGTAGTTATTGCTAATTTGGACCAACACTTTCTGTAGCATCATACATAAAAAAAGAAGCTAAATGATGAATGAAAGATCTTCATGGATGGTCAAATATCATGTAGCAGAGAACTGATAACTAAGAGGTGATGCCCTCGAGTGCACATTCAGCCAGTCCAAGAACTAAAACACGCTTCCTCAGTATTAGTGTTATGCAGCTTTTAGTGGGCTCATACTGAAATAATGTCACAGAATGATGTCATCCAAATTGTATTTAAAAACCAAACAAAAATTGCAGTTTTGTGTTGCAAGCATGAGTTTCATGACGTAAATGATGTAAGTCTTGTGAGCGGAACAATGTTTATTGGATTGCACAAAAGTCAATATTGTAATATTCAATATTTCAGTTTCGATATGAGCCTGTTTTTTTTTTTATTACTGTGGCAAATGAACGGCATTTATTAAAAAGTGCTTTTACCTAGCTTGCACCTCATTCACCCATTCACACACACACACACATATACACACACACAAACACTAGTGACCACCTCAAGTGACCTTTGTGAGCATATACGGTGCAGACAGAGTACCCCCTCCTCTTCAAACAGCCTTTCTCTGCAGTGTTTTTAACAGAAGAGGATTAAATCCTCACATTTTCACTGTAAGATGTTTCACTGTTGTTTGGTAAAATCCCGCCACACACACTTCCTGCTACTTCTCCTACAACAAACACGAAGTCTCTTGCAGTCAAATGACTGTATCTTGAACTGCAGCAGCTTCATGACATGATGAGCATGACTGAGTACATGCATGCATACACCTAGTATCTGTTTGGATACCACCTGGTTACTCCTGGCTACTCAAACATTAACAAGGTTTAGATGTCGCCACATTCATGAAGGTCGCACACAGTGTTAACCAGCAACTACAGAAAACACTGAAAAGTGACCTCTGTTGGTTTGTAGCTGTTACTGCATAAGCCAAGTGAACACTGAGCTATCCACTCACCCTCTCTCTCTCAGTTCACTACTCTCTCTCTCTCTCTCACACACACACACACAAAACCCACACATTCATGATAGATGAGCCCCTTCTGAATAAGTCTTTGTCCTAGATAGTGATCATGGGACATGTTGTCAAATAAAGCACCTATAAAGATATTGCATCAATGCGAGGCAGATGACCTGAATTCAGTCTATCAGTGTTCTGTGGTGATGTTTCTATTCTAGTGAGAATGTACAACAGCTTTTTGTCACTTGTTTAACATCAAGTGAACATTATATATACACACACAGAAAGATTTTCCATCACTAACAGACTAAAACTCTTATCTTAATTCAATAACCAAAGCAATGCCTGCAAACAGTCTCTTGCACATCAAGCAAAACACACTTTTAACCACTATAACAACGGATTAAAATGATCCTAGCAATCAGCCTCATTGCAGTGAACGTTACTCACTCACTAGCGGTCAGCTGTACACCCCGGATCACCCAAGACTGCAGTTAGAAGGCTTTGTGGGATTTGCTGATCCTATTTAATTGCTGCGTGCTCCGATAACTTTGCTTTATAATGAGACACTGTGCAAGATAAAACAACGAAGGCGAGCACAGATTGGCACCCGTGTTCCTCGTTCAAAGGTATTTTGCATTCATAAGCCAAAGCTCAGAAAACAATTTGGCATCACTCGCAGCCAGCGACTTCCCGTAATGAAGGACAGCTAATCAATCTCGTATTGAGCTTTTGACAATCAAGGCACGGGATAATCACAATGGAATTAAATGACAAAATCACTGTTGTCTGGCGGCCACATGAGGAGAGGCTTAATAAGTCTTCCTTTGGAGTGCAGTTTAAGTTCTGTGATTTATTCCGTCACACTGAGGCTCCTCACATAGGGTGAGGTGATTGGCATTTATTGACAAACAGCATAATACCTCCACTTATGGCAATTACTACAAGGTGTTATTTGGCTCATCATTGTTATGTTTAACTGATTTAAACTGCTCCTGCGGAGAGAAATATGGAGGAGAATAGATTTGCTGAAGGCCGGCAGGTTCTTCCTTGGTTGGTGGCAGCTCTCTGTGATGAAGTGTCAATAACACCCATTCAATAGCTCAGGGTGTCGCCATTCAGAAATCAGCAACGGTGAGTCACTGAAACAGTGGCCACGTCGTAACCTTTGAGGCCTAAATATGGAATCTTTTGGTCCTGGTCCGGCATCAATTTTCCGTCCAATCAGTGCGATGTCACAGCTTCTCGGTGTCTTGGTTTGAGAGCGCGATGAAAGAAAGTGAAAGGTTACCGACTAAACAAAAACACGGCAGGCCAACACGCAGTATTTCTAATGCTGTAGCTGGTACACAGGTTTGTTGTTGCTATCACCATAGATGGAATAATACAGTGATTGGGAATCTGTTGAAATAGCTAATTAGTGATGGATTAAATAGCTAGATAAAGATAAAGATGACAAATCTCTGCTGCTCCAGATGAAAGCAGCGTGAATGCAAACTTAACCAAACTGACTCAAACATGGACAGTCAAATTATATATATGGAGAAACAGCTGGAACAACATCCACTTCTCCCCAAAAAACAGTTAAAATTGCTGCAAATGAACACATTTGGAACATTACAGGTGGTGCTGATGGAGGGGTACTTTAGTTCATTTGACGGGGTTGTGGGAGTCCATCAGACTAAAAAGGAGGACATTATGATGATGTATCTGTGGAACATGACTGAGGACTGTGTTTATGGAGAACCACTGAAACACATCCCTCAATCACAGCCTCACAAACACTCTCCCTGCATTCAGGAGCGCAAACAATGATGCTATCCATTCATTCCTCCATCCAATCAGAGGACTTTACATTCTCGTCAGTCCCCATGACGGCTCTACTCGCGCTGGTATTCATGCATTCCTGGCAGCATAACTGCTGCAGCCAACACAATACCTAAAGACCGCAAAAAGACATGTGGCACTATGACATGCCTCAGCCATTGTTTGGTGTATTTATGTAGAAAAACAACAACTGGAGCCATATATCCTTGACAACACGAGGTCATTTTGAGACTAAATGTGGACTAGTGTCAATCTGGCCGCATTTTAATTAGCCACGGAAAACTGCTGGTACAAGTGAAATCGCCATGTGTGTTTATGCATGCAAAAACAATAAGGGAATGACATTGGCTGACTTTGTCATTAGTTGCTTCTCCATCCCTCTGTTTGATGCTGCTGTGAGAACACCCTGCCGCTGTTTGCACTCGCAATCTCAGATAAGACTAATTTTGAACAAATATTTGCATATATTAAAGTAAGCCATCATTATTGATTCATCGAAGCTGAGAAAAAAGAAATGTGCGTGTTGATGCGGTCCGTTCTGCCGGGTCAACTGATGAGGTCCCCTTGAATGTCGGCCTGGGTCTCCCTTTAATAGGATCAATGCGTGAATTTGATCGGAAAGGACAAACAAGGTGAACTATGATTAAGAATCCAGCTGGCAAAGATTTTAACGAAATATTAAGTCAATAAATTAAGGCGTCAAGTTGAGCATGAAAAAAGCTTATAAAGCAAATTTAGTGTTGAGATGAATAAAATCACCTCTAGTAGAGGACAGATTCGGCTAAAAACATCATAATTTACTAGCTGTGATCAATGAAATATGAAATTATTCATTACAGTCCGCTTGAGAAAACAAGTTCCCCACAAGGTCCATTTAGTGGCTGTTCACGGATTTCCATCATATCACATGATCTTCATCTGCAGATGCTGATGTTCAGCATATTTCATTTCATTTTTCTGAGCACTTTAAAAACTGAGGTTTAGAGTAACTTTTTTAAATCTTATAAACAAGAATGTTGAAGAATAATCTCACCACGAGGTCCATTTAGTAGCAAGTATGGAGCTTTCAGTCATATCGTGTGGGCTTCATCAGTAGATTGAGATGAAAAGTTTTCTGGTCTATTTATGTTTTACTTTCAAATTTATGGTTTTGTGAAAATCATCCATTCATGCTGGTCGCTGAGTGATAACCAGCTGCTGGGCCTCAGAGAGCACAGCTAGAAAACAGGATTCAGTTTAATGGATTTTCACATCTGTGATTGGTGCTGACTTCACTTTTTACACAGCAAATCCCAAAGAAGTCACCTTGATTGTCTGGTGTCGGACTTTAACAGTTCATTCAGAAGACATCTAACACCTCTTGGATCTAATTGACCTGTGAATGATAGAATAATGCACATTTATTTGTATGAAATTCCTCTTTGGCAATCAAAAGCCATTTTTATTCGCTCGTGCTGATGAAGTGGGAGGTTACCTGTACGACTTCACCTCCTCTCGCTTCATTCTCCACACCTGGTGCAAACAAACGTCAATAGAGTCACGTAGGGCGGGAGGGAGGAGGGGACACCTCCGCCTGTCCTCTCGCTCACAGGCGGGACTCACGTACGCCCTCTACCGGCCCGCTCTCCTGGAGCTGCCGGACCACTCAATCCACGCGTAATTCAGGAATCAGGACTCACTCACACATTCCTCCTCCAAGTGTGGAGCAAGCCGGCAAGGAGCAGCCGTGTCGGCGACAGTGTCCTCACACACACCCCCCGACAGCACGCCGAGGGACGGAGGGCAGGGCGAAGACACTTCACATTTAACAGTCCGAAAAGTCTAGATAGGATTCAAGTTGCGATCCAGACACAAGAGTTGCCAGTTAACCCCGCGGCTGGGGGTTAACGCTACGACGGCGCTGCCGACATGGATAAAGTTATCAATTGCTTGTTTGCTGCCATAACCCTGCTGCTGTCCGTCCGAGGGGAAGTTTTTAAAGGTAAGGAGGATTACCTGGAGATGTTTGCACGTACAGAACAAATGCGCAGTCCTGTTTGATGCCACAGACGGGAGGGGAAAGGCACTTCAACTCAGTTTGCCCGCTGTTTTTGTCTGATAGTTTAGTCGCAATCCTAAGGCTGTATTTTACGCGTGCGGCGTAAATTCGAGCGTATATGTGGCGGCGTGGAAGTAATGTAAGTTATGTAGTGTTGGCATTCTGTGGACAAAATGGCTTTACAACATCCATGTGGCTCCACAACAATCAGACAGTCACAGTTTGGCGCTGGCGCTCATCAGTCGGTTGCTCTCACCTTCTGCGCCGCTGTGCGCAACGAGCAGGTGCGCTGCGGCCACCGGAGCGACTGCGCCGCGTCCAGCGCCACGATTCCCGCGAGTTTAAGGAGTTCATTGTTTGCGTCTAACTTTATCTTGATAAGTTGCTGTCTAATGTGATTAACCTCAAGGGATTCACGCAGCGAAGTGTCACTGCATGTTGTATACGGCGAGGCGGTAAGCCAAACGAGACCGACTGCCGTTATTTCACCCTGAACTCAGCGTGAACTTCATTTCGAGGGTCCCAGTGACCATCCAGACAGAGGTTGCAGTCACTTTAATGCGCGGTTTCAAGCCTAAAATGCTCCATGTTAATTATATTGTTTCCTTTCACTCCAGGTGTTTTTCACCTTGACTGCAAAGGGAATTCAACTTCTACGCATAATATCAAATTCCACATGTCATCCACCTCTGCTCTACTTTATATGTGATATATTTAACGTCTTTGTTTTCCCTTTTTTTACTCTGTGAAGCGCCCTGCACAAACAGAATGGATCATTCACATTTTGCCCTCTGCACTTTTGTGGAGCTCTCTGTTCAGTCCATGTGCAGAAATCTGTTTTAATTAAATTAAGTGGTAAAAAGTGAACCAGCCTCTCATTTCTCCCTCAGTTTGCTTTGCACGCGCCCAGCTTTCAGATGTGCTTCTGACTGTGCTTTGTCATTTCGCTTTGCAGTTTCACTTCGAATTGAATGGATTTGTTGTTTCTCTGGCTGATTATTGATGCAAACTTCCTCCATGTAGCTACAAGCACAGCACTCCTGCTCCAATTAATGATATTCATAGGCAACTTCATTTGCAGTAAGTCCATTCAAAGCGTTGTGAAGAGAAAAAGTTCAGGGATTAGCAGCAGATAGTGATTTGAGCTATTAGACTTGCTGAAATAATGGTGCAGACTTTCACCATGTAATGGCCGTAGATTGCCTAAGGGGACTTAACATTCAGAGTCTCATTTAGCCCCTAAAGAGGTCATTTCTGCTGTCTCCACAGTGGGATTATCTACATGGAAAAAGGCACATTAGCCTATATTCATGCCAATCAATGCACAGACAATGAATGTCCAGTCTGAAGGTGAGCCATGCTGCCAATACAATCAGAGCTGCCTTTAAAAACCCCATAAAAACGTGGGATATTCTGATTGCGTTTGATTTTCCATCCAGCTTTGACTCCGAGGAAGCGATGTGTGAGGTGAAGTTGCAGTGTGCTGTGTGGCTTCAGTTATAGCTGAACGCTCTGGGATTCAACCAGACAGCTGATGCATTTTCCAGAGAGCCTGTTGGGGGCAGCATGGCACACACATAATATGATACCCAGATGATGAAGTCAAGCTGCTCAGAGTGGATACCACGAGTCAGACGCATAGATCAGGATTCAGATGCTCTTTGGAAAGTATTCGTGCGTGTGCTGTGGCCAAACTTCAATCTGATCCCAGCTTTGATTTAATAAAGCAACTTAGCTGCTGGATAAATGGCGTTTTTTTGTTTTGTTTTACTCTTGTGTCCCCACTTTCTTTAAAATGGTCCTTTTCATATGTTCTTACAGAGCAGAGCTGTCATATTTAGAGGCTTGCAGGAGATAAAGTTTTATTATGAAGAAATAGTTTTTAGCATGAACGCCAGGGGTCAGTTTTAGTGAGTGAGAGCTCTCTTATCCTGAAGCTCAAAGTATTCCCAGTCCATTTTTGTGTGAGGTTCATCAGTCTTGCCCATTGGCAACCTCCGGACTGGGAGATTTATCGAAGCGGGCTGCACTGCAGGGCTCCCAGTGGTGCCGAAACCATCGATAAATGTGCTCCTAATTGCACGAGTGTGTGTGTAAATATGTAAACCAGGAGGAAATCAATTGGATGTGTGTTCCCCTCTCTGGCTAGGTGACGGATTAGCCACACACGGATGGAGAGGTGGAGGCTAAATATGAGCCCGTGCATGCGGCTGGAGACATTTGTTATGGAGGGTGCGTGATAACAGCTCATGTGATAATTAGATCACTGAGGTAACCAGAGTCTCCTTCAGTACGCAGCATCAGAGCCTTGTGACTGTGCAGCCTCAGTTCGATCACAGACCACAGTCCTCTGCAAGTCTTTCAATTTACGCTTAAAAAAAAAAAAACAAAACCGACTCCCTAATCAGGATCACACAGTATCAGCTTCATCTCCTTGCTTTGTCGACTTCTTTATGCACATGGATGTCTGCTCTCGGTGGCATGGGAGAGATGAACTGCTCTTTTTGTTGTCCCCCCCCCCCTCCTCCCTGTTGCTTTCACAATGCCCACTGGATGCTCCAGCTTCAGAGAGAAAGCAAACAAAAAAAAAACAACAACAACACTATAAATCACTTGTTGTGTATGGCCGGTGCTTCTGTTTTCTACATTATGAGGACAGCCTTTTTTTTTTCTAGAAGGCCCGGCCTTTGATATCTATACTCTGTCTTTTGACCGAGCACATTAAATTCCAAGGAGCTGCGCGCTTTGTTATGTTTACCACCTTTTTCCAGCAGCCATAAAACCTGCCTCGTTTTCTGATAGTGGCGAGCCGTGCGTTGAGAGTAATGCCCGTGCTCGGAGTGTGGAGCTGCAGTTTGTCATTGCAGAGTGACTGCTGCTGATAGCGTCCTGGTTGACCGATCCTGATTGCCATCCAAGCTGTGACTAAGGAGTAAAACAACACATTGGCTGCTTGGGAAGATAAACAGCACTTCATTTGAAGCCTGGCAATAATTTAGATAGTTTTTCACTCATGAAATGTTTATTTTTTCCCTTTTTTTTCCCTTCTTCTCCCAGCTGACTCAGATTTAATAGAGACTTTTCCGAAAGGTGTCCTGAAGGGTGGCAGTTTCCTTTGTGTGAGCCAGTGGAGAATGAAATTAAATATGCATGTGATTTTTTTTTTTTTTTTTTTTTTTGATGGCTTCAACCAATGTTAGGCGAGAAAAAAAAGCTCTATGGTGATTGATGATAGTACAAAGCAGAAAGTGAGGTGTCTACATTCTTCTGTAACTTTGCTTTTCAGACACTTATATTATGATGATAATGAAGGCGGTGGGAAGACATGGATTTACTGAAGCTGTTCAAACACTGCAGATACATGTGCGACTTCCTTGAAAAGGGTCTGCTGAGTTTGTCAGCAGGGCTGTCTTAAGGCTGATCACGGCAGGTAGACATGGGGAGGGTGACACTTTAAAAACGAAACTTTAAGAGCTTACAGTATTAAGTGCTGCTGTATAAACTTAGACCGTTTGTTTGAAGTGTCTAGACTGACAGGACTGTTATCTATTTTTCACCAGTAGACAGGTCTAATCTCATGTACAGTAACTCTACAGTATGTGTGACATATAAAAACACTGCCCACTGATTTCTGTCATGTCTTATAGAACTTCAGTATCCTATTTATTTTAGTATCTGGCCTGTCAGTATCTGTGCATCTGAGCTTTACACCCAGTAACAGATAAGTCTGCAATACTTAAAGGAAAAGTGTAAGTAGTATTCAATTTGAAACCTGCACGGCTGAAAAATGAAGCCAACGTGGAACTTCTAAAACGTGTAGTTCCTCAAATGGCCACTTGAGGCTTGTTCCCAAAGTGAGTCAATCCCACTAGACCCCCATATTAAAATTAAAACATGTCTACAGTCTGGTATAAAAAACTGTTTTGTACTTTGTAGCTGATTTCCCCATTCATAACTGACCAGAGGGTGACTTTTTATTTAACTCACTCATTTAAATTATATTTGGGCTTTATTATTTATTTATTATTTATTATGGGCATGGCTGCTTTGAGTGACAGCTAGCTGCTAGGTTGGACCTACCTCAGCTCCACCCACGCTCCACCTCTTTGCCCGTTTTTGGATTAGCTGGCAGTCTGGTGTAGTCAGGCGCTGCCAAGATGGCGACAGCCGGAGTCACTGAGCTTCACAGTGGCTCTTCAGAAACCTGTGGGTGATTTTTAGGCTGTCTGTGGTGATATTAGGCGTTACCATGAATGTGATTAGCATGACATTAAGCAGTACAAGCAGTTGAACACAAGTAGTTTGTGTTCGGAGGGATTTCATTTATTTTCATGTGCCGAGCAAACAGCCGCATTCAAATGATGGAAAGCTGCAGTGCAGGCGGAGGTCAGGCTCTTCTAACAGGCTATGACATCGTAGCAAAGTTTTCATTTCCTGCAGATGCTGTGGCTGCAGCACAAGCTGACCAAGTTTAACAGGCTGACTTAGTAATGTTTCTGTACACATGCATCCCAGATACAGGAACCATCAGAAGAGTGCTTTTCATATTTGCTAGTAAACGTAAGTTAGCTGTAGACTGCAGAAAAAACAATTCACTGTGCTGCTCAGTGCTAGCCACCGGCAACTTCTAAGGTGGAATATTTTCTTGCATGTTGCTAAACGCATGAGTTGACTTTGAGAATTAATCAGCTCATCTTAAATGACAACGTTGACCATTCTGTTTTGACCCTCTTGCATGATGCTTTAGTGATGATTGCATCTTCAAGCGCTTCTAAAAAAACATATATGAATTTCAACAGATTATGCGAACTGTACATACTCTTGTGTCAGTCCCTCAAAACGAAAGATCAAGAACATTTTTCTAGAGATAAGCCATGGTTTGAGAGGAAGACATCTAATATTTTATAATCCTCGTGAGATTTATTATATCAGAATAACAAAATGCATTCTGAGTAAAGGGCACGCAGTTTGACATGTTATTCAGCTTTGTTTCATTGGGAAAAGTCAGCATCTGTTCTCTGGAAGTTGCCACGAGGCATTCTTGGAAATGTCGGGAATCGGTAGCTGAAGCAGTGGAAGAGGGAGGTTGAGGAAAAGTTGACACATGAAAAAGAAGTAAACAACACTTCATCACTAAATAACTCCTGAGACACCCTTAACGTCACAGATTGATGATGCATAGGAGTGCACGAGCAACTTGGGCTGACTTTTAGGCAGCAGGTAACACAACTAGTGCAGAGGTTGAAGGGGGCAAGAATGTGTCCTGTTACTGAGACAACTGGTAGCACTTTAAAAGGGACATTAGCCAGTTTGTCAGGTGTGTTGACACGTCAGTTCATGAAAGGTTTGTTTCCTTCAGGCATCAAAATTAAGGATGTTCTCATTTTCTTCACATTATTGCTATTTTTCACTGTCATTTATGTAAAAATAAGCGGGGAAAAAAATAATAGTGGTATTATACGTTGGCTTAAGAAGGGCATGAAATGGCGGTGTGTTTGCACTGTGGCACAGATGTTGTTGTGCAGCCTCTTTGCTGAAGCACATTGGATTCAAAATGACTTAAGTCCTGACTCTCAGCCTTAACGTGGAGGCATTTAAAGCTTCATCAGATGAAGCGAGGTAAGCAAGATAAGTTAACATGAACTTAAATGAAATCGTATTTAATGCTTCAAATACAAAACAAATGCAAAGGTCCTCTTGAAGATCTGTCAGTTTATTATTTGAGGCAATAACGTAAATTTCTGGTGAACTTTCTGGATAGACTAGCAGGTCTGATGAAGACCTTGTGTGGTTGAAACAAGTGTGTACCTGCAGATATCACCTCAGTCTGGTCAGGTGCTGGTCTGACCCTCACTCTCTGATACCGCTGCTAACAGCACACTGTCTGCCCGTGACTTGCAGCTACAGTGCAAGTCTGTTTACCTCAGTGTTTACTGCCAATCATTCGCGGACGCGCCTCCTCCAGCCGGCCGTGATGAGAAGGAGCATTTCTGATATTTCCCCAAAGATCTTTTTTCCTTCCTTTTCAACAACACACCACCATTAACAGTACGTGATTTCAGGCTGCAAAAAGGGGATCACTAAACGTGACCTCAGTGAGGCTTTGATATAACTGTTCTCCTTGCTCTGAAAGTCTCTTTTCTTTTCTATCATTTTTAATATTTTGGTGTTGAATCCTCTCCAAGCAATGACCCCCAGACATCAGCTGACTCTCCTTTCATCGTCAGTCTGGTCTTCAGCGAGTGAAGCACATGATAATTTGGGCAGAGTCAGATGACCGACCTGGCTGGACGGTTGCATTCCACAGTTGACCATAAAAAGCTCTTTCGCTGTGTGTTCAGGATCGCTGTCTGGCTGCACTGTCCTCAGATTGAGGGGCTGAAATTAAAGCTCAATTCAAGGCTCAAAGCCTAAATTAAAGCTGAAAGCGCTTTGAAATGAATCAATGGCTGTAAGGTCAAAGTGCCGGAGTACAAAGCCAACACAACAACAAGTACGTGACAGTCCAAGCGCTCACGGACCGCACTCAGAGTGTGGAAATTGGTTAAGTGTTGGCCCATCACAGGCGCCTTCAGCAGAAGAAAGTGAGTAAAATCTTCCAACGCCAAGTCTACCAATATGATCATCATCTTCATATCCCTGGAGTGCCACTCCACATTCAATCATTAGCTGTTGATTTGCGAGTGATTTTATTTACATTCTTGAGAGGCCGTAATAGTTTGAAGTTCGCTCTCGTGGCGGCTGATGTGGCTGCGTTATCTGGGAGCTCTGCAGCGGAATGATAATTGGCCTTGAGATGTGGCTGTGTGAAGGATGCTGGACAAACAGAGCCGCTCTAATTATACACAGCTCCTTCTTCAAATGAAGAGGATAAAAGCTAATGAATCGCACACAGGCCAGCGCAGGGGCTGCCTAATGAAGAGAGAGCGAGAGGCAGAGAGGGGAGCGTTCGCGAAGCGAGAGAAAGTGTTTGTGTGTCGAAGGCGTGCTCGAACAATTCTGTGATCTCATCGCCATGTCTGGAAAAAAAAAAGGGAGAAGAAGCTCGGTAGGAAAAAAACAACAACGTAGTGTGCAGCGGATCATGTTTACAGAAGTCTGCGTTCGTTGTAGGTGGCTCAGAGAGTCCGGGCACTCAGGAAAATTTCACTAATTAATGCTCCGAGGGTCTCAATTGTTATTAACAGTGACGAGAAGGAGGAGGGGAACGAGGGAGGAGTAGGAGAAGCAGTTTAAATCAGGACATTACAGTGTGTCGACTCAATTGATTTGTGGGCCTCCCGTCTGCGTGCCAGGGCGGATGTCGGCTCACTGGTATTCAAAATTTAAAAAAAAAAAAAAAAATGTCCTGCCATCTTGAGAATTAAGTCTGTATCAGTGACCACTGACTGGCGGTCGCAGCGATGGTTTTACACTCAGATTGAATTGACCCCGACCCGGGCACACTCCTCTCTTATCTTGAAAAACCTGCTGTTCGATCATTATGTGGACTGAAATTGATTCTGATGGAGCGGACTTTGATATTCGGTTCAGGTGAGCATAAAGCCTTGACCTGAAGCCCGAGGCTTCATTTCAAGGCTGTCAAATAAACCTCCCGCCACGGCTTCCACGCCGGAGTCACGTAGCTGCGAAGGTGCAAAGTTTCTCCTGTAATTTCATGAATAACTCAGGTTGCCTTCTCCACGGGACAAGTGCACTCGCTAACTTGGAGGAGACTCTGTTTCGTGCCAGAAAGCTGTCCGCGAAGGCTTGATGCTCCTCACACGACTGGCGGCAGCGTAGGTGGAGGAGGGGGCCGCTACTGCTGTTTCACCTTGTCTCCTGTTATTTATTAGGCTTCTGTCAAGGCTCAGGCAGTAGGCAGGTGTACATCCCTCCCCCCCCTCCCCCCATCCGGGCCTTATGAGTATAACCAGGGGCAAAATTCTCCATTACTGTCAGTCTGAATCTGTTGCCGTCACATTAGCGCACGTCATGCAGTCATTAATGCATTAGGCCTTGTTTGAGTGCCAGTTATTTGCATTGGCTTTTACACTGTCTATTTGCCCTTGTGCTAAAAGCTGCCTTGGCTGAACCTATTGACCATTTAACTGTTCAATAATGAAGCGATCCCCGAGGATGAATTAGGCCTCGGCGTTCTTGTTGAATGACGGTTATTAGGACGAGAAAAAAACGCACATATGTATTTTTATGGCCTTTTGAGGGGGACAACTTTTATTCGCCTACTGTATGTTTTACTCCAGCCGCGTCCCTCTAGCATATGATCTCCCCGCTAACAGTCGAGTGCACTATTATCCACCCTTATCCTCCACTTCTTTCTCCTGAAGCAGAATGTACCTGATTATACTCCTATCGGTCACACTCTGGTGCCTATTTGGAGGCTGTTATCTGTTTGTGGTGGAGACTCCTCTGGGAAGCATACAGCCGATAAGAGACTGTTGTTCTGTAAACAGCCCTCTGACCTCCTCGGGCTGGGCTTGGCTCCTTTTCAAATGGGTCTCTTTTGTATTGGCCCTGAGCTCAAACCTCCGCGTGACCGATTCCCAGGGGGGGAGGTTTAATGCCATTGCTGTACGCTCCGCACCACGCAGGGTGGTCACTCCGGAGCCGTCGGAGCCTGAGGGGGGGTGCCGTGCTTCGAGAAGCAGAGGGAATAAGACGTTGGGAAGATGTTTGAGAAAAGATGCGCTGTTGTCTCGTGCTGAACGCTCAAAGTGGGCTTGATAATATCATAGGCTTGTGGGAATGGATTTATCTGATGCTGCAGCGGTTTTTTCCTTCAGTGTCAATCACAGGTTTTGTTTTTAACCATGTGGCAAACCTCTTATCACAATATAAATTCTCACATGTGCTCGTCCCTCTGACAGTGTGTTAACTCACTGAAATCTGACGTGAGACAAGCGCATTAATAGCTCTACTGGGGACAACTTGGCTAGCTGAAGGACAGTCCACTATTAAGGACGATCAGTCAGCTCCATCGATGTTTTTAGCACGTTCCGTGTTTAATTTGCCAGCGTGCCTGAGCAAACGACGCATTGAAAATCAGTAGCCGTGGGCTGTGCTGCAGCAAGCTGCTGTACTAAATCACTTTTGGTGTTAAACACCGCTTCATCGGCACGGCTATTGAGACACACAGCTGCAGGGCCCGTGTTAAAGACAGAGCAAACACAAAACAATAACTAGAAAAGATGACGCGTGGCTTGAAGCTTGACTCCCACCCTGTAATCAGAGTTTGCCACGCTAAAGAAATTACAGGGCGCAGGAGTCATTAGAAGTGCTGCTCGGCATCGCAAACGGAAACAAAGTTGAAAACACATGTTTTTGGAATCATGCACATCTGAATAAACAAACCGGTGAAAATCTGACAAGTTGATTGTAATGATAGTACGCTGCTGGCCAGGAGGATAAATTCAGTTGGATGTGATGTCTCAGACAAGTATTGGTATCAGGGCAAAAGGAGTAATTAATGTGGAAAGCCTCTCGCTTCAGTCGGTTATTATCAGTCCAACTGCCTCAGCTTCACATATCATGACGAATAGCACTGCGTTAAGCAAGTTAGAACAGAATTAACATGTTTGTTATATTTCTTAGAAACGATTACAGTGAAACAGTCTTACTTTGTTGGATTTTTACTTTTAAGCAGTTTGTCCACTTGTCTCTCTGCGCTCTATAGCCTCAAGCGCTACAACTAAAATGCTCTGAACACTAGTGTGAATATTTTTCTGTTTGAATATCATTACCCACTGCTGAAGCTATGGTTCGAGTAAAATGCAAACATATCTTTACCCTGTCCTACAAAGTCTTTGAGCAAGTCCCAAGGCTAACGGAGGATTTCCCCGTTGCCATTCCCAGATCTCTAAATGGGGCATTATTCATAATAAGATCCCAGCTGAAGGTAAGCAGTAGAGACGTTTATAAAAAGAGGCAGAGACAAGAAAAGAAATCTGAGCAAGCGGATTCACACCAAAAGCATGTTTTGTTTCCTGTTGTTGTTACCGCATTGTTTAACCAAATCTAAATATGTCTTCATCTAATTTTATTTAGCTTCTCACGGTGCTGGCTGCTGTTCTCCTTCCTACAAGTAAACGGCTCAAATAAGTTGCATTTACGAGCTCTCAGTTAGCGGAATGCTAGCTCAATTACATCAAAAGAAAAAGCACGAAGGCAAGAAAAACAACAGGGCCTTTAACTACTAAACTAGATATTTCATTTTCTACTTAATTTTCTGTTGCTTGTCATGACATTGGTGACTGTACTCTCAATTTTAGTTTGCCATTTTCTTCCTACAAATTGTGTAAATGTTTGGAATTGGGACACATTCTGGAATGGAAGCATGCTAGCTGTCAGTTAGCGTGTTGCTAGCTAACGTTCATCAAAAGAAACAGAAAGAAGCAGACAAACAAGCAACTTTAACTCCTAACTTTAAATCTAAATATCTCTTTGTCTGCTTCATTTCCT
The DNA here is from genome assembly GCF_017976325.1 of Chelmon rostratus. Taxonomy (NCBI): domain Eukaryota; kingdom Metazoa; phylum Chordata; class Actinopteri; order Chaetodontiformes; family Chaetodontidae; genus Chelmon; species Chelmon rostratus. Next base: position 20,328,654 of record NC_055669.1, read on the forward strand.
ATTGCTTGTCATGGTGTTGGTCTGTGTATTTCTATATTTAATTTGTCATTTAAGAAGGAAAGAAATCCTGCTAGCTACTGCTTGTTTGTTGCTAGCTAACACACCAAAAGAAACAGAAAGAAATTGGGATAAAAATAGAAAGCCTTTACACAACAAACTTTGTGTAATGTTAGCCAGCAATTTAGTAGCGTGTCTCTTGCTGTGATATGATAAATTTTGCTCGCTTATTAGCAGAGCTAATGTTGTTGTTTTCACTTTACAACCATACAAAAAAATAGCCTTTACGTAGTTATTAAGGTTCTTTGGGTATCTGATTTCAACAGTATGCATTAAGCCATTTTGGGGCAGGCTTGTTTTGTTTGGAATTGAGGGGATATGCTGTAGTTCAGCACATGATCGCCCCCAGATGACTCATTTTACGCTAGCTGGTTAGCTTTTTCTACAGCAGGCGGGTGGGAGGTCTTGATGTTTTGTGTCAGATGCCCTCATTATCTGCACATTAAAGCAAGCTGATCTTTTGACAACATCAAAATGTGTCAAATTTTTCACTTGTCTTGTCACCTAAGTGTATGCTACAAGGAATTTAACAAATATCATCTGTTGACAGCAGGCACTGTTTTCTGAGCATGTATTACACTGTAATCTGCATCACATTGGTTAAAGCCAAACTAAAACATTTATTAATACAAAAATGTAATGTCTGTGTTCAAGAATGGCATAATACTGACAGTGTTTTTCTTATTAAATTAGCCTTGTAATACCTGACTCAACTCGAGAGTGGCATTAGTTGACAGAATGTGGCTGCAGATGGCTTCTTTTAGGCAAACGGTAGAGAAATCTTAACCGAACATGAGCAGAATTAAGTATTGAAATTGTTGGATTTTGACAAAGCACCCATGCCTCCGTTGGACAGGCCAGCGTGGCTCGTCTTCGGAGCAGCCCTGCCTTATTTAGTGGCTGGGAAGTTGCAGCAGCATCAAACATCGCAGATCAAGCTTGCAGTAGCCTGGTGAGGCAGAGGCACACAGCCTGGGTTCAGAGGATGAATAATTCACTCCCATGAGCCCAGACGTCTTGCCGTGAGACTAATATTCAACAGCACCTGTGTGTCTGAAAATCTACCCCCTTCAACCCACCAGGTTCCTTTCCCTGGGGAAAACCTCACCCTGGCATCACCCCAGCTGTGCTTTCTCCGAACTGTCAGAATAGCACTGCCGTGGCTGGAATGACAGAAATGTACAGAGGAAGCCGGGTTCAGTGTACACTAAGCTGCTGTGTGACTGGACTCAGAAAAGTTTGGACATAATTAAGGCTGGGTATCAAACCTCAACACTTTTTTGGCACAGACAGAAATGTGGTTGTCGCAACCAGCTTTGAAAACCAGGTACTGAAGCGTTCGTTATTTTGTCACTTATTGTTTGATCATATCCTCTCTGATTTAAATCAGCATTTTGCCAGAGAGAAAACAATCTCACCACAGTGTTCATTTAGTAGCTGTTTAGATGCATTTTCCCAATTTTGGCAAAGTGCTTGTACAAATTAATGCTTGTGCACATCATTTGGATATTGGTACCCAAACTCAGCCCACTGGTATAGAAGATTTTCAAATGATGCCCTAAACATAGTGCAAACTGTGCTGCTGATGAACTCCGGGTCGTCAGATATATTTCCTCTGTTGTGTTTTTGTCAGGTGTCATTGCATAACAATGCCACAGCTGCCGTGACTTCGGTTTGAGATCAACACGCTGAATTTTCTTCCAGCCCCCCCCCCCTTCCTTTCATTCTACATTTCATCATTCAGCCTTCGTTTCTATAATTATCTGAACAAAAGACGCTCAGGCGTTGACAGATCGACTGTGTCCAAGCATGCCTGTGTGTAGGCGTTTGTGCACAAAAACACATGGACTGTGTTTATAGTGTGTGCGTCTCTAACAGTGGACACTTTGCACAAGTGTGCACTTGGAAGCGTGTCGTCGTGCACGGCCAGTGTTGGTATCTTGTGTCCGTGAGCCGTGTATGTGCTGTGTTTTCCCGCTCGTCCCTGTGTGTCAGGTAGCGGACCCATCTCAAGCTTATTATCAGGATGTGACAGAAGGCGGCGGGCAGCAGCGCTGATGCCGTAATGAAACCTGGGCCCTGGCTAATTGGTGACACCATGGCGTGAGGGAACGAGAGAGGCAGTTACCAGACTGGCAGGACGAAAGGAGAGGACAGCGGGTCCGGCCCTCACACCAGTGAATTAAGCCTGCCATGTTCATTTGTAGAGCACACAGAAGGAGAGAACACCTACACTCTTCTTATCAAAATCCTGCAAATGCAAAACTCCCCGCTGGTGGACCAAAGATAGGCACCGTAACCACGCTTTCTACTGAGAAAAGTTTTCCTTTTCAGTTGTCTCCTTTTCATTTTACCTTGCTCCCTTGCTCTCACTTTCAAAGAGCTAAGTTTGGCTGGAATGAACCTTGGCCCCTTTTCTTCCTGGTGTTTTGTCGCGGATCAACACGTATTAAAGTAGCACAACCAAGTGAATTGTTCTTGAATGAAAAGCTAATAGGCCTTAAACTGAGAGTACTTTTAAAAGAAGTAAAAAATTGCTCATTCTTCCTATTATCAACAAAAAATTAGATTATAGGTACTCCAAGGTTTTACCAGTTGAGTGTATTTTAGTAGTAAAATAATGTAAGTAAGTCCACATAAAACAGCGTTTCGGGAGTATCTACCTTCCGTATTGTCCGTAACGTTGTAGCATTTACGATTAGCATCAACTTTAGCACTTACTAATAATTGCAACTTGTGCCACACATCTCACACAGAATGGATCTAGTATGAAGCCATGCGGGAAGTGTTGGTTCTAATTAATGGGGATTTTTCCTCTTTGAGATTTCTGCTACTGCCTGAATCCAAATGGAGATGGCTGGATGTGGAGGTTAACCCAGTTGCTGTGAACAGTTCTCACTGGGACTACTTTCTGCTGAAGAAATGATATAGAATTTGTTGAAATGCTGTTCTGTTGATTCACCAAAAGAAACCCGAATATCAAATATCTGCACACTCAGACACCACAGGGGGGTAAGTAAGTGAGTAAATGATATGTTGTTGTTGTTTTTGTGACTTGGGTTAACCAACCCTCTAAGCTTGGACCAGATGGCAGTGCCAGAGGTTGTCTGTAGTTCTTCCTGCCTTGCCCTGGGCTGGCTGTCCGACGCTTCAGCCTCACAGTAAACCAGTTTGGCTTCCTTATGTCCACCAGAGCTTGAGGGCTCCTTCCAGGGTGTCAGAGCTGACCTTTCTGTTAGTAGGAGGAGTAACATACAGTTGGCCTCTATCTGTCACACCCCTGGCTATGTTTAAGCCTCAGAAATGACCACTCCACAGGGCCCACTTCGATGTTCTGTTTGAGTAATAGCTAATGAGGTACAGTATGAGTTGTGTTGCTCAGCCGGTCTCATACTGATACTGATGGCCGCTGCTTGCCCCATTTATTTCCAGCACCAATCATTATCTGTCTTTGAAATTTAGAATTATATAAGCCATTTAAAAGTTCATTATGAAAAATAACTGCCTCTAACATATAGACAGTATTCCATTAAGTTAAAGAACTGTGTGAAGAAGCGGCCGCGTTGCATCTTAAGAAAGATTAATCCTGAGACTAAAAGGTGTTCAAATCCCTGTCTATCCTCTATCTTCACTGGTTCACATCTGAGGCTAAGCTTGTTTGTCCCATAAGATCAGGATGAAAGATCTGGGTGGTTTGACAGCGTTGTTTTAGAGCCCAACATGAAATGACCTGATCAAATATCCTCTGTGCTCATGGGCCGACAAACACCACAACAAATCAGATTTCCTTCCACTTCACTTCCCTCCTTCTGACTCAAGTGACAGATCTAGCCCAAGTCTGTGATCTGGCTCTCGTCAACTACATGGGGAGATCAAAGAAGGCAAAAACATTTACATAAAAGATTATGTATGAGTTGTAATTAGTGCCTGCCTCGGCACTGACAACAGAAAAATATGTGATTTTGGCTGGAAGATGAAACGAAGATGGGGTGCGACTTATAATAACCAGGTCTGAGCTTTAGTGCCGCACTTTTAATTGAAGAAATCCCCTAAGATTGTCCACCTTTTCCAGGAGCACCTGACTCAAAAAGAGGAAGATTAGGATTAGTCTTATTAATTTTTGTTAATGCATTCATGCACATTCATTTCCTCCAAGATAATTATGTGTTTTACTTTGACGACTCTTAATTTCCTATGCCCAAGTGTACTGCTGCAACCCCAGCAGTGCAAATTTCTTAAACACACCCCCCCCCCAACTCCATCCTGGAAAAATTAGGTTATTTCATCCTCCAAAGTCTATTCAAAATCCTGTGTAGTTGTCATATTGCATCAAGGTACTACAGTATGATTTAGAGTGAGTGATGCAAGATTATTGCTGTGGGCAAAAACGGATTTTTGCTACACTCCGGTACAGTGGGTTACCATATTTATTGCATGTGGAGAATTTTTCTGAAGACGTGTCAATTGGCAGAGCTCTAAGAGAAATCTTTTTAATGTGTCAGTGCTACAGCATGTCATTAGAGGCAATTTCCCTGCCACAAAGAGGGTCAGCCGAGGGGGTCACACTGTTTTGTGTGCTCATTGGACTATTATCTAGAATTGTGGAAGAAGACAATTTTTGAAATTTCATTCTAATCGTTGTAAGTAGCTTGGTGAGGTGGAAGTTCATCTTGCACACTTGTAAAAGGGTACTATTTTCAGAAATGAAACAGGACGCCCTCGGATGTGCACACCTTATCTCATACTAATACACCAGCACACACGCTGGAGCAGTGACAGTGGCGAGGCACAGAGGCTTATCCTCCTGTGGGAGGAGTTGACATTTACTCTGAAAATTCACCTTTGGTTTCTGCCTCTGGATTTATGATATCACTCTTATCTAGATTCCATCACAATTTTTCATTACTGTTGTACTCTGGCAGTGTGTGACTTTCTGTCATGGCTTGTAAGATTTGCCCTCAGAGAATAAAGATTGAGCTGTCTGAATAGTTTGGTCTTGCATCGCTGACGTGTCTTAAAATGTACGCAATATGTAATCATCATGAAGATATGCATTGACATTTTCGATGTGTGCATTAGGCCTGCATCAAGGCCTCTTGCGATGATGTTGGACTGGATGCCAGACAATCCGCTGGCTGCAGTGGTTGAACGTTCAAACCCTGCGCTTAATTAATGTTTCGCCTGAGTTGCTCCAATTCTGTCAATCCCTAATTCCAGGAGGGATATTATCCTTTGCCCGTTAATAAGTTTTTTAAACATCTTTTCAATTTACTTGGGAATATGTTGAGCTTTGCTTAAATGTTTTATATATCTACACTATTAGCTCTCATAGGAGAAAGTCTACAGCAGCTGACTTGCAGGCATGATTTTTCAGGAAAAATGTCTTAGCTGTGAAATCTTGTCCTTCCTCATTTGTGTTCTCCAATCAAAAATACTTAGAACTGTTGTGGACACAAGTAGTGTCTAGTTACAACTAGTTCGATAGCAGTCTGGCAGCACGTTTGTTGCAAGGCAGAGGCCAGTCACCTGACCTATAGCTGTGGCTCGTCTAATTTCTTGAAATGAATATCATGTCATATCTCCCACTTTGGGTCCTGAGACAGGCTGAATTTCACCCCAGTGGGCATGCATGATGGTAATGCCCCCTAATATGTGGCAGCACACACTCTGATACTCAGTTTAATGAGGAAAACACTGGAAATACGGTAATTTCTCCAAACATGCATGCTCTATTAGACAGATCACATTTTATTGTTATGATGCCTGGACTGAACAAGAGATTTTTGGTGCCAACAAAACAATGACAAATTGACCGGAGATCTCTTAAATGACACCTGACATGACAAACAGGCAGCAGTAATGCTATGGTTTATGTACTTGCTGCATACTGCTTCTACTGATGGGGGGTTGTGTACAGTAACACAGTTTGTCAACTCAATCAGCAATTTTTGGAGACTGCTATTCTGTCAGCAGGTGTTCTTTTCACCCCTAAAACCAACTTTGGTTAATAAGATGAAATTGGTGAAATTGGTTTGTAATTTAAAAAATCTGCCACTTTACTGCAGAGGTACAAAATGTGCTTGTAAAATGTGACACGCTAAGAATTGTGCCATTTACTTTTATGTGGCTTTAGGTGCTCAGTAGCATCGATTTGCTGATTTCATGTCAAGTTGATTCATTTTATACTCTAAAATCACAATTCTGTTTCCAGCATATGACAAACTGTATTCTTAGACATACGATTTAGATAAGGGAAGGCTCGGTTTGAAAGATGTTAAGGTCAAAAATGGGTTGAAAATTGAACATTTTCCAGAAGGTTTCATATTGTTTCAAAGGCATTAACTTGTCTGTATTTTAATGTGAAGCCACGTTTGAAGCTACACTTCTAGATGTATTTTAACCTGCAAATCACTATGTAAACCCCTTATTGTGAAGCTCCAACTCCCGCCTGTGAAGTCAACAGGGCAGAGAAAACCAGCTGTAACCCACTGGTGTTCCCTGCATGTTCTCCTCACGCTAATGTTGCTGTAGCCTGAGGACATGGCGTTTGCCTCCGGAGGCAAGGTATCTCCGGCGCGGAGACAGATCTGCGGAGACAGGGAACACTTGGGAAGACGGATACCTCTGCCAGGCGCCTGCTGCCATTTAAGAGCCTCACCCTGCTCTGAACTGACATTTCTGTTTCACCATCCCTCGTCCGACTCATCGCCCCCGCTCTGCCGCTGTCGCTGTAAACTTGTGCACAGAAGAAAACATCTAGATGTGATAGCGGGGACGGAAAGCTTATTCCGGAGCGCAAACAGAACCTGTAGCCTCACAGTATGTACGTCTTTGAATCGTCCTTCTTCTGCAATCAGCCGGACTTGGGATTCTGCGGAAGGTGCGATGCAGCCCTGCTCCCGAGGGAGAACGCTGAGCCTGATGAGCTCCCTATGGCCAGGCCAGGTGATTCCTTTGGAGTCACGGGGGCAGTGCAGATCCGCGGTACCACGGGAGGGAGAATTGACATGATAGCATAGCCTAGCAACTCCCTGCGCCACCCGGCAGCACGGCCACACAGCTTAATCCTCTCTCCACGAGGGCAGAGCCGAAACACTCGTCCCCCTCCTCGCTCAATCCTCTGTCAAAACAAGGGGGTTTTGTCAGCCATGAGGGGTGCTGTATCCCTCTCAGTCCCTGCCAACAGAAGCGCTATTACAGCTTGCCATTGCCCCGGGTAAAAAAAGAATACCCAATATGCATATTATTCTAATACCAGCCGTCAGTGCCTGGAATTACTCGGCATGATAGCATAATGAATGCAGTGCCTTGTAGGTCTCTACATAAAGCTGTTTTGCCACTCGTGGATGAATAATTCATGCTAGCCCAGAGGCAATGAATCAACCAGGCAAGAACTAAGAAAATTAGCCACCAATTAGTGTTTATTTATGGGGATAGTGTGTTTTACTCTGAATTTTAGTGCCAAAAAATATACATGCAAAGTAAAGTTTTAGCGACCCCTCTGACCTTGGCAATACCAATGAGCAAAGGTTGGAGAGGAAAAGAGGTCCTGACTGTTGGATGAATCAGATGACCCCCATGTCTCTGCTGCCCCCGACTCTCTCAGACTCCTGTCCTCCAGACATGCCGTATCAGTCAGCCTCTCAGAGCAGATTGATTCAATCTCTCGGTACACGATATGTTTGGGATTTTGTTGACTGAGGAGATGTGATGTGAGGTTTTAATGCAGCCACATGTGAGCTAAACCTCTGTCTCCTTGGAGCGCACAGCCCCCACCTCCACCATCTCCTGTCTAGCCCCCACCCCCCCACGGCTGTTCCTAGGCCAGCGCGCTGGCAGCTTGCCCAGATACATTGGTAGTCGTTAGTTGTCACTGGAACGATGTGACACGTCGCTGTGATTCGCGGGGACTGTTGTTGAAAGTGATCGTTCCTGCCAAGGAGGAGCCCTCACCACGGATAAATGGACACTGAACAGCATGTGAACAGAGAGATAAAAATGGCAGAGAGAAAATAAACTAGTCAGCCTCGGAGTCTAGCCCGGTTTCTCAACACCAGAATCTTTGAGGCTGGTGAGCTTTGCGTTGGGGTTTTCAGAGAAAGACACATACAGTTTTTGCATCTTCCTTTTTTAGGGCTGATTTTCCATTTATTTCTGCTTTGTGTTGAGAAAAATAAAGAGTTGCCTAAATTTGAATGCTTTGCTCTTGATATTTGTGAAGAGCTGGAAACTCTTCTTAGTTTGTTTCTCAAGGTCAGTGAGTGGAGAAGATATCTCCAGCCAATTCAATGAAAGACAGACACGAGTGAGGGATGGGTTTTATAAGAATCAGACAAGCTGTCGACAGGAGGATAAAGAAAAAAAAAAAAACCCTGCCAGATATTCATGAGGATAACTCTCCAGCGTCTGCGCTCTCCTTTTCTTCCTTTGTAAAGCTTTGATTGTGAGGAAATATGCTGCTGTGGATGTCTCGTCCTTTTCATGAGCTCCAAATGTGGAGTTTTCAGAGCTGCAATGAGTCAGACATTGTGTTGGCCAGAAGATAAGGAAGGCCAGGAGACAATGTTTTAGGTCCCTCTGACTTGTGGGGTAAGTGCTCTTCATGTCAGACCATTTATTTTAGTTTTTACATGAATAGGCTGAAAAGAACTGAGACTAATTTAAAGACTCTTAAGCACAGTTTAGACAAAATGCAGCTGGAAGAAATGGGATTTTTTTTTATGCAGTTATACTGTGACGCACCAGTTGGTTTTTTTGCTTGCTACCTTCTTTCAACTTGAAGTTACTGAACATTGATTATAAATTTGAGTGGAAATCTGGATGTGGGCCTTTTGAACGCCTCGCATTCTCCCTTTGCCCTATAGTTGAGGTTGTGTTGTCTACATAACAGGTGTGCCAGCATGCACCGTAAGACTTTGTAAGCTGCCAGAGATGATATTTACATGCAGACAACCAAGTTACATGAGCAATCTGGGTTTGGCTCAACATTATTTAGCTTCATAACTTGGTAAGAATAACTTGATTAAGGTCCGCCTTTTAGAAATGGAAGAGGAAGTGGTTGCAGTTGGCATTGCTATCTTTTCCACTGCATTAGTACTAGTAGTAGTTGGCAGTCAGGTGTTTTCATACTTTGTCTGTTTCTATTATTATTATCTAAGATAGCTGTGTGGCTCTGTGAATGGAAATGTTGAGTGTTGGTCGGTGGATTCACAGTTTTGGTTTGAAATTAAACGTCTCAACAGCTGGTACAGATTCACGTTCCCATTGGGATGAATTGCGAGAACCTTGACTACCCTTTAATTTTTTGTCTGATCAAAATCGTTAAAATTCGAAGTTTCCAATACGTGATGATTGGACAACCTTTCATGGCATACATCAGCCTGAGGTTGAGTATACTTTGTTTTGTCACTTTTTCAGTGTGAAGTGTGTAGTATGGTATTGTCATTGTGAGCATGATAGCAAGCTAACATTAGCATTTAGCTCAAGCATAAAGCTGCAAGCATGGCTGTAGACTATTATTAGATTAAATTTCTTATTGATCCAGTCTTGACTTTAAGTTATAATGCTTAGTATTTTATGCAGAATACATCATAGATAAAGTGCAAAGTACTATAAATCATATTTTCCTTTTATTAATGTAGTATCTTAATTCTGTTATTTCATAATACTCTATTACTGCTGCATCTGTCTTCTCTTCCATTGCTCAACTTGAAGTTTTTCCCATTCTTTTTCCATTTAAAGGTTGTTTTGTTTGTAAGATATTAAGTTTTTCTTTCTTAGAAGTTTGCAACCAACTTGCTTTAGGTTATTTACATAAAACTGGCTTGACTTGACTCTACCTTTTGTATTTGTGAACAGGACGTTACAGGTTTACATCAATATTCTGTCAAAAAGGAGACCCAGTCTCTGTGTATCAAAGGCTTGTGTAAACAGCTTAACTCAAATAAGCCCTTAACAGCTCTCAGGCCCACAGCCAGGTTACCGCCGTGCATGTTAGCATAACCACTATGTTGCAGCAGCCGTGCCACCGCGACAAATTGCTGAGGATTTCTTGAAGTGGTGATTAAAATAATGCTAAATTTTGACTTCTTGTAAAACATTCCCCCTGTTTTAGCTGGTTGCTGTCAGATCTGGTCTTTCACTTGAGCTGTAGTTAACTTGTCGACTTATTTCAGTGTCCCTGTGTCATCTTCCATGCTATGGAGATGATGTGATTCTGTTGTGAGTCATGAATCACTGTGCTATCATGTCTTCTCCTGAAACTCCAGGGAGGACAGCTCTTGTCAAAAGCCATTGTGGTTTGTTCCATCAGACTGATGTCTAAGTGCCTATGTTGTGTTCTCAGTAATTAGCTACAGCCCTACAACCCCAATAACACAATTATATCTGGGGCTGCTACTTTCCTCCACACCCACAGCAATAATGAATGAACTACAGGTTAATGAAATGTGTGTGTGAAAGGGAAGACGCGTCTTGAAAAGTTTCACACATCTAATTCATTAAGAGCCGAAGCCGGAGGCACGATCCACGAAAATGATCCAGCGCTAAATTTACCGCTTACATCGCAACTTCTCACCTTAATCATTAGAAAATGAATGCTTGTGGATGTCGAAATGAGGCACAGCTTGTTAATTTTATGCACAAGATGGATAATACATTTATGCTTGTATTTTATTTTTTTGGAAATACAGCTGAATGCTCACATTTTCCTTTCAAGAAGCAAATGCTTCCCAGTCGCTAGTTATCATCATATTCAGATTTGTCGAGCAGAAGCTTTGGGAAGTTTGCCAACTCTCAATCTGTTGGATAAGTTTGTGTTTTGTGCATTGTTTGTTTGTGCATGCATATGGTTTATCCCAAGTGCCAGAGTGTTAGTTAAAAGTTTCCAATGTTTGTGCTTCACAGAATCCATGTTTGTATTTGGAATAAGTGCAGTTTTAATTGCTGGGGATGCAAATTCAGACGCTTTCAAAGCCAGCAGCTTCCCCCCCCCCCTGTAGTGTCAGGTCAGCACTACAGATGGTCCTGGTGTAAAATTCCTTGTCGGTTTTTCATTTAAACATCTGGATGTTGGAGTTAATATCCACTGTGAGTTTAGCTGACCATATTTTGTGTAATCACACCATGTACTTTCTCAGATTCCTCTTGCCATATGGGAATGGGCTCCACAAGGTTAGCTAAAAAAGTTCCTGTAGTCACAAATGGGAAATAACTTGCTGTTCTTCTAGTCTCCATTTGAAGAGTCAGAATCATTGTTAAAATAATGTTTCCTCACAGCTCTGTATATAAAAATATATGAATGTGAGACCATCTTATCACTCTCTTTGCTAAGGCCATCTGATGATTACTACAATATACCTATGAAGAGTCCAGAGAAGGTACCATCTGTACCGCCCTACTGCTTTGTTTTTCCTGTGTGTGACTGACCGCACCATCCTGTGAGGAAGGTAAACTGACGTGGACCGCTTCCAAATCGCATCGAATAACGGCAAAGGGACAGATGATCGCTGATCTGCAGATGGGTGACAAATTAAAGGAAAAAACGACGTGAAGTGTCTTAGTAAGGTGTTGGACCGACGCCAGTTTGCGCCTCTCATGTATTATCATTACATTCCAGTCACATAATTAAGCAACAGATTTCCTGAAAAATAATTACCCAGTGGTATCTGAAAAAACAGGAGGTCGTTTAACAGCACTTACAGCTGTTCTGACAGTATTTCCACAATTTCTATCGGTATAGACTAAAATGTGGCACAAAAAGAAAATACTTTTATCCTGTTTCCTAAATTGAGACTGCTGCCTAATCCAGGTAGCTGGAAAATATGACATACTGGAAATAAACCTCAAAACACACATATGTTCCTCATAATTACATTTTCTTTTAGTGATTCCTGGCTTCCATCTTTGTTTGGAGCCACAGAAGGAGGCTCAACTTGGAAAGAATTATTATTATTTTTTTGTCATGCAGCATAAGGAGTATTTTTGTAATCCAGATGGTTAGAAGAGAGAAGACGATTCTGGAAATTCTGTCAGAAAATAGGATGCAATGGTGATACATGAGATGCAGAATTGTTTATCCTCCACCAGCCTCCAGCATAGCTTCACTGCTCCTTTGCATACATCTGTGGAGCTCTACTGGAGGGATGAACGAGCTGTTGGCCTATTAGCTGACTTAGAGACGTGGTGAGCGTGAAAGCTGCAGCATATGACCGACACCATTTTAAATTAATTCCGTGACCACTCGTGCTCTGTGTGGTTTATGTTTATTACCTTTCCTTTAATTTGTCACCTGCGTGTCAGCCTATCTAGTATATTCATATTCATCTATAAATGAGCTTTAGTTAAGGCCTGTTTTGTGCATCTTGGTATTAGCATTGAGGACGATGCCCTGTGGTTTCGATCGTTCCAGTAGCCCTGAAGCTAGGAGCTTTTTGGTGAGATCAAGTAACCCCCCCCCTTTGCACCCGCAGCCCCCGTCTTTCTCCCTTTCTCTTTTTCTTCTGCTCTCTCACTAATCTCACACTGCCTGGAGGTACTTCTGGGTGTTTCGTGGTTTAGTTCAATTTGTTGATCTGCGCCGCGGTGAAATTCCATCAAAGGGATCATTTTCTTTCACTATTCTGGATTAGCAGCATTTGATGTAAACTTAACTGAACCTGTCGTTATGAAGAAGAAGAAGAAGAAGAAGCTAATTTCATAGGAAATGAAACTTTTTTTTTGGTTGTTATTGCTTTTGCCATAAATGAGTCATCAAGACATTTTAATAGTTCCTTTGGTCCAAGTGTCATTAAATATTTTTATCATCTCTTATCTTTTAACGGCTCGTGTCTTTTCTTTTTCGATCCAGCCATGAGCCCTGCAGCATTTGCATGCTGTCCCTGATGTCTGTGACATTTCTGAAAGCATGTCACAATAGCCTAAACATGGCAGTGAGCGCTGCATTGTTGGGGTGTGAAGGAAGGCTTTGGCAGCTCCCCTTGTTTCCTGATTGATTTAACTCCTCTGGCCAAACCAATATAGGCCGAAAGGCCTGTGGGATGGTCGAGCGCAGACAGCTCAAAGTGATGTTTGACCGGATGAGACGTTTTCGTCAAATCTGAGAGTACTGTGAGTATCACGACCTTTGTGGTCATTCAGACAATGAGGGATCGGATAGACAGATTGACAGATGTCTCTGTTTTTATGATTGGCTAGCCTCCAGGTACAGCAAATTTAGTAACTAAACTTTTTAGTCAAACTATTTCAACATATTTCATAGTGCTCTTGATTGCTGCTGTGGACTGACAGATACTATTTTGGAAAATAGCATTCAGTAAATTACACAAGCTGACATTTCAAGCTGAGACACTATAAAGTGACTGATGACTAACACATCTTTTATTTTGCTGCTTTAATTAAGGGCTGTAGTTGCTTTGACTGCAGAGATGTATTAAAGCTGGCTACTCAACTATAAGCAGCATATACAGCAGTATGTAATTATGGATACTGAGTCCTACATGTCACGGAAGTATGTCTATTGACTTGCACTTATAAGGCAGATGCTGCTTTCATCACATGCACACTTGCTAAAGTTCTGTTTTTCTGATCCAACTGAGAAAACTTTAGATAAACGGCAGCTCAATCAAAATGCAGGAGCATGTGCACTGACCAAGTCCAGGAGAAGAAAATGCACATTATGTCTATTTCTAAGCCTCTTTGTTGCTTGACTGTTACTTTTCAGAATGAGGTTTAAACTTCCGTTGTTGCTTTTCAAATTCCTCAGTGAATTAGTACTTGAATGCATGTCATCAGACTGTTTTAGGGTATGTACTGTACAGTATGCTCCTGTTAGATACGCCAATGCTCCAGTGCTGCCCTTTTAAGTGTTTTTATGAGCTGTCAGGAAGTGGTTTCGGTGATTATAGTACTCAAGGCATCACACTTATAAGATGCTTGACGCTTTAAAAAGAAATCTTACTGATTTCACCTTTTATATATTTAAGTAATAGTAGACATGCACAGTGGTTTAAGTTGATTGACATTGTTGCATGTAACCTTAGTCTCTTTCTATAGGCGTAAATGTGTGGTGCAGTATTAAATGGGACTACACTGACAGTTATTTTCATGATCAAATAATCTGCAAAACATTTCCGCAATTAATTATTAAGTAATCATAAAATTATTTGTTGTTTGGTCTATAAAAAAATCAGGAAAGGGTAAAAAAATGCTCCAAAAACTGTTTTCCAAAGCCCAAAAGCCCAAGACCCACAGGCATGATATAAATAGTAAATAATAGTAATACTGTAGAAATAGTACTTTTCTCATAATGGATTAATCAATTAAACTTTTGCTGTAATGCAAAGCATAGTGGAGATAATATCCGTATTGATGGTTATTTCTCTTAATTTCCTTGCTCTTGATTATTACACTGAACCAATCAGACTATTTTGCTTCAACCTGCACATTTGCTCTCTTCACTGGACTCGGCCCTCCTCCATTGTAAAGTCCTTCTTCAGTCCAGTCAGAATGTGCTTGCACTATGACTTTATATGGACATTTGTCACACTGTTAATAAAGAAACCTGCAGTGTAACAAGAGATCAGAGGGGTGCTGTGCTTCAGAAGTTTGCGTGTTCCGGACTAATACCCGCGATCATTCACCTGGACGGTAAAGTGGCTGGATCGTAATATGAAGGGGGACGCGACAGCAGGCGACCAAGATCGGAGGACCAAAGTCTCCCAAAGGAACACCCTGCAGGAGCTTGATAACCATCTAAAACCATAAAAGGTTTCTCCACTCTCCATGATGTGTCAGGTCTTGATAGGACACTTAAATCAGAAAATAGGTCACGAGCCGTCTTACAATAATTGGATTTAAAAATTAATAATATTAATGAGAGTTGGGGAATTCCTTGGTTTCCTTGACTTATTCATACCACTTGACTGTCTAAATTGATAACAAACCAGCTGAGAAGTCTAACTTGTCTCCTGGTATTCTGTCACTCGCTGCATAGAGGTGACCTGTTCATGCACTATCATATTAAAAGTGGGTTAGCTGCACCGAGTTGTATGATGATGAAGATGTTTATTTTTAAAATATACATTAATGGGCTGGAACTAGCAATAAAATGCAACTGTCACTTATATCCACAAACTCTTTACTTTAAAAATTTGGATTACATGCTGTGTGGATTGTAGAGTTTTCTATTGTGGTCCCTTCTGTTAACCATGGACTTTAAGTATGCATCTCATAGATTCATAGATCATCGTCGGTTAGAAAGACGTCGTCCATGACGCCTGTGGTGGTGCAGATATTTATCCCATCAAAGTAATACTTAATGAGTGTTGGGAAATAAGCTTATTTGCTTTATTTGAGAAGATTGATGCCACTCTCAAGCCTGTATAAATATAAAACTGGAGCAGCAGCCCGCTAGCTTAGCTTATCAGAAGGACTGTAAACAGGGCGAACAGCCGGTCTGGCTCTATCAGAAGGTAACAAACTCTGCCTATTAGCACCTCTAAAGCTCACTGATTAACATGTTATAGCTTGCTTATTTAATCTGTACAAAAACCACCGTGTGGTTGCCAGGCAACCTGCTGGGACTTCAAGAAATGGCTGTGCCTTGCCAAGAAATAGTCCAGCACATGTTTTTCAGTCTTCGGTTTTTGTGTGAGGTATAACGTGTCAATCGCTGGGCTTTAGAGGAGTTGGTGAGTGCACTTTGTTACTTTGACCAGAGTCAGGCTAGCTGTTTGCCCCTGTTTCCAGTCTTTATGCTAAGCTAAGCTTAGTTTCATACAGCGAATGGGAATTTTGAGGGATTCTAGGGCAGTGCTGCCACTTTTGGAGAATGACGTACGTAATTGCGATAGCTGACGTTATTTGAAGCCGTGGACAGAGGCCAATGAGGGGTAGCGTCTAACATTTAACTCAGGTCATGATCTTGACCCTTAAGAATTAGACATAGAATGGTCAAAGGACCTCGACAGGTTGCCACCCATCACCGTCACTGATGTTACCGCCTATCTGGTATTTGTGTCCATGTCCAGTTAACAGATAGGTGGGAATCTACAAGGCAAAGGCCAACTGCACAATCATTTGGACAACGGTAAACTAGCTAATATTATGCTATCTGAATGCTAACAAAACTTTGGCTAATCATGCGTAATTAATTTGAGTTTCTGGCAAAATTAGGCGCCTAATGTTAGCCTACCTTTGTGTTTTGATTCTTATTCAGTGTGCAGTGTTTTGCGTTGGTTCAGCAGTTCTTTCTGACACTGACAGTGAACAGCCCGCCCCCCTCGTTTGGTTTCCATATTGGGAAAGAATGAAAAGTAATACCATGTTTTGTTTGTTGGTTATATGTTTTCTGACCATATTGAAGTTTAACTGAGTTGCAGTTGTTGATATAGCCTAGCTAGATGGGTAGCAGCGGCGTACAGGTGACGATTGGTAATATCCTCAAAAATGGCTAACTTGCTATTCATGACATCACTTTTCCATTCTTTATTGAATGGACGGGTCAGAGAGTAGAATTTGCATCAACATTTTCAGCATCTCTTCTCATGTGGACCATGGCGGCAGGACGGAAAGCGAGCAGTGGCCAAAGAGACATCAGTAGGCTGAGAAATAGGAACTGAAGCGATGATGAGGCGGACAAAAATTGTATTTTCCAAGTGAAAATTACCCCCTTTTATTAAATAAAAGCAAAATATAGTAATGACAGAACAATGGCACCTGGCAGGAAACAAGCATAACATAAATTACTAATCTTCAAGAAGGCACCTGTAACTCGGCTTGTCTGGCTGTACTAACAAATGGATCAGTGCACCCCTAATTAGAAACAGACTGGGCACCATTTGCATACAGTGGAAATGGACCTTTAATGTCAGTTTTAGAAATGGCTTTAGGCCACAGGGACAAAATTATGTGGCTGATATTGTTAGGTGCTTTAGTGAGGCGAGAAATGTCATGGTATGTGCTGTTGGTGATCTTTACTAATGTAATTATCTACAATCTCTTAAAATTTGGAGTCTGTAAGAAGTGAGGCTGTAGTTAGACACAGTCAGACAAGATTCCTCCCACTTGTTTTGAGATTCACACTCACCAGTCGGCAGACTCCCGCTGCCAAGCACAACAAGCTCGGCACACGCACTAAATTTGAAACGGGGTCTCGAATGCCTCATGCCTTCCACGCTGGCTCCCCCTGACCCAGGAGGATTAAGCCTGGCTATGGGGTTTTTCTTTCAGGTAGCTGATTTACGGGGCTTCAGCAGAGAAACAAAGGGTCTGAATGTGTTTGAAGTGTGCAGGTGAAGACCCTGAGACAGCACTTTGAAAACTGGGATTGAAATCTCTTCAGCCACGGCGTTCAGATCCACACTGTAACCTTTCACCTGCACTGGGATCAGCCTTCCACCTGTGCCTCGGCTGTCCACGTGTTGGTCAGACTTTCAGCATGGCAGTGCGTGGCAGGGTATTAATCGCAGTGCATACGTGATTGACGATATGCTGCAAAGTAATGATATTTCATCAGGCTGATAATTCTGCCTGAATGCGCAAGATTTTCCTTGTGGCCTAGATTTTCTCTGTTTCTCAAGAGGGATTGATTCAACCTTTCTTCTATTCTTCCACATTTTCTAATTAGCTTTAGTGATTTCCTAATTCTTTGACATTCAACCTTGAATTATTCCCTCCTCCACACATAAAAACAAGCATTTGTTCCAGTTCTGGAGAACCAACAAAGCATGTTAATGTTCTTGTTTATTCCATGATCAAACATAATCATTCTCTCCTCTGGAGGAAACCTCCCTTTGGGCTAATTTCTGGCATTGTTACTTGCATGTTTGACAAATTACACTCTGGGAAACTGGGCGGAGAAAGCTGCTGATACCGACATTAGCATTTCATCCCTTCATCGTTAGACTCTTCGGGGAGAATTGAGAGGTTTGTTGACTTAGCAGGTTTTGGAAGGATTGAAGGGTTTCAGTCTGAAGGGTCATCCACTGTGGGATGGGAATTTTGTGTTCTGTTGGAGTGAGCCATGGGGTTGTTTAGCATTGAGCACAGGCTTCTTCTCTTCCAGTGGATCTGTTTTCCAGGGAGCTTCCTCCTCTCTTATACTGTCTTCCATTGATTGAATCTCAGGCCAGCGGTGCATCACACCTGGATCAAATGTGAAACCTCGCTGGAGGAAGTTTTAATTTCCAGTCTCAGTATTGAGCTACTACTGTGTTGTGAATCAATGCAGAGGGTTAATTCCACTTTAAACCATCTTCACGGGTTGATTTTGCAGCACAGGATGCGCATCAACAACATCAGCGCATTCACACACAGCGGGACTTTTCTTTGTTTTCCATTTAGGAATATTCGAAAAATCAAAGTCTGAACATTTCTCTCAGCTTTTGCTCACCTCACTGATCAAAATGCGTCTTCTCCTCAGTGCAGTTTTAACTTGTACAACAAATAAACCGTGATTTTAATGGGCCACCTTTTATGCTTAGTGACCATGTAATTTCTGGGGGCATGCTGAACACAGGAAAATGCGAAGCCAAACAAGCTATTTCACTCTGCCATTCAGTGTATCAACAGGCATTAAGCTGAACAGGAAACAGCCTTATTTTCTCTCTCTCTCTGGAGGCCAGAGGCACTGAGGCAGACAGACTGCAGCTCTGTGGGTAGAGACAAGAATGAGGATGCTTGGAACAATAGGAGGAGAAGCCATTGTTAACCAGCCTCGTTGATGTCAAGTCGGAGTCAGGACGCGCCTCAGCCAAGTCTATGCAAACTGAACACCGAGCACAGCAGGTGGTTGGCTGAATTTCATCTTCAACATTTTGGGCCTCTCCAGCTTTTTAATGTTAATGAACTACATTCTTTGACCTCAACCTCCCGGAAAGGTTCTGGCAAGCAGTGATTCAAAATGGACTTCCACTACGAGAAACATGAGCATATTTTTGGTGTTATCACCGCAGGATACTTCTGTGCACTCAGACCCGAAGTGCTCATTTTTATTGCTTAGAGAAAAATGACAATAAGGATCTTCCATGTGTCTGAGTTAGATTCCATATTCGTCTTAATTGGTGCCTGACAGGTTGTACAATATGGAGATGGATTTGAAGTCATTTACTGGAAGTTCTTGACAGGCGCAGTGGAAGAGAACGTCAAGCCCTGTTCTGGCACACATAGCTCGAAAATCATCTGTCAAAATTTAGCATATCTAAGGAGAAGGCTGCCTGTCATCTTCGATGTATATCTAACTGTGCACAAGGGTGGATTTGATCAGGAACTATGTTGTACTCCTGATGTAAAGCACATTCATCAAGTTGATATTTGGTTGACAAGTGGAAAAAAAATGCCCTGGAAAGACAAAGAGGTTTTTATAACGAGGTGGTTTGGAGCTGCACATAGTGCCAAAGGGTTTTTTTGAATAATGAATTTGTGCACCATATTTTTAAAATCAAGACATGCATAGCTGCATTTATCACCAAACATCAAACCGTCTTAACTTACAAATGCGATGTTCTCTTTTTGCCCTGATTCTGTTCCGTCACACTAGATCTGATTTGTCGGTTTTGTTTTGCAAAACATTGCTGACAAGTGCATGGCTTAGCCAGGCAGATTATCAGTGGAAATCTCCACTCCAACTTCTTTATTTCCCCTCGAATCAATGTGGTGAACAGCAAGACGTGATTGATAATGATATTGAGATTGATTGTCTAAATCCCATCCCACAGTTCAAAGTCCCCAAACAGATAGTATATATACATGCAATTCAGTGCAGAGATAGGGCTTGGCAGGAGCTGCCAATAGATAAGTGAAATAGGGCCAGAGTGAAAAGGCCTATCAGTCCCTAAGGGGCTTAGCTGCAGGATTCTGGAGCTCTAAACTGGCGGTGGTGGAGGGAGATAGTCGACATTGGTTTTAAATTACCCAAGATTGCCTTGTGGTTTCAGTCTGCGGGGACGCCAGCAGACAAGATGTTTGTTAAAACAAGTGTTGAGGCAGATTGGGGCAAAGAGCAGACCTGCGATTTCCTAGCCAGACAGAGCAGGTTGGAAGGCTGGTAATTGCAGAATTGGCAGAGGGGCTAAGGAGGTCTTGCAGCAATGATATCTGCCACTGGGACTGAAACAGTGGTGACGCTGGAGAAGGGCTCAGTTTCCACCCTGGGAGGATGGTCTATCTGATGCCATGCAAGCTGCAGTGCACACAACACTAATGGCACTGTTGTTCATTTGCTTGGTTTGTAGCATGGCATATGTAACTCTTTCAAAATTACTGAGTAGAAAATTGCCAATAATTATGTAGTGGATAGTAATTATCAAGCAGGTGCCAGCCATGTTCTGTACCTGCAAAGTCCCGATGTTAGAAACTTTCCAGTCTTCTCTCCCTGCATCATGTCCTGTCGTAAACAAAAGAAAAAGCCACAAAAATGAGCTCAAAGGAGAATAGTTCAACAATTTGGTAGCACGCTAATCACTTTCTTGCTGAGATAGATGAGTGACCACCTGGAGTTGATGTTGCCTAGCAACCTGATGGTTGGACAACAAGACTGCAGGAAAGTAATTTTTTTTTTTTTTTTTAATTTTATTCACTTTATTGATCCCAAACTGGGAAATTATTCTCTGCATTTCACCCATCACTGTTTTTTTTGAAACACACACATGCACATGCAACATGCAGTGAAACACACAGGAGCAGTGGGCTGCCGCATCAGGCGCCGGGGAGCATATTGGGGGGTTAAGTGCCTTGCTCAAGGGCACATCAGACGGCGACCTTCCGATCACAAGCCGCTTCTCCAACCTCTAGGCCACGGCTGTCCCCCGATAATACGTGTATTTCCAAAAATGTAGAATTATTCCTTTAAAAAAGAAAGACAAAGAGACAAGAATGAAATGACAAAGTCAAGGACCAGCAACAACTGCTGGCATCAGATCAGAGTCCCTTAATTTAATGCTGAATAAACTTTAAAAAAAACAACTGATTAATGAAGACACCACAATGAAACAAGGTGGAATTTACAAAAGTAAAAGAACTTCACAAATTTAATCCTGCAAACAAACAAACAAACAAACAAACAAGAAGGCTGCAAAACAGAACCGAACAGCCTCACCAAGGAGATGATTTCTGAAAGTGTTCAAAAACACTTAAGTTTTCATTTAAGGCCTCACCACACACCCGCTTTTTCTATATTCTGTTTCCTCTCTCGCAATCCTTCCCCCATTCATTCACTGGCATTAAGAGAGAGCAGTGTGTAGCACTCCACCCCAGTGCCAAACTTTCACACACACACACAGCTTTTAATGCTTAAAGTTTACTTTTGTTACAGGTGCAATAACAAAAGGCCTTTTAAGTCTGACTTGAAAATCTTTAGGAGAAATTGGCTCCAGCATTGAGGGGTTGAGGTATTGATTCTGGCCTCTGGCTCAGTCCAGGAAAAGATGGATAGATTTGTTTGAAATGCACTCTGCGTGAGAATATAAAGATTATTGTGTGTTCTCACTCAGGAATAAATTGTTTCATGACATATCTGGGGCCACCTTTTTAGCTTCAAGCTGCCTGCTTCTCTTGAAAGGGGAATGTTGACAGGGTGGAGCACATTCATCTGTAGTCCCAGACTACCCACACCTCATAGAAGCTTTTATTGAAAGTTAAATCTCCTTCAGAGAGTTGGCAGCCTCTCGTTGGGATATCTATTTCAGCAGCTGTCGAGGCTGATTATATGGGGGTTGTGCCACACACTGGCAGCGATATAAACCTCCTACAGAGAGAAGGACTATTATGATGCTATTGATTGATGCGTTCATCTGCATGCATGTGTACAATCTCTGGAGTCAGAAGCAGCCATATGTATTGATGGCGTGCAACATGTGGTTGGTGATATATGTTGATATATATTCTTAGCTTTTGGCACTGACAATGGTGTGGTCACACACTGACGCCTTATGACCACTAGTCATTTCTAGAGGCTTTAATGTTTACCTCAGGACAGAGCAGTTGTACAGCAGATCGATACCAAGTTCCAGGCGTTATTGGAGAATTTCCCAATACTGAAGTCTGATACCAAGAGGCCTATGCAACAATCAAAGCAATGCTAATTGATTTATTGCTTGTTCACTCCCTGTTAACCCGTCTTAATGGTCAAAATAGTTCCGCTAAAGCAATGGATTTGTATGGTACTCAATGAAAAAGCAGTTTGGGTTTGTTCCACCCACTGTTATCTGATCAATAGAGAATCAATAAGAGAACATAGTTACCAAGACTCTTCACAGTGTAATTTGGTTTCTAAGCACTACATTCTCATTTAGGATTGTCTTTTAATTACTCTGCTGAAAGTCTTCTACTTGTTACTGTCTCAACTTCTGGCATCACACTCTGCTAAAAGCCAGATTACATCTACAGGTCAGACTGCAGGTTTCCAGTGGAAAAACATATTGGTAATAAAAGCAGTATATTTTCTGAACCTTCTGTATTGCTTCAGTATGGAAATGAAAACCTGAATTGCATTCCCCCCCCCCTTAATGTATTTTTAATTCAAATTAACTGAGCAACAAGAGAATCATTAATGGAACAGATTTGTTAATGATGTCTTTGAAGGGGTTGAAGTTTCAAACTGAAACCTCAACCCTCTCATTTCCCTGATTTATTATTTAAAGAGTTGACAGTAAAAAAAATTTGAAACCTCTCAAAATTAAACAAGGAAGGGGATCTACTTAGTGCATATTCTTTTTGATGGCTTTTCTCCCTTCAGTTTGAAAGTCTCCCTCCACTTCCATCACCCACTGACTCGGAATACATTTCACTCCTCGCCAGTGCCATCGATTTGAATATCAAACACCAATAAAAGCCACCTCTTTGGGTTTGTTTGAGCACCACCATGCTGTGAGAGGAAGGTGGGCGGCACGGGGCAAAGGATCTTGGAACTATTGAGTCAAAATATTGATGGAACGGAGCCAGTCCCCATGACGCTGTGGCCAAAGACTCGTGTTAATGTTCTCCAAGTTACATCTTGGCAACAGACAGTTTTATTTATTTAGAGAGCAAGTTGACTGAGCATGAAGTACATGCTCTTTTTCTGCACCGCCTTCATACTACTGGAGTTTAACACAGTCCCTCCCGGGAGATGGAGGACAACCACAGCTTCCCACTGGCGGCCACAGCTCCAATTGACCCGTGGGGGGTTAAGAGCCTTGTGCAAGGGCGTATCAATAGTGATTCATGAGGGTAGCTCATTCAGATTTCCTCACTCAGAGGATACTAGTCTCAATACATGTGTGGCCACCTGTTACTGCTGCTTTACATTTAATTAACACAACATTACAGGTTCTACAGGCTGTGTACCATACTGCTATAGGTGGATCCATTCCTTAACTGCCTCCTCAGAATAATGAACTAACTCACATCTAATTATACAATGGCAGTTAACAGCTGTTATAGAATGCTAATTAGCTTAGCATAAACAATTTGTGGTCAGGTAAATACGGAAATTCTGTCAGTTTTACATTTAAATAATAATTTGTTTACTTTTGCAAATGAGAACAGGCAAAGATTCTGCATATGTCCATTAGTTCTTAACATAGAGCTTCAGACTGAACCTTTCAAAACTGAGTCACAAAGACGTGGTGCAAGAAGTACTCAGATCCTTTATTTGAGTAAAAGTAACATTACCACAATATAGAAATACTCATACAAGTACAAGTAAGACATGCATTAAAGATAAAAGTAAAACTCTATGAACGTTAACATCAAAATACACTTAAAGTATCAAAAGTACTTATTGTGTAGATTTGGCCATTTCTACTATATATATTATAGTATTGATTTATTATTATTGATGCATCAGTGTGTAAGGATCACTAATGTTGCAACTGGAAAAGTTGGGACCAATTCTAACTACATACTGCAGGATACCTTAATTTTTCATCATCATTAATTGGTTGATTGTATTTTATCTGCAAAGTAACCAGTAGCTAAAACTGTCAAACCAATGAAAAAGTACAATATTTGTTTTTGAAATTGACCTGGAATTCAACTGAAAGTACATTAAAGCACATTAAAACATGATTAGTCATTGCACATTAAGTTTGATGAAAAAGCTAAAGTAAGAATAAGATCAAATTTAAATATTATAACAAATTCAAATAACTGTTGTAGAAGCATTTGCATTAATTACACCGTAGCAGACATTTTGACTCGTCATAGTAGGAAAAGTTAGAGTTTTACTAAAGCCATCTTTCTATCATTATTTATTTATTTATTTATTTATTTACATCTGTGCTTTTTCTGCTGTTTCAATGATCCGTTTGCTAATTAGCTTAAAATGTTTTTCAAATTATAGCTAGCTTGTAGAGAACAACTTCAACACAGACCAACAAATGCAGTAAATTATGTGATGTTACGGTAGTTAAGTGGAAAATTCACTGAGGTAAGAAATTAAAGCTAATTTAAGCAGTTTTTTGACTGTTGGACAGCGTAAATATACTCCAAATCCAAACACTGAGCTTTTAGCACAACATTTTGTTGTGGCTAACATATTAGCGAATACCTTTCTAAGTTAGCATTAGCTTAATTAGAGCGACGTGGACATATCTCTTGTGTTTACTTGTTAGTTTCACGTAAGTATGGCGGTTTGAAGTGCTAACCCTTGAGAATATGTCTCTGTGGTTTGTTTTTTGGCTTTGTGGCTTTGTTTACTGTCACTTGTTAACTTATCTCTGATATTTCACACTTAGCAGGAAACCTCGCTAGCACACAGGTACAGCTAAAGCTGGTTAGCTTCTCATCCTGACACGTTGCTTTGGCGACGCGTTGGGAGCTATAGGAGGCAGTGAATTTCTGGACAAGCTCTCAGCAATTACTCAACCTTTTACCTGTGGTACTTTTCTATGTCCACCCCCTCAAAAACCAGACAAAGCAGCAAATATATCATTAGCAGCTGCCCTATGGAGCTGGGTATTAATTATCCAGTGTTCTCCTCGTTTGGCCACTCATCTGCACGTGTACTGTAAATGCCACCGGAGAGATAAATGGGAAAACAAAAACCCCAGCTCGTAGCCTTTATGCAGCAGAATGTCAGAGGGAGCTTGTAAGAGATGAGATATTGGTTTTGGCCTGGCATAGAGTCTGGCTCAAAGGACATTCCAAGAGGCAATAAAATGTGTATGTCATCTGTGTTTAGAAACATATTAGCAATATGCAAGCAGACATTTTCAGAATCAATATTTGGATTCGTTTCTGGCGAGACGCAGGCTAATATACTGTACATCTGTTATCAGCAGAGAACCAGTGTAATCATGTATCTGAGGCTGCATAAAATCATTTTGTCCAAGTTATCTGCCTCCTCCGAAAACGACCTCCCACGGCGTAAAAGCCACCTTTTACATTTCACACTTTTTTACTCAGTATGAACTCCTTTCCAGCCACATATTGTTCAGTCTGGGCCTTTTTTTTTCTAGATTTATGAGTGGATTGAAAGGCACTTTGGGGGGGAAAAAATACGCTCAACTCTCACATTCTCTGCATGGCCTTTAAGGTGCGAGGAATAAAGGGGCATTTGTATTAATCGATCATACGCCAAGCCTGGTTGAAGCCTGGCCCTAATGGTTGCTTGCTGTCATTTTGCAAGCAGCTTGTAAAAAGGATTAGAGTGGCTCTGCGGAGTAAGGGCGCATGAACAGCAAAGTTCTGTGGCCGGCAAGGAAAATAAATCAATTTATCCCTGATGGTGGTGCAGTTTTGGAACATAATGCCTAACGATGATGGAGTTTGGACACTTCATACTTGTCATTGTGAAATTGGACTGCCGTGTTGCTAATGATGGTAATGTATGTTGTGCCTCGCCTACTACAGTAATCCTTCACTCTGTCTCACTTAAATGCATCTCATTGTCTGGCATATTGCATTATGAATACCGCTGGGGAAAAAAAGAGGGGAATTTAATTTATATATGCATTCATTTGAGCAGCAGGTTAATGGAAAAACTGTATAACCATATAAATTTCTTCCTTTTTTCACAGGCGATTGTAACTTTGAGAAGCCGCTGGCAGCGTGTGGATACAGCCAAGGCAGAGATGATGACCTTGACTGGGAGCAGGCCAATACCAGAGAAAAGCCTTCATCAGATCCATGGATGCCCTCAGGTAAGGACAGTGACACTGGCTCATGAAAAGGAGGAATGATGAAACCATCACCATACAGAGAATACATCGTTGCAACAGCCTGCACAGCTGCCGTGTCTGCAGAATCCTGCGAACACTATTTTTATATTAAAGGAATATTCTCAATAGGAAGGATGTGAGTATTCAAGCCAGCAAATAAAAACAAATCAAACTAAAAAAATAACACTTCTCGATTTAAAAATTTTGACCCCATCATACAACACAGTGCCTCCATTTAGAGAGACGATCAGAATATGCTGCTCCTGGAGAAGATGAGCTGTCTGTGACATCCGTCATGATTGAGGGTATCCAAGTATCCTACCCAGTGGACAAGCTATATGCACAATGATTATAAATATTCTAAACATGCAACTAATTTGATGGAGCATTTACATGACAAATTTTTATCTGTTTTTATTCCCACAGAATGAAATTTATCTCTGAATGGCCAGTTCAGTCTGATGATTTAGGTGTTTGCATGGGACATTTTTCTGAATAGGCCATAAGTCTTGCTATAATTGGAATATACTGTAAGGCTGCACGTAAACAGCTTAGTGTTAGAGCGTGATAAATATTGATTACAGCTTATATGTCCATGTCCCACAATTCAATGTTGTAAGCATAAACTTTAAAGAGAAAGCAATACTTCTGCCTTCTTCTTCAGAGTTCCTAACGCCATTTTCTTCTCTTTTATTATCAACGTGACATGTTAATGCAGCTTCTTTCCACATGAGCATCTGCTGCACAGGATCTTTGGGACAGTCGACATTTGATATAAAAATACTCCGATCCATTTTAATTAAAGAGGTCTTTTCGTCAGCCACATATTGAAATTCATTAAAATGCTTTCCCTGCATTTTGTGTCTGTCGCACACAATTTGTCTCTTTAATGTTCCATTGATCGCTTTTCATTTGATTTGAAATGCAGAGATATCACCGCCACTGAGCAGAAGGCACCTAAGGAATTAGACTAATGGAATGACTTTTTTTTCCCGGTGTTATAACAAAGGTAGCGTTGCAAACTAATGGATATTGTTTTCCTCCCCTATCTGACGCCTAATCTCACAAAGGCTGCATCACAGATAGATTGCGCTGGGCCCCCCCAGTGACAGAGGGGGAATTAATTAGCAGGCCCTCACTAATTTTAAACAGCCAGTGCCCGGACCTGTTTGTGTGTACATCAGGATGATGTGTGTTGAGCCACCCTGGAGAAATTGCTTTCCATGGAGGGGGAAGTGTCGACTTTCTCTATCGCAATTGATTAATGTCGGGACACATGGAGGCTGGGCAAAGGTTACAGTGAAATCTGGAAAAGCCTTGACCTACAAATTAACACCTTGTGCATGGTCTAAATTTAACATATCTGATTAAAATCCTGTGTCTGGCTAAGAGGTGTCCCTGATTGTGCTTTGTAGCCTGAGTACACTTCAGAAAGGCCTGTTTTCTACCCGGGCATCTTGGATTATGCGTAATTAACAGGTTGCAGCTCTTTCTCCATTTCTCAGTGTGAGCACTCAACCTGCCGTGCGAAATTGTAATCTCTTCTCTCTGACCGCATTGAAAAGGATGGGAAATGTAGTGTACTTGACGCTTGAAATTGTTTTAGGGCTACTGGAGAGGGAGTTGATGGGTAGAAATGCATTTATGTGAAAGCCACACTGGTGGAAAAGCGATCTCACCTCTGATTGCCGTCTCACTCTCAACCTGTACTTATGAATCTTAACAAAACGACCTTATCGTACTCAGGGAACAGATTGTTCCGAGCAGCAGGCATTGCTACCTCAAACACTTTTAAAATTGGTTATAGACAGTGTCTTTCCAAATAGTAGCTTTCTTAATGCCAGTTTGAATGTATGACGTGTACATGATGATTAAAACCTTTTTTGCCTTGGCTGACTTTTCAGAGCAAATCAAACTGTTCTGAAGGGATAAACATCTAGCTCTCATATAAACTCCAATCCCAGTGTCCCTTAGAATTTTGCTCGATTCTGCACTTTGTAGCCTCTTTCACACTGGTCAAAAAACCCATTAACACCCACTACCATCTGGCTTTTGTCTTCAGTAGGTAAGGGTACAGTTGGTGTTCTTTCCCTGCTCTGCAGTAGTCACAGGTATTTATATTCTCCAATCAGAAGTGATGGAAACATGACACCCGCGTGGACAAGACAATTTTCACCCCTTTTCCGGAGCGATAACGACGTCTGCTCAAGTCCTGGAAGTTGGTGTGTAATCATTGCCTGAAATCAGACAGAAATGTCAACCTGTTAATCTCCGTTTCCACGTCGCCACTATCATCTTATAAAAGATAGAAAACAGTAACCGCCATATATTGTCACTGGCCTCCTTACTGCCTTCTACGGTTTTCCAGCGTGTTTGCGATGTCAAACGTGACACATGAGGTAAACTCATCTGTTGGCAATGCAATTAAAAAAACATACCTGCTAATTTTGGTGTTCAGGGCCAGTGTAGGAGGTAGTTCAGCCTTGATGTAATGTAAGTGTAAAGAAAGTGAATGGAGGTCAGGGTGGTGTAGACTGACCTTTCGGTTGAGGTGATTGTTCTGTCACAGTCCTAACTAAAGACTAACCAAGTGTAGAGCACCTGGTTGTTGAAGTTTAACTAAGAAAAGCAGAGTTTGTTATGCAATAATATGATTTCTTGTTTTTATGAAAGGTTAAAAACATTCAGACCTGATGTCTGCACACAATCTATTATCTGCTTGCAAAAACATGAAACAAAGGCTGTGAAATCAACAGGAAACCTCCTGCATTAATGTGCTGTGTCAGTCTGTTAAGTGTAGAGACCACACAGCTCATGAGAGGCCTTGTGCAGAATTTGATGTCAAACCGCTGAGGACTTTCCTTCATGCTACAAAGCTCATACAGCAACCAAAGACCAAGCTGGCCTGATTCCATCTCAACATGTAAATAAAAGAGTAAGAAAACGGAAAAGCGAAATGAAACGCAACAAGGAAAACAAGCCCTCTGGTCACATGAAGACGAGACGAGCGGTGCCTGAAACTCTTGGTTGTTTACGACAATCTGATCCCTACCTAATTGCTACGTCTGGACGGAGAGTAGTCTTGTTTATCCCTCCGCACAGCTCTGATTGCATGCTTTGGCTCCTTTAGGGTGGTTCAGCCCAGTTCTGAGGCTCTGCATGTCTGCTCGGGCACTCCCCAGAGTGCTCCCTCTCCCGAGCCAACTGGAGAAACCCCCGGCAGAGCTGTCACTGTCAGTCCTGTTATTACCAACAAGCCTCATCTGTCCTGGACAATGATAATAAAACCATTTCAGCCAAGACAACACTCATTCAGCCTTGGAGAGCGGAGCTGGACGCACTTCTGTCAGAGTCAGATGTTGGCTTGGATGAAGAGAAAATTACCACACTTGAAACAAAGACATTTGTATCATCTCTTAGAAAACAGATTTCACTCGTTTCCACCCCACCCTCTGTTGTCATAAGTTCACCAACATGTCTCAGAGAAGAATGGATGAGGCTGGCTCGGTGAGGAAGTTTGCAGTGTGGTGCTGCTTTTAGTGAGCCCCAGCTGGTGCAGAGGCTGCCTCCTCTCTGATGGTGTCATGGTTGTTGCCAGCAGTAGGCTGCTGCTCCCTGGCCCTCCCCTGAGACTCATTCTGGGGAATAATAGCAAGAGGAGGAGGAGAAAGAAGGTCCTCTAACTGAGATTAATTAGAGTTTTGTATTATACTAGCACAATAGCAAATTCAGCTCCGGCTAAATGAGTTATTGTTGTATTCTGCTCTAAATATGTTGCAGGATAGAAATTACATTTTTTTGTCTCTCTGTTGCACAAGGTCTTTGTTTTGATAGCATGCCCTTGGTCGATAATGACACCTAGACTGTAGTGCAGGATTGGCAGAATGCAGATCTTCAACGAGCAAAGGTGATCTTCTCATTCACGTTCTTTCTTGTCAGGTTCATAATGCGTGCGTGCAAATGCAGCTCACTCTTGTTCCCCGAAGGGTGCCTTGCTTATAGCGCAGCTACTGCATATGGATAAGATGGATCACTTTAAAAGGCAAGCAGTTCACCTTTTTGACCATTTCAATCAGGAGGTAATGAATTGACAAAGCCCCTCCGCCTTACCTGGACAACCAGTGTTTACAGCCCTATATCTGCTGTTCAAATGGAAGAGGAGAGGGATGGCCACTTAAAATATGAGAGGAGAGAACACCCACTGACTGAAGGACGTCAGAAATTTAATCAGAATATAAATCACATCAGCAAAAGATGGGATTTGCTGTTGAGGAGGGAGGGGCCCTTGTCTTGTGAAGATAAGATAATTGCTTTTGAGCCATTCACAACTTTGTGTGAAAATCACACCTTGCACGGTGTTGGCAAGGTCGTGAGGTTAAGGAGAAACCCCATTATATGATTAGGGGACGAAACAGAACAGCAAATTACAATGTCTGATCAATTCAGGAATTAATTCGAGGAGATGACAGACTGCGATTTTGAATTTAGCATGTTTGTGGGGTCCAGAAGTTAACTACGGTCTGAGTAAACAGGATTTCACCCATTAAACAGGACAACACACTGTACTGTCATGATGGAGGACATATTTACATACTGTATCTTTTCCCATTAGTTTGCATGGTATGTACAATTAAGGCTAATGATGCAGCTAGGTGACACGTGAACACTCTGTTGTGTAATGGGTTTGTATCAGGCAAATGGGCTATTATATGACCCATTTATTGCAGCGGAGTGCCAACGGTGCGTAGTGCATATTAAGATGATATATTAAGCCATTCAAATTTGCCGTTGATTGACACGCAGCAACAAAGGATGCTGCCATGGAACATAATAAGGGTCAGTTGTTGCACCTGACTAAAATGACAGGGCTGAAACGTGTTGCGCATGATGGATGGTTTTGGGTGAATCTGTTTGACACTGTCAAAGAAACCTGGCAGGTCCTTCATATGGAGAGCCCAAACTTATTCAGTGCCACTTTATCAGCCCCCTTTCATGTTTCAGAGGACACAGGGAAAGTTCTGGAAAATTGAGTGGAGGCCACGGCTGTTCACATTAACAGCCTAACCCTCACAGCGAGAGCATTTTTGATTGGTGGCAGAAAGTGAGAATAGCCCTGTCTTCATTGACATTTCCGAAGCGGCAGCCGTGCTTTTCTGCGGCGGTGACCTCTGTGAATTTTATTAGCAAATGAGACCTGGAGGG
Organism: Chelmon rostratus; assembly: GCF_017976325.1. NCBI lineage: Eukaryota > Metazoa > Chordata > Actinopteri > Chaetodontiformes > Chaetodontidae > Chelmon > Chelmon rostratus. Next base: position 20,360,051 of record NC_055669.1, read on the forward strand.
TTTGGGTTTAAAGAGCGCCCCTTCATTCTGATTTCCCCCACATAATGATTTCCACAGAGTTCAGGACCTGAATGGAGGAGAAATAATGAGCGCTAGTCATTACTGCAAATTATATCCTCTGCTCAGACCATCACTCAGCTCATAATTAATCTAAATACCTTCAACCTATAGACTTTGATGATTACGATTAGACAGTAGCCTATTTTTGTGAACTAAATTATATCAGACTATATTCCACTTAAGAAGACTAGTCTACATTTTTAAGAAAAGGGTCCAAGGGAGAAAAGAAAATGTACAAACGTAGCCTCTTAACCAGCTCAAGGGTATTTTGCAACATTATGCCTAGTCTGCTTGAAAACTGTGTACCCAGTCCTCTGCATGAATCCCTACTGTGGGATTTATTTGGTTAGACAAAGTCATATTTATAGAGTACATTGGATGGTGGTTAGTCTTTTTGGAGTGGAGTCTGTGGTGTCTTACGAATGCAATAGAAAGTGGTTAATAGGATTCATCTGACATTTGTCTCAGGTCACTGGTCCCTGTCTACTTCTCCACCAACCCTGAACCTCCTTCTACTTTCTACAATGATTACAAAAAAGAAGACAGACTCTAATGACGTGAGACTTCAGACTTTGTTACATTGTTGTAATCCTGAAAAGCTGTCATTTCTAAATTGAGTGTGCATGTTTCATAAAAGCAGAAATTCATACTGTATATCACTTTGTTAGTCTTTTGATGGATTATGGTCATTATTTTTTGCTTTAATTTTTGTTTCCTCAAGATAATGTTAGAGCAGTTATGCTCAGAAAAATGGACTTCAATGCACAAGACCCATTGATTGACAGGAAGTTCTGGTGGTCACCAAAAAGTTCTTTCAGTGGATGATTAGGTGCTAGAAAACCATCAAATTTAAGTGTTTAGTTCTTTAGTGATTAACTGTTTGTCACTAGCTTCTGCTCTTTGCTGAAGGAACTTGTTTTCCCATATGGACTGACACAAGGTGTGAGCAGCTCCCAACTGCTCTGCCAGTGCCAGTGAGCTGACAGGTCTAAAGATTAACCTGATGGAAGCCTTCCCCTGGATTATGGCCATGTTTCTCTCTGTATGGCTCATTATACCATTAAACCACTAAGGCTGTTACTTTGGATCGCATCATGTCCAGCTGAACCTGAACATTTGTGGGTTCACACTTGCTGGAAAGGTCTTTATCCGAGTAGAAAACATTTCACCGGTGCCGACCAGATATTCAGCTTGCAAAGATGCGGCCTCTTAATGGTTCACTGAATGAGGTTTTGGATGTTGGTTTGGAATTAACACCAGTGATAACAAGGAGGTCAGGTTCTGGCACAGAGCCCAAAGGATACTAAAAGACAATACCCTCCCCAGGCACAGCCTGTTCACCTTGCTGCCATCTGGCAAGCAATACAGAAGCGTCTGCTGCCGTACAACCAGACTGCAGAACAGCTTCTATGACGCCTACATTACCCACAATGCAATTTGACAGCTGACAGTTTGGTCAGCGATTACAGTGGTTTGCTGTGCTCGCAGCTGCTAATGTAGTAGCTGGTAAGATCACTTTTTTTTCCCACAGCCCCAGATTTTTAATTTTTAAACTGACACAGACTCATTTCAGGCAATTTATCAGACCTCATGCAGCTCCCTGTAGAGCCACAAAAGGCTTTATTCAACTTCTTCTACATACAGTATGCAGTAGTGCTCCCCAAGACGTGTAAACAGATTTTATTTGTAAAACCAGTGGAGTTCCTCTTCAATCTAAATAAAACACCTCACTAACTGAAACAGTGTCCAGACTTTTTTAATAATTTCTCTTATCTACTTCAATTACTAACAATATAATATCTTGCAGTTTGTTACATTCCTGTGTTGAAAATGTTTATTTGATTGGTAAATAGTCCGACCAATCACAACACAACAGAGTGGCACCACACAAATATAATACAAAGCTTCCATAGTCCTCAAAAAGAAATTGTACAGACCACATGCAAAAGAAAATAATACACGTTCAAAAATGCTCTCACTGGGCAGATAGCAAAATCATACTTTTCGGCTTTGGTTACCCAATCAGATTTAAGAGTTGTCCCACCCACCTGGACAGAAATTCACTGAAAACAGTCCAAGATGTTGTCGGGGCCACAACCAAATGTAACCATTTTTGTGACACCTGCTGATTTATGGGCTCGGACAAGGAATTTTCTGATAATCAATGCACGGTTAATGTTTTCTGTGAGAATCTTTATCATTAACTGCCCTCATTCACGCACGGTGCCCTTTTTAAATAATGCTTAAAATATCCTTGTATAATGAATGTCGTACATTTCTATATCAGTGGTGTGGCCTTCCTTTCCAAACAGCAACATGAATGTATGTAGCGTCTGCAGCAGGGACACTTCATCTTTTACCCTTCCATTTTTCTTACCAGCCTCCATGTTCTCCATGTTCAGCCATCATTGTAATGGAAGGTGAAGGTGGCCTACATTGGAATAATAATAAATCTGTTCCTCTGAATACCTTAGACAATACCCGAGCCCTCGCCTTTGCAGAGTAGCAGAGACAGGCCTTGAGTGTGCTGAGAGCTCTCTATTTTTAATTGGTCTTGAATATGCCATTGTTAAGGCAAAAGAGATAGAAAAAGAAGAAGAGAGGGAGAGAAAACACCCTTGTGCATCACTAGCACATTAGCACAGCACTAACACAGTGTCATTATAATTTGCTCTTAGTCTCGCTGGCTAATTAGCTTGTCATAGTGCAGCAGGTCCTGTGGAGTATGTGGTCATTAGGTTCCAAGAGCATAGAAACTGAATGACAATCAGAGTCCTCCTGTCATGTTCTTCATTTCTGTTAGCCAGTGACAATGGCAGCACGATGAGGCGGCACACTGTCACTCAAAATACTGTATTCTTAAGTTTTATGGTGGTCAACAATGAGGAAAGGAGAGGACTTTCCCCCTTGTTGTGTTCGAGTTCACTGACCTAAATCAAGACAATTTGCAGGCCTCGAATTGGGTGACAGGGATTTTATAGCCTTGTTGCTACAGTTCTGCAACATGCCACATATTGAGGGAGAAATGTTCTTATATTTACATGCATTTCTTTCAAGTAATTCCGCTTTAATGCTAATGAGTGCATTAAGATTTTTTAAACAAGAAGTGACTACAAACTGACAAAGGATACCTATTGTTTTATTAATATTACATTAACGCGGTAGTAAAAAATGTACAAATGCCACTTGAGGGATCCGATATTTTCATCTCTAATTACCAACAAAGAGCACTGCTGTGCATAAATCTCCCGTGCAACACTGTCACAACGTGGCTGTTTGAAATGAAAAGTAAACAGCCTGGTTTAATCATAGAGGGAAGCAGTGGTGCCAGCATCTTTGTCTTTGTAACATGAGCTACAACTGAACAATTCATCAACTGATTATTAGTGCTGGTTCGCATCACACCGAGGGTTGCTGATGCCTCACAGGGAAAAAACAAAAATGTTCTGGGCACCTGAGCAGATGGCTGAATGTTATTAAAGAGACCTCAAAGCCCTCACAGAGAGGCACCTGATTGAGGTTGGACAAATAAGAGTCTCAAAGTCGACTCCTCTCCTGCCCTTCTACATGTACCTTGCACAACTTTTTCAGAGCCTCAGAAATAATTAGCCTCATCATTGGAATCAGGGACAAACTGAATGTGAATAATACATTACAAAACTCTGGAAGAATAGCAATGTGCTGTTCACAATAGTGAATCATGGCACAGTGATCATGCTGTGCAGCAAAATCTATAACACAGGAAAGCCTCAATCATAAATAGTTAATCACAATTTGAAAAAGTGTTTTTATTACAGTAAACACGGGGAAATAAGAAAGGCAGGAAAATATCCTAACTATTGAAACACTTATCTGTTTATTAAAAATGTGTATTTGTCGACAAACAAAAATGACCGCCTTTTTTTCTCAGCTTTCAGCCACATCTCACAGTCTTCCTTGGTGGATGGAGTTTGCTCAGTTGTCATGGAGACAGTTCCATAGTTCAGAAGTTCCACACTCAGGTGATGTGGCGATATCGCCGTGACAACCGAGCAAGCTCCATACACTGACAAAGACCACGAGATGTAGTAGAAAGCCCTGGAAAAGCCAAAAGTTAGTTAGTGACTCTCAGCTGTGTATTTATTGATTTGCATTTTGTAATTGTTAATAGCAAGTGATGTGAGGGGGAATGCCTAAGAGTATCTTGTCGGTCTGTATGAAACATTTGTATTTGACGGCCTGTGAATGAGAACTGGTTAGCCTAGTCTACTGTACTGTGTATTGATAAATCCATGGCGCTGTCTGTGGTGCTGATGTAGCAGATGAATTTGTAATTGCACCCTTTTCTCTCAGTCCCACCCTTCAATCTGTTTCGTCTTAGATCTGCAATATTCTCTAAACTCCATAGCTACAAGGGGGTAGCATCCTTGGCCAATGTGAATTGATTGGAGCGTACTCGTAGCGTAGAGTTTGCTATTGATATATAGCGCTTTCTGACCCACATATATGTATTTCACTATCCACAATCTAATGTTGGCCATGCACTCTGAAAACACCAGCAGTACAGCACGGCTCCTCTGGTTTGTGTTCATGGTTTCACCAATGTGTGGCTGAGATATTGAGCCTTCATATTAAAATACAGCTCCTCTTATGACCCAAACCATGTTAAGATGCTTTAAAAAAACAACGTGTTACGACCTGACAAACACAGTCGTGGAGGCTGACTCGGTGTCATCACAACTCACTGCTCCTCCTCCTCCTCTGCTCCCTCTCCTCCTGTTTCATTGTGTAAACATGACAGAACCCCCACTCGTTATCTGAAGCTGGAGACAGATGGAATTGGTGAGCGTTACAAGTGCAGCACAACAAGACAAGTGGGCAAGCTCGAGTCATTGATGGAGCAAATAGGGTTTTGTGAGAAGCCGCTCGGCTGACACACTCTGGGACCGAGCCTGCGGATTTAGTTGACGTTATTCACCCTTTTTAACACCGTTCTGATCTGACTGAATCACCAGATGTTAAATTTAATGACAAAGATTCACATCCCCTGCGGTTCAGCTCTGCCTCACATGCAGGAGAGCAGAGCTAACAGGTTGTTTGTCTCACCTCTAAGCAAAATGTGCTTTCCAATCATTATCACACTTCCAAAAAGATGTATTTCAACATAAACTGAGTGTTTTTGGCCACGTCTCAAATGCTGTTACGATTTGTGCCATCTCATTACCGAGCCAAGCTAAATAGGATGATGACAAATAGAATGTGTTCTGCATCTCATTGAAAGTTTGCCAATATAATAATTCTCACTTGTGTTTTATTGGCAAGAGGGGAGAGAATTAGATTAACCTTTAATATTGAACCAGAGCGATAAAATCTAAATGGGGCTTGCTTGGCAAATATATTTTAACTTATTGATTTCTCATCATTTCCTTCTCTCTGTCATTGAGAGGGAAAGAAAAAACACTCTCCTCAAACATTCAGCATTTGTAGGATCAGTCTTTTTATTGTCTTTGTATTTTGAGGAATGATAATGATTACAGAGTTTCTATCCTTCCAAAGATAAGAGCATTTTCTCATTAATGTTAGAATTCTCAGCGCTAATAGGAAAGGTCTCAGCACAGTCATTTACCTGCTTCCTGCAAACGCTTATGAGATTAGACTTTTTATTTAGTTACTGTTAAACCTCAGGACCTGATTGCTAGTAATAATCTGAGTCTTGTCTCGGAGATCTTTTTTGTTATGTTAATGTGCACCTGCCTCTAAATGTATCCAGGTTATATTCCAGGATGAAATTGTAGTGCTTGTAGAATATCAGATTATTCTTTGGCATCTTACTTTAGAGATAAACTACATTAATTTACATGGCTCTGCCACACTGTTGACAATTTGAAACTCAACTAAGTAAATTTTCAAAACATAATTAGAGTTTAGAAAAATGTTGTCATTCAGTGTCATTCTGAGTTGTTGTTGAAAGGTGTTCTACAAATAAGCTTGACTTTTGGAGAATCAGTGGGTGTTAAATGCAATGCAGGAGTCAAATGAGAGTGTCAAGCATTTGGCACCTAAAGCATACACAAAAAATAGGACAGTGGTGTATCCTTACATCTCCACTTAGAAAGCATTGAAGCATTAGAGCATGGCTTTGGTGCTTGGTATACACCACCCTGTGTTACCTTTTGTGTGCATACAAATTATCAAGAGTCTGCAAGCACGCTTGCAGCTCTTTAAAGCACAGCAGAGCTTTGAGTTAAATGCTGCTGTCTGTTTAAATAGTTCACCATTTCAGTTTAGCCGGTTAGCATACTGACATTTGCTAATTGATGCAAAGTACAGCTGAGGTTGGGGGCAATGTCATTAGATTTGCAGGTATTTGGTTATAAGCTAAATTACTTGACACGTTGAAATTTTGCTCATTGCCCTCCTGCTGACGGCAATAAGCAAATTGTCTCTGCAAAACTTTGTGACAATCCATCCAGTAGTTGAGATATTTCAGTCTGGAACAAAGTGGGCTTGACCAGCCAACAGACATTGCCATTCATATAGCTATGCTGCAAGTGTGGCTAGAAACCTCTCCCTGATAATGATATATCAACAGTATCACCAATACTTCAATTCCTGTGACATTGTGTTTCCAAATACTTTCTGGAGCCTGTTTTAGCATGCTATCATGCTTGGTACATTGGTGGGTCTTCAGTTGTATATATGTATGATTATGACTATTACAGGAGTTTTTATGAAGAATATTTGTTTGCCTGCCACTCTCTGAACTGCTGGTTGAATAATACCTGCTTAACCTGTCATATAAAACTCTTGTCCATGTTGCAGGCTCAGCCTTCATGATGGTGAACACGTCAGGACGCTTTGCAGGGCAGAAGGCCTTACTGTTGACACCGCAGCTGAGGGAGAACGACACCCACTGCGTTACCTTCCACTACTACATAGGGGGCAGAGACAGCAGCCACCCAGGCCACCTAAATGTCTATATCAAAGAAAACAACAGTCCCATGGGGATGCCTGTTTGGAACGTGTCAGGTCCAGCCACTCGCTCCTGGGGACAGATAGAGCTGGCCATCAGCACCTACTGGCCCAACTTCTACCAGGTGAGGAAGTGTAGTCTGAATCCAGCTCTCTTTTGCATAATGTCTCATCACAAAACTGGGTTGCTCATTGTAAGCAGCCTTTATACTTAAGCCAAAGTCATTAAAGCCTGTTCCCTGGGAGGAGCAAGACAAATTTATTATTTGAGAAGGTCCAAACAATCGCACAATAGCCCATTCAAAACAGCTAAGATTATTGATTTCTGGGGCTACCGCGGTATCCATGGTAATCTGTTCTCTTCCCCTCCCATCTGAGCCAGTTCTCTTTTTCCAATTCTGAAAACTCATTTTCACTTACCAATGCACATGACTGCTGGCCGGGGCAAGGTGATTTCACACTTGCCTGGCTATTAGTCTTCGCTGGGCTTGTTCCACGAGTCCACCAAATGTTAATTGATGCAGAGAGACCCCTTAACCTCCCAATGGGAGACAGTCCCTTGGTGAATTATTTCATTATGGCCTGGCAGTGCAGGCTCACGGTGGAGCTGAGGGGAGTCCTCCTGCCTGCCCATCATAGCAACCCTGATAACTTAGTTAACAAGGGACACCGCTGAGCTTCTCGCCGCTGAATGCAAGATAGGAGCCTTAATGAGAGGCACATGGACAAAAGAAAGAGAGACGAAGGGGAAGGCAACAGTTGAGATGGATAGAATGCGCTGCAGCTACCACTAATAGTCACTGCTCGCTGCTGACAGGATGGTGACCCTTGTGTGACATAATGATGTAAAGCCAGTCTGGTCAAATGTTTTTAGCTTGGCTCAAGACACTTAAAGATTGAAGGAGTCTGTCTGTGAAAGACACACAGCTTGTTGTGTTTGGACTCCTATGCGCAGATATTTTTGGCTATAACGAAATGCAGATGTCTAAGCGCTAACCGTTCTGTTTTGAAGTTAAGTAAAAAAAATGTTTTGCTTTGCCTTTATTTGTGAAGTTCAGACAGTTTGACCTCAGCCGCCTCTTCAACGTGAACAAAACACTGCGTTGCTTTTGAATTCTTGAACATTCTGACGTGCTGTTCGTGGTGTGTTTCAGCAAATCTCTGCATGTAGGGTGAGCGTTTAGGCCCCAAATGACATATTATGCTTTCCAATGTGTTCCAATCAGGGAAATTCCCAGCATCTGTTGCCTTTCAAACCCCAGCGGAAGGTCTGTTCTGTCTTTGTAATTATTCCACAGCCAAACTGACAGTATCGGTAAATGTGAGGATGCTAATGATCTTAGCACCACTCTCAGTCAAGAAAAGAGAGACCAATGCTTAAAATTGTCACTAATTAACAACATGGCACTAATTATAGGTATCTTTAATTGCATAGTAACCTACGCAATTGTCAAAGGGAAGCCACCTGATACTTGGAAATTATTTTTTAATTACCTGTAAGGCTTTTAGTCATCATGAGCCTTTCAGCCTTTGATAATTACTCTTCTGTCAGGTCATCCCTAAAACTTTTAATTGAGATTGTCATGCATTTCCAAAACTGCTGAACACTGTGAAAAAAAAGCATCATTTTCACTAAATGTGATTCACAATCTAAATATGTTCTCCACATCCTACTCAAAATATGTAGTTTGTGCGTAAGATGAACACCTATTTATCCTGATATGCAGCAGCGCATCAGCGAGAGAGAAAAACACAAATGTCCTCATCTATCTTGATTTCGATACAGTAGAACCTATGGCAGAGCTAATCAATCCTGCTGTAATGTAGTACTTAGCCAAGTCCCTTAGGGATAGCGCGTGCGGTGATGTAGACATTGAATGTTGGGTTCACTGTCTGTCTCTCTGACAAATGAGAATGGTGAACTTTCCCGTGACATCAACAGCTTTCGTCCCACGTGAATATTTTCACTCTGTGGGTCAGGCCCAATTATGCACTGCTCTATCATTGATGTTGGAATCAATTATATCACAGCTATTAGGCAGCCTGACTGATGTCTGTTGCACAAACAAAGGATTTCAATTAGAGAGTGGGGGCTAGTTCATTTGTCTGGTGGCGATATAAGAAGTGGTTGGCCTTTTAATTTCCTTTAAATTGGCCTGTAATGAGGCCATAATTGGCACCCAAGACATTCACTTTCATATTTCATGAGACAAAAAAAGAAATTTATAATTAGACAGCCTTATCTGAAGGCATCCTGCCTCCCAGATGACAATGGTAACTATCTCCGCCTCCACATTCCTAGGCTACAAAAGGAATCTCTGAGATGTGTGTGTGTGTGTGTGCAGCTTTACTACGACTAGCAGGACACAAGTTTTTTTTTTGGGTGACACCATACACTGTACATGCCTATTGATATATACCATTTGCTGTAAGATACAGGCTTATATTTAGGGGATAAAGGCATGCGAGGCGTGTAGTCTGAGTGTGTGTGGTGTAATGGGTCTCTGCACCACACCCTGGGTTTGGGAAGGGACTGGCATTCTGTTTCCCTTTTTATCACACTGCAGACCAGCGAGTACATAACTCTGACATTCTGCTGGAACACGCCCTCTCTCAGCACTTAGGACCATTTGTTTTGCAGGAGGACTTGGCTCTTAAAATAGGGTCGTGTTAGTCCTGCACAGCACAGTTGTACCTGATTTCAGATTTTCTGTTGTCAGAGATAGCCACAAACACGTCCGACCAAGTAACACGAGACACAGAGCAACTGTGAAACGCAACTGCAGCTCATTCTCGTGGAAGAGATACCCTAATTTTGCATTAAAGGGTTGGTTCGCTCAAGTTATGAAAAAAGCACATGTTCACGCTTAATATAGTGCATTCTTTCTCAAACTCAGGGTTGCGATTCAGAATGGCCCACTGACATGTTTTTATTTGCATGCCAAATAAGAGTAAAATGCATAACAATCCCACCATATGTGAAGTAATTTTTCCAATTAAAAAGAAGAAGACAGGTTGACAGTCTGACCTGACACTTGAATGATCAAAATGCTGTTTAATAGTGATGAAAATGTGAAATATGTTGAATTACATTCACATAAATCTACTCATTATACATAGATACTGCTAACTCTGCATCCCTCCAGTGTTTGCACATGTAAATAAAACAAAGCCACGCTAATATTAAGAAAGATTATAAGTTCAGTTTAACATTCGGCTTCCTAAAATTACTATATTTGGAAGTTATGTCACAGCTGGTGACGCTGCACTGACCTCCTGTTTACGTATGTGATTGCTTTGGATTTGACAGTGCTACAGATGTTTCCTAGCAACAGATTCATAGATTACTGAAGTCTGTACCAGCTAAGACATTTCCATGTTTCCAATTCAGGAGAGAGACTGTTGAAATTTGCATAATATCATTATTCAATGCATAAACAAAATTCCATTCGCCTACGTTTTTTGGGGGGCGAGGGCAAAAATTTAAGCAGCTGGACAACTGAAATCAAATTGTGACATAACAGGAAGTGAGAAATTAAATTTTTGGGTGTATTGTCCCCATAAACATTGCTGTGACGTTACAGTGGGTGTCTCGCCCACCCGTTGACTATGTGCTTGTCACAGACTGTGTGCTAATCGTCTCAAGGGTCAAACTTAATTTAACACTTGCATGTCATAACACCTATCGACTGTGACATATTGTGGAAATAACGTCAGTGGCCTGCAGCTGTGTGACCAGCTGCAGCCCAGCTAAGGGCAGATCACAGGAGCAGGAGCTGGACTTCTCTGTGCACACGGGCAGCCTCACTCAAGTGCCATTTGAAGACATGTGCCCATTTATCATTGGTGTTATGAGTCTCCTCTCTCCTCCTCAGATTGTGTTTGAAGCTGTAACCTCAGGGCAGCGTGGCTTGCTGGCCATCAAAGACGTCGTGGTCCAGGGCCACCAGTGCAGTAAGTCCTTTTTCCCTTCGCCATAAAAGAATATCATCAAAGAGTCATTGTCCTCTCCATGACACCCCCCCAAATACCTGGATCGTTGTTCTACCCAAGGCCTCCCAGTCAAACAAAAGGCCTTCAAAGCGTATACTACAGTCAATCCAAAGTGTAAACCTCCCTCCTCTTCGCTCCCTGAAGATTTATGAGTATTCAGCTGACACACTGAAGTGTGCTCAGGATTTAATGCCGGAGTCACTGTGTTAAATCTATCCTTTGAGAGATGGGAGAAATAGTGCAAAAAAAAAAAGAGGGGGGACAAAAAGCAAATACCACCATACAGTATGCTGCTGCCTGTGTTTGGATTCCACTATACTTCTCCTCCCTTAAGGATATTCAGTAAAGCAGCTCATCTCTCAGATGTTCGGATTTCTGCTACCCTTGCCGAATATAAGCACAAGCACTTCAGAGTGCGGCGCGGAGCTAATGAACATGTAATCACTAGCATATTTAGAATTTTTCTGCTTCGGCTTTTGGGATAGGCTGCTGCTGTGGGAGTACAAGGATGAGGGCTCTTCAGGATTCCTCATTGCTATGCTTTTGAGTACTGAGAGTCATGTTAGTCCGTATGGCACTCCTTAACTTTGTGCTAAGAGGTTTTCACGCTCTACAGTCTAAGTCTAAATCAATACCACACGGATTTTCATCAATTGATTTATACTTTACTCTACCCCTCATAGCTGAAGTATCAAGCTCTGATTGTTAGACGCTAATGACCTGGTAACCATTTGAAAGCAGCTGAATTCCTACAAATGTTATGTCAATAAGATGGATTTATATAGCGATAGGTGTTGCATATAAATGTATGTGAGTAAATCAATGAGACCTTGCTACGTGATCAATGTTTAAATGCGTAAAAGTGCGAGTGGATCGATAACCCACTCAGTGGCAATTGGGTTTCTTTGAGTGATAAGCAAAGTGATCAGAGCGACTCCTCAGTGGAGCACAGCCAATTCATTTTCTATTTATACGACCATGTGGAATATCTAGCACAAAGGTGTGATTATGCCACTGGGTGGTCTGCTGTTCCCTCCATCATTAAAGAAGACATTAGCGATGAGAAAAATAGATTTGTCTTTTTTGGCACTGGACGGATTGACAGGACAAAGTTATAAAGGAGGTGTAGTTCAAAGACGAGGTTATAAAATATTAAGTAGAAGTGAAAGTCTTGATGATGAAAGTGATAGAATTAGCTTTTGCCAGGTCTTTAGAGATTTGGATATGTTTCGAATCAAGGTCGCTCTACTGAATTGCCCTATTTTTCTATGCAGAATAGCAGTACTAATCAAAAATGTTCTACATAAGTTACTTTCTGTGGACTATCCCAGTCGGTGAGCTTGCTGATAATGAGCACAGTTGGAAAAGAGAATAATGTTTTTGGAAAAATCTCCTCAATCAATGATAGGATGCAGCTAAGAGACAGAAGAAATTGGGTTTTGGGTAGGTGCGAGATCAGCCTCTGGTGTCTCATTTTAAGGATTAAGGGGGAATGTTCCTCGCAAAGTGATGCTGGCCTCTGGCACTGAGGGGGTATCAGATAGGGTAATAAAAAGCAGCATCAATTCAAGGTTACTTCTCTCAGTTGTCCAATTTTACATACAAATCTTGGCACGAGTTACACAGTGGGTAAAAGTGAAATTGTGTTGGCATAATCTTAAAGCAGGCGTTGAGCAGCAACTCACTTCTGCTGATGAATTCTCGTAAAGTACAGACCCATTTTAAGGAAGCTGAACTGTCTCAGCATGTACACTTACGGGACTTTTTCCAACTGTCTGACATATATTTGCGTTTTTTTTCCCACAGTGAACACACCTCACTTCCTGACTATAAAGGGAGTGGAGGTCAACGCTGGACAGACAGCATCTTTTCACTGCACCGTCAATGGACGCAAAAGGGACAATTTCCGCCTCTGGCTTCAGGTGAGATCCATTTTTATCCCCTTGTTTACACTCTAGATCAAAGACTAGATCAGAGGGTGGGATTAGTGTTAGAAGTGGGCCCTCTGGAAATTAATGTGTCCTTACTGAACAGACCATATTGTCTGAAGATGTAATATTCTGATCAGGTCTTAGAAAGCTGCAGATCTGTGTCTTCTTTTAATGGGAAATTAGAAATTTCCAACAAGTACATAAGATGAACATAAAGGGATGAAAATGTGTCCCTTAACTGCAATGGTTATCAAATCAACAGGCCATTTGTTAACACCGCTAACCATTTTGTGTGATCTGGATACAGCTGTCTTGTAAAAATGATAAATACATGGTGAACAAAATCTAAATTGATGATCAGTCACGAAACAGCCCACTGTGACCATTGTGCTCATTCAATAAATCCCATTCTCTGGATCCAGATGGCTGGGTAAGCAGAGAGAGGCTAGCAAAAAAAAAAAAAAAGAAAAAAGAAGATGAGGCAGCAGTGCTCGTTATTTTTAACATGTTTAACCCAAATTGCATAGGGCGAAATGTAAACAGTTACACCACAACCAGACACAGTTCATCTTCCTGATTGGCTGGCAGATGTACATTTATAATGTACAACAGGAGACCTCAAACATAGTTGTGGTTAGCAGTTAAAGCACAACTCTAAATCTGTTGGCACAAAAAATGGGCACTGAATTAGCACAATAATGCATTTTACGTGATATGAGGGAACAACGGGTGATGTAGGAGAGAAGTAGAAGTGCCATGAGGGGTCAAATCATGTGAACATATACTATCATGGCACCTTATCATGTATATGTTGTTTACTGCCTCGTCATTTTTTGTATATATTGTTTATTTGATATTTAGCACCACTTTTTGTGTACCGTTTTTTCATCTTTTTGTCTTTTGTCCTCTTTCAGTCTATTTTTCCTATACAAATACACTGGGTGCAATATTTCAACCGGAGTCAAAATCCTTGTATGTGCACACATACTTGACCAAGCTTATTCTGATTCTGACAATTTTCTTCATTCAGGAACCAAAAGCTGATGCCTACTTGTCGGCCTTACATCCTGGAAAGGCTGGTTTCAGTAAATGCAAGTGGCTCTTGTAATTTACTGTATAAGTCATTTGAGAAATTCAAGCCAAGACATTCACACGTTGCCTTATTGTGCCCTTGTGTTTGAGATTTCACCCGCTCACCAGATTTCCAGAGACCTGTGTGTCTGGGAGGCAGGGGATTACAGTTGTTTCAGATCACCGCAGTATGGTCTTAACCTATATAGACGTTGGCTCTGTGGATACTGTGTACTATATCCGGCACATCTGAGCTGCACAGCAGTCTTGAATTGACCTTGTTCTGAGCAGCGAAGGTAGTGCATCTGGCAGACATAACCCTGCCGGCTCTGCTGCTAAGCACACTGTCACACATGTGATCAGTGGGAGCATGACGCTGGGTAAAGGTCCTCTGCCAGGTACTCCATCATTTTAACAAACACGTCCTCATTAGCACAGGAGCTGGAAAACAAACATTAAGTGAAGTCCCCCGATGACAGTAATGAAGAAATATTTCTAATGAACAAATGTCCCCCATCTGCCTGCTGTGAGGGGTGACAGCTGGGGAGAGCCCACTGTGTGTTTGTGTCTGCATGTGTGTGTGTGTGTGTGTGTGTGTGTGTGTGTGTGCATTCCCGTGTGATAAATGTATTCCTACAATCAGCCACCGATGGGACACAAACAAACACACACAAGAGCAGACAACAAGTACGCTCAACCAGAGTTTCTGAAACGCACACAAGGTCGGGCCACTTTGCTTATTAAACCTTTCCATTTTGGAGGCTCACTTGTGTGTTTGTCTCGGTTCCAAACAGGGCATCGGTGGACGGGAGGCCCCGATGAAAGCGACTAAACCTTGGAACAACCGGCGCTTCATAGGCACTTTCGACGTAGAGAACACAACCAAGGGCGACTCGGGCCGCTACCGCTGCATCGTCCACTCAGACAAAGGGGTTGGAGTGTCCAATTATGGGGAACTAACCATAAAACGTGAGTATTGGTCCCAGAGCAGACAGAAACACAGACACCGCCTATCTGAAGAAAGACAGCACAGACAGCAGGAGTGCTTTCCATCCGGATGACCTCTACACATGCAGCAAAGTCAACAGGAGATAAACAGGAAATGCTGCATGTTCGTACATGAAAATGTCCTCTCAGGCGATACTAAAAATACTAGCTTTTTATGTTGATTTGTTATCCAGAGGACTTTAATACTTTCCTGTGTAAAGGCTGTCCTTGACTGAGCACAATTCCACCTAAAAGATCACAAAGGCAAGAGGCACCAGGGTTTACAGTAACCTCACTGATATTTCACTCCTGCAGTCATTTGATATGAATTTATGGAGTCGTCTGAAACTAAATCCTGCAAGGCCTCACTTTCCTACAGCCCTGTAGCCCGGTAATGGCCTTCTATATTTCTTCACCTCAATTTTCTCCCTGTGCTCTCAATTGAATTTACTGCCCCGATTTTTTTTTCTTTCTTTTTTTTTGTCTCCAAGCTTTATGTGATTGATAGGTTTAATCCTGGCTGTCCAGATCGAGGTCTGTCAATCATGCGAGAATGGCCGGGCCCAGACACAGCAGAGTGAAGAGGGAGATAAAGTCTCTCTGCCTGAGTGTATCAGTGGGTTTCAGTGGTGTACTCAAAGAAAATTTACTGACACGCTGGAGGCACTCAAAACCACACTCGTGCATAAATTCACCAACACAATCACTCGCACAGCCACCTCACGCTTACACGTAGTCACTAGATGGCAATATTTTTACTGATCGCTGCTTTCAGCGTGCTACTAGATATCTTTTTGCACGAGACAAACCAGGTAAGAGTGAAGTGCCTTTGTCATACATTTAAAATACAGTAATTGTCTCGGTTTAGGCATTCGTCAATTCTCATACGGCATCCTGCAGAGATTTTCATCCTCGATGACTCCGACATAAGCCAACGTCGTCGCAGGGAGAAAAGAGGCGTTTTCACGGTTATAAGTGTCACACATAAAAAAAGCTGATATCTCCTCTTATCGTACCAGTCATAAAACAAGTGCTTAACCCTCCTAGCAATGTGTCTGAGTCGTAAATCCTCCTTAAATGTGTATTCACCGCGCCCGTGACTCGTTTTTGGAGGAGTGACCACGGAGCGATTCTGTGGATTATGAGCCTGCTACAGTCGACACACCGGCTCGCTCTCCCCCCGCCGCTCATTACCATACACTGCCTTTTTCTTCAACATGAGGAGAGTGAATGCTTGATTATCCCAGATAATCACTTCTGCCTTTCATGCCAGTATTCAGTCAGATTTATGTGCCTACGTGGAAGTGCACTGCATGTACTTCCAGAGCGCCATATGGATTGGCCCAGTGCAGCCTCTTTCCCGTGCCCCCCTTGTGGTGGGCTCTCCTGTGGTGCAGCCAGTGGTTCTGAAAGGGGAATAATTGTTCCCTTGTCCAAGCGCTGGCTCCTTTCTTGGCCTGGTTGGAATCACCTGGAGCCTGCAGAGCATTCGCTGAGCTCCAACGTAGTATTCCGGGCCATGTCACCAACTCAAGGCTGCCGAGGCACGGCCGTGTCAGCACTAATGAGAATGGCGACCAGAAATCGAAGGCCAGCCAGCCAAGCTCGTCATTTTCCTGCGGCCACCTCTTCCCCTATCACAGCCAGATCAATTCTTTACTCGCAGCAGCCCAATTAGGAAGAGTGCACAACGTAATGAGGACCTCTTGCATCTTAGCGGGAGAGGCTCTGTGGATGTAACGGGCAAATGAAAGAAGATTTATAAAGACTCACATCTAACTAATCTAACAACCGAGCATAGTGGCAGTTCTTATTATTGCTCTCTGTGTGGTGAATGGCAAATGGATGGTAAGGTGTGTGAGTGTGTGTGTCTGCAACTGTAGCATTGTGAAGTATTTGCTATTTATGGATGTTTTGTTGTGCTGAAACGATTAGTCGATTAATTGACTGTAAAGAGAATTAAATGACAATTTTGAGAACCCATTAATCATTTTAGTCAATTATTAGGCAAAACTGCCAAAGATCCACTGGATCCAGCAGAAATGTGCAAATGTGAGGATTTTCTTTTTTCCTCTCTCTTATATTATTGTAAATTGAATATATTTGAGTTTTAGGCTGTTGGTTTAACAAAACAAGCTATTTCAAGTCACCGCCTGGGGCTCTGGGACTCTCTGATGAGCATCCTTCACGTTTTTCTGACATTTCATAGATTAAAGGACGAATCATTTAATGAAAGGAAATAGACATATTGATTGATGACGAAAATAATGATTAGTTGCAGCCCTCGTATGCTTGTTCTTAGTATGACTATCATCGACGTTGGGTCCGTATGCGTTCCAGTGTGTGTGCGTTTTTCGTGTGTGCATTTGTGTGATTGCGTTCTGGCAGACAGGCAGGTGCTGCAGTAGACGAGGACGCAGCTGTTGCCAGGCCGTTTGCCTGTCTGGTCAACATCATGACAACAGCTGCTCGCTGACCCCCGCGTATGGCCGCCACTGTCATCTGCGCGCCATCACCCATCTCCAGCCAGCACGGAGTGCACTTCGGAGCCCCGTCCAGGGCCCCGCTGCTGCGAAAATGCCACGTGAGGCTTAAACAGTGGGAATTGAGTTGTTAATATCCTAAAGTGTTTCAGCACTTGAGTGTATTTCACACCGGTAATCCGTTATTTTCAGTGCGTCTGCTATGGCTGTTGAACAGAGGATTACTGCACCTGCAGGAATTATTTCATCACTGTAAGCTGCTGTTGCTTTTGTGAAGCAGTAACTTTTCAAAGTTAAATGAAATGCTTATTGCTTTAATACATCATGCTGCTTAGTCGTATGGTTATGGAAATGGTCTCGAGCGATAACAGTAAAAAAGGATTGAATGGCAGCAGAGGCGTGTAAGCGTCACAGTGCATAAAAAACCATGTTCTAGACAGAAAAGTAAGACTGATTAAATGATCACTTGATTGATAGCTTGGACATTTGAGTCCCACAGTCTGATGGCGTCACAGGCAAACCTGAACAAGGTAATAGCACATAATTTCAGATAATTATAAAATGCAGGATAATAACAGTGGATATTAGATGGTTGAATTTCATGTTAAGCTGCCAAGTTTCTCACCCTGTGAGTCAGCAGCTAGAAACATATTTCGAGTGGCATTTGGTCCTGTGCATCACAAGGCGTCATCATAGAATGAGTGTGTTTGCAAATGTGTCAACAAAATCTGGTAACAATCGATGTGAAGCTTGCCTCCTTGGAGTCACCTTTAATTTTTGTTTTAACTAAAGGTGACTTTATCCAGCTAAACTTTTTAGAAAAATCTTCTAAAAAGTTCTTACTTTGAATTTATTTTTAGTGAGTAAAGACAGTGATTATGCAAAAGATGAATTACATCTGGTCTTCTAATCATACGTGCCATCTGCTTTTCTCAAGAGAAAAAAATAAAAAGGTAAACAACTTCAGTTCTCGGTTTTCTGAAACCAAACCATTTGATACATTTGAGCCACATTTGATGTTTTAAAATATTACAAATGTCAAACTCCATTACAATCCCAGTATTTTTTTAATGCACCATCATACTATGAGGGATGGTATCACAGGGTGAGCCTGTGCTGCTTTCTGTTGTTTAAATGAATCTGAGCATATTGCCCCTTAACTCAGTTAAGCCCCTTTTAAGACACAACAGACCAAAAAAGACAATCAAAACAAGCCAGATTTTGGATCACCTCATTCTTCTGTCTGGCTCCAGCACGCAGACTGGTGCACTGCGTGTAAGTCCTGGAGAAGACCTGCTGGATTAGCTGGTTCCCTTTAGGTGATGTTTGACAGCCACACTGGAAGCTTGGATTAGTGGGAGTTTAGGGACCTACGACGGAGGTCACCGTGGGGTAACCATCTGCTAAGGGAGAGCCTCCAATTCTCTGTTGGACACCTCAACCTGCTCCTAATTTGCCTGGAGACTTCTCCCTCTCCATGACAAGCAGCCAGGCAACTAATGGTATTATTCTGTTACATGTGTGCTCATTAGAGCTACTCGCCATGGCCTCTGGGACGTGTAACTATTGTAGTGCGTGACAAGGGTAGATTCCTAAGCAGTGCCTTTGTTGTGGGTCATAGCTCTTTGTTGACAATGGCAGGTTTTTGGTTGCACCAGGAGACAGGAGTGTGCAAAGCATGAAAGACACAACAGTGGGTTAGAGAAGGTGGACTAGTTTTATTATCCCTATATTTAAATGGTATCTGGAACAAGTTTTTTTTGGTCACACGTGACTTTAAGAAGTGAAGCTAGAACTATCTTATAGACGTTAGAAGTTTCAAATGTTACTGCCACGTCCTCTCGCCTGGTTGTATAATAATAAAATCCTGAAAATATCCCGCAGTTGAAATAACTTGTCTGACATTTCGAGAAGCCTCATTAAACCAGAAATGGCACAAGGTTTAAGCAAGATTACACAAATATTGGTGACATAACAGAGAAAAGGTCATCTTCAAGGTTGTCATTGAGAACCACATTTGTCTGAAAGAGATAAACTTGCACTGAAGAACTTGAGATTAAATTTGCAACAAACCCAAACAAACACATTGAAGTTTCAAAGGGTCAGGTAATGGGTTCATTTCCAAGTGTTATGCTATTGATTTTCAATAAAAACGTCATTATCTTCACTAAATATTTGCACAGTAGATTCTGTGAACACGTTTCTTTTATTTATTGATGTAAGAGCCGCTTCCTATTATTTTAAAAATACTTGTGTTTTCATGGTGCGCCTTTAATCATTTTCTGAAGGCCTTGAACTCTGAGAGATCCGGGCTCTTTTGCAGCGAATCTAGTTGACACAAATGCTGCAACATTTTCACTGCAGGACTTTTACTTGTAATGGAGTATTTGTACAGTGTGGTATTGATGCTTTAGATGTGAAAGATCTGAGTACTTCCTCCAACAATGTTGATGAGGTCTCTTAAAAGGGGCCCTGTGGGGCTGAAGTTATGTTTACATCCAGTGTTACACACCATGTACATGAGATAAAAAAGCAAGGAACCGCTCGTAGAAAAAAACGCTCCGT
This sequence comes from Chelmon rostratus, assembly GCF_017976325.1. Lineage (NCBI taxonomy): Eukaryota > Metazoa > Chordata > Actinopteri > Chaetodontiformes > Chaetodontidae > Chelmon > Chelmon rostratus. The sequence goes on from NC_055669.1 coordinate 20,380,092, forward strand.
AGTGCTAGTGGAGGTCTGAATGCACTTAGAATGACCTTGTTTTTTACAAGAAGATATGAAACTTGCACATTCAAAACCAGCAACTAGTGCACAGCATGCACACCTGAACTGCATTTCCTACATTTACTCCCATTTACTGCAGCTCATTTGTGTTAGCAGTTATTTTTCTTCAGCAAGTCAGACAGAACATTTGGATTTGGAAGACATTCACTGCCAAAAACATTTTAAATGGTTATTACAATATCTAAACATGACAACTAAAATAATAAGAGGCTGAATTGTGTTGTAGTAGTAAGAATAGTTGACATAGTTAACATACTGTGCAGTTCTGCTTAAGCAGTGATTTTCAGCTTTTAACAGAATTGCAAAAATTCCACAACAGTCGAGTTGAGAGATTAAAGCAGCTCCTGAATCACACAAGAGAGATGACAACTACAATAGCTGTCTATTATCAGAGGCTTTTCCATGGAAGTCCTCTGATTGAAATCAATATGTTGTTCAATAGGAGCGTCATTTGCCAAGGTCTTGGTGTCTTTAGTCTGCTGATGATGAGAGTCCTCACCAAACTGGAACTATTGATTGTTACGTGGCTCTTCTTAAATACCTTGATTATTGAAAAACATGAAGATACTCTCAATGTGCTTCAAGAACATTTTAATGTGGTCGATTGTTTAAAAGAAGAAATTGGGTTTTGAGAATTTTGAGAACATTTATCCCCTTTTTCCAGAATGTCAGTGCACTTTACACAAATTAAGACTACATACTTCTTTTGTCCACTGTCAAGACGTTCCATAACTTGTCCAACCTTTTGTTTCCCTAGAGCCCCCAGTGCCAATTGCACCACCTCAGCTAACTGCTGTTGGCGCCACCTACCTTTGGATCCAGCTGAACGCCAACAGCATCAATGGGGACGGTCCAATCATCGACAGGGAGGTTGAATACCGCACTGTGTCCGGCACCATGTACGACCTGCAGCCTGTCGACAAGACCACACACAAGATCGGCCACCTGGATCCAGACACAGAGTACGAGATCAGTGTTCTGCTGACCAGACCTCTGGAGGGAGGCACCGGAGCTCCCGGACCCCCGCTGAGGGCCAGGACCAAATGTGCTGGTGAGGCCAGAAATACCATTACTTACAGAGCACCACTGGGAATTTCAGGAAATGATGCATTATGTTGTTTCACAGTGTCACATGAACAGGCTTAAAACCAATTCATATATCATTTTGTAGATGTGTGTGTACGTTGTGTAAAGTTAATGCTAAAGTTTCACACACACAGATTTTCCCAAAGCTTGAAGATGAACAACTAGAAGTTTTATTGTAGATTTAGTCTAATTAATCCTGTAACAGACTCTGCAAAACAACACAGGCGCTGGCAAGTAGCCCTCTCTCAACTCTAGCTTGATAATTAATGACCCGTCAGTTACACATCAAAGACGATGCTTCATATCTGTTACAGAATAATTTACATTTGCTCAAAACTGGGTGTTTGAACCAGGAAATAAAGATGATAGAAACAAAACCAACACAGGGAAAGCATTACTAGTTATTGCTTGTTGACATTTCAAAGAACTTTCGAATAATAATTTAAGATAAGATAAGATAAAACTTTATTTATCCCCAGCCGGAGAAATTTGGGCATTACAGCAGCATGTGTAGCAGCGGGAAGAAAAAAATTTATTTTTTAAATATAAAACCCCTAAAACACAGACACAGAGAGATGATATAAAGAATTTATTTCCTGCAGGGGGCACAACTTTTAAAATTACAGCACTTTCTTTCACTTTACATGCCACTGAGTTCGAATGTCTATAATTGGCCTGTGCAGAAGTGCCAAAAACTGCAGTTCCTCAAATGGCCACATGAGGCTGGCTCCAAGAGTGAGTCAATTCCCTTAGACCCCCACATTAAAATGCACAACTACTGCTGCAGCCCAGTGCCAATTGGTGCTGCGCATCTAAAAACAAGGATAGCATCTCTGTTACAGTTAACAGCACTAAAAACTGAATAAGAGGCTCTCTTTCATTGTCAGCACTTTGCGCGGTTCCAACACAATGACTGTCTAATACAACATAGAACAAAAGTGCTCCACTTGATTAAATAGTGGGAGAGAGATATCGGAATTTGGAACAATCCTGTGAAACGGAGGGTCAAAGCAGTTCAAGCAGTCCATTCATTCAGCAGTTTAAAAAAAAAAGTGTGATAATTATTGCCTTAGGCATGCAGTATTAGAGTTCGTGCCATCCCTTATTTACTTTTGCAAACAAAACGTTTCAAAAAGATTCCTATTTTTACAAATCACCCCCTGCATACAATAAATATCCATCAGGGCTCCATTGTTGGTAGACTCCATTGTGTTTTTATAAAGCCGCACAGCATTTGAAGCAAATAACTCCAGCTCATAATGACCCAACATATATCATTGCCATTATACGTAGGTAATTATTTTTCCATAGTAGACAATGCCCTTTGTGTTTTATAGTTTCCACCAATAGATCTTCATTAAGATTTTTGACATCTGGACATAAATTGTTTCTTATCTAAGCAATATATTCATCAGTGAGCACCTGGAATAGTTATCGCCGTGCATACTTTTCACCACATTATATGTAACAGAAAAAAATGATAACACCTACAAACCAGTGGAATAATAACAAGTTTTAGTAAACTCTTAACTTCCCTTGTTATTTGGAACAGCTGTTTGTCACAATAATTGATATGATTTATAGTTGGCTCCAAACATAGAGCTGAAAACAGCCCTGCCACATGGTTAGCTTTATAACTTCTTGTTTATTCAGCTTAATTCTCTTTCCAACGTCCCTTCAAGCTTCATCAGCAACACAGATTGATATCATGTGTGAAGCAGAGTGCCACCTTAAATTTGGATCATTATATCGCCGCTGTACTGTGGGCATTCAAACTCAAACGTGTACATAAACACTTTGAGAATGCCTGATGATGTTGTACAAATTGCCCTTCTCACAACATTAACCAGCCAAATTCCCATGCTGTACTAGGATGCCAACTCGGGGAACAAAACAAACCTAGCCTCAGCATTTTCCCAGGCTAATGCTGTTTGGTGTCCAGAGAAACGCTGATGAAAATGAGATTTTTCTCCCCGCCCTGCCCAGGGTGTAACCCCCTCTCCCCACTGTGAAGGTCATGAGCTTATTCATTTTTAGTCTGGCTGATAGGGATGAATGGCCCTACCTGTGCAGCGTCTGAGCCGGGCCCGGCACCAGCGGGGGTCCTGCCCCTTGGCAACCCTGCCGGTCACAGTCAGGGAGATTGATGGCCCGGGCTCCTGAAGTGTGTTTGAGGAAGCAGCTCTTGATCTTGTCCGGCTCTCTGCTGGTCTTCCCCACTGACAGGCTGGGCCTCAGCAGAGCTCCTAATTGAACGGTTAAGACTCACAGGGCTGTGTGATACATCACTGTTGATACAGACAGGCCCAGAGACTCGCTCCCCTTCTCCCTGCGCTGCTGTCTGGAGGCGCTAATGAAAATCTGTGGCCACTTTGGAGCTCTGACGCTCACATAATTATTCATAGCCATGCCTTGGTCACTTCGCAAACTGAGCAATGTTTCTGATGACAAAGGATGTTTTAATTCAATCTTCTGCAAAATGGGGAATGTATAATGCAAGGATGCCACCAATTCAATTCAGAGGCCGGAGTAGGACAGGAGTAGCCTTGGAAGGTTTTCTTTCCCATGAAGCACTTCCATTACTTTCCTAGTGAACATCAAAAGAATGTTTTATCCAAGGCCCTGTGATTGCTCAGGGGGATTATTTGTGGGTTTCAAGGGTTTGCAGAATGATTCAAACAACATTTTGCCTTTGCACATCCTCGTGTCTCCGGACCGTCGATGTCGAATTTCACAACTTGTTAACATTTGTTATTTTCTCATTTTCCTACCGGCCAAAATTACTCACAAAACATTTTGAGGTAAAAGAGGAAAACATTTGGTAAATGTGAAATTTATGTCTGTGAAGTTGTTTACCACTTCAGCGTTCTCCTTCTCTCGCTTGGTAAGTGCTACTTGAAGGAAGACACTGTATTATCAGGTGGTGCCCTAGGATCACAGCAGGGGGCCCCGAATTTCAGCAACACTATTGAGAGACCATCTCACACAGAGAAACCATTTCCAGCCCACTCTAGGAAGGCAGATAAGTAAGCCTTGAACAACTACTCCTCTTCACTCTGAGTTGTATTTTAAATCTGCGTGGAAGAGATTTTACTTGAGCTTTTCAGTCTTCGCATCGTATTCTGCTTTGGGTTAAGACGATCGCAGACATGTTTTGAACATGCTGTCACTCCACCTTACAGGCAAACATTTGGAACATTTTGTTACTCCAGTAAAACAGTTGCTCTGATGACAGTTACAGTGTCTAAATCATTGAACGCTGTTAATTTGAAGTTGGTTGAGTCAGAGCAAGAAGTGCACGAGCATATTTTCCACCCGACGTTTGTTTCTGATGCACCAGAGATGATGTCATAGTTTCCATGGTAGACGAACAAGCTGTCCTGTGTGTCTCATCTCCACCCTATGGCTTTCGCTTCAAAATGGCAGTACACGATGTCCATGCTGGGTCCAAACACCTGCTCAGACTCCAGCCTCTGCCAACTCCACATCTCCATCTATAAGTTGTCTCCATCTGCGCTGCGGTACCACGTGGGAGTAGTCTCATCTGTTTGTTTTTACTTTGCCATTCTGTTTCACTGAGTGCTATTAAACACAGAGGAATCAGCGTTAATCAGGGCTCAGCCCTTGCTTAAACACTCGTTTATAATAGTGGAGAGTGGGGAGGAGCTGCGCAATTATGTTCACCCACACCAAGGCCGGTTATTTGCATTTAGCCTCCTGGTTAATTTTGTGAAAGACCAGGTCTGTTTTGAGGCAAATAATAACGACGCCAGTGTTACAATGTTACTTTATTTGTCAAGTACAGTCATTTGTATTGGTGGCATTGGTGCAGAGACATAACAAATCTTCAAATCAAGTGTGAATGTTGCTGATTTTCCAACATGCCCCTTCACATTGTAAAAACTCCTGCAAACCTTCATATCAGTGATCATTAACTGTAGGCTCATGGGCCACATGTGGCCCGCCAAAGCTTCCCATCTGGCCCACAGAATATTAATGAGTTCAGAAAATGCAGGCATCTCACCAGTGGAAGGGGTCAACCGTTCTAAGATCCGACTATATCTTAGTGCCTAACATCCTGTTGCATATTAAGGTCAAAGCTGAGAAAGAGAATTTTTCCCATCTTCACTTCTTTCTGTGAAATAAGTTGAAATAAAGTTCTCAAAGGAAAGTCTGTTCTTTATTTAGACATACAAATCAGATCATTTTTCAGTGAAAATAGTCTGTTAACATTGTTATTGCAATACTCAATAAAATCAGTAAAAAAAAAACACAGAAAATGTAGAACATTTGCAGGATGCCTCTTGCTAAAGATGAACAGTAGACAAAGATAAGAGAGGTTAGCTTTGGAAAATGGGCAATGTTCACAATACCTAGCATTATCCTTGAAACCATTCTTCTGTACATAATGTCACTTAGCAAATGCAGTTGAGCCCGAACGCATAAGGAGTGAGCAGCACAGACTTACTGCAGCGTACAGTGAGAAAGTCACTGAATAGATCTAGACTATCCATACAAATCCTGTCTGTCTGTGAATCACACACAAACTCTGGAAAAACAAATGCTACGCTCTTACATGCACATGATGGGCATGGTAAGAATCACACAAGCAGTACAGTTAACTGTCTGTCAGTGCCATTCCCTGAAAAATCAACCTTTTCTTTCAAACCTTACAAAGTAATGAAAAAGGTAAGATTGATGTACGTAGGTTTATGTCCTTCCTTCTTTCTGCCATTGTTCTGCTGTCAAAAAGGGTTTTGAAAAGTAAAGTCGACAGTATAAAAAAACTTTTTTTTTTTCTCCGTTGCATTCTTAATTTGTCAAGAAACCAATCACTTTGATAGACAAGAAGATAGAATGACATGACTTGCTGTAAGGACAGCTAGGGCTCTGTACCACTTGCATAAAGCCTCTGCAAATATCCTTATTCACTTCCAAGAATTTGTGTCCAGTTTCGCTGTAAGTTCTGGTCCGTTTTGGCAAATTCACAGGTCATTTTTCACATCTGTTGAACTTCTCCCATATCCTGACACTGTGAAAGGTGGTGTCATTGACCTTTCCTTCAGGAGGAATTGATTGTTTATGTCCTCGAATCTATACTGAAACGGCAAAGATAAAGAATAAAAGAAGCAGAGTAGGAAAGTTGCTGCATAGCTGTAAATCCAAGGATAAGGATATAGGTTGATGACATATTCCGTTAGCTAAAAAGATGCTTAGGTGTCAGGTTGTGAGATGCTGTTATTTGTCTGCTGATGAGATTAACTCCTTCATCTTATATTATTTCCACTCGCACTTAAGCGAGTCAGTATACTTCACCTTGCCAATTCTTGTGTAACGAAGCCTTGACATTTTATTAACAAAGGTAGAATAATGATCTGTCAGGTGTAACTGCTATTTTTTCGCTGAAAGGCTTCATGCATGTCTCCAGGGCAGATTGCCTCAGTGAGGTCTAACCCTTTATTGTGGTTGCCGTTTTTTCCAACAGTTGAGATTGAGCAGATCTGTCTCTGCGGGTCTTAAAGAAAAAGAAATTGTTTGCTAGGTTTGATGTGTCTAATTAATGCTATTGTTGCCTTTGGGCATGAGTAGAGCTCACCATCTCAGATAACATTGGTCTGGTTTGTCACCCACAATAGCTGGCAGTCATGTGACCTATAGGGTTTATATATTGTCTGCAGCAAGGCGAATGAAAAGCCTCGTTTTGAGGCCCATTGAATTTGTGTCCTTTTGTCAGTCAGAGAAAACAAGCTAGATTGAGTTTGTGGTGTGCAGGAAGGTTATAGGAGGACCACAATACAAGTCTTTTTATCACAGGCAGTTGGAAGTAGAATGGCGAATTGTGTTCTATTGGCTCCTCAAAAGGCAAATTGTGTTCTTCTCAAGGACACATCTTCAAACAACTACCTTTAGAAAGGAGAGAGACACAGAATGAGAGAGGCTCTGCATTTATAGCTGTTTCATTATTATTTCTTTCCCTCATCTCCATCGCTCCATCCATCTATTCCCCGAACACGACGGTATTGAGACAGGGAGAACAGATGTGCGCAAATGATACTCTGGTGACATCCGTGTAAACGCAGTCTCTTCTTATTGTGGAGCTGCCTCTTCAGCTCCTCGCAAACAATTATCATCGAGGTTGTTTGTGAGCTCAACTCTTAAGCCTCGGGAGAGCGATAAATAGCTGTAGTTTAGTTGGGCCTTGCAACATCCTTTTTTTTTTCCCTGCTGTTTTTAAATTTGAACTGAAACGCTTCTCAAGGTCTTTAAATGTTTCTATTCTTCATGATTAATTATTCATGGCCTATCTGCTGTAATTTTTGTCACAGATTTCCTCCATCCTTTTGCTGAATTATAGATGTCCCATTCCCCTTGCTAGGCGTCAAGTAAGCACTCATTCAGTCTGCTTGTATAACTCTAACTCAAGAACATTTGTGCGTCTCCTCCTCAGCCAAAGGACAGGAATGTCAGGAAGACAGCGATTTATATCCTGTATTCCCCCACCTAGATAGCGAGATCTTAGATCTCATATATCTCCTAAGTAGGTGGCTCAGAAATCGCGGCGACCATTTCACAAAGTCAGGCGTTTCACTTTGATTTACACTCTGGGTAACACCCTGAGTTGAGCGCGACACATGCAGGATTTTGGCGACAAATGACAATGCCACACGGGCCATCTGGGGAGTGTTGAAGTTGAAGAATCACCTTGGTAACCTCCCACTGGTCCTGTAGAGATTGCGTCCCAGTCGGTAAATGAGGGCTTGTGTTCTTCCTGTTTGTAAGCCCGAACCACAGGCACTTTCCCCGGGAACCTGAGCACAAAAGACAAAGCCTGGTCTGATAGTGGGGATGGATGTGTGGGCATGTGTATGTGTTAAGACAGATGGGGAAGGAGGGGGTCATTCCACCTGTCACTCTGACCCCAATCACCGCACAGCATATTGGTGGAAACGAAATGAAAGATTGATTTAACCAGTTCCACCTCCGCTGCCTCTGCTCTTTCCATCAACTGGCTGTCCATTTGTTTTCATCCGGTTGGTGGACTCGCGCTTCCCTCCACCTTTTGCCCCCTTACGAGCACTTGCTAGAGTGTTTTTTTTTAATCCCTCTAAATGTTCAGTGATAGAAAAGACCACCTGCGGGCATTTTATACCCCGATATTTACTGAGCAATTTATTTCATTTCCATAAATCTAATTTTTAGATACTGCAACGTTTTATCACTTGCAGATGCAGGTTAATGGTATTTGAAGCAAAGCAAAAAGAGGTTATTTGCTTTTTCAGCAAGTCTTTAGCAATGGCGATATCACCTCAAGTGCTTTGAGTGCTATTGTACTTGTACTGTACTTCATCTCAACCCCACTAAATGCCACTATTATGATGAATAAACTGCAAAACCCCTTTGGCTTTAGTGAGCTTTAATCTACTGCACTGTCCAGCATGTTGCAAAACATGATGGGAGTAAGTAACCATTACTAATTTATCAAATTACTGATTCCATGCAATATACAGTGTCGTATATAGATTATCAGGCATGCTGGTGGATGAAGGCATGGTGTGACTGGCATAGTATCGACTGCTCTCTGTCTGTTTAGACCCCTTCTCCATCAAAAAGTGCACCCCTCTCCCAGTGTCATAAATCAGTCTAACAGGAGCACGCATGCATTATACATAAACCACTGGACTCTGCAGAACCTGTTCTTTCCAGTAATAAACATTTCTCTGATGTCCATCGAGGATAAATATACGTTTAGAGACCAAGCAAAGAAGATGCTCCTATCACTGATTGTTGCCTGTCCATCCATAGCTAACGTGTGAATAGGAACAAGGTTCAAAGCGCTAAGCTGCCAGCACGGCATGCCTCTTCAGAAGTGCCTGTCGTATGGTCGAACAGCTTCGGAAACCCCCTCCCCCCGCCGCACCTTTCCGACATCGGATTAGGGGGTGGCCATGTCCGACCATTGCTGACATTTACACCCACTTCCCGGCGTGATTGGCAGCTGCTTGGAGATGAGAAAGCAAGAAGGGTTTGAACTTCTCTCTTGAACTCTCTTTCATTCTTGACACAACTATTTCTGTCACTATTCATGTGAACAGCTTAGTGCAACAGCTTGAATGCCTTCAAGGAGAAACTGTCTGAAAATGTGCACCGTTATCCACATATTTGAATGACATTACGTCTCCCCTTTCTATGATGGCTGGCCTGTTCAGAACAAGTACAGACACTTTTGATTCCTGACATGAGCGTACAAAAGGTGGTATGAACTAGTTCTGTTCAGGTATAACTCGACTCTTAAACGTAACAGTCTGCAGTTTTTGCCATACAACCAAACAAAAATGAAACAAACTCGTCAGAATGCATGTTCTCTGAGCTTGTTTTTTCGGGGCAGCATACAAAAGGGTGGTCGATCTTGAACAAAGACAAGCACGGACTTGGTTTGACTTGACAGTCTTGATCTTGTCATGCATCATCCTCCTGTGCTGGTAAGATGTATCTTACTTTCCCTCTCACGATTTCCCTCTCCCTTTTTATTCAGTGCTGTGAGAAGGAAGGCATTCACCCATTCATCTCCACCCCTGCAGCTTCGGGGGGTTCATCAGACAAGGTGGCAGTCCAGCCAGGCCCAGCGCCGGGGCTCATTCTGTGGTTTCAATTCGATCCAGCGTGCTGTAGGCCCCTCCGCCCCTCATCCTCACCCATCATGGCAGTCTCATTTATCATGAGGCCTATAAAGAAGGACTTGATAGAGTGAGGAGCGACCAGCACCATTCAATAAATCCTTGTGATTATCCACGCCTCCAAGGTGTATGGGCAAAGTGTCTGTGTGTGTGTCCTGAACACGTGGGCATTTGTCTCTGACTTTGTAATGGGTGTAGAGGGCGATGTTAGAACACAAGAGGTCCATGTACAGTGCCTTTAAAGTGCTATCAATTATAACATGTGTACACACGTCAACCCCAAGGCCTGATTTGACTTGTTGCATTTGATGGCAACAAAAACCTTGGCCCCTCTGCCCTCCCCCTTCCTCTGTCTTAGCTTCATTTCTCCAATCCCGCCACCCACCCATCCACCCACACATTGACTCCCTCCATCTCTCCCTCTTAACACCCTCCCGCCTCTCTTTCTCTTCCTCCAGAGGATTGCATAGAGGAGCACTCTAGGAGGGTGATGGAGCTTTGATTGTCGGTTATCAAAAGCTATCATTACGGCTCGCTTCTGCGGGATATGAAAATGATTTCCTAAGTGTAAAACCCATGTCATTACCTCAATGGCCTCAGTGCTATCACTGAGATGTAATAGAAAGCGGCAAACAAATGTGCTCGCCTCCCAGCCCGCCCAGCTCAAACAGAACAGAGTGAATAACACACAGCAATGGAGAGATAAGTGATGGCAATACCAGGCCTCACTGCCTAGAATGGAACACTTTACATGAAAACAGCCCTCTGACCAGGATTTAATCTTCGCCGTTGTCATGTTGTTTTGGTACTGTCTACAACGAAGGCGCCTGCGTGCGACAAGCCCCGGCTGACATTCTCCAGCAAGGAATCCGACAGTCAACATGCCATCCTGTGAAAGTCGAGGCATTTTTTTCCATCTCCGAACAACAAGGCTCCCCCCTCCTCCTCCTCCTCCTCCTCAACCTGAGCGCCGTTTCATCCTGATGAGATAGCAACCAGGCTCAGGAGCCACATTGACTTGACGATGGTTTCTAATCATTGGGGAAGTAGTCTTTTCTCCCCCCTCATACCCCCCTCCTGGTTCTGTTTGCTGAGCAGGGAGATGGAAGTCTATGCCAGCACCAGGCTTTTCTGCTCTTAATCAATGTGGATCTGATAAAGATCCCGGCTTTCTGAATGACTCGTGTGCTGCGAAGCCCGAGGAACATCTGATAAGTAAATCGCTCTTCTGTACATATAGCCGGTAAGATGCTGAGGAACCAGATCTGTGCTGCTGTACAGGCGCATGGACTCTCCTTTAACTCGCATAAGGCCGTAAGCACGCAAGAAAACACACACTGTCCCCCCTCATACACCCACACACACTTGTCTCGCAGTAAAGTGGCTGTGCTCCGGACATGCCCAATTTGCTTCCTTTCATCCAGGACTAATGTCTCGCTCTACCCAGGGGCTAAGTGCACCATTTGAAACCCCCTCTAGGACAGACGGCTGCAACATGCGGTTATTTGTTGTTTTTGTTTCATGTGTTGGGAAATCGTGTTATCACTTCAGCTGCGGCGGCGTGTACGCGGGGCCCATTCGAATTAACAAGAGGCAATAATGTGCTGATAATTTCTAAAAACATTATTTAAATGTCACACTGTAATGACAAAAAAATCACTAATAGTTCTATGTAAATGTCAAATTCAAATTATTCAATTACATCGGCGAGTGTGGGGCAGGTGATAATTTGTCCACCGCTTGGAATACCAATCTGGCTCTCGCTGGAGCTCATTCTGTGTGCCCTGGCATAAGATAGACCTCAGCAATTTCCTGCTCCAAGGGATGCTTTCATAGCCATTATTATAACTCTATTCCACTAGAAATATCTGCCTTACTGGAGAGATATTAGAGTCATATTTTTAGTGCTTTCACCCCAATGTCGCCCTCAGTGTGTGATAGCTTGTGAGAATTGTAAAAAAAAAATAAAAAAAAATGCTGTGGCTTTCAAGAGATAGCCCTGTTATTCCTTGTTGTGATTTGTGCTTGTGCTTTTGATACTGAGCCTCTTACTGCTCAGTCAATAAAACTAAACTAGCAGTCACAGTAGACGGGGGTAATAGGCTCATCTCATCAGCTGTCATTCATGGGCCTATGGGCCTGTTTGAAAATGGCTGCATAGCCTCCATCTATGCACGGAGGGATTTATAAAGGATATCAGCCCTTCGGCGTGACCCGTTCATTTCAGATTAAGCCGGGGAGGAGGGTACAGGGTGTTTTTCTTTTTCTCTTGCCTCTTTCTTCAAAGTCAACCATGACCAGGCTCTGAAATGGATGAGGCACCTTGTTGTTCATGAAAACAGATGATGTCATTCTGAGTCATGGGGTACAAGTTGTGATTGGGCGTCCGCCACAGATCGCCACATTTTACTGCCTCCCTCAGACAGCTGGCATTTGCACTGCAGGGAGCCAATGGGGCAACAAACAATTAGCCTTTTCTCAACAAAACTCCAGGGGGAGGCTATAGAATACTTCTCAGAGCTGTTAACTAAATGGCCAATGTTTCTTTATGTAGCTTTCCAATCACTGTTGGCGTACAAGCGAAAATATCTGTGTAATGTTCTTACTACATGCCAAGAAGCAGAGTTTAAATGTATATATGAATAGATAATTGATTCCTCTTGTTTCATTTTTCCTTCTTCTTTTTTTGGCATGGGCTTCTTCCCCCCACCATTTATTTTCCACAGGCGATGGCCTTTCTTGTTGGCATCTCTCCATTGGCCAGAATTAGGGTGCAGTGGACATAATCTATGATGTTCCACAAAGATGGAAGTGTGACATTCTCCTTGAACGCTCCAGAAATGAGACTTCCTCCCAGCCGCTCGTGCACGTCTGCTTGAGATTCACACTTTGGTGCATTTGTCACTTTGAGAGCATCTGGTTTAATTTGATTTCTGTGCCTGGCCACCCTGCAATTCTCTGTGCTTTTAGTGTAACCGTTGCCTACTGAGTGCGGCCAACAGATAGTTCCGCAAATAAAGGGGTTTAAACTTCTATTTTCTGGATGGCTTTCCCAACATTGCAACCTATTTGAAGAGGCCTGTTTTCTTCACCAATTCTTCCCAATTCTGTGTTAGACTCTCTCTTTTTTCCCAGTCTTATTACATTTGATTAAAAAGGCAGGACTTTGTGAATTATTACATTTAGCCCCATACTTTAGTTTGCTAGTAGAGTGGCGTCATCTTAGCTATTGTCTGGTATGGTGAATATTTGACTCTATAGCTAATCTATTTGAAGGTAGATGTCTTACATACCAGTCTCCACTAACCATTACCATTTCTTTTACATTTTTTACAAGCGCTGGAGGTCAGATCCTCAATCAAAGATGACAGCACATTCAAAGGAGTACTCCTACACAGCACTGCAGAAAGATTTCACACTTTTATTATAGAATATTAAGCACTTTAACGCAAGGTATAATGCAAACCATTCAGCAAGTCAGAAATGTATATTTTTCCTTCAGCTATTGTTTAAATTCGTATAAAATCTGACATGCTCTGTCAAGGATTTCAGGGGTTTGTTGCACTCTGCAGACACATAGCGACAAATCTTGCTTAAAGAGAAGATAATTGCCATTTTTTTCTTTTGGAAAGATGCTTTTCTCTTTTTCAGACATATTTTTTAAACTGTAGCCCTTTGTGTATGCTTCATGTACTGCATGCTGCACACTGATATCCCTTTCCCCATCTGTCTTCAACAGCTTTTCCTCAGCCTCCTTCGGGTCCTTCTAATGCTATTTCATCTGCTCTATGAAAGCACAGGAGAGATCACATCCGATGTTTCTCCTTGTGAGATCTGAAAGTGTTCCATCCTTCATTCAACTCGGAGGCGCCTTTATTTTCTCTCACTTTGTTTCTTCTTGCATTATCCTTTTCTCACTTGTACACCCTTCTGCCATGTCACATGTCATGACCTAATTTCCTGAAAAAAGCATTCTTGTGGCTTTTCTGTAGCGCTGTTGTTCTCATTGTTAATTATCCCTGTACATTTTTAAAGGATTTTCACTAAAACTTGAGGCCTATGAGGATCAGTCTGACATCATATTTCCACTGGTGTCCACTAAACGTAGGACCAAACACACAGTTTGTATGCTGAGGTGTAAATGTAAGCAGTATCACTTTCAAACAGTGTAAACTGTGTTGTTTGTAGATTCTTGCTTGTTTGTCAGGTCCTTTGTACAGCCTGTAGAAATGAACAGCATGCCGGAGCTCCAGTCCAGCCTCCCCCCATGCACCTCCAGAATGTTAAACATGGCTGCCGTGGCTGCCTCTGAATTGCTGGACTGTGTCTCCTGGGGAACGGGGAAATTGAGCCCTGGCTCTTCCTAATAGGTGGTAAAGTGTTAAGTTCCAGAGAAATGGACTGCGAATTTAACCTGGAATGGAAATTGATCCCATTACCTTGTGCTTGGGCTGCTTTCCTCCTGTAGGTAGGAGAGGCATAGAGGGAGAGAGAGGGGGAAAATAGATGGAGAAAGCAAAGAGAGGGGATGAGGAAAAATGAAGAGAGAGCGGGAAATAGAACCGGGGAGCCACAGGAAAAGAGAGGAAATGGAGAAGGGGAATGGAGGGAGAACAGATAGAAGGAAGGAGAGAGAGAGAGAGAGGAGAAAATGGAGAAAGTAGAAAAGAAAAGGCAGGGAGACACAGTGTATGTGATTAGAGGTGATAGGATGGCAGCGGGGGTTGTGTCCTGCCTGGATTGACAGGCTGGCTGAGTCTGTATCAGTGTGGTGCTAATAGCTGACCGCCACTGGGCGAGATGGAAAAGAGAGAGGAAAAGGCAGAGGACAAGGTAGAAGGAGCAGAGGAACGGCACGCTCTGAAGGGATGATACACCTCCTGCTGAGGGTTTCCACCAACAGACCTGTGGTGTCTTGGTGTGTGCAGCTGCTGTGAGACCGAGTTAGCAACGGTGATGGGATGTGGCAATGCTCAGTATCAGGCCGAGGCTTTGAAATTTTAAAATATTTTCTGGCAATATGAATTCCAAACAGAGGAAATGGTATTTCAATATGAAAAAAAGTATTGACTGTGTCTCAAGTGTTATGAAAAATCTGGTAGTAGATTTTCTTTGACCCAAAGGAACACCGCCTTCTCTGTGCCCTGACAAAGACCTTAGTAATTCCCTTGATTTTATTGAAACTATCTTGCCCTACCTGCTATTTCATATGGCCTAATTGATTATCTTGATGTATGCTCACACTCTTCTCTCTGTCCACCCCCCCAGAGCCCATGCATGGCCCACGAAGGCTAGAAGTGGTGGACATCCAGTCCAAGCAGGTGACAGTGCGCTGGGAGCCTCTCGGTTACAACGTGACCCGCTGCCACAGCTACAACCTGACAGTCCAGTACCGCTCCAGGGTGGCCGGCAAGGAGGAGACCCGGGAGGAGGTGTGCTATGACACCCAGAGTCGCGATCCGCAGCACACCATCCACAACTTGACGCCCTTCACCAATCTCAGTGTCAAGCTGGTGCTTCGCAATCCAGAGGGGGTCATGGAGAGCACAGAGCTGGAGGTTCAGACTGATGAGGATGGTAAGATTGATGCTGGGTCGCTGCCTGTACAGGTCTGGGAAGTGATCCGAGATTAGATCGTTCAGACAAAGATAGCAAGTAAATGAAATAGTGAAACAAGCATCCAGCCCAACATTCAGCAACTAAACTCTAAATACAGTATTTGAAATATTTCATTTTGGAAAAGCATGTAATTTGCTAAAGGAAAACCCTTATTTACATATGATATATAAGCAATTCTGAAATGATTTACACCACGTTGCTCACCATAATGTAGTTATAACCAGATATGAGGAGATTTTTTGCATTAAAATGTTGAAAATATTTGTGAACAACCACAACTCTGCTTGTGAAGCATCCATTACTGGTCCATCAGTGTTTGATAATGTGCTATAACATAGTGGGAATCATAGAAAATAATAGGTCTTTGTGCATTTTTAACTCATTTATAAACAGTTTTAAAACCACCCCAGAAATATTTCTGTTTATGGATAAACGTTAATTAACATTCTTTAACAATGACAATGTCATTATATTTGCACACAACTCCATGATAATCTGTTGTAAACCACGTATCAAGTGTTTATTTCTGCACACAAATGCCAAATAGGGGGAGTTAGAATAGTGTGTAGCCTAGAATTCAACAGGGCAATAACAAGCTCTTGGAATATTAATTAATGATCTGTAATAATGGAGTGTTGCTAATTCCAAGCCATCAAAATCAAAAGAGCAACTAACAAAAAGCCCATAAAAAAGATTCTCACTTTTTTCTTTTATCACAATGGTTGCAAGCAGTTTCCAGAAGTACATTTTTTGTTCCATTTTACTTTATTTCACCTGGCAGTTTAGAGGATAATTGTCTGCTCTCTGCAGCAGACGTGCTTTATTGTTAAAGTTGCGACATTTTGATCTTTAGAATGGGTGGATAATTCTCACCTGATCACAAACAGCTCGCTCTAAGGACAAGTTTGGGATTTTCTAAATACTTTCCGAGCACAGGAGTCAGACAACAAGCCAACAAGCCTCTGTGTTGTATGCTTGTTTCACCTCCTTCAAAGATGAAAGATCCTCTGTGTTGCCTCTGCAGACACAGGAAATGAACTCTATAGAAGTCTCAAGGAACCCCGGCCGCCAGATAACAAACAGGCTCAGCTGACGAAAAGAGAGTCTTGTCATGTCTGGCTCAGATATCTGTGGTTGGAAACTTGAAAGTGGCAACTGTTTCTCCCTCTCTGACTGCTGCGTGTCTGTGGATCCGTGTGTTCAGGGTCTCATGGGAACAAGTGTACAGACAGGGTGTAGCTGTAGTTGCATTCTTGAAGATAAATCTTGGGGAAAAAAAAAGAAAAAAGACATCTCCACATCATTCTGTTTCGCTTACAGAATGAAAGCAATTCACACGAGGGGTTAAAGGACCAGATCTCTCTGGCAGCATCGCAGTACAAGTAAACATTGCGGAAAGATTAAGATTCCTGCTATTCCCATAGGGTTACTAGTCACTGGTTCAGCTTTGTTTCCGACACATTTTTATCTGTGCGAGAAGTGTTCAGTTCTGCTGTAAAACATGCATCACGGTGTGTGTTGTGAGTGACAATGACTTCAAATAATCTCACGAATTCCTATTAAGGTGCGTTTGACTTGGCTCACGGCCATTTGTGTGCCACAGGTCCTTGAAAAGCTCTTTATTGATTGCTTAATGCACATCATAAATAGTAATAGAAAGGATGAACTGCTTTCTTTCAGCTTTTATTGACGGCTTTTTAACTTGAGAAACACACACATAACATGTATCCATGGAAATGCTCCTGTTTACGCTTTTTCTAAACTTATTTCCACCTTGAAAACGACAGCTCTGTCACCAGTTTCAAGAAATGTGTCTGTGATCTATTCCCACAGTGCCAGGGGCTGTTCCTCTGGAGTCCATTCAGGGCAGCGCCTATGAGGAGAAGATCATCCTGAAGTGGAGAGAACCAGCGCAGACCTACGGGATCATCACTCAGTACGAGGTACCGGGATCCTGATCACCCTTTTGAGCAGCCAACACACTTACTTCCAATATTCAGCTGTTTTTTTGCCGCCACCTCTCTGTGGATTGTGTGCAGTTTCTTTAAGTCCTTTTTTTTCCACAGCTGTGATGGGTGGCAACGTGCAGCGCTGCCAGAGAAGATGCTCAGATTGATTTTTTTTATCATGTGAATCACTTTGTTTTCTTGAGCTTAGGATTGGGAATTAGGTGCATCTGCTAGTTTGCTGTCAGTCCACGCAACAAAGAGGTACAGTATTTCATAGAGTGAGATTACCAGTCAAAGCAGACTCTTCTTTAAATAAGGGTGAACTAAGTAACCGTGGAAACCTTTTCTTTCAGATCAACCTGGTGAGGTTAGTTGTCAGGCTTAGGTTCAATTTAGGTTTAATCCCTTGAGGCCTGAATTTATTTAGAATTATATATATAAAAAAAATAATTCTTTGTGTTTTTGCTTTCAAATTGATCCTAAATTTAAGTTTGTTAATTTTTCTGTAGCACATACAATCGATATAAATTTAGGTATGATGCAAATTAGCGCCAACAGGAGTTAATGCTTAAATGCAATAAAAATGCTTTTTTATCATAAATGTGCATCATAAAAGCCATTCAAAATTCATTTAGTTCATCAAAAGAGCCACAAAATCAGCTTACAACCATTACATTGTAACACAATGGATGTAGTTTTCACTTTGACCAGTCCGACGAGAAACCAGTGCTTGCAAAAGGTTCCTAGGTGTGTGTTGAATAAGCAGAAACAGGCATTAGAGAAATGCATGCGCGATTCGGCTGCAATGTGGATTAAAGCGGTATGATGCGAATTCGCGACAATCGCCGTTAAGGGGTTAACAAATCTTTCTATCATACTAATAACATTTTAGTGGACGGGAGCAGGACGGTACAATTAGGTGAAGCCGGTAGAGAATTCCAGGAACAGTAGCGGTAAACGGATGTGACGCAGCTCCCTCACACAAGGAGAAAACATGGGCGAGCTGGACAACGAGAAGCTAATAATTTGTTCTGCTTTTGTCTCTTTTTCAGACAAACATAATCAAGAGATCCTTATCAAAATAACTGCATTAAATAATCATCCACATACATGTTGTCGTGCATGTTTCATTTTGCCGTCCCACCATTTGTGTTTTTCCCACGCCGTCCAGAAGCTGTTGTCCATCTGCCGTCTACCGTCTTGAATGCGGCAGCAAATTAAATTACTCCTTCAAAGTACTTCCTGTACAGTTCTTCTAAAACAAATCATCTTTTATGCAGATAAATTACTTACGTAGGCACCGATTTAAGTTTTTTTTTTTCACATTTCTTCTTGGACATGATAGCTAACCGTTAGCGCTCCTGATGAAGTTAAAAAACTAATTTGTTTACTGGACTCGAGTCCGACCTGACACTCCTGTAAGGGGAGCAAAGTGAGCGGACAGCAGAATTCATCAGGACGGGTTTAATTAGTTATTATGCCAGCTTAGCTCTAAATTATAGTTGTGGAACAGCTTAAACCTGAATCAATTTTTCAGGTTCAGCCAAGCCAAGGTTTTCACAATATGCTCAGCTTTACTTAGCAACCTTTATGAAGCACCCAAGTGCATTGTGTTTCCCCATTGCTCATCGCTGTAACTGCAAACGGCCGCCGTCTCCTGTCCTTCAACACACGTGCGACCTCTAAAGAAAACACATTCTCTGAAACACACCTCGAACAAGTATCACGATTCAGCACCGAGCAAATGTTGACCGAAGGTTCCACACAGCCCCCGCCAGCCTCGTCCAGGAGCTGCATTGAGTCCTGAATAATAGAAACAGTCTGCACACACACGCGATATATGTACACATTGATCTTAACCAGCTTAAGGTGGAAGTAATCCTCCAGCCTTTCCCACAGATTGATTCTCCTCTGTTGATTCTCTCTCTTGTCACCGCTTGCTCACGCTTGATATTTTGACGAGGTTAGCAATCATTGACAGGGCTGTTTCTCATTCGAGGGGAGCAGATTGAATAGTAAAAGCGATGCAATCAGGGTCGTCGTACGGGCTGCCCCATCCGCCGCCGCTGACCGAGGCGAATGAAATATGAAATAGATATTCTCTCAGCGGCACAAAGACATTTCAGTCAAAGCGGGAAAGTCCTAAAGAATCATAGCATGCCCTGTTCATTCAAGTGTGTGTAGTGCAGTGTTGTGTCCCGTGCACTTAGAGGTGCTGGCAGAGAGAAGGAAAACAATGTCCATTAAAACTGTAGCTTTACTGCACACTTAATCACTTTTAGAGCAACATGTTTCAGTTGTTTGTCGTTTTAAAATTTCATGGTACAAGTGAACGCGTTTAGAGAGAATGGTTTGTGTGGCTGCTTTTTCAGCTTCACTCATATTTATGTTGATGCAAATGTGTTCCACTTATAAAATAACCACTGCAGGCTATTATACCTGTATACTGCAGCGATTACTCCTCTCTGTCTGGAAAGCCTTAACAGTATAATAAGGTGGTTTTAATACACGATTTAGAGTCGTTATAGTTTCCCCTACATCATCTACAATCACAGGTCTTATTTTAGAGTAAGAAAGAGCATTAATATTCATCTTAAACAGGGTGACAGATGAGGAAAATCTAGAGAGCCAGCAGCTTGCTCCAGGTGTGTTCCCCTCACGTTGCTACAGTCTGACTCTCTGGTTTAAGAAAGCAACCCTCAATGTATTCTGCCGATATTCCCCAGAAGTTGCTTCTTACAAGCCAGGACCTTGCTTTGATTTGACATTATCAAAGGACTCAAAGTGAAATACGTCTGACAAGACCTGATATCAAAGAGATTTCAGCTCCATTCCTTTTTGACCGAGCTCCGTGAATGCCATTTTATTGGCAACCCTTCAGACAGACAGGAGCCCTCGTCTCTTTAAAAGGAGTAGAGCAGATTTCCAATCATTCTTTGCTCAGCAGCCATATTTAGCAATACAAGTGAATTGTGAAGTATCATTTTGTTTATCATAATGACGCTGTGGTAAATAGAAGTTGTGCACCCCATTACCTTTTAGGGAAATAGCCGCTATTACAAAAAGTACACTTTCAGAGAGCTAAAAGCACTTTTAAGTAATGTTGCTTCCCTTAAAAGGCATTCTGCTATTGTTATAAAACATGCAGCCTTTTCAGATTACTTAAATTTAGATTATTCATGTTTACTGTTGGTCTGCCAAAGAATGTTAAGCAGAGTTTAGGTGGGTTTTCTGTTCCGCACCATTTTATTTTACGACAGGAAGGAATATACAGCATCTCTCACCAACCGTTATTTAGCTTTCCTCATTATTTTATGAATAAAGGTGCCAGAGATTAAACAGGCATTTATATTTTATGAATGCTTCATAAATTTGACATTTACCTCCCTCACACAGAAAAATGTAAACCAGTGCCATTTGAGAAGCTGAATATATCAGATCGAGTAATAGTTACAAGCAATCCCAAATTAATTTGCTCGAATATTCTCTATTATTTTTCCCGTCTGTTCCATTATAATTGTAAAAACCTGTCCATGTGCCCAGTTTTGACAAGTCATTTCAAATTCCTGTCCCTGAAATGTTATGATATAGGATTTGGCATCACAGACTCATTTCATAGACAAAGACTAAATGAGAAGGCCTCGAAGCATTTCAAAACTTGATGGACACAAATTATGCAGCACTCCTAACTCCCTTTGTGTTCCTTAATTGGAATTATAATGGAGGTTTTCCTTTACGAGCAGAGGCATTTTCTTAAAGTGGGACTTTACAGTTATTCAAAATGGATATTAGCAAAAACACTCACCTTAATGCTTCCCTCCAGAGCTCCCTGTGTTTATTAATGGAGAAGGAATACATTAAGTGCATTTCTTCTCTCCTTGAAACCACAAAGCTGCAGCAGCTTTGGCTGAAAAATATTATGTACTGCAGCTTTTACAGCAGAATCTAACCACCGTCATGAGACACCTCTACTCCATAGTCCTTTTGTGCCTCGCTAATGTTGGGAATGCTGCCATAAAGCCTTGTTGACATAAAGTCAAAAGCTCGCACATGAAGTGACAGATTGTTTTATAAACACAAGGCTTTTTAAAGATTGCTCTGTGGCATTTGGCCTCACTGAGACGTACAGAGGAGAAAGAGAAACCAATTTAAAACCTTTGTGTTGGACCACAACACCGATTGCTAAAAAGTTTGGGCTCAAAAACAGAATGCAATCATTTACAAACAAACTGTGTTTACCAGCAACAGTTTTACAAAGTGTTCTTGAGTTCATGTAGTAAATTTCCTTTATCCAATCATGTGTTCACAAAGTGGTGAACCTCGCTCCATCCTCACTGTGAACCACTGATTCTTTCCAGGATGATTCATACCCAATCATGATGCTATCACCTGTTACCAATCAACCTGTTTACCTGTGGAATGATCCAAACAGGTGTTTTTGGAGCGTTCCACATCTTTCCCAGTCTTTTGTTGCTCCTGTCCCAACTTATCATAAATTCATAATACGCAGATATTTACAAAAATCAATGAAGCTGATGAGGTCAAACATTAAATATATTGTCTTTGTGCTGATTTCAGTTGAGTATATCTCAAAAGGGATTTGCAAATTATCACATCCTGTTTTATTTATGTTTTCCACAGAGTCAGGCTTATACATTATACAAGTGTTTCCAGTATTTTATCAGGTAATTCAATATTATATTAAATAAGATGAAAAAAAAATCCTTTATTAATCCTGCAGTGGGTAAATTTGTAGTGTTACAGCAGCAAAGGCAATAGTATAATAATATGAAGCATCAGTAAGAAAAAAATCTTAGAGATGTGATACATAAACAATGAAATAAGTAAAAAGTATTAAGTTGCACATTGTTGCACAAAGGGAATATTGATATCGCTCAATTTAGTATGCACTGATATTGCACATGAGTGAGTTGGTCAGTCTTGCAGGAAGAAAGGACCTACGCTATATCTGTGAATTTGATCATGTGATGTTATTGTCTGATGATTGCACAAGATTGAAAAGTTAAGGACCACCAACATTATTACAGTTCATCCTGCAGGCACGTTGCTGAAATCTTGCTTCTTTTCCATATGATGATTTCTATTGATAAAGGTTAAAGCACTCTTTATAATCTTATCATTCATGTTGTGCAGCCTTAATTGCTCCAGAGCTGTTGTAGTGGTTTTAATTCAGTTGTACAAGTATACCTAATTAGGCTGGCTGTTCAGAAGCATACACATAAAGAAGTACAACATAAATAATGATATGGCCATGTATGTTTCAGTTGCGGTCGTGCTTTGTGGTTTTTTGTGCCACTGAGCAGTTCAGGGGAGGAAAGAGTTGGGGAGAATAGGAAACTCTCTCCACCATGAGTGGGATAGAAAACCTCAACACGGCGAGTGCAGTAGAAGCTTGAGCTCGCCTCGCCACTTGGATGCCTTCAACATGAAGTGTTTTCATTCAGCAAATACAAATCCTCCTCAGCTGAAGGGAGCTGAGTGCAGACTCGTACCAGAAGCCACTATCAGAATATTCATTTTCTTCCTTCCTAGATCTCCTACAAGGCGGTGAGCTCTTTTGACCCTGAGCTGGACCTCTCCAACCAGAGTGGGAAGGTAGTGAAGCTGGGCAACGAGACCACCCACATGTTCACAGGCCTCTACCCAGGCTCCACGTACTCCTTCACCCTGCGCGCTAGCACAGCCAAGGGCTACGGCCCCCCTATCATCACCCAGTTCACCACCAAGATTTCAGGTCAGCTGGGTCAGCAGCACGGCCAGTTAGTGCGTGGATGATGTCGAATGAGTAATGTACCACTCACCGCCGCTGGAGGTCTTTGTGTCCGAATGTGTGAATGGAAAATCGAACTCAACCAAAGTTAGATAGCACTGGATTTACTTCTCTGATATTCTTTTGTCTCAAAGGATGTGTCCTAGCTATCTGCTTTCACTACACATTAACTGAAACAATAAAAATCCACACATTTTATTCACCATACTGTATATATATATCAGCTCAGAAACCTTAAATCCTTTATGACTGCACCAGCTATGTGATTTGGTAAATTCTTTTCAATGTTATTGAGCCGAATTGCCTGATTAGCCAAAGACAAATCATACTTTTATTTTCCATAAACGATGGCTAGTCCCACTTGATTTCAATGATGACCATGAAGCTTGCTGACAGTTTCTCTTACTGTCTTCAGCTTCTTGCACTGCTTTGCTCCTCTGTTATTGTCACACATAATGATTAAATTATGCTGCTAGAAAGGCAAAAGTGAGAAAACTGGCTGTGCTTTTTTTCTCTTTGCCGCCGAGCTGAGTGACTCAATACACAATATGACTTGATGTTGACCAGAACTGAACTTTGCAGTGTCGTAAAACCCGTTTCTGTTTGGTTTTCTCCTCAGCTCCATCCATGCCGGCGTATGACCAGGAGACCTCTCTGAACCAGACGGACAGCACGGTCACTGTACTGCTTAAACCTGCCCAAAGCAGAGGGGCACCTGTGAGGTAGGCTTTCACAACGAGGACTCGCACACAGCACAGAGTAAAGACAACAAAACAGCGTAAAACACCAGGAACGGCCATCAGCAATAAAAGATTATCAAAGAGCTTGTGTTCATCAATACCCCTCTGTGAGGGAATGCTACCAGGGAATTCAGTACCTTACTATACGCATCTAATTTTCTGAGCTTTATTTGTTTGTGGATTTTGATCGTGTGAAAAAGATGCACAGCCTTTGAAGATGAGAACACAAAACCCGGTGCAGCCAAGGCTAGCTTCAGGATCTCCTTCCTTTACATGTCTTTTATGTACCGAGTGCCCACCACGAGCCACCGCGGGCTTCCGGGGGAAGGGAGGAATTCTGCCTGCTTTGTGCTGCATTTATTAGTCATCTATGAGAGAAGCGGTGTGGCTCTTCAGATAAAATCCTATATTAATGGACAAAAGCTTTCGTTTCATCCAAGGCCACCGTGGGCTTCTAGCTGCGTGCTTGATCATCTTTTTGTTATTAGTTGATGAGCTCTACCACTAAGCTAATGCAGCAATGCCTGTTTTAACTAAAAGCCCTCACTGAAAGTCTTTTCTTCACATCTCTTCCTTCAGTAAAACTTATTTCCATCAAGTGTTATTACACCTGAGTTGTTTGTATGGTGTGTTAGTGTTAAAGCAAATTATGTTATTAGGAATAAGGTGAGGGGTGAAGGTAATTGCTTGGCAGTTTAAGCTATTCTATATTTTATTTTTCTTTTACTTTTGTGACCCTTACATTGTGTGACTGTTGAATTGTGTGACCATGGTGTCTTAAAGGAATAATTTTGATCAGAATTAACCTGTTCAAACACCAAAGTCACACATTAAAGCAAACAAACTAACCATTCAAGGCAGCAGCAGACCAGAAACCCCCATTTTCTGTGTGGTAAAATTACTATTTTTGTCAAAGGAGTCTGGTGGCTTTGAACAGAGCCATATAGCAGCACTTTCTGATCAATTAAAAATGATCTATCAGGTCTATCTGTAGGGATTTTAATGTTGTCAGATACTTGGGATAATAATATGAGCCTGTCAGTAGCAGAAAAGTGCTTTTAAAAGCACTTTTGGGGGGCGGCTGTGACTCGGGAGGTAAAGTAGTCGTCATCTTATCAGAAGGTCGTGGTTCAATCTCTGACCCCTGCAGACTACATGTCGAAGTATCCTTGAGTAAGATACTCGCCACCAGCGTCCAAATGTGTGTGTGAATGGATGAATCCTGGCTCATGTTGTTGAGCGCTTTAAGTGGTCGTTAAGACTTGAGAAATGCTGTATAAATACAGTCCATTTAGCATTTTAGTGGACATACTTTGACGGGCACAGCTGCCCCCAAGGATTACATTCCAGCCGTCGTAGCCCATTTCATGACTGTCGGCTGATGCGATCGACTGGGCCGATTCCAAAACTTTTTGTAATTATTGCTCATTTAGATGCCAAAATATGTAAAAACTAGGGTGCAGGTTACAAAATACCAGAATGACCCTTTAATGCCAGTTTATGTCCTTGGCCTCCAACAGTTTGTGCTTATTCCCACCAGGACCCTGAGAGACTGGACTCACCTCTTCTTATGAGGAGTGATACACACTTATGCCCGCTGTAAAACTCAATTTTACACTATCAACTCATCTGAGTCCTCTAAAGATTACAGCCCTGAGATCTTTAGTCAGGCTTGTCAGCTCATGTTTACCTTATGGGCAGCTGCCCAGATTAATGCCAAAGCGCCAAATGGAGAGGCCTGAGCAAGAAAGACAGAGTGATCGGTTTTTAATCTTCTCGCAGGTACAATTCAGTAGGCCTTACTCAGGGTGCCATTCTTTCAGTGGGCTAATTACAAACAGCTAATTATAATTAACAGAGTGTCGTGAATCGGAGCCTCCATTAATTAGCATTCTGGACTCCTCTTTTGTTTACTGTTGGAGGGCATGCTCACTTCACGACCAGATGAAAGAGATTTGTCTTTGGAGATATAAACTTTAGTTTAGCTTCATTCTGTTTGTCTGAGCTGAGGCATACATGTGCACTAATGCTTTATAGCCTAAATATGGTCATTCTGCTTTATATGGGGACACACTCAGTGTTTATTTTTAAATAAAAAGAAAATAATGTGCTGTGATACAGAGGTTTAGTTGTGGGGATCGTATATGTCTAATGAGACTCTCGGGATCACCCATTAAAAAAATTCATCACAATTCATCAGTGGACTTCGGTACATGGCACAACTACACCTCAAAACTAATTGATGCATGCTTTGATCACAGCAGAGCTTCTCCACGTCTAAACTTTGGGGGTTTTCAGGTGCACATTTCTTTTCCCACCTCCTCGCTTTTCCTAAATCTCGCAGGACATAAAGGCCAGCGTGCTGTCTTCATGTGTGCACTCAGTGTCTCAAGAAATCTGAATTGCAAAAGAAAGTATGTGGCAAAGGGCAACAAACGGGAGAGATTATGATGCAGGCCCAAGACGAGATACTGGCAGGCTTTTGAAGCCGTTTTCCACCTCCACCTTGAGTGGCACGCAATGCTTTGAAAATCTAAGGTGACTGTAAAGTAGCTTCCATTCAGAGGAGTTAGGTTAGGAGGTCTGCTGGGATCTGCTGTCTGGCCAATAATGATAAATTTAGCTCAAAAAATAACAACATCTCTAATCTCTTTTGGGTTAGAGGGTTGAGATGCACGACTAAGTGACATTCTGAGCTGAGGCGCCGTAATGTGCTGGAAAGAGTCCCTGAAATCAAAAACTTGGAAACATAGCTGTCCCAGTCAGTCTATTGAAGAGTTAGCATTTTGTCAACTAAGGACTTACATTTCACACCGAAGTTTGATTTAATTCTGTGCAACCGCTCATGTTGCACGAGTAGCCATCGCTTTTCTAGAGCAGCGGTAGCTCATTTTGAAATTGAACACTTTATGAAATCAGTTTTAAAGCCCCCTATGAAATAGGGATTTGACAGGGGAGAACACTGATCCGCAGCACTACAGAGCCGAGCAGCATGAAGCTTGATTTGATAACGCAATCTTGCGCACTGATTGGGTTTGGGAGGTAATAGAGCTCCAGACATTTGAGTTTCAAACAGCAGATGTTTTGCTGTAACACAGGAAGAGGGGGGAGCGAACTGGAAGATCACACGATAGCTTTGGTTCATGAAAAAATCAAGATGAAACAGATGACAAATGTCCATTTCACTTCAGCATCCTGCAGTCACGCTGAAGTCAGATCATATTTCAGATAGATCGGGGCAGACATTGTCACTGCTGAGGGAAGCAGTCAATTTTCCATATTTGTGTAATTGCTAATCGGTATAACATTTCCAACTTGGATTTGGCTTCTAATCTCTGGGGACGACACGCGTAGCCGGGAACAGTTTTTACCAGAGGGGACACTGTTCCTTTAAGAGGATTAGTGAACTGTCTATCAGTCATGTCGTGTTTAACTAATGTTTGCAATGGCCCCTCGTCAGGGCCAGAATACGCCTCCTCACTCCGTAGCATCAAAATAAATGTTTACATGCTTCTGTAAAAATAAATGATTCGGGATGCTTTCCTTATCATTCATACCACTAAATCAGCCCTTCTCTCTTTTCCTGCCTTAACCTTTGCCTTGAGCAAGCTCACACACACACATACATAACAGGAGATGCTGGAAAATACAGCAGTCTCCGGCATTGTAAATAGCATATTGAGGAAACGGAGTTCCACTGTAGTTTATACCCTGTAGCATCAGATTATCTGTGCTCAACCATGGCCTCAAATCAGTTAAATGATTTTCTCCAGTCCTAAAATAAGCACTAACTTTCTTTGATCACGGCATAGCGAGCGCTAATAGCTGCGCCTAAACGTAACACAACTCAGTGCTTTTTACGATTTAATGGCAAATGTAATCTATGGCACCTCCTAATTTGTTTGCTTTATAGCTTTATGGACGCCAGGGAAATATAAAGAATAAAAAGACATGGAGGAAGGATGCTGGGTCAGGAGAAGTGTGTTAGTTACAACCGCTCTTAAATCAGACATATAGACATGTAGAGCCAACCGATTGGCATTAGAGAGCGAGAGTGAGGCAGTGATTGAAATGCTCCCCATACACCTTCCCTCATCTGCTCAAACAGCCTGGAGTTCTCCCCCTATCAGCCCACATGAAAAATAAATCTGAGTTTCAGGTCACAATCCAGTCGATTCCGAGTCAATCCGCCATAATTGGTCGGCGTCACACGGCGGCAGAGCTGAAATCTATCGGGCAGCGAGGCTGGAGGAGGCCTAATTGGTGTCAGCTCAGGTTGCACCGCTGCTGCAGGAATACAGGTCTGCCCTGCCGGCCCCTCTGGCAGACCACTTTAAACAGCGTACACCATTCTTCTCGTACAGCTTCTCCCTTCATTCCTCTCCTTGTCTTTCCGTCGTCTGCTCAGGGACAGAAGTTGAGGATTTCAGCAGTTTTGAAATTAAGTACAATTACGCACCTTTCACAGAATCATGTGGTTTGGGCAGTGGCTTTCCTCTCCTGAGGTTTCCTTTTAATCTGGACTCTGTGTGTGAATGTTTAGTTAGGTGTTGCCACGACAACTAACTTGTTCATCACTTACATATAGAAACATGATAGATTGGGTCATGAGCATTGCTAATATAACAGGACATATTTTATTTTTAATTCCTTTATTTATTTATTTGTTGATTTTATTCTTCTGTGTTAAGCGCCTTGTGCTCCTTTTGGTTGTTGGAAGGCGCTATAGAAATAAAGTTTGATTAATTTGTTTGATTGATATTTATTGAAACATACAGTCACAGTGGTAGCAAGAAGAAGTAAATTTACTCAAGTACTGTTCTTGAGCAGGGACTCATTTTATGCTATACTATTTAATACCTAATACTACAACCCCAATCTGGATGTTGTGTAAATCATAAATAAAGCAGAATTTGATAATTTCTTAACCCTTTTTGACATATACTCAATCAAAAAACAGTACAAAGACAATATATTTAATGTTTGACCTCGTCAGCTGCATTGATTTTTGTAAATATCTGCTTATTCTGAATTTGATGCAGCAACATGTTT
Source organism: Chelmon rostratus (assembly GCF_017976325.1). Taxonomy (NCBI): domain Eukaryota; kingdom Metazoa; phylum Chordata; class Actinopteri; order Chaetodontiformes; family Chaetodontidae; genus Chelmon; species Chelmon rostratus. The sequence continues at coordinate 20,409,067 of NC_055669.1, forward strand.
CAAAAAAGTTGGGACAGGAGCAACAAAAGACTGGGAAAGATGTGGAACGCTCCAAAAACACCTGTTTGGATCACTCCACAGGTAAACAGGTTGATTGGTAACAGGTGATAGTATCATGATTGGGTATGAAAGGAGCATCCTGGAAAGGCTCAGCTGTTCACAAGCGGGGATAAAGCGAGGTTCACCGCTTTGTGAACACATGATTGGATACAGGATGTTGCTGCACGGGCTCAGGAACATTTTGTAAAACTGTTGATGGTAAAGACAGTTAGTTTGCAAATTATTTCATTTTGATTTCATGTTCTACACACTCATTTTTACTTCACTACACTCATTCAGTTACATTTGAGATTAAGATTTTTTATGCAAATAATAATATAATTAAAAAATATGGATTGTTATAATACAACTACCCAGGAAGCAGTTAAAATTAGTTCCACCTCAACCAGCCACAACAAAGTACTACATAATTATTCGGCAATGATAATCATGATACTGTAACACTGGCAGAGTTCATTCTGCACAAGGAGTACGTGCACTTTTGATTACTTAAGTGACATTTAATGCAGAACTTTTATAATGGAGTATTTTTACACTGTTGTATTGTACTTTAACTTCAGTAAATTATTAAAATATTTCGTCCATCACTGGAAAATCAACGTCAATATGAATTCAAATAAGTTGCCGTTCTCTGGCTGGCATCAGATCAAATGAAACATCAACCATAAAGGATTTTTTTTTTGTTCTTATCAAGTTGTTGTTGATTGTCTGTTTGTTGTTTTTTTGTTGCTAATTTAAATCAAGACTATGACTGAATGACTCTGGTCTGTCAGAATGGCTCATAATGTAAATTGTGAACTCAGCATGAGGTGACAAAGGTGTCAGCTGCTCAGAGGCACATTAACATGACAGCAGTAATTACAGAAAAAAAACAGAATGGCTGCATTTTTAAATAGCCATCATTAAACTCAGTCAGTTTTATATTTCACAAGCAGTTGGGGTGAAAACATCACAGTGTATTTGTATATAACACCAAGGCGAGGCGCTACTATAAATACTTTATAGGCATACAGCAAGTTACCGCAGAAAAAAATGCTTTAAATGAAACCAGTAAAGTGGGTATTATTGTCGCTATCAGTTACAAAGATGAACAAAACATTTTTATTAAATTGCAAATTTATGGTGCGCTCGTTTCCAGTTTCTTGCTGCAGTGAATATTCTGTGGAAGAGAAGCAGTGATTCAGATTTCCACATTACAAGAGTTCTTACCCTTAGAGCCTTATAGCCTTTGGCACTTGGTATTTTGCCTGAGGAAAGGAAGTCCTATTCACACTGTGTCTATCATTAAGTCATGGCACAGCCACATCATCATATCATAAGAAGCCACCTGGGGAAAGCCAGCTTTTGTTTTCATTCCACTAACTGCAGATTGATTTGGAATATAAAGTACCAATATGGGCAAGCTCTAAGTGTGTATTGCTACAGCAAAGCAAAAGCAAAGATATTGTGGCCATTATTTGTACAACACAAAGCTGATAGCTGGAAATAAAAGTATAGACAGAGGAATATTTCTTAGCATATATGCTAAAAGAATGGTTTATCCATTAAACCTAATGGGAACTGTAGTGTGATTGACAGCAGCCGTCATTTTAAATGCTCGTCCCATCATAGCTCACGTCAGATCGACAGCGTTTTGTCTGAGGCCCCTCACCACTCATTTCTATGCTGCTCTGCAGCTACTTAAGGGCCTCCTGTGCACCACCTCCACCTGCCCTTTGACCTCTGCTCTCAATAGGGGACAGTAATTAAAGGCTGATGTCTCCTGCAGACTCTCAGCAGGATTAGATATTTCATCACCTCCCAACCCAGCACTAAATGGGAGAGCTCTGAGGAATTGGGACACACCCACCGACGGCAAAGGGGGATTTTCTAATGACACTGCAAGCACCTTATGATAAACTGTAGGGTTAAAGAGCACATGCTGTACACACAGGGGACACTTAATCATCCAGTACCAACCGCGGGGAACAATTGATCATCTCCAGAGCTGTTTGTACTGTGACTATAAAGCTTAGGAGTGCAGCCACTACAGTGCACATTTTTTGTGACAGAGATATTTTTTCTACTTCTTCTAATATTGTGGGCTAAGGGAAAATGTTCAGGGTCGTCTAAGTTCTACATCCAGCTAAGTCTTGCCCATTGTCATTTTTAGAGCATGGTACAATTATGTGAATGATTAGAGAGATATGAGTCATTCGCAATGATTGAAATGGCTGTTTGCAAAATAGAGTAATAAATAAGTACACATATGAAGCGACTAATGTGCATCTTTATATGTAATCATAAGCAATTGTCGTCAATCTAAACTGTGATCAGCACAACTACAAGCTGTTTCCTTGTACAAGGGAAATTGGTGTATTGTAAACATTATTGATATCTCGTAAAGGTGAGCGATGGGCCACAAGATGACACTGAAAGATACCCAGTGGGATTTTCCTGTAAGCAAACAAAAAGCAAAAAGGTCTGTTTACATTTGTGCCTCATTTACACCTGGCATTAACATCTGCGTCTGGATAAGGAAAAAGCACCTGACACCAGGTGTGACTGAATGCTGAATGCTGTGGGATTGGAAAGTGGAACAGCCAGACCAGATGTGGAGGAGGTCAGCTAACTCTGCTCCTTCCTTAGGCAAAACTAAGTTTTCCCTCACAAAAAGGGATTTAAAAATGAATGGATTGGCTAATTTGCATATCGAGATCTGATCAAATTGTTTGCAGAATCAAGGTTATTGATACCAATTGCAATGCCATTGCAATGCATTCCATACAAAGGATTGTATGTCACCGTATCCAGATGCAGATCACATGTTTATTCCAGGTGTGAACGGGGCCTTAGTTGATTTTCTGAACATTGTAAACTATGCAATTTTCACGTCCATCCATTTGACAGCTCACAGTCTTCCTCTTCACTGCCTCGCTGTCGCCAGCTGTTGATGGCAGAATAATATTGTGCATTGCTCGCGTGATCACACTTGCATGTGCGTCCTCATGCATGTACAAACAAAACAACCCACTTCAAAAATTGCTCCATGCTACTGCTAATACTAAAAAACTCGACAGGGATGCGTTAAATAAAAATTCAGTTCAACATTGTGCAAATTATTTATTACTATTTTATTTATAAACTCATCCAATTGTGAAAAAAAATAGTCTTTCCAAAACTAGAGAACCAGAGCATGTCATATCATAGTATTCATTCATTCATGCATTTTTTTCATACATTCATTCATCGAGCAGTCTTCTGTGATAATAACTTGTTGTTTGCATGACTCTCTTGGAAATGGAACGCTAGTCCCCAATCATGGCTGGTTATTCTCCGTGGCAGCTGTAAACAGACTCTTTGTCACTCAGCGACTCAATAGATTTAACAGGTGGATGCGAGATGCATACTAACGTGAACGTCTATAAGACAGTCAGTCTCCCCCTCAAGCTAAGTGGCCGGCTCAGAGACAATGTCATCTCTGTCAGAGGCACAGAGGGCTGCAGTTTTGATCTAGCTAAACACGAGGCTCAGATGGAGAGGAAATGGAAAGAGCCGTTAACCTTTTCAGTTGTTGAATAATGAAAATGCAAATAACGTTAGGCCCTGTCCTGTGTCACTGCTCATTTATCTTGCATTGTATTTTTGAGCCTGTCCTGTTCGCTTGGATAAGCAAGTGAATTCGTTATGGAGCTCTTATTTGATTATTTAAGAAAATTAAGCTGTTAAGGACCACAGTTGTTGAACTGTACATTAATGTGATTATTGCATATTTATCACCTGCTGTTCCTCTTTTTAATGCTCTTTTTTAACTTCTAAAATTACATTTGTCTTTGTTTTCACTCCGCACCTTCATCAGCAAAGTCATACTATTGGCAAAAGTTTCACATTCTCACTCTTCCTTTAATTGCTTATCCCCATGTATACTGTATAGCACTGCTTGAGCTTGTCAATTCTAGCTTTAACCTTGAAGCTTGTTTTGTAACTCATATACACCAAAGAAAACAGAAAGGTTTTAAAATGTGCATTTCAAGGCAGTAAAAATTCATCAGTTTCTATTGACTATGCATAAATGTTTTGTGATAAAAAGGAAACTGCTAGAACTCAATGTTAACACAAACCTGTCCATTCTCTGCCATGAAAGCACCAAAAAAACTGTATTGAGTGTAAAACAGTATTTAACAGAACTGGATAAGGCAATGTGGGAAATTAATAATAGTAAGAAAGTAAGAAACACTGTATAAAAGTCATGTATAATATATAAGTAAGATGTAACTGTATGCGACGGTGTGCGCTACACTCATCTGTGCAGCTGATTTCTGTTTACAAGATGTAAAATTTTTCTCAAACTGACAAAATATTCTTTAATGCAAAGAAATAAAGTAATCTATTACACTTGCCAAATTCACAATAGGGGACAAATAATTAAGAATTTGTTGAAGACAGTGTTTCTAAAGTTTATAAAGTTTTCCCAAACTCAACAATTGACAAAACTCTTGGATTTTTTAATGGAATCTGAGGCTGATTTTCCGCCTCGGGTTACTCACACACGGGCTTTGCTCTGAGGTCCAATCTTAGTGAGCACAACAAGAACACATTAAAAATACCAAGACGAGATTGGATCATTTATTATCTGAATATCTTGATACAGATCCCACTTTAATACCAGGTGTAAATATCCATATCCTGAGATCAGCACTTACTTATTACTTAGATTTAAAACTTATTGAGCACATCTGAAGTGGCTGGATGAGAAATACTTTTTAAAAAATCCCTTCTATCCCACATCTAAATAGTCATTTCTAGAGACTTGGTGTACTCTGAGATTTTGAGCGTTCAACATGCATTTCTTTGCCATTCATAAAGAGGCTTTTACACATTGCAATGCTAAGAGGCCAAATAGAAAATTGCCTGCATTGCCAATAGTGTTCCGCAAGTGCCTCTTTGGCCCATCGGAGTCTGTTCATTCTGTTTGCGTCCCATGTTTGCAGTGCGTACCAGGTGGTGGTGGAGGAGGAACGTCCACGCAGAGCACGAGGCACAGCAGAAATCCTGCGCTGCTACCCAGTTCCCATTCACTTCCAGAACGCCACGCTCCTCAACTCGCAGTACTACTTCACTGCTCAGTTCCCCGCCGGCGGCATCCACTCGCCACAGCCCTTCACCGTGGGGGACAACAAGACCTACAACGGCTACTGGAACGCCCCTCTGCTGCCTCAGAAAAGCTACAGCATCTACTACCAGGCTGTCAGCACAGCCAACGGGGTGGGTGTTTTCATTTCACCCGTTCTGTTTCAGATGAAGTCGCACTAAAGCTACGTTGTGTTTCCAAATTAGACATTTTTGGAAAAATCTGGTGCGTTATCTTTTCTCGTTATAACCAGTGATGCAAAGTAACAAAGGACATTTTCTCTAATACTGTACATAAGCACAATTTTGAGGTGATTTACTTCAGTATTTTTATTTTATGTTACTTTATACTTTATATTATAAGGTCGTTTCACTCTGCTGCATTTATTTGGCAGTTGGTAACAGTCACTTGTCAGATTTTACGTACAAAACACATGATCAGTATGTTAAATGTGATATATTGTTATAGATTAAACTACCCAAAGTATGAAATAGTTTAAATTATCATCATTATTATCACCCTTTTATTCAGGGACAGCATTAAAAATCTCTGCACACGTTTATTTGTCAGTAACAGTAATCCAATGATTCTACTTTTGCTTCTATACATGCATTTTGTAGATAATACTTTTAAATGCAGGACTAATTTCTACATTGTGGTATTTGTACCTTGACTTAAGTAGGAAAGAAGAAGGATTTTAATACTTCTTCCACCACTGCTCAAGAGCCAAAGAGAGGCAGCACTTGTGATTCTAGCCTCCTCATGATTACATGTCGACATTTTCTTTGTGTTTGACAGCGTGTCTCACAGTGCTGCGCTAATAAGTATGTACAGTGTCTCAACTCAGCAACTAAACAATTAGATTAGCAAAGTCAAGAGAACATCAAATTTGGGAGTTTAGTTGAATGAACCACAAACACTGACATCAGAAAAAACATGCAACTTAAAATCGAGCGTTAAAGTTGACTTTTGTCTTGTTTTTAAGTTCTTTAAAGAGGACTTTCTGTAACACGCTGCCTCGTCACACCACGTCTCTCTCTTTCAAGTACACATGAAAGATATTATGGTGGGTTTAATGATGCTGAATGAAAGGCTGACTGACAGATTGATTGACTAGGCGACTGAAAGGGACCGAAGTGGCTGAGTGCAGAACTCCCTGACTCCACACAGTTACTGCTCACGTAGACGGACACATGCACGCAGCAGCACAATTGCATTTGGCCTCTGCTAGATGTGTCAGTACTCTGGCTGTGTGCACCAACAGCACTGTCTGCACTCTTAATAGGCTACAGCAGGGTCAAGCGTAGAATGCAGAGCTCTATGCGGTGACATGCTCTCTCCCTCCATTACTGTTGCCCCGTTCTTCTGACTTTTCCAATGGAGGTTTACGCCAAATGCCAGACAAGCCTTTGATCAGCGGCATTTAAGAGAGGCAGTCGTCCCAGCGGCGGTTAAGTGTGGGAGGCAGGCAACAACAGCGGCTTTGCCGATCGCACAGGTCGAAGCCTCTGTCATCAAGTGGCACTCCGTGGGGCCCTCCCTCCACGGAGCCGCGGCAGACAGCTCAATGGCGACTTCAAGAGCCCTACTGATTGTGGTCCTGAATGAGAATCACCATAAACAGCCTCCTTGAGAAACACTGGCACGTCTTTAAGGAGGCAATGGAAACAACACGTGCGGCAGGGCTGAATCCAATTAGCGAGTGTGCTCTTGAAAGTAAAGCATTGGCGGTCTGAAACTTTCCAGGGTGAATCAGTGAGTGGTATGAATTGGCTGATAGTGCTCTTCCTTGAGCAAACAAAATGAAAGAGTCCCTTGTTGACACAGGAAAAAGCTCCTTCTCTGTGATGGATGCGTTTCTGACATTATTTTTTATTTCCCTTTTTTTTTTTCGCTTTGCAATAAGCAAATGCACTCTCTTTCATTTAGCCATCACTGACGATGGTTAGCACTTAGCAATTAATGTGTAATGATGTTGGAGTGATTTGTTTGGGCCTGTTAAACAAAATTAGCACTTAGAAAAGGTGAGTGCCATCCATACCTAGAATTTGTTTAGCCCCCATTCAAATAAAAATCTAATATAATTTCTTGTAATGTTGCCTTTAACAAAAGGACCATCTGACAGCTTAAAAGCTGCAGTAATGTGAATACACACCCAGGACCACATGAGCACTTGCCTGTTTTTTTTTTTTTCCTCCTGCTCTCTTCTCTTTATTATGCCTGTCGTGGCCTCTAAATGCTGCCTCTCCCTCATGCGCTCACTGCTCATTGGACAGCTTGGCCAGGTCAAACACAGGGACACAGCACTCCGGTCTTTTGTGTTGTATTACTCATTGCCTCCCTGTTCCTGCCTGTGTTCTTTTTTTCCTGTTCACCAGACCATTGTTGACAACAAACTTCTCTGCCAACAGCGGGAGCAGTGTTTTGGTTTTGTTTTTTTTCTGTGTTGTTGAAGGCTGTTGTCAGAGCTGAAACTCCATTACATATTCAGAAAGGCTCCCTGACGTGTCATTTTGGAGCCCTGCACGCTGCGCTGGTGTCGCTTGTCACAGGGCTCTGGTTTCTCCACAGTGGCTGACCACCTTGAGCCGCAGGCTGCCGACAGATCGCTGTTGGCTGACAAATCAGCAGCTCAGCACCGCTAATCTGTGCTGTAGGCCCTCTCGCCTAACTGCGTTTTGTGTCACAGTCATTGAGCTCAACAGATGATAGGGGACAGCGTGGAACTGGCCAAGCTTTTTTTGTTGTAACTATGCGTTTTTAGATATAGGTGTTGTTGCCGCCGTAAATGTGTGTCTTTTTTGTGTGTGTGTGCCATGATAATCCATGATTCTCTTCTTTTTCTTCTTCTCTCTTCCCCTTTCCTCCTTTCATGTAAAGGAGACCAAAATCGACTGCGTTCGTGTAGCCACCAAAGGTAGGAACAGATCACACTGAATGAGGATGTGCAAATGATTTCTGAGAACTAACAAAATTAGTGTTTTTTTTTTTTTTTTTTAAATGAAATCGATATCTTGACCCTCTGACTCTACATTAAGGTTGTTATCTTTAATGTCTTAGCCTTCTTAAGTATCTTTAAAAGATAAAAATGTGCGATACGGACCTCACACGGTCAATACATTGAGCGAGAACATGTGTTTTCCTGTGACTGGGAGGCAGACTGTGTGCCCATTGAGGTCTGTAGGTACTTAGCTATGCTGCCTGTACGTCCTGCTCCACACATTAAAGGTGATGAAGTCTAAGCACCATTGATCCGGGAGCAGAATTGATAAGGCCGGAGGGAGCCCCAGTCACACTCCGTTCTGGGCTGCAGGAGGTCCTGTCACATGCCCCGACAATCTTGTGCATTGTGGATTTTGCATGCAGCTCCACTATGGATTTTTTGTGGGGTTCCAGGTATCTCCATCTGAAGGCTGGAGTAAAATAGCATGTACTACATGTAGAAGGATCATATGAGAAATTTATCACCAATACATTTAATTGCTCCTCTTTACGGTACGAGCCCGTTTGACATGATTTCTGTTGCTAACTCGGCAAAACAAACTATGAAATGCTCTCTAATACTGTAACGGATGTCTTTCTGTGCCTCAGTGTTGCATGATGATGGAAACTGTTGGTGTGGCTGTTTTCTGCTTCAGTGTGGCCTCTCTCTCTCTCTCTCTGTCTCTCGCCGTCTCTCTCGACTGCACGCAATCCTGGATCCACTGACTCTACTCAGCCGCCATACTCGTGACTCAACTCACAACCCCCTACATCCGCATCGCCCCAGCGGCCGGTGACAACCAGCTAACAGGTCAGACCCGTAGCTTCCTGCACGTTCTTCGACCATCTCGCTCCGCGTTGAACGCGGCAGCCATACTGACGATTCCCTCAACGGTAAAACAAACAAGTGGGAAACTGCATGTGTGTGGTTTTTGTTTATTATCCTGCTGTTTGCATACAATCAGTGTGATTAAATCAAAGACTCGCAGACATTGTCTTCTCCTTTCATCTTCCCAACATTACTGGACATGAAAGACCTGTTTGAGGTGCGATTGTCATTTGATGTGTGAGATTTTTTGGCACGAGTTAATCCCCTTTCATGAATATTTCTCATTATTTCTGGGAGATTAAGTGGTGGTTGGTGCAGTTGTGACAACTGTAAACACACAAAAGGATGCTGAAGTGCTCGAAGTGAAGATCCGGGGTGTAGCATTTAACCATTCAAATTCCGCTCGGTTCCTACTTGTGTGTGAATCTCTAATTCTCTCGGGCTAGAGAGGAAGAATATTAAGTCGTGCCAGCGACAATCAGCTCAAATAGCGAATTGTCACATTCCTGTAAGATTAGCCTGCGACAGTATATTTGGACAAAATCACCCATCGGTCCAAACGTGATTGTGAATATGTCACAAGTCTTGAAATCCTCCACAGCTCTGCCTTAAAAACTTATATCTAAATAAAGGCGCTGCTGTTGAAGGAACAATATGTCACAACCAGGCGGGATAGATATTTACCTTTTTGATAAGGAGAGAAAATGCCAGCGCCGAAGAGAGAAGGAACCCCGCTCTAACAGATTTGTCTGACATAACAATTTATCATTCTAAATTCACCTCTGGTGACAAGGAATAATGGTGTTGTTCAGGTGGACAGTTGTCATTCCGGCAGCGTTGCTTTCCTCCGAGTGCTTCTTATCACTTCCCAGGGAGCAGATGCTGTTAAAACAAGGCGCCCCCCCCCCCTCGCCTCCCTCTCACTTTGTGTCTCTCGTTGTTAGCTATCTCCTCCAGAGCTGATATTTAATGTTTTGGTTATTTCAGGCTTTTTTATCTTCTTGGGTATTATCTTTCCCGCCCTGCATCCTACATTTTTCTACAGCCCAGCACCCATTTGCCCCAAACGTGATTAACCAAGGGTAAAGATGGTGCGCACTTATCTCTCCCAGTGCAGCTTGAACCAGAGAGCGCCCATGTCCACTGAGGACGGAGCTAAAGGTGGAGTCTTCAGGACAATAGGGAGACTTTCAAAACAAACATTACTCTGAGCCAGTTAATGTGTGCTGATATTTATGCTCCACAGAATGCCACAGAATATCAGCGTATTGATTGATCAGCCTCAGTCCTCCACACAGTCAAATCAATGAGAGGAAATACTGAAAGTATGGATGTGCACTCTGCTGTTTGCTTCATGTGCAACAATAGCAAATCAGCATTAGATTTGATCCACAGTCTGCCTGATTAATTGCACTTTCACTGTTTGATCTTTATGAATTGTGATGTTTTTCAGGAGCAGCCACTCACAAACCTGACGCCGTGGAGCCGGAGAAACAGACGGACCACACGGTGAAGATCGCCGGGGTCATCGCTGGCATCCTCCTCTTCGTCATCATTTTCCTAGGAGTGGTACTCCTCATGAAGAAAAGGTAAGCTATTTTTTTTCTTACTTTCTGAAATACTCCTTTCAGATTTGTGGAAGAGGTTGAACTTACTTGCCGAGTGCTCACAAATAAGTAGTTTCTCTGTTATCATTTATATATTTCTCCCTCAAACGGTAGCATTGTCAGCGTCATAGTAAATAATTAATTTGATTATGTTGATACGCCCCATTAAGGCTGTTTACAGCCATGAGATACAGTGTGCCATGAAAAATTAATCCATTTCCACGGCACCCTCAAACAAATGCGCAGCGCCTCAATGACATTGGAATGGGAATAGAAAAATGTTTTTGAGGCTTGTGGTATGGAGAGAGGCGGGGAGGAGATAAGAAAGAAAATATGATGAAAGGCTCAGAAGGAAAGAGGATGGTCACGTAGCTGAAGGCGAAGTTTACATTAGCCCCGGACCCCATGCTGGAGAGAGGTCCTCTGTACATATCCCAGCAATCAGGGAGCTAAAGCTCAGCAAACATCAGCCCTCTTTTGTCCACAGCGAAGCTTGAAATAACACAATGTCAGTTTCTGCAGAGATTTCTTTAGTGGACACAAGTTGGTTTCCTTTAATATCTCAATTGTGAAGCATGAGGACAAAAAAAAATACGTTTTCCAGTAAAACTTAGTATGAATTAGTTGTACTGTACTGTACTTTGTTCTTATACGTTAGATTAGCTTGTCTTGAATCAAACAGTCAAGGTCAGTACATGAGTTGCAGTAGATGAGGCTGAGTTGGAAGGTATAGTTGTTTACTAATATAAACACAATGTTTCCATTTTATTTTTGAAAGTAATAAAAGATTCCTCACTTCCTAGCGCAGGCCCTGTCTGTGTAGCACAGCGATCAGTGGGTGGGTGTCAAAATCAGCACACAGTAATGGAATTGTTTTCAATTAGCCTTAATCAAACCAGAGATGGAGATGACTTCGTTGCTTGAATTTCGTGTAATTTGCTGTTACCAACAGGGAATCAGAGTTGTGTTTAGACATTCAAACCACTCATTAAGTTTCAACCTTGGAGGTCAGATATGGTAATTTTTATAGGTGTAATAAATGATGTGTTCATAAAAGGGGGGTTTTAGTGACAGGTTGGGCGCCTCTGATTTGCCACCACATGCTGTAGAGCAGCTCAGGATCAATGTAATTGGATTTTATACTGTACTGTACTGAGGCCCCCCCTCCCTTTGCAAAGCATGACATGACTCCAAGCGATCACCTTTGCCCTCATGATCACTAGTTTACCTCCACGTATGCCACCATATCTGATTTTGTTCATTTCTACTCTTTTTTCAAACATTAATATATTTTTACTTTTTCTTTCCTTTTCATTCCATCCCCTCCCCTCCTCCACTGCTTAAATCCTACCACCACCCCAATCGGCAGAAGAACCTATCACTCCTACACTTACTACCTGTAAGTAACCACTTTGTGTAATGTTAGTGCCATGCTTCTCACCCACACGCTGTTTTCCCATGCATGCAAAGAGCCATGTCATCCTCCTCCTGCCCAGAGCTATTACAGAGGCCCAACTGTAATCTCTGCTGGAGGAACGGAGGACGCCACTCCAATGCATCTCCACACGATGAGCACATCATACTGTATGTCACATTGGCACGACTTCTGACGAAAGCACGCAGGCGCAGCTACACCCCCACGAAATAAACCTGCCACTGAAATGTTGCTGCAGACATGATTTCTGCTTGACTTTTAAGGAGTTTGTTTATCATATGATGAACTAAACTGCCTTAATGATTGTACGGCTGCCAAACTCATCTTGTGAAAGGAAAAAAAAAAATCAATGCAGGAGCTACTGCATTTTTACTGAGTGTGAATTTTTCATTTGCCTCCAATGATTTCATCTCTGTTGACTTTGAAGTGCCTATCACAGTGCATCTATGCTTCAGTTGTGCCTAGAACCTCAATGAGCGAGTCCAAATACTTCACATTTTGTACACTTATGTGTACACCCTGCAAATGCCAAAAAATGTAGTCAATAACTTGATGTAGGATCGACAATGTTTAAAGCTGTTCCACTGAAAACTTGAAGCATGAGTTAACATGTTGACGTTACCAATTTGGCTCCATATGCATGAAATAATTTCACACCTTTTCTATCCCTACTCCATCCTCCACTCTGTCATCAAACCGTCTCAGCTCTCATGCTTTTTACTTCCCTTTTTTTTTCCAAGCATGTGTTTTGGGTCTTTGCACGTCCATCCCATTGATTCTATGGTGATGGTGGAGTTGTGTCTTTAGCTGACAGGATGTTTGCATCGCTGCCGAAACAAGCTGATGTGATCACAGAATAACCTCCTTTCTATTTAGACGTCTTCAGTGTTATAAAACAATAGCCGCAGCGCCGCTTTGTTCACTCTTTAATATAACGATGATTCCAAATCGCACCTCTGAATGGTAAAGAAGCTTATTCTGCAGCTCTGCCTTCCCTGCTGTAGCTCATAGGCTCCCTCTGTACAGTCTTTGTGATGGATGCCGACTAATCTGTCTTGAGATGACTGTGATCAGAGGACAGAATGGAGGCTGCCTCACATCAAAGAACATCTCAGAATACACCTGGAGATAATACTGCTCTGCGTGTCACTCATATTAGATCACAGCTGTCTTGAATGGAAAGCCCCAGCGACTTGGAGGAGTGGTGTCACCAAAGCTGAGCGCGCACATTGACCGAGCTAAGCAGGAGGGGATGAGGTTGTCAGTGAAACAATCAAAATATCAGTACTGCAAATAACAGTAGTGCAAATAGCGTTTTCTTGGCTTATTGCCAGTGTGAATAAAAAGGAGACGATGGCGCCTGCAATTACAAATCAATGTATTATTTTCTGCAAGAAGTTACAGATTTAACGGTTAATTATCAAACATGTGCCTTTCCATTTGAGATACATTGCGGCTCAAAGAAGGGTTTGCTCAGAGGCACGTTTGCTTTGATTGACAAGTTTTAGCCAAACTGGATAGTCTGGCTCCAAAAACACTTGTCTGAGCAGGTAAGCCAAATCGCAGGCTTTACCAAGCCCCCTTAAAATTCATGTATTCGTGACATCAACAGCACCACATCCACATTTCTCTACAGCGCGATGTGTCAAAATGAATTGGAGGTTTAGTGTTGAGATTTACAAAGAAGGGAAAGAGTGGGCTGCGAATGTTGTGACTCCTCTCTACAGCTGACAAGATAACAGCATAATATACAGCTAGAGAAAACGAAGGATTAATGATCCTCAATGGGAAATGTGCCATGAAAGTAGCAAATACTAATAGATAATTAAACACGCTTAAGTCTTCATTTAAATCGCAGGGATCTCTGTAACGAATGATATTGTCGTCTGCGCAACATGATGGAGAATCTAAACTGCAAGCAGCCCCTGAACATTTTTACATGCAAGATGCCTGTTCAAACAATTTATTTATGAATGTCTAGGAGGTGTAAACCGTTATTTCAAAAGGTAAACAACAGGTTCAGAGATGATTTCATTGATTCTTTTGCACATAATTCCTCTATTGTTGCTGTTCATTGTACATGTACGGATCTATGGCACCCTGCAGCTAATTGTTTTCTCTCACCGGTAGTGTGAAGAAAACTTTGCGTTTTTTTCACCTCTGTCACTTTTTGTCGAAGTAAATTAATAACGATAATACCAAGATGTTCAACAATGTGCCTGCATCACCGAGTAAAGCCTGAAGAATCCCCTTTGAGGCTGTTAACAGGTGATACAGCTGTGCATCATGAGTGATTGATCCGTGTTTAGTCCTCTTGCGCCTGCTTTTACTCCTCTCAGGATGTCTAACTCAGCTTATCAGCAAATACAACTAATACACTGCGTACACCCACAGTTTATATTGTCAAGTTAATTATAGACGTTCTGAAGTAGGTCTCCTCCATCTCTGCAGTGTTCATCTGCAGTTCTGATGGCAGCCTTGTTGCTAGCCATGAGATTACAACACCTCTATGATTGATGAACCCCATTAATGCTCTCATGCATTCATCAAAGTCTTTTAAAGGCATGAGAACATCCTGCAGTCGCCAAAATATGCACTTTAGGTACATCGCCAGAGGTGACTGTGGGAGCTAGCACGCAACACAACATCAGTCAGAGCGCTCATTAGGCATGCAGTTACATGTGTGATCAAATATATGACTGTCCTTTTAATCAGGTGGTCGCACCGGCCGCTGTGCCTGCTGCTGCTGGGGACAAGAGGAAGATCAATTGGCACGGGGCAAGGGTTGCGATTGGGTCTTTATTCCTGCGAGGGTTTGATTCATCCATCAAGCGGCAGGCATTTTGAATACAAGCAGACTCACTCTTTCACTTTCTGACTGATTTGCCGGGCTCGTCTCGCTCTCCTCAAACCTCGAGTACATGATTCGACTGTGTCTCTTCCGTATACACTCACCGGCCACTTCATTAGGTACACTTAGGCAATCTAATGTGATCCGATACAACAGGTCTCCACTCTTACAAAGCTTATATGTGTTCAATTTTTGTTGACGCTGTCAGAGAGGTAATAATTCTACTGTATGTTTATTGCTGAGGTTGTAGTCGGGGGTGGTGTTATACTGGAGTGCATTATATTGAGAGGTGTTTCTAATCTGCCCCACTCATGCATGTAAATGAGGTGGATTAAATATTAGGAAGTATAGTGCAGTTCAGTTCAAAACCACTGCCAAGCATAACCTCAGTAATAAACATGTAGTTAAATTAATACCTAGAAAAGCTGAATGTGAATGATGAACATGAACAGGGTTTAAGGCAGAGCTGATTGCGCAGGATCACATGAAGCCGTACATGTGTACCTATTAAAGAGGCCACCTCAGTGAAAAACCTCTGAATATAGGAAACCATTTTCATGCTACAGCTAGAGAAAGTTTCATATGTGGCTAAAAAAAAAAACCAAATTTGAAATGGTTAGATTACACTGCAAGACCTAAAACATGGCGGTTTTACCTTTGCTGCTGTACTAATAGACACTTGTCACATAGCAGATCATTTAGCCGCTAAAGAGCCAGATATTTTTCCTTAGGAGCTTGTGGAAGCCAAAAAAGAACTAAAAGGAGAGTGAAGTGAAGTTGCCAGTTTTACTTTAGTTTTTTTACACGTTTGCTATGAAGATTTTGCAAGCTAACATCAATGTTCTGTTTGCTATGTTTTCTACTGGTCCCAAGCAACCAAAAAAATTAAAGCATCCTTGATTAATGATGCTAATGTATGTGAAAATTACTCATTAGATTGAATGTGCCCAGAGATTTTAATGTCTCACAATGGCCTGAATGCTGTTCCACAGTTCTTTCTACCGTGATGTGGATGACACAGGCGGGGGGTTTGATGATATTGAAATGAAAATTTGAAGACATTCCTGCACAGATCTTCATCTATGTATAAATCTAGTCTATCAAGGTGCTATATTTGATGTTGCCTGGTGTTTTCTTGTATCAGCTCATAAAAAGCAGTTTCATTCAGGAGTGACATGTTCCATTTCCATCTGGCAGGTGGTCACTTACATCATAAATCCCTTATGGTATGATGAGTGCATGCATTGTGTTGAGTGGCCCCAATGGTAAACAAACCTTTATCAACCTGCCTGTGCTGTAATTTACTCAACTCTTGTTATATGAAGAGGAGAGACGGAGAAAAGTCTAAACAGAATCAGCCCCGTTAGCATTTGAAATTGATATAAATAAATGGCTCCTTTTTACCGAGAAGACACACGCAGACATATAAATCATCATCCCCATTCTTTATAACTCTGACTTTTCATAATCATCCCGACTGCACTCAGTGTCAGAGTGGGAGGCCAACTAAACGTACCATGTATAACACAATGTGCTCAGGGGCAAACACCTTCATTAAACCTTACAAGCCGAACATGCAGCAAGAATCACATTAATTGGTACAAGCCTTGCAGATTTTTGCACCCACGAGCTCTGCATGTTGATGAGGACGGGGAGAGAGGAAGAGCAGCTCGAGCGGGGACAAGGGATGTCATGCATGGAATGACAAAGTTTAAATGCATATACTTTAAAATGATTTGTCATTTAAAAAACAGACGTCTTTCACAGTTTGGCAGTGCACGCAGAAGCTCTCATCAACTACTTACTTAACTTCATATAACATGCATTTGCATAATATAGAGAGTGGCGTTGCAACAGTGGAGATTTGATACAAATGCCACTTTGAGCGTTGTGTGAGCATAGAGATTTGTTTTTGTGACAAACGCAGTTGAAAAGTACTGTTAAGTATGTGCTTTTTAAAATACAGTATATTTTATTACTTGATTTAAATCATAATTAATCATTTTAGTGATTAGAGTATAGAATGAATAGACTTTTATTAACCTATTTGCAATGTAGAAGGAGGTGACAAGAGACCAAAATCAGATCCATGTAAGTTCTTCTGAACAACATTTTAAATAACACTAAATGTCATTTAAAATATTGCAGGTTGAGGCTGTTTCCTCTACATTTTTGGCAACGTAATCGCTATCACAGTAAAATCTCAGATAATTTAAACCCCCTCACATGTCATACTTCACCATTTGAATTGTGCACATGTACTATATGCAGTAAATTGAATGATCCATTTTTCTAACTGGGACTGCACAAGGCTCCTCAAGCTGCTGCTGTTCCGGATAGACGAGGAGCCAAGAAGAAAAAAAGTGGAGTTATGAAGGACTCTTCATTTTATTGTTTGCTAAAAAAAGGTGTTTTACAGAATCAATGAAGCAATCAAGTTAGCAGATAAACTGTATTGTGCGTCACTGAATGGAGGCTGCTTTCAGAAATAGTTTTTCAGCTGTTTCTCCCACTACAGTAAATAAATAGACAGAGAAAAAGGTCGATGGATGTATGACGGATGGACAGACAACCTGTGTTAAAGATGGGGAGATGTTTCAAATGAGACACAGTGCAAACAACTACTGAAATGCCCCCACTGGGTTAGTCAAAGACGCTTCTGTTGCCCCTCCCAGCTGCGTGTCAGTCATCTAACACGCGCACACACCCATGCGCTGCGGATGTGTGTGGATCGTCTAATGAAGCCTTCTTTGTCCCGGTGTCACAAGGTTTAGTCTGCTCCAGTGCTGAAATGAGGCCCACCATGCTGAGCTCGAGGTTTTGAAGCTCTTGTTTTAGAAGCTGCTGCAGCATCACCTCCCACAGAACAGACATTCTGGCAAACACGCGCAGACATACCATCCTTGCAGCTTCCTCTTTGTTGTAGCTGAACTCATGGAGTTAGGAGCTCTGCTCGCTGACATCCTAGATATGCCAGGCCTGTCATGTACTGAACTGCAGACAATCTCTCTAATGAGAGTTGCCTAATATAGTTACCTCCAGTGTTTGCTCAGTCTTTACTTCTACAAACACATCTGCCATGTGCCTGCATCATCCCCTTCATATGCACATTCAGTGCTGTTCAAAGAAATGTACGATTTTGTTTTTTGTTGGGAATGCCTGCAGGCAGTCGGTTATATACATTTCTTGTTGGGACCTTTCCACAAGCGGCTTTACGCTAACTACGAGAGGATGTGATAAATGATCGCATTCATCAACATGCACCAACTCTCTACTGTACACTTCCTCCTACTATCTCTGTCGGCACATCAGACCCTGTGATATAGTCATCTATCATTAAATTTTCCCTTCTTACAAATGAGGAGAGAATAGCGTGCCAATTAATCTTCATCTAACACCCACGGTGCCTTGCAAACATCCCAGTATTGCTGATGCTTTCCTCGTTTTGGCGCTGATGTCCGTGCAGCCTCGTTTATCTGCGCTGCTCGTGCTTCAGCCGCCACGCAGGCCAGGAAAACGGAAATCCAAGTCTTAGCAGACGCAGAAATAAGACCAGTGATACAGTATTAAAACCTGGATTATGTGTAGTGGTTCTTAATAGTCTTCTTGATGAGTGCACACAGTGCCGAATCAGTCTTAATATCGCCTGGGGCCCATGCAGCTCCCCCTCCCCTCCTCACTCCTCCCCATTACAATATGAAGCTATAACAGAAAAAAAGAGACGAGATTGCCATTTTGTTCCCAGCTCTAATTGCAGATTAAAGACAAAAAAGTGGGTCCGGCAGATGAAAATGTCACTACTTTGTCACTTTGCTTTCTGAAGAACGGATCCACTATTAGCCTCACGTCGCGGCCTTCGGAGCAAATGACTGTTTGAAGGCAGCGGGGGCCTGTTGCCATATGGCACGAGACAGCGACAAAATTGAATAAACAGAGGAGATTTGCAAAAACAACGCAGCAGGAGTGCGTCATTAGACAGCAGTTGTCCGTGAGAGAGACTGCAATTCAAATAGGCAGAGGGGTCACACAGAGAGTAACAAAGTGAGAGGATCAGTGTGAGTGCTGCCATAGTTAATTCTTACACCGCTCGCTCCCCTCCAGCAACAGAGCAGCAGCAGCCATCTGATATGGCTATAGCTACAGTATGTTTGCCATTTTTTCTGAAGTGATATTTCTCAGGAAATATAGGAGAGTCAACTCCTCAGTGTGACAGCGGGATGCATTATTTATCGCCATTGGGAAGCTGTTCGATGCAAGTGGCTCCTATCACTGGGTGGTCAGGGTCAGGTTCAGAACGGCACCCCTTCAGGGATTCAGAGCCTTCCGTAGGACACTTAGCAGGGTCAGAGGCTGGCATGTTGAATGGAAGCTGGTTTGAGCTCAGACTTTCCAAATCTTTGACAGCTGCAGCCATTGATTTCCTCTGTGATTGTCACAGTCTTTTAAGTTGATGTAATCAGGTGGAAACAATTCAAACAAATTCTGTCACAGAAATGTTGCACATGGAGCAGATTTCAAAGGAAACGTTGTTGCACAACATTATCACACGCGTCACAGTATCCTATTACATGTCAAAAGACAAACGCTAATTATACAAATAAAAATAAAAACACACAAAATACACAGAAGTAAAATTTAAGGCTTCCTTCTGTGCTCCAATGGGCGTGTTGATGGTAAAATGAGGTGTGGTCGAGTGCATTGTTGGTGCATTGCTACCTTGATGCAGCAGAAAGCGATTGAGCGCCATTGACCAACAAACACCTGGAATTAAAGTCAATAGCTTATTTATCTATCCTGCTATTTAAAGGGCATATTATTTAAATAGTAAGATCCTCCCATGCCTGCTTCACCTCAGGGGGCTTTGGTGGATTCCTGCTGCTCCTGCACGAGCAGATCTGTTACCTCAGCAGAAAACTGTTCGCTCCTCCAACTTGCCGAATCTGTCATTTAAATAGCGATAATGTGCCAGATGCAGGCACACCTGGAGATGACGCTCTGATTGGTTGAATTCCTATAACACCCAAATCCTATGAATAATTAAGAGATTAAATACAACCCTTGCACCTTGTTGTGTGCCCAGATTATGCGCTATTTAACAAACAAAAGTAGAGTCAAACACGCCCTGAATGCACATGCTGCATGCACTTAACACCATGTGTTATAGATCATTTAAATAGGGCAGTAAGTATTTACACTCCCTCACACCAACAGGCCTGCAATAAAACCTAAATCTAGGTTAAAATGTTCAGATTGTGTTGAAACTGTTTTAGAAAGATGTTAATTGTTGCTGTTGGTGGTCCAGACTGCAGTTTGTGGTGCTGCTGTGTACATTTAGTACACGCCGTTTCTGTCAATGAGAGAAGACTAAATGTACGTGAATTTTTTCATACACTATCAGCCTAATGTCTGTAGGAAGGCTGATTCAGAGCCTGCGGCTACAACAACAGAATCTCGTGACCCTTTGATTTGAGTTTTGACAGGGGGTCAAACAAGCAAGCAGTGACCACAAAACCTTAAAGTGTGGCCTGATGTATGAGGGGTTCATGAATATATCCGCTGGCCTGTCTGTGGGACAGACGTATAGATAAAAAATAATATGTGTGTGCATACATGTGCCTGTGTGTGTGTGTGTTTACTCCGTACGCAGTGCCTTAATGTGTTTGATCAGGAGCATATTGCTCGTAGGCTCCAGCACATCAACTCAAAGTAGGTCAATAAAAGCAGGTTGACTGTTTCAGTTCACTGTTCACAACTCTAATTCTTCCGCCCCCAAATACTATAGCTAATTTTAAATCATCAGGGCCACTGATGTATTTGGGTTAGGGTGTCACACCTTTCCGCGGTCTCAAGGATTTATATTTCCCTGCTTGAGGAAGCATCTGGAGCCTAATAAAAGCTAATGTGACCACCAGCCCGGGGCACATTAGCTCAGCCATCTCATTACATCTATGAGTCATCGCCACCAGCATCATATCAGATCAATTCGAGCACAGTCACTGTTGCTTCTGCCTGATTGTTTGTTTTTATTTCCTCCCCCTGTAAAGGAAATTGGCCAAGAAGCGCAAGGAGACGCTGAACAGCACCCGCCAGGAGATGACCGTGATGGTCAACTCCATGGACAAGAGCTACACCGAGCAGGGCACCAACTGCGACGAGGCGCTGTCCTTCATGGACACGCACAACCACACGCTGAACACCCGCAGCGAGTGCGCGCTCACGCTCAACGGGCGCAGCGAGTGTGCGCTCACTCTCAACGGGCGCAGCGAGTGTGCGCTCACTCTCAACGGCCGCAGCGAGTGTGCGCTCACACTCAACGGCCGAGGTAAGGCGGCCCTGCATCAGCCTACCTGCCTGTTATGGTCTCACACACACTCACACACACACACACACACACACACACAGAGCATGGTGGAAGCAATTTGTTTGGTTTGGTCAGGTGAGAAAGAAATCAGGCTCGGCTGCACAGGAAATATTCACACTGGGACAAACTCAAAAGTCTCGTCCTCTTCCAGGTGGTCTGCAGAGTTAGGAACATATTCAGGGAAAAAAGCCCAAACCTCCTTAAATCCTCGCTCGCAGTGTGGAAGTACACTGTGTGCCACTGCTTTTTAGTTAGGCGTGGCATCATATCTGTTACAACCCCCCCTCCAAAGCAACACAACAAACTAAGTGTGAGACCTCATGACTTTTTCTTATTACCACGATAAAGGTGTTTTCCTTTTTTTTATCATTTACCACATCCGGTCGCATGAATTAGTGTTGAAAATAGATTTTTAATGAAGAACTGTCTTAACATCCCTCTGTTTTCAGCGTTTCACTTGTTCTAACCAAGATTTAATTTCGTCCGTGCAAATGATTCGACCGTGGTGTTGCTGCATTGGAAAAGCTGCCCGTTGTTAACCAGCTGTAGTGCTGGTCAGTAGGGAACCGGCTTCTTCAAAACAGTTCAGCAGAATTTACTTTCATTTGACGGGAAAAGCCTTTGATATGATTTTGATGAAGATTGTTTCATTTTTTTCTTCAGCGGGAGATTCATCCTTTTCACAAGCCCTCAAGGGTTTGTGCTGCCCTTTTTACTCATTCCCTTTTTTTTAAGTTTTGTTAAATTCGCTCAAACTTAAATCAGCAGTATTAGGAAGTTACTGTTTGGATTCAGTTGTTGTGTTAACAGCCTGAAGGGAGTCTCATATTTTGAGAAGTTTGTGACAGAGGAAACGCACAACACCAGCTACTATAGATGTGCCCTGGGGAGATAACCTATTCATTTTCTCTGTCCCAGGTTAGACTTAATGCTTTGTTGATGGACAGCGCAGCTAAGTCTGCACCCAGGGCTTGACCTGCTATAATCCCAGTCAAAACCATCAGATTAAAACTCGGCAGCAGCTTCTGTCTCCACACCTCAGCAGGGGATGAGCCCCAAAGATGCTCTGACCTTGATTAACTGTCTGTTAGTGTGGACGTTCAAATCTGACCCCTCAGTCTGCCAGCGCGGATGATTTAAATGCATTACTTTTTACTCTACCTATCAGTGTAATGCCCTGTGTACCTAATGTTCCTAAGCCCTCTCACGCTCGCCATGACCTTATATGACTGTCAGTAAACATCATGGCTGACAGATTAGTTAGCTCTGCTCAAGTTGCATGAGCAGTCCATGTTATTTTAAGGTAGAAGATGAAAAACCAAGAAACTGACATTTACTCTTCCCATATTAGTGTTGCTCGACTCTGGTACATCACTAATAGCAATGTTGCAGTATTTGTATGTTACTTTATACTTTCTCTCCACTACATTTCAGAGGGAAACTCTGCTTTTTTTTCTCGCTCCACTGCATTTATTTCAGATGAAGTTACAAGTTACGTTGCAGATTAAGATTCTACATACTAATCATAATTTTGCCCTGTAAAATATGTCGTATCCCTATCAGTGACTCTGCAGTATGCACAGTAGTAGTTAATAGTAGTTAAAATCAAACAATTACTAATGATAACTCATTAATATACAGTTCAGCATCCTTTTGTACAAACTTTTAAAGTAGAACTGAAAAGATTTGATTAGTTGTTTGACAGAAAGGTAATCAGTGACTATTTTGCTAATTGATAAATTGTTTTAATTCATGTTTTTATGCAAAAAAGGCTAAAAATCACTGCTTCCAGATCTGAATATTTGCTGTGACAAAACATAGAATACTTTTGGGTTCTGCTGGGCAACAAAACAAGATGTTTGAATATGTCAAGCTTGGACACCTGTGATACCAGCGATCAGACTAATCAATAAGGAGTAATCGTTAGATGCAGCCTCTGCCTCCCTATCCTGGGATTTATAATGTCACAGATAAACATTTCAAGGGTTAATCACCAAAGGAAAACAAGAAGTAAACACACTGACTTCAGAGAACGGTGGACATGAAAGGTGTTGATCTTCACACAGTATCTCATTTGTTTCTGTTGACCTCAAATCTTGAAATTTGAAGGAAATTTCCAAAATTGTGGATTACTGATATTTCTTGTGATTTACAGGCAGACTTAGACTTTGAGTGAGAAAAGAAGAATACACTGTACTGTAGTTTTTTTTATTGTTCTTTTTAATTGTTCAACATTTTTTACAACTTTTAACTGTTGTGATAATATATAATATAATGTTGTGGGTGATTATGACCAAAGATTTGCAGTTTTATGTTTGCGCTGAAGAAAGGTAGCATGCATGTCGGGGTAAGGACGGTGTAAAAGGTGTAAAACAAAAATTAACGCTTAGAAAGTCGTCAAAAATGAGCCAAACTCAACCTGAACTCCAGAGGGCTCAATAAATTCTACTTCTAATACTGTGCTTTTATGTAAAGGTTCATCCAAATTACAAAGAAACGCATTCTCTCACCTACCTCGAGTGTATTTTCACACTTTTAATTATATAAAAATTCTGAATACTACCTGCACCACTTGCAGTGCTAGACTATTGATTGCCTTGTGTTATTAATGTGTTTTTGTTTGGTTTCTTTTGCATCTCTTAGCTGGATCTTCACCCTCTTCCTTCACGCTGCCTAAAGCCAACACTCTCAGCACCTCCATTCCCACCAACTCCTACTACCCAGGTAAACATACACTGCATTTCCTCACGCTAATCCTGTATGTCAGCAGAAGTGCTGACTACATAAGCAGTGATGATGAGTGAAACCAGAAAGTGAAATTCAGTTTTCAAAAAAACCTGCGAAGAGATGAATGAATAAGACAAGCATTAATTAGTTTTATGCTCTTGGCCAGACCTCTTTTTATGTAAATTACAGACTGATGCTGTAATGTGTGATATGAATCCAGCTAATAAAGTTATTATGTGCTTTAAAAATTTGGTAAAATGATTTCACAAATGAGAAGGTAGATAAATTGACTTTAGATGGGTTTACACGCTGCCTCATCTCTAGTTGTAACAGACAGTGTTTTATATCACGTTGCCAAGATGGAATTTAGCTGTTCAATTACAACTTCAGTTTCCAAATAATATGCATAATTGTGTGTCTTATGTAATCAGATTACAGCTCATTGATTAGATGGAGTAAAGGGCATCTAGATTTCTAATCAACCAAACTTAGTGTGTAATTAGCTTTTCTGGAAGATATGATAAGTTTCTTGTTATGCCGCTTGGCAAGAAACCAAAAAACTGTCCGTTATTTTTTTGTGATTGTTGTTTTTATCGTGGCTTCTTTTATTTACTGCAAACTCTCTTTCCTCCTCCAACTTCTGCACTTGTTATGGGGGTATGAGCAGATCCCTTTGTGCCAACCGCTATCTTAGGTGAGACACATTTTCTTTTCCCATTGCTGTTGATTATTTATTCGTACTTCAGCGCTGAAGAAAATGACAGAGCATTACATTCACGAGATGGCTGTGTGAAGACGTAACTGTGAGGACAAAAAAAGAAAAAAAAGCACCAATTTTTTTCCCCCAGTTTTGGTTTGGTTGGCTCGTTTACTAAAGATGGCTTCCTCACCTTCATACCTGCCTGCTGCTTCTACCCCCCCCCCCCTCCTCCTCCTCCTCCTCCTCCTCCTCTTCCTCCTCCTTCCTCCCCTCTTCCTCTCCCTCCCCGTCAAAGGAGAGGCTCTCCTGGGCTGAGGCTGGCTTCACTCCATCCCATCCGCATTGCGTGTCGTGCGTGTGATGTCACATACATGTTTGACCTCTCATATGCATGGACAGACATGTGGACTGGATGTGGGGGGAGTGTCTAAGGGGGGCAATGGGGGGGGGGGGGGGGGGGGCAGTTGGCCCCGGCGCCAAGGCTACAGCGTGCTGAAGCCATAGCAGCTGCACTGAGACACAAAACAGAAATTAAGCAGCGTGAGAGGGAGACAGAAAAGCGCCCTCTCTTAGCCCCCCCTCACCAAAAAATTCCGAAACGGGATGCGTTCGGTCTGAACATCTGAAGTCTTGCATTCGCTGTGCTGCCCTCCCCTCCCTCCCCTCTCTCCTCACAACGCATTTGACTCCCCTCCCTCCCTCCAAAACAACAACCTTTTCTATTATTCTTTTTAATGTCGCTCCCCCTGCCTTTGGCTAACTGCTAGTGACCTACTTGTTTTTGTTTTGGTTTTGCCAGTGTTTATTCATCCTGTTCAGTGATAAAATAGAATTATAAAGAAGCATTTTGTTCTTCTGTTAATTATTACTGGCCTTTGTTGTATATGCAGAGCAGCGCAAAGTGCAGCAACTTAAACGAACAGGCGCTTTTTATACCAGCGGGCCACATAACGTAGCTACTAAGTGGGGCACTAGAACTGTAATAATTTAAAACTCAAGGCTAAGAATAAAGATGCAATAAGCAGCTCTACGCCAGCTTCACCACAAGCACCGCGGCTGCATTTACAAGTACGCAACTTACAGCTAGGGCCTCCTTTTCTGCACATTAGTGCAACTTAAAGCAACGTCTTTCATCATCGCCGCTGTGACAGCTGCTTATGCTAGTTCCACATCTAATGAAGCGTGAAACAATTAACATGAAATTATGGCAGCCAGAAAAGGTTACATGCTTTCAGTTGTGACACATTCAGTCACAGCATTGTCTCATCAGTTGAGGTTAATGATCAAAACTGATTAGATCATAACGGACTGGTAATGTTTTTGATTTCGTCGCACGCCATTTAAAAAAAAAAAAAAAGAGAGAGAGAAAGAAAGGTATAAATACAGGTGTCACCACGCCAGCACATGCAAATATAATTACGGCAATTAGAGAGAGAAATTCCAAATGTCAGAATACTCAAAAAAATAATTGGCATCATTAAAATCTGTAACAGATCTGAAACAATTACAGCTTGTTCCAAAGACGACCAGTATTTCACCATTATTTTCTCCCTTGAAATCCATGACTTCCTTGTTTTGTTCTTTTACTTTTGTCTTGCACTGTTGAAATTGCCCCATCCATCCACTCAACATCCCCCCTTGACTAGGCTTTCTACCCAGGCAGTTTGGACTGAGAAGGCATGTGATCTTGCCCTATAGCGTAGCTCTAAAACAACTTCTGTAACAGGTTCTCATGCTGTATTGTTGCTTATCCCCTCTCTCCTCTCTCTTCTCCTCTCTTTCTCTTGACATACGTAACCTCTTATGTATCTGCTATCTAAAAAGTGCCCATTAATGGTAAGTTTTCCCAAGTGGGCCCTGGGTTGGGGGAAGGAGGTGGTGTTTACTCAGAGAGCAAGCCGACAGTGAGAGGCTGCTTCTGACATGGACATTACGACATTTATTGCATGACCAGTGGACATGTTAGCATCTCACCACCCTCCGTACCGTGCCACCAAGCCACCATTAGCTTAGCATGGTCAAAGTACATACAGTGCCCCATTGGCAGCATCACCCCATGCATTCTCCTCCCATCTCTGCTTCCCTCCTGTTTTCTTTTACAAATTTTTTTTTTTTAGGTTTGTTTTTTTTTTCATTTTTCGGGGGAAGAACGGGTGGCAGGGGTTGAATCCACGCTGTGTCTGTGTGATGCTTCTGACGGTGCCTGCTGCGACATGCTCACTGTGGCCCACCGCACCCCCTCACATCCTCCTCCTTCATGTTTCTGGACACCCTTCATCGTCCGCTGGCTCCCCCACAGCATCTGTGCCTCATGTCTGCCACTGACTGGATTACAGTATGAAAGAGCTGGAATGACTCTCAATATGAGCTGCAGCCCAAACCAGCATACTGTACTGCCAGTTGGAGAAAAAAAAGAACGTAAACTTGTTGTTTTACAGCATCTTCATGTGGATTTTTACGATCGCTCTACACTGTTTCTTGCAGTTGGGGCCACTGACTCCTTTTATTCTGACAGTAGCCATATTAAATGGTAATAGTGTAAGCGCTATACTTAAAGGGCCTCGTATTTTAATGGCTGTAGGCTGTCGTACAGTACAGTAGGCCTGTAACATTAAATACTTTCCAGCCACACACTGAGACAGATGGACCTGAACCTTCCCACCACATGACTCATCCTATTACTCAATGATGTTGTGTTGTTGTGACCATCCATAACAAACAGATTACTAGTTGAGAGTTGTTTGTCAATCTGGAGGGTGGTGACATAATGCTTAACAGTAAATGAGATAATGTGCCATCTGGTAATGGGAACACTTGTAAGTGAGATATGAACTGGTGTGAGTGACAGCACCTTGGCAACTTAACTCATTTATGTCGATAAACTCATAAAGCACCGCTGCCATTTACCGTTTCAGGCATTATGTCACCCACATGTATCTTATGACAATATGTGGAAAAGTGCGGAGCTCCTGCCTCTCCGTCCTGACCTGCTCTGGCCTGTCCCTGTCTTTGTGTCCCACAGACGAGAGCCAGAACATGGGCAGCGACACCAGCAGCCTGGTGCAGTCGCACACTCACTCCCTGAGGAAGCGGGAGCCGGTCGATGTGCCGTACCAGACGGGTCAGCTGCACCCAGCGATCCGCGTGGCGGACCTCCTCCAGCACATCACCCAGATGAAGTGCGCCGAGGGCTACGGCTTCAAGGAGGAGTACGAGGTAGGAGGCAACCCAGCGGTCACCCCCTCCCCGCTATCAAGGTTGCAAACACAAATAAAGCCTGGTGGTAGGCTCGTAACATCTCCACAGTGATTCTTGAGTGGAATTGTTATCAGTCTAATGCAAGGCTTCATCTGTGTCGTGGTGTACAGCCCCGTGTCTCTCTCTCTTTCTGTCTGTCTCTCTCTGTTTTGCAGCGCACAGCACAACTGTTTTGTTCCTCCCCAGATGCACTTTTATGATAAATTGTTAATGTACCCCGTCTCAGTGTGTTTACGGTGTGATTCGTTTTGTTGTTCATCTGTTCCTTGTTGTTTGCAGCGAATGTGCGCTTTGCGCGCGTGCACGTGCGTGTGTTTGTGTCAAATGCTGCTGTCCCAGCTCCCCTCGGAGACTCAGCTGTAGACCAACTTGAAATGCAAACCCCCCGCAGAAGAAGTGTAAGGAACAGCGAGCTGTGTGTCAGCCGTGCCCCTTCCTTTATCTGAATCAGGTCCGATTAGGCTCCGGCGATGGCAGCCTGCTGCTCTCTTAAGACTGTTGTCACACAACAGCATTGGTAATCTGACGCCATGCCTCTCGCTGACACCAAAACAAAAGATTTTGCCCCAGAAGAGCATCACTCTCATTTCCTCTCATTAGTGCGGGAGGCTGGCAGGACTTGGCGGCGCTCCAGGCTCCTCGCCGTCCCTCAGCACCACACTAGCCAGCCTCATCTCACCCTGATGCCACGCTGCAACAGACTGGCTTCGAGCTACACTTTTTAAATGCCTCTTTTTATCACCTAATGTGTATCACTTCGGTCTTACTACCTGACATCACGCCGGCCCTTTTCGCTGATAGTATTGCCACTCTTTTTTTTATTCTTACATCTTCTTTTTTCATCACCGTCCCCCATTCTCATAGCATCACTTTATTTTTTTGACCGGCTGGACTCATTTCCTTCACCTCTTGTGTCCTCTCTCTTGCTTGATCTCTTTTTCTGTGATTTGTTTCTCTACACCTCTCGCCATCTTTCTCCTCATCTCCCTGCTTAGTTCTACAATGTGTGGGCCAGATTTATCAGTAATTAACTTCCCTCTTCCTGCTCATGACTACGGAATTAAATAATGCAGCCTCCCGTTGCTACCTGCAGCATCAGATCATTGATGGGCTGGAGTGCTCTGGGCTGCCCTCCGGGCCTAATCCATTATGGATAAAGGTGTTTTGGGTTCACGCAGCCGGCATTGCATGGATGCATAACAGTCAATCAAAAGGAAGCAACGCCACAACAAACTATCGGCTCCTGTCCCCTTACCCTGCTAGCCGTCCACAGCCTTTAGCAAAAAAGGCCTGTGGGATGCTTAAAGTGTGTTACGGAGCTCATTCTCACTCGGCTAGAACGATTCATTTGTATGTTGTGTCCCACTGCTGTCCTCTCTATATCAATCTGTCTTAAGGTTAATGCCCTTTTTATCCATTTATTTTTGATGATGAGATTGGAGCCTAGTGCACCTCTAAACCTGTTGACTTACACTGTACTATATCTCTCTCTGACCCATGCTTCTTGTTATTCTGTACGTTAACTTTGGATCAGATAAACGAGGTAAGCCAATACTTTTGGTTATTTGTGAGTTTTTGAGACTTGTAGATGATTACACGAACCTGACAGATTGATGGTGCTTGTTGGCTATTTTTCCGAGGCCCTGTGGGATTACGGCATCTCACATTTAAGATCCAGACTGAAAAGGGCATTTACCAACAGAAGCTATGCAAAGTTACCAAAGCATTTGACATCCGATGATGAAATGGTGTGAAACAGTGACATTTTGCTTTTACTTTTGTCATGTCAAGTCTTTATAATGTCACTGTGAAAGTGTTTTTTTTCCATAATCAGAAACTGTGAGATCCACAAATGCTGATGTTTCTTTATAAAGCTTTTTGAAAGCATACTTACCACCTCGTCAGTACAATTACAAAAAAACTAATTGAATAATAATGACTCAAACCAGCAATTTCTAACACTATTCTAGT
Organism: Chelmon rostratus; assembly: GCF_017976325.1. Taxonomy (NCBI): domain Eukaryota; kingdom Metazoa; phylum Chordata; class Actinopteri; order Chaetodontiformes; family Chaetodontidae; genus Chelmon; species Chelmon rostratus. Next base: position 20,438,958 of record NC_055669.1, read on the forward strand.
TAATTACAATTTGGGGTGTGAGTCAGTAAATTCATTAGTGTGTTGCTCTCTTATCACATAGCGAGACCAACCAAATACCAAACTTCATTTACTATTTGGAACAAGCAGATGATATGATTGGCAGCTGAGTAAACACCAGCCAAAAAGGACTCCTCGGCACTTCACACCTTGCAAACTCAAGTTGTATACTTTGCAAAGGCTTTATAAAACCATGTTTAATATCAACTATAACAAAGTGTTTGCATGTCCAAATTCTCCTGCACTTTGACGCACAGTTCGAGTGAGCGAACAGTGAGCAGATGTGATGTTGTCGTTGTGTTTCACTTGTTTGCAGCTTGTTTCATGTGAGGGGAAATGTGTTGCATCTAGCCCACTGTGAGAATCCTGAAAGCCTATAAGCTCCAACCACAAATGAACACTAGTCGGTCTGAATGAGTCTCCTTTCTCACACAGAAAATGCTTCATTAATTCTGAAGCAACTCACTAAACTCTTCTGCTTCTTTGTGTGACCGTGCTTTTTTTTTCTTTATTTATTTTTACTTTGCCGTGGTTGTATGTCAAGTGCTCTGCTGACGCTCCGTGTAGGTTTTCGCATGGTGACTGAGTGCACAGAAAGTACTATGCTTTAAACAGCGTAGCAGACTGTGCTGGGGCTAGAGTACAGCAGGTAGCCTGTAATTAAAAACATACTCAGTTGGATCTGGGCCAGTGGGAATAATTTGAGGATGGTGAAAAACTACCCGCAGATGCACTAAAGTTAAGTACAACACCGACCTTTGCTACAAAATACTTTTACAGGTGGAGCCGTCCGTTGTTTTTCAGCCGCTGTCTGATGAATTTTAACCAGCTAATTATCCCCAGTATGGGCATATAGCCTTTAAATTGAAAGCTTTCATATACTTTCTGCCTCTTGGGGACTACTTTATCACCGTAATTAGTTTTTTCTGAATTCAGGATCTAAACAGCCCGAGGAATGAGACTGTAGCGTCTGAGACAGGCAGGGTCACTCAGTTTAAGAGAGAATTATTAGAAAGTTGCCAGGTAACATCTTTGGGCTTGAAGGTGATTTGTCTCCAGATGCTTGATATTAGACCTTTATCCTTCAGCATGACAAGGGGAACGGCGTTCGCCTGTGCATTTACTCGAGACATACTGCCACAGGAGGAGAGGACTATATAATCCGTCTCTGAGACATGCTTCCATCTTCACTGGAAGGATGGGACATATTTTTAGCATATTAAAGCTGTTCCTCAGTGAAATCACTAATCCTTAGGACTTAATACAGGAATATGTCCTTGTGGCGTGTCTGAGAGACCTTTTATTTGCTAGACAAACAGCCTGCTGCCTGCCGTAGCACTGAGATGAATGAAACCATCAAGTCGATCGCTGATGATGGAAGACGAGGCGTCCGGCTCCCTCAGACTGGCTAACCACACTGAAAGGAACCCTCCAAACAATCCGTGCAACCTCCGATAAAAATGCTCTCGAGTCTTTTCTTGCAGCTGGCCTGCATTCTAATGTATTAGCTGACTTTTCAAATGTGCATTAGCTGACTATCAAAAAGCCAGAACAATAACGTGTTTTTGTCCAGGCTAGTCTGCTTGGAGCCAACCCCCCCCACCCCCACCCCTGCTCAACAGCGGTGGACTGGCAGTGGAGATGTATTTTCATAATTTGGCTTAATTGTGCCTGGTGTGCCACCAGAATGGAAATCTCCCCAGCGAGAGATGATAAATATTTCATGAGGGTAATCTGAGCGGAGCAGTTTTGATCTGCAGACGATGAGCTGGCTTTATTTTTCCCCACGACGAGCTGATTGAGTCCTTCAGATGAGGCAGACAGACAGCCGCTGCGGTGGCTCCGCCCAGCAGAGCGGCGCAGGGGGAGAGGTTTGAGCGTGACACCCGCCGCCTCTGCCCTAATGGCATTCGCTGTTTGACACAGCTCCCCGGGATCCACCACCCTCTCTGTGTTTCATGTCTAATAATGATGTGAATATATCTCTCTTTGTGCCTCCCTTTCTATTGCCAATGTTCCCTTCCTCCTGTTTTTGTAGAGCTGAAAGAGGAAGGCTGTGTTCTTTAGCCTGGTTATCATTTAGAGTGCTCACACACAGCACCATATTTCATCTCCCCTCTCTCTGTTTTCCGTTTTCTGTCTTTCCAGAGCTTTTTTGAAGGACAGTCTGCGCCGTGGGACTCCGCCAAGAAGGACGAGAACCGCATGAAGAACCGATATGGGAATATTATTGCATGTGTGTACAAAGCACCTCCTGAGCGCTCATGAGTTTTTGTGTGCCGTTCCCATTCTTCAGGCTGATTTATTGGCCAGGCTTGTGACTCTGGATAACTATAAGCTGCTCAAACAGAGTTTTATTATCAGCCAATGAGAGCAGCTTTGACCTTTCCAATCTACTTTTATATTCATCTTCCTGCAGCGTCTTTTCAGTTGTGAGAAACAAGGCGTGCCAGCACATGGCACGAAACATGTAGCCTTGGCGATGTTTATAGAAATGTTGAATTTGATTTCAAAATCAATTAAAACTTTGCAGATTAATGCTGATTGGACGGTTCATTTTTACTCTTTTTAATCGCTGCTGGAAAAACCTTGAAGATGCACATTTGGGAATTTTCTTAACTTTAAAGTTGCATCATGTGAATTAAGAAAGCAGACGATGTATACAAAATACCACAAACTGCAACAAACTCAATGTGTTTGAATATGAACATATTCTGGAGCCATGGCTGCATGCATCACAAACATATCCAACCATTCCTGCATGTCGAAGTAGCTGCATGCTGCGTTTGTCTGTTCTACAGCGTCTGCATTGTATTTTCACCCCATCCTCACTCCTGACCTTATTAACCATTAACTGAAGGTTTATAAGTTTAAATCAATTAGTTTGTCATACAGGCTCAATCACATGACAGCACCCAATCATCAGCCATTTAGCATTTCTACATCTCTGTTTTCATCTGTGCCACAGTTTGATGCCGGCCTGGTCATTCTTCCACTCCTCCATCACCTCCTCTGTCTGTTTTTACCGTCTGTCTCTCTGCCCCCCCCCTTTTCTTCTCCTGTTGCCCTCGTTAATATGATTAATTCAGCGCTGGTTTCTTCCTCTCTGCCTCTCTTCCAGATGATCACTCCCGTGTCAGGCTGCAGGCCCTGGAGGGGGAACAGAGCTCCGATTACATTAATGCAAATTACGTTGATGTAAGTACACACACCAGCCAGCGCCACCAACGCAAAGGTCACTGCGCTTCCTCTCGGGGAGAGAGAGGGCGCTGGTGCCGCCGTCACGGGGGGCCTGAGGGACAAGGCAGCCCCTACTGCCTGCCCATCATATCCAGACACACGCACGCACACACACACACATACACACACACACAGTGCCTTTATATTCCCCTTTAGAGGGCTGCTGTATCACTCTATTCACTGGATATATTAAGAGGAATGAAGATCAGAGGCTGACAGCGCTGGGAGAGAGAAAGGCAAACCAGCACACAGGGGAAACTGAGGTTATAGTTTTGGACTTTGCTTTGAACAACAGCACAAAGATATTGTGAGACCAAAAATGTGAAGAGAAAAGGGGAGAAGTTCCATGGACGATTAATTCATTAAAAAGTTCGAATGGTGGATTAAACAGAAAAATGAGTACATGATGCACAAAGAGAGCACAATGTGGTGCCTTGAATGGCACAAATAGAAGAAGAGGACAGTCTAATTTGCGCAATCAGTCATGTCTGGTCATTTTTAGCAATTGAACAAGCAACCAATGTTCATTTTCTGTTGAGGACTGTCCTGAAAAATCGCAGAGCTGCTTTTCAGCCTCACTCTGCCTCACATCCACACGAGGCAGCTGTCTTCTCTGCTGTTAGACACTGAAAACCCTCATGGACAGACAGACAGTGAGTAGGAGACGCAGCAGTTATCTACAGAGGCTCTGTTATACATCTTACCACAGGAGAGGACTTAGAGCAGAGCACTTACATGCTACTGGAGTGACTTCACATACCTTTACAGTGAGTAACAGTCATTAAAAAGTGGCGTGAGACATGCCTCCCCCGTTGAAAACAGATCAAACCCACTTAGTTCGCACAATATAGGATCTCCTGATCTGACCTGATTTGCTGTTGATAGCAGTGTTAGTGGCAGGATGTGACCAGTCACAGCAGCTCATTGGCCTCTTTGAGCAGATGCTTCCGCTCCATGTGTAATGGCCTGGTGATGTACCTGACTCCCTAAGTGGTTTTCCCGCTCAGGAGAGAACTCTTACTGCGTCTCCCATCTTCTCTTCCTCCGCCCCTCTAATGTGGTAATTTGTAATCTCTTGTTACGCCTTCAAACATAAATTCATAATGCAAGGTGTGCCACGGCAAATGCAGGGGGCTTAAATTATTTACCTTTCCACTATTCAGTTTATGGCCCATTATGCTGCGGAAAGGGGCGCTGCGGAGAAGACTCTCACAATAGCGAGGGCCCCATTATAAGATAAGAATATACGCATATTAAAGAGGGTCCTGATTGAAAAGGATTTCCACTGCTCTGCCAGCTTCATTGAAAAAGTACTTAGTAGAAATGCAGGCAGATGGGTAATGATGTTTTTGCTCTTCAGAAAGCTTTTTAACCCATCTAGAAGCTTGTCCTGCCCAATAAACTGTTATGTGTAGAGCATTTCCAACAGTGTTTGTTATTGTACTCTATTATACTGCCGATTATTTCGAGTCATGTGCGAGTAAGCAGAACCGGTCGGGTATGTTTCTTTTCTCCGTAGCTGATTGAGTATTTTCATAAGCATTTAGGAGGCAGGGGAACATAGTGTAATAGCTTGTTGTGTTTGTGTGCACATGGGGTACAAAGAGCTTGCTGGGGTTACGGAGTATATGCTGAAGTAATGCAGCGATATGAAGAGATATCACTCACATACCACAAACTCTGTCTCCTGACTCTTAAATTTATATGACACTAATTTGTATTTGCAAGATTCCAGTTTTTATCAACATAGGCAGGAAGCATGTTTGCAGTTTTGTTCACATTGAACATGCAGACACTGCAAAGTCAGTCAGTGCCGACACAAAATGTCTCTGCAAAATGTTCTCCGTCAACACGTTTTCTTAGTCTTTCCCTGCAGTAGCTACCATGACAACTAAAGCATGATCAGCATTGTTATGGTCAGGTTTAGGCAACCCAAAGCACTAGCCAGTGCTTAGCGAAAGCTTGTGGTCGAGGTTATTGCATAAGTGGACACTGACTTCTTCAATTTTTTGACATTCAACAAAAAACATATTCTTTTCCGAACCTGCTCTAACTGTTTTAGTAACATGAAACTACTGTGAGCGGTGTAAATGTTGACACAGAGCTTTCTACAACAGTAACTGGCTCCCAACCATTTCGGCTTGTAACCACTTTAAACAGACCACTTTCTATGACTACTGACCTGTGAGGAGTCTCATTTATTTCTACTCCTGTTGTTTCATTTTAAGGCCTGAAGAGGTAACAGTACCCAGAAGTAGACAAGAAAAATGAAAATTGAGAGAAAAGTAATAATGCAGCTAACAATGCAGAACACAGCTGAAGGTGCTTTGACAGATAGTTTTAGTTTATACGGTGCATTAGTTGGGCATAATCACAAAAAATTGCAGTAAATGACAAATTACCACAAAAAAAGTGACAACAAATCTGGGACTTTCGGGGCCCCTTAGGTTCTGGGCCCTCAGGGCAGTTCCACACTTTACCCTGTTGCTAATCCATCTTGGCTCTTCCCCTTGACTTTTGTGCACCATAAGGATGTTACACTGTCTGGACCATAAAAGAATCATTGCCAGTGCACATAAGAGAGGCAGTTTTCTCCGAAGTGTATTTGGCAAATCAAATAAGTAATATATAAATGCATTTGTAGGTGATAGGGTTGGTACCCCAGATTTGCAAAAGTGGGCTATCTAATGATATTCAGGCTGAAAATACAAATTCATGCCCGCAGGCAAAAACATTTCATGGTGCATATTTTAGACACTCTACATCCCACTGTTACAGGAAAGAATTAATGTAAATGATCATTGTAATAAGCAATGCAGCAAAATACAGAGAGCATAACACATATTTAATTCTCTTTTAGTAATTTACACATCCCTGGAAACAAAGCCCATTCAATTAAGAATTTCAACATGGACATTTCTGCATTTATCTCTATGTGTTGCACATGAAGAAACGCTCTCATGTACCTCATGTAACATGCGTCTCAAAAGCCGCGAGTCCATTTATAGTAAGCTGTACTCACCTGACAGTCACTGTCAGGGCCCTGCTTTCTTCCTGCCTCTGCCTCTCTAATCCGACGGCGTACTGGGCCTCCACTTTACTTGACAGAACTTACATGAAAGCACAAACAAATCTCCTCCTCAGTCCAGAGATAAAGAAGTCATTAAAAATGGAGGACAGTTGAATAGCTGAAAGAGCCCTGTGGATGAGAGAGAGAGTGTGAGCAAAATATCCTTTGTGTCTTTCTCCCTTCATTGGAGGAGCGTTAATCACAGTCCAAGTTAAATTGAATATGAGGGAGATAAGCAGAGCAGCAGGGGTGGGTGGAGGGGGGGGGGAAGACAATCAAGAGGAGGCAGGGCCTGGGAAGAGCCTTTAAGTCCTAATGTTTTGTTTCCTGCCTCATATCTCCGGAGAGAAGACAAGGAATTGGACAAATAAAACTTGAAGGGATTAGAGTAATCCGTGAGACTAGGGGCCTATTGTGAAGATCAGTGCTGTTAGTTGTATCTTGGGGATTATCAACACTTTGGCTGCTTGCTCCAGAGGTGTGCTGCATAGAGAGTGTGTGATGGGGAGTGTTTATGCATCTTGCACCCATCAGTAGCTTTCAGCCGCGCATTTTCATCACTCAGGCAGATCTTGAAACAAAGAGCTGAATGGGTGTACAGTCGCAAACAGCTGGCAGCTTGACTGCGTGCAGTATTTCTGGAGAGCGGCGCACGCTTTTCTCAAACAAGTCTGATTAAGGTGAAGCAACAACGATGTTCGTTTTTGCTGCAGAAACATCTGAAACAGCAAACAGCTGTTAAATGGGATTCCATGCAGTTTGAATCTGCTCTGCGCAGTGATGTATGTAAAGGTCGCTGTTTGTAAGTTTGCAATGTACAAATAAACTGAGTTTGCATGCAAGGGTCAACCTGCATTGTCAGAAAACAGACTTTCAGTATCAAAGCCAGCACGTGTTGCGTCTGAGAGAAGTGGCTTCACCACAGCTGGTACGAGTAGGAGGAAAGTGAAGCGACTCTCATATTGTTTTCTCCCCCTTTCTTTTTTTTTTCTCTGTTCGCAGGGCTACCACAGGCCAAATCACTACATTGCCACTCAAGGTAAGAATAAAACTTTCTAAAAATTGCTAAGCCACTCTGGGTTGGAATGTGTGGGCGGTGAGAATTTAAGGCTGTCTGTTTGTTTGGAGGGATGGATGTGTGCAGGTGTTGGCGAATATCTCTCTGAACATCCCCATCGCTGTTTACATACGCTCTCGCAAACTACTCTTTGATGCTCAGTCAAGTGTGTGTTCAGGGAATCTGGTACTGCTCAGTGCACACACACACACACACACACACACCTACGCACACTTATGGACCTCTGAGCGCGCAGAGCAGCACGTTTTCTCTCTCCGTCTCGTTCCTCTTTCCTTCCATCGGTGGTGTGGGAGCGATTAATCAGGCAGTCTGGGAGAAAGCTGAAAAAATAAATGGATTAGCTGACATGTACAGGCACATTTTGTCACTGTGTTAATCTGGCCGGCAGATTCACAGGGCGAGGAGCACTTACCATGACCCCAGAGGTTAAGTCTGATTGATGGTTAATTGTTATGAATTTTTGCGTCGAGAGCCTCTCTCCCACACAACAGGGCTGCATGCATGGGGATTTTGTGCGCCACTTTAGAGGGAAAAAAAATCAGCGGAGGAGGAAAAAAAAAAAAGGAAGAGGCGTTTTTGCGAAGAGGCCTTAATGGATTCACAATCTGCTTTGGCGGAGCTGGGAGTTGCATAATTACCTGTTTATTAGTGCATTGCCTTTCTTCCTCGGTGTCTCAATTAAAACAACCCTCTGTTTGCTCTTACTTTAGAAAGAGATGGCATACCAATCAGGCAGCGGCCGGCCAGCTTCTCTGTCCGCCTGCATGAGCAGCACCTGGTATATACTGACCACCGAGTCAAACGCTCCAAACTAAGCCGTATGTCGAGTGCCGACTCTCTCCTGTGGGGCTTCAGTTCACAAAAACAAGCCACTGTAACAGGCGTGTTCGCCACTGGGCTGATTTCAACCGTATTATTATGACTACTATAACTGTGCCATGGTCGTTATGAGCTTTCCATGTTTCATTTAAAAATGTGCATATGGAGATCGGCAGTCAAAGAAATATTGCAAACAAGAAGTCCTCTCTAAGATGAAAAGCCCGAGAAGCCAAACGTGTTTGCATTCAAGTTAATTAGCCCCTGTTTTCTCATTGAGCTCGCATAATAAGTCCTCATTTTCCATTGACTGTATCGCAAGCACGATAAGGCTTTTCACTGTGTAGAGCCATCCAGTGCGAAAGAGGGTGTGTGTGTGTGTGTGTGTGTGTGTGTGGAAACATCTGTATTCTCTGGGAGAGCAGGCCCTTTTATAATTCATCATCAGCTCCGGCAGACTGACAGGAAGGAAGGCTCAGTCTGCTGACACTGAAGCAAAGAGCAGCCTGAGATGACAGGAAAGCCAGACACAGACCTGTCTCTCTCAGTCAGACAAAGTGCATACTGTAGCACCTGAAAAGAGCACCTGGGCATTGGCACAGTTGCTGAAAATGAGGAAGTAGTCTCTTCTCTCCCCCAGTAAAGTTTTTCAGTGAGTGACACTTCCACTCAAGTCCACCGGGACCAGCGGTAGCTCAGAAAACGATGATACCCGCAATAGTGCTGGATAAGCTAAAAAATCTTTGTCATAAATTGGTTGTGGGGGTGGCAGAGGGTGCGCTTAATATGGCAGACGTGTGTGTTAGCGTCGTCCCCGTTCTCTTATGCTATAAACTACAATGACACTCATTAGTTTGGGGTTTATTGATGAGTCCCTTTGCTCTGTCAAGGTGACAACGGCAGGTAGAACAGCTGTCACTCCATAAAAGCCTCATCACCCAAGCTCCACTCCTCATTATGTAGGTCATTCTCTCATCCAGGGCTTTCTTTTTTTGCTGCAGCAATACAACAACTGACTCTCAGTAATTCAACAACTGCAGCTCACCTACTTAGCAGATTGGGCGCGTGCATGCAGCTCAGCCCTCCCAGTTCGCCGCCTCGCCTCTGTCCATTTTTATGTCCTGCGAATCATTTAAATACCGATCAGACATGAGCTTCTTCCTGGTGGAGACTGTAAATTACACTGAAGCCGGGGTACAAACAGCTCTGATAAGACCCTGCATCCTCCCGGAGATGTGGAAAATATTCATGGCGCAGGAAAGGGTTCAATTTCATCAAGCTCTCCCCCTCCGGTCTTCTCTGCTCTTCCCTCCACCTCCTTCACAAATGTCACCAGCAGCGCAAAAGCTTTATTATTTACAGGTTAACATCTCAAACCCCAACGGGGGGTGAGGGGTGGGAGCTGGAAAGAGAGAGAGAGCAAATCAATGATAAGTGAGTGTACATTATGCCAGTCTGCTGCATGTAATATTAATGGGTAAGAGGGGAACATGGCCCCCGCGTGTTTGTCTGCGGTGTGTATGCGCGCACGTTGATCTGGAGTTTTGCGGCGTACCTGGCTGGAGGTTTTCTACAGCTGTCACACTCCCTGCCTCTGAGGAGAAACAGGCCTAGTCCCCAAACGCAGCGTCTGCTGCAGCAGCTTTAGCTCTCTGACAGCTGGAAGTGAAGCTTCTGCCGGTGTTCTTCTCCTCTGAAGTGCCTCCTCCAAACTTCTCCAACTAGGCCGCATGCACGCCCGCTACAAACGCACTCACCTTGTTATTCCTCAAGTGAGCTCTCGAGCCAATTTCTCTCCTAACCTGCGGTTCAAACCTTTAAGATTTCAGTAAATTTCTTTGCTAAGACGATTTGTTTGTGTTTCGAGACCTCTTTTTGTAGTTATCTAGGGATTATTGTTTTTATTTTTTTAAATATGTGAATTAATTGGTGTTTATTTTGATTCTTGGCTGATAAAAGTTTGGATTTTGAAAATATTGCTTGCATGGTGTATCTTAAAAGAACAGTTTTGACGCAAGGGGTAAATATACTTACTTGTGTTTTCGTGTCTGTATACCAACTATGGAGCCAGCAGGTGATCAGCTTAGCTTAGCTTAGCTTAGCATGGAACAACTCCAAAGCTCAGTAAATGACATGCTGCATCTTGTTTGTTTAATCCACACACACAAGCAGAAATGGAAAAACACCAAGTTGTTGCAGATGTTTGTCAAGAAATAGTTACAGGACATAGCTAAGCATAAACCCATTGCTTGTCATTGCCCTTCAAGAAAATGTCCATTTCTAAAATAGTTTTTAGTGCAGCTATCTTTAAATTCAGTTGTTACTTGCTACTAATGTTTTTAATCTGATGATAATTTTCATTAGTTTTTTGCACTTTCAAACTTGCTAGGTGGTATATAATTCAAGCTATTAATATTATTATTTGTGATTATTTACAAAAAAAGCCTCATGTGCTACATGTTAACTGAAAAAGTTAACTGATCACTGCAGTGACAACTCGCAGCAGGAGACACATTGATTCCAAACTGATTTAAAATCAAGCTATTTTTCAGTTAAGATTGGTACAAACACAAAACAATGAGCCTTGGAAATATCAACTTCCCTTCGATTGTCGCCAGAAGCTCCACTAAACTGTTGAATCTCTCCACCATTTCCACGTGAAAGCTGTCGGATCATTTGTGTTTGAGATCTGTTTGTTCCTATTCGCCTATTCATCGAGAGCCATACTCGCTTCCTTATGACTGTCATCAAGTTCAGCGCTGCCCAGCATGTCCTCATCACCTATTCTCTATCTCTTTATGCATATGGAAGCAGAAATTGGCTGACTGAAGCTTGGCAGGAGCCTCCCATTGGATGATTTGTCATATAATGCCAAGTGTTATTGTGTTACTGAAGTCCTACACACCAGCTGTCCTGCTTTTCAGTCTCCCTCTCCCAAACTTCTTAGCAGTGTGTATCCTCCCTCGGGGGCGAGTGTAGGAGGTAGCTGAGTGGGTGGTTCAATCAGGTTGGGTAGTTATTGGAAAGACTGGAAGTGACTGGAAGTGGAGATTGAGGTCCTACAGTTAAAATCGAGACGAACAGCCTCGTGCGAAGCACAGGAAATGTGGGAATACAAATGGAAGATATTGAGGAGCTTTGTTCCAAATTTCTAGATACCCAATTGGGATGAACAAAAAGTCAGCAGAAGTTCATTTCTCATTTTTTATAAAAATACAACCATTATACTGTGCAAAATGTTCTTGTTTCCCAAAGAGAGACACATGAAGAGGCTGGCAGCTGAAGCACGATCGTGGTGATGATGGTTCATTTTGAATCATTTGTCGTTTTTCAGCAAAAAGTCTCCAAAAATTTCATCGCACAGTTATGAAAAAATGGAAGCGATGTAAACTGTGTGGCACGAGGCTGCGCTTTAGTGCAGTCTGAGGAAAGGCAGTCAAGAACGGTTTGGGCACCACGGAAAGCAAATGAAACATGGCTTGATCAATCAAGTGATTAAAATGGTGATGACACTTTGTTGATGCCCTGTGGGAAATTAGGTCGTTGCAGATGACGGAAGCCAATAAGGAACACAAACACTACAATAATAATGGGAAGGATGCTGGAGGATGCTGGAGCTGCTGCGACTGGTGTCTGACAGCGTGTCCTATAAGTAAACGATTGCATACAGTTTATATGCAATAAAGCCTTTATTGGGGGGCATCTTTTGCCTTAGTTTGATAGTTTGATTTGATAGAGATACAGGCAGGAAATGAATGGAAAGAGTGATGGGGACAAGCAACAATGGTCCCCAGCCGGTTTTGAACTGGAGATGTTGCAGTTATACAGTATGGTTTGCCAGATGCTCCTCACAGTCCCTTGATCTAAACATCAATGAAAATCTGCGAATAGACCTCAAAAGACCAATGCATTCAAAACCACTGGACAAATATCTGTATACATGTGAGCCTTTTGTGAAAGTCACAAATCTTTTAAATGAAGAGAAACTAAGAGAAAAACAATGTAACCAATTGTCATTACATCACCTGTTTCAAGGACCTAAAGCCTCGTTTAATTTACCCAAAACCTAGATGACGAGGAAGAAAAAGACTAATGGTTTGTGTCTGTGCCGTGTTTTGTGTCATGACGTCTTAGCCTGTGTCTCTGTGTGTGTCTGCATAATTTGTCATGTCTCCAGGTAATTTGGGCCAACGCAGGAGAACACACAACTGCTGAGATTTGCATTCACTAATTAATTTGTCAGAAGTAATTTTTTTTTTCCACTTGGTGCTTGATTAAAACTAATATTAATAATTTTAATTAACCAGAATAATAATTAAATTCCTATCAATCCACAATTATTGCTCAGTGAAGTTTTAAATATTGGAGGCATTCAGTGGCTCTCTGCTCATTTAATTTGATGTTCAGCAGACACGTTTGGGTCTGGCTCGGTGGAAAGGTTGGTGTTGAACAGATGAGGTGTGGTGGTAATTACTTTGAGCTTTGCCACACGCGCACACACAAACACACACTCGCGCGCACACACACGCACAAGCTTTAGCCTCATCTTTAAATTTGTGATTTATTTGTACTCTCTTGTTTCCATCTGTATTTAAGCCCTCTGCTGTAGAGTAAGCACTTTGCAAGGAGTCTGCTGCAGTATAAATAAATCTGATTTGACGTGTTTTTCAACGCTCGATCTGAGCAGCGAAAATGGAGGAGAAAGTGCTCCATAAACTGCATTGTTGCTGTAGGACTGTAATACCTCCAAATCCCCTGTGTTTATATTGTGTGTAAGTTGATCCGCCTCTCTGTCTGCCTCTGAAGTCAGCAGCTGTAGTGTCTTGACGAGATGATCAAACATGTTCCTACAACATATACATAAACACAGTAAAGTAAATAATACATACATATGTTAATAAAAGTACTGATGACTCGTGCTTTGAATTAAACAAGGTGTTAAAAGTCAGTATAGGGAGAGATACACATACACACACATACAGACAATTCTGTGTCACCAGTGTTTCTCCCACAGGATGCTGGCACCATGTAGAACTGAAGGGTAACACGGATATGAAGAATTCTTTTGCATACCTTTGATCTGAATCTTTTGGTCTTAATACTCCGGCGTACAGCGATGTTTTGCTCGCTTGTCGGCCCTTTCCTGTTTCCACGTGACCTCTGCGCACAAAGCCAGACACAGATTCTCAAGACTGGTGTCAAGGAGCTTAACTGGTCTGGGCAGAGCTCTGACCTCAGCTCCGTCCAGCACCTTCAGGATGAACTGGAACACCAACCGAGAGACAGGTCTTATCACCCAACATCAGGCCGACTTCATTAATGCTTTTGTGGCTGAATGTGAGCAAATTCCTGCAGCCAGGAAAAATCGTGTTGCAAGTCTTGCCAGTAGAGCTGAAACTGCTGTAGCATCATATTAATGCCCATGGTTTAGTTGCTAGATGTTTAATAGTCACGTATGGGTGTAATGTTGAGGTGGCAACATGTTTTGTTTGGGTGTTTACATACTTTTGGCCATATCACGTATGCATGGACAGATTAGACCAGGCATCTCAAACCGGTTCCATAGCCACGCGGCCCTTTATGGAACCGGTTTGAGATGCCTGGATTAGACTCTTATCTTTTTAGTCCTGTAGTCAAAATTATGCAAGTACAATCCACGGCAGAGTATACAACTGAAAACTGAGGTTGGCGTTGTCTCCATGTCTCCTGTCATAGATTTTGTGCGGACAAAAGGACACATTTAGTGGATTTTTCTCTGGAAAAAGGAAAATAGCTGCTGTTGCAATGAACACCAGGATCAATTAAGTGACTGTATACATAATCCACTAACTCAAAAACATGCATTTGGTGTAAGGTCACTTTGTAAAAATATGTCTTTGTGTCTTCGAACCAGGCCGGCTGACCATGGTTTTAATTTCCCTTTTAAAAACATTTAACTGAACTAAAATGTTTCCCCAAAAAGAAGAAAGAAAGAAGAAACCGCGTCTCGCTTTACGACGAGCATTTGTTTATTCTGCTGCCAGTTCTGCTGCATGAACAGTCTCGTAAAGCGGTCCTAAAAGTCGTCCCCTCTCTCTCGCTCTCTCAGGCCCCATGCAGGAGACGGTCTTCGACTTCTGGAGGATGGTCTGGCAGGAGAACACGGCAGCTATCGTCATGGTGACCAACCTGGTGGAAGTGGGCAGGGTGGGTATTAATTGCAAGTTCACTCTAACCGCAGATCTCAAATAAGATTACCTTGCCCCCGGTCGACTGACAGCCTGATTGTATCTCAAGGCAAACGGAGCCATCTTTTTATGTGTGTGCGTGTGTGTCTTTGGATATCGGTGCCCAGATGTTTCTCTGTGTGTGTGTGTGTGTGCTTAGTGAGGCATGGGTCTCGTGTGCCGCCAGCTCTTTTTCCATCTATCTGATCAGTGAGAAGTGAGAAGAAACTGATTGATGGCCTTCATTACCAGAGAGGCATCCAGGCAACTGACTGCTGTTTCATCTGAGTGGCTCTATAACAGGAGATTATAGTCAGCTATAGCCGCCAGCTCCTACCAGGCTCCTCCGGGCAGAAACATCTCTTAATGTTGTCCTCATTGGACAAAAGGGGACTGTTATTGAGTGGTGAGGATGGTTCATAATGTTCAAGGTAATGGCAGAGACTTTTAGTTCACTACAGCATGTGGCCTGCCTCGGAAAAAAAAAACCCGGAGCCCTACTTCAGTCCTAATTTGTTCCACTTAACTCACAGTGTAGTTCCTCCTGGTTAGGTTATAATCAAGAGAAAATTAGGGTCTTAACGTACAGTGTAACGCTGTGACTGCCAGGGGATTTTCAAGAATTTTAAACACATTCGCACTGAAAGCCCCTTAAACACAGGCACACCTTGATTTCGCTGATGTGCATTTTTGGTGGGGCTTAAATGTAGCAGAGCTGATAATGATTCATGGGCCCATCTCTAGGTACCTCATTAGGCCGTTCCTCTACAGTAGCTGAGCCCAGCCCGCCCC